>NC_138677.1:3238107-3838107 GCF_964273445.1 Streptopelia decaocto | reverse complement strand
CTGGATCCACCCGCTGCTGGGGCCCGGCAGGCGCACTAATTAGGAAAGCCGCATCGTTATCCGAAGCGCGGTTTTCCAAGAGCAAATCCATCTGCGTTGCTCCCTGGGGAGGCCGAGCTTGTCAACGCCAGCGCGCACAATGCACCGGGCTCTGCCCCCTCCCAAACACGGGTCTGGCCATGGGAAAAGAGGTTTGGGGAGAGCAAAGGGAGCGGTTTGGGGGTAAAACGGGCAATATCGCCCCAGCAAAGCAGTGCCAAGCACAGCACCGCAGCCTCTTTGCTCGTTAAAAGCTGCTTTCCTGCCCCCCCGCGACCTCGCAGCCCTCTCCAGCAGAGCAGGAAGGCTCCAACCCAGTGAGCTGAAAAGCAGAGCCACAAGAAAGGCAGAAATTCCCCCAAAGGCTCGAAGCAGCAAAGCTGCAGCCCCGGGGGTGGGAAGGGGCTCATCAATCACAGCCCCGTCAGCCCCGGGACCCGCTGCCCGTGCGACCCCGACCCCTCCGCGGGGACACGGCCGGGCTGGAAGCGCAGCTGTCAAGGGGCAGATCTGCAGCTTTGGGGCTGGATTTGTTGCTTTTCGGTGGGGAAAAGGCAGCTGGAAGGGCAGGGGTGAGCAGTGGGGCACACGCAGTCGCTGCAGCGTTTTCATGGGGGGGTCCGGACAGTGCCGGCTTGTGGGGATGAGCCCAAACACAACGTGGGGCCGGGTTGAACACAAACCGTTCTGGCTGCTCTCAGCCTGCAGACCCTGCGTGTGAACCCAAAGCTCTTGTGCTCTGTGTGACCCCCCAGGAAGGTCAGAGCCCCCCCGGCGGCCCAGGAGACCGGGCTGGGCAGGCTCAGCTCAGCCTGTCGCTGCTGAGCTGCAAGGAAGGGGCTGAGAAGGCAAAGTGCCCCCCCCACTGCTCAGCCCCACGGCCAGACCCCCCCGGACCCCCCAGCTCTGCCCTATGGAGCCCAAAACACCTGGTCCAGGCGCTGTTCCACGGGCAACCCGATCCGCGGGGCGGAAAGCCGCTCCGGCCGAGCCCACAGGCCGGGGGGGGCCGCCCCCGCCTTGGCCCCCACCCAGGCGGCTGATGGGGTGCGAGCGCTGGAGCCGCAGCACCGAACACCTGCCCCCCCGGCCCTTCGCCGCCCCCGCACGGGCTGCTAGTAGAATACATTTCTAATGATTACGAGGAAATTTTGGGGTACGGGGGGCATTAGCCAAGCCGCCCCCCAAGACCGTCAGCTGCTGCCATGCTTTGCAAACATGCGTTTCCACGAAATTAGGTTAGCAAAGCCATATGAAGGCTGGGCCAGCACTTTCTGCCTCCTGAATTTGCTGCTCGGGGGCTTTTCCTCCCCACATGAAAGATTTCGGTGTCTTGTGCATCCGGACTCCACCGGCACGGAGCGCGATGTGCACGCCAGGTGGCTCCTGTCCCTGTGCGAGCGGCTCCATCCCAGCCAGAGCCATCGCGCTGCTTTTACTGATCAATTTAATTCCATTCAGCGCTGCCGGGTGCCGGGGCGAGAGGCTCGGGCGGCTGCAAGCCGAGCAGTTTCTGTGCCAGCAGATCCTATCGTGTTGATGTTGCCAACGATGGGACCGGGATGTAAATACGGGGCATGACCCAGTAGAACGTCACCGCGACACGAACCCTTTTCATCTCCAATTTATCAGCTCAGCTCAGCCCTGGGCAGCCGGCGGCATCGCCGATTGCTGAGCCCAGCAGAAACGGGCTGTTAATCCCGTCCTGCTCTGCGGGAGATGGAACCAGCACCGCCCTGCCCTGCGGCACCTGGACCCGCTCTAAAGGACCTTTTTTCAGTAAAGGCCATTTTTTTGCCCTGAGGTTGGTGGTTTTGGGGCGCTGGGGCTGCATTGGCCGCCTGCAGATGTTCTGCTGTCCCGTGGGATGATTTGCAGGTAAAATTAAAACCTTGCTTTGAGAAAAGCGCTCTCCACCCAAAACACACGGAAGGGCTGATGGCTCCAGCCCTCCCCGACTCACAAACGCTCCCTTGCCACAGCTTTGTTTCCCTGGGGTTATTTCTTTTCTCTGAGAGAGTCCAGTTGCCTCTTTGGTTATTTTTATGAGGTTATTTGCAGCCTTGGAGGGTTGGAAGGGAAAGCAGAGCCACCCATCCCCAGCTGGGGCTTGGGGACAACACCAGCCAGAGCGGAGGCCCTGGGGACAGCCAGATGTGACACCCTCCTCCCAGCACCAACGGGACCCATTTCCAACCCCCCAGAGCAGAAGCAAGAAATCTCTTTTCTCTCCCATTTGGCCTGAGAAAAATAACTGAGCCAACACAGAGAAACCCAAAGGAGATGAAGAAGCATCAAAACCCCCTGTACTGCAGCAAAGCAGGACTCGCTCACCCCCACCCAGCCCCCGGTTTTCCCAGGATAAAGCTGATTTTTGCTTACAGAACGGTGCATCCCCAGCCACATCCGCATCGCGAGACGTGGGGCTGCAGCTCCCCCTAAACCCCCGATTAGCCCTGGGTTTAGGCAAAGCCTCACCAAACCGACTCCTGAGGAAACCCCACAGGTGTCTGCAAGAGAAAAAGGGAGCGGGCAGGACCGGGAAGGGCTGCAGGGGGACACACAGCAGCTCAGGCTGTACATCCCTCTTAATCAACACCTGAATTAATTCTCCGCAGCTGTCAGGCGTTTGCAGGCTGGGGCCGCACTCCTGGCTCTCTGTGCCAGCTGCTCTCCCTGACCCCGCTCTCCGCTGTCTCTCCAGAGCATCCTCTCCCCACCAAGCACTGGGATATTTTGGTTTTGGCACTCACGTTCCTGACAGCGCCGCTTCACGTGCACATTCCTCCCGCTCTGCAGCACTGGGGGGGCCCCGGGCAGCTCTGTCCTGCGGTGTCTGCTCCTCCACAAACCAAGTCCCTTCCCTTCGGTGACGAAGCCTCTGCCACCAGTCTGGCGTCCTGTGAAAGCCACCGGGACCCCACGGCTGCGTCTCCTGTGTCGCTGCCTCTGCGTGTGGGGATGTCTGCGGTACCAGAGGAAGGTGCCCAGTGTCACCCATCGCAGACACCGGCAAACCCACCACAGACACCGGCATCACCCATCGCAGACACCAGCATCACCCATCACAGACACCGGCAAACCCATCACAGACACCAGCAAACCCACCACAGACACCAGCATCACCCATCGCAGACACCAGTGTCACCCACCCCAGACACCAGCATCACCCACCCCAGACACCAGCATCACCCATCACAGACACCGGCATCACCCATTGCAGACACCAGCATCACCCACCCCAAACACCAGCATCACCCATCGCAGACACCGGCAAACCCATCACAGACACCAGCAAACCCACCGCAGACACCAGCATCACCCATTGCAGACACCGGCAAACCCACCAGAGACATCGGCAAACCCACCGCAGACACCGGCAAACCCACCGCAGACACCGGCAAACCCACCAGAGACACCGGCAAACCCACCGCAGACACCGGCATCACCCCCAGACACCAGCATCACCCATCGCAGACACCAGCATCACCCATCACAGACACTGGCAAACCCATCGCAGACACCAGCATCACCCATCACAGACACCGGCAAACACACCGCAGACACCGGCAAACCCACAAGAGACACCGGCAAACCCACCGCAGACACCGGCAAACCCACAAGAGACACCGGCAAACCCACCGCAGACACTGGCAAACCAACCAGAGACACCGGCAAACCCACCAGAGACACCGGCAAACCCACCGCAGACACCGGCAAACCCCCCTTGCCGTGTCTGCCGGTGATGCTGCCGCCAGCCCCCCCGCACACCTGCACCTCAGGGCACTGCAGCCTTTCTGCTTGAAAAGATCTTCCTCCTTCCCAGCCTTTCACATCTGTTTGATTTCCGTCCGTCCTTCATTCTGCTGAGCTTGATAATGCCTCGTGAAAAAAATGCTTCCAAAGCAGAAGCTGCGTTGCTGGAAAGGCGCTCGGGCCAGCGGGAGGTGTCTGCCAGGGCCCCCCCGGTGCTCCGCACCCCGTGGTCTCAGCAGAGCTGAGCCCCCCAGCACCCCCAGTCTGAGCCCTTTTCCCAGCGCTGGTCCCACTAGAGGGCAACAGAAACCCAGGAAAGGAAAAGGGAGCTGAGCAGCGCTGCCCAGGCTGCCCCCAGTCCAGCTTCCAGAGAAATCACCCCAAATTAACCTCAGCTGCTCCCTACGGCCAGGGCTGCTGCCCCGGGAGGGATGAGCACTGGGTGAGGTGGGGGCTGCGACCTCCTGCCCCCCCAAACCAGCCCCTGCAGCCATAAGAACATCCCTCCCAGGAGCCGCATCCTGGGGAAAAAGAGGTTTCCCAAAGCGTCAGGAACACACGGGGAGCATTTGGGTTTGGAAATGTACGCGGTCTGTGTTTCTGCAGCAGCCCCCGGAGCCCCATCCCCATCACTGTGACCCCCCCATCCCGCCTGGGACGCTCCTGGGGAAAAAGCAGCAGGGACAAGAGTTGTCTTTAGACGTGCTGGAAGCACCACCAGCCTTTCCCACCCCTCCCACCCCAATCCCGGCCCGTCTCACAGCACCAGGACATATTTGCTGGTGTTTCGAAGCAAACCTGTCCCAGATGCTGCCCAGGACTCGCCTGGATGGTTTGGTTTCCACCCTCGAGGCCCCATTTCTGCACGGGAGGGGCAGGAGCCCACTGTGCTCAACAGCCCCCTTGGATGGGCCACACGGGCTGGGACACGTCCCGGAGCTGACAGGGACATGTCCCCGAGCTGATGGGGACACGTCCTCGAGCTGGACAGGGACACATCCCCAAGCTGGACAGGGACACGTCCCCACCGCCGCCCGGGAGGGTGGAAGCTCCAGCTCCATCTCACCACGCTTGGGCTATTTCAGCAGCTCCGGGGGGAGCCATTGCAACACCAGATGAGCTCAAGCAGCTCCTAAATCAGTCCTGCTTTATGCCACTCCTGTCCCCAGTTGCCTCCAAACACCAGGAAACCCAGAAAGTCGCATTAAATCATTTTTATCCCTCGTTCTTCCTCCTCATCCTGAGCCGTGCTGACCCCAGCTGAGCCTCGCGGAGCCGTGAGGAGCCACAGAGCTGCTCCCGGGAGCATCTCAGCCCCAGCAGCGGGTGGGACGCGGCCAGGACAGCACAGGGGACATGGACCCATGTCCCCACGTCCCGCAGCAGTGGTGGCTCCGGGGGCTGCGCGGGAGCTGTGGCACTTGGAGGGACTGATGAGCAGGTGACAGCACAGGCAGCTGGAAGTTTTATGAAGATCTTTTATTGAAATCGCAGTAGTTAGAGCCGTGCAGCCTATTAAAGGTGCCCAGCACGCCGCTGGGGCCAGGACAGTGTTAGTGCTATTGTATTTCCCCCAATACTGTGTTCCTGCTGGTTTTAGGAGGCCCCAGGGTCCATCCAGCACAACTCGTGCATGAATATTCTAGAACTTAACAGCCCCGACTACCAGGAAGCTATTTTAGAGGGTTTCGATGTTCCTTTGCTCCCTTTGGTGTGTATTTGCTGGGGAAATGGGGCTCACCGGGCTCCTCATCCCATGCTGGTGTTGAGGATGTGTCTTGTCTTCCCTGCCCCAAAATGCCACCGCTCCAGGGGAGCAAGTGACAGTGACACCGAGCAGGCTGCTCATCGGGAGCGAAAGGTGATTCAGCCCCCAGGGAACTCCCGTGGGCTCTGCCCGAGATGGTGTTTCCAACCTGCTCCTGATACCCAGCGGAGCTGGGGACCACGGGCAGGTCCGTGGGCAGCAGCCACCGCGCAGGTTTGTCACTCGCCTTCCTCCCCCCAAACCGCAACAGAAACCGCCCTGTCCCGGTCCCAGCTCCGCAGCGGCATCGAACGCTGGGCCCGTTTGCGGTGCAGCCGGGGGGGTCTGGCGCTCGGCACCAGCGTCCTGCAGCTCACAACCTGCTCTCCGTACCATCCTCAGTGTCCCCCGTGCCGGTCCTGTGCCACCACCCCGATGCTCCTCCGCTGATCCACGGGACTTTGTGACATGACGGTTCTCCAGCCCCCTCATTGGGTGCACCCACACAGGCCCCTGGGACCCCCCCGAACCCCTGGGACCCCCCCGGCTGGTTTCCCCGCCGCGGGCAGCAAAGGGTTACGCGGGAGGTGTCGCTGTGTCCCCAGCACCTGGAGGGGAGGGAGCGGGAGGGGACGGAGCGAGTTTCAGTGAGTCTCCAACAACAGCGAGGAGCGGGCAGGGAACCGGCAGAGAACCGGCAGGGAGCGGGCAGGGAACCGGCAGAGAACGGGCAGAAAACCGGCAGGGAACGGGCAGAGAACGGGCAGAGAACCGGCAGGGAACCGGCAGGGAACGGGCAGAGAACGGGCAGAGAACCGGCAGGGAACCGGCAGGGAACGGGCAGAGAACGGGCAGGGAGTGGGCAGGGAACCGGCAGGGAGCGGGCAGGGAGCCGGCAGGGAGCGGGCAGAGAACGGGCAGGGAGCGGGCAGGGAGCGGGCAGGGAGCCGGCAGGGAGCGGGCAGCGGAGCAGCAGCAGCAGCGGCCGCAGGTGCAGCCGCCCCCGGTCCGGCCGAGCGCGGCGGGAGCGGCCGGAGCCACCATGGCCCGGGGGGGGCCCTGAGCCGGGGACATCCCCGCCCCTCGCTATCGGCCCCCGCTGAAACAGAACGGAGGGAAAGGAGAAAAACCCACCCGAACCCGCTCGGAATTGGAGCTCCGGCGAAGGCGGCAGCTGCTGGAAAATGCATCTTCCTCGGAGCTGCCTCCTCCTCCTCATCCAGGGGAGCATCGCGCTGCTGGTGAGCGCCGGGCTCGGGGGGGCTGCAGGGGACGGGGGGACCACAGCCAGGAACGTTCCCCAAATCCATTTGTCCCCCCCCCCGCATCTCCTGGAAAAACGAGCATCCCAAAACTTCGGGTATTTTCCAGCAGACGGCGGGTGGGCAAGCGAGGGGGGGGGTCGCAGGCAGGGCTGGGGATGGAGGCACCTCCTGAGCACCCTAAAACCTGCACCCCCCCGCAGAGCGGTCCCGGTGTGGCTACCAGGGCAGAGCCGGCCAGGCCACCCTGAGCTCGGCCCCCCCGGGGCAGCGGGAGGTTTGCTGGGCAGCACCGGGGTGACAGGGCTTGTCCCCCCAGCCCCGTCCGGGTGGATTTGGGGGCCGTGGGGGTGGCAGGAGCAGTTTGCAGAGCGCCCGTGCGGGGCTGGGGGAGGCCAAGGGCTCAACGGGGTCAGGACCCGCTCCGTGCCGTGCTGTCCCAGCTCCATCGCTCCAGCGGCCCGTGGCACAGGCTGGGGGGCAGAGGTGGAGAGGAAAGGCAAGAGAAAAGGGAAACACGGGAAGAAGGATGGGAGAGAGGGTGGCTGGGTCATGTCTGGAGAAGTGAGGAGACTGGAGAGCAGAGCTGGGCGAGGGGGCAGGCACCCAGCACCCATCTCTGACTCCACCATCGCTGTGCGCAGGTGATCGGTGGTCAAGAAGAACCGGGAAAAGGTGCAGAGCAACGTGAACCCGAGGCCCGGGACGGAGCGCGGGTGCAGGAGACGAGGGGGCTGCTCTCGCCAAAGTCCCTGGGAACTCCAGCCCTCCTGCACAACACGACCCTCCTGGAGCTGCTGAGCAGCCCTCGGGAGCTGTGGGGTGCCCTGGACAACCTGTCCCAGCGGGACCCCCCCACACACCCCAGAGCACAGAGGGACTTGGGCTCAGCTTCAGGCAAGCTCAAAAAGATTTTTGGCTGGGGAGATTTCTATTCCAATATCAAGACAGTGAAGTTGAACCTCTTGATCACTGGAAAGGTGGTAGATCATGGCAATGGCACCGTCAACGTCTTCTTCCGACACAACTCTACTGGGCAAGGGAACATCTCCGTCAGCCTCGTCCCCCCCAACAAGGCGGTGGAGTTTGACCTGGAGCAACAGATCTTCATTGAGGCCAAAGAATCCAAAATCTTCAACTGCCGCGTGGAGTATGAGAAAGTGGATCGTGCCAAGAAGACCACGCTCTGCACCTACGACCCGTCCAAGACCTGCTACCACGAGCACACGCAGAGTCACGTCTCCTGGGTCTGCTCCAAGCCCTTCAAAGTCATCTGCATCTACATCACCTTCTACAGCACGGACTACCGGCTGGTGCAGAAGGTGTGTCCTGACTACAACTACCACAGCGATGTCCCCTACTACCCCTCGGGGTGACGCTCTGCCCGGCTCGGGGTGTCCCGGTGACGAGCGGGTGCGGGGGGGCGGGGGGAGGGACGGGGACGGTTTTGTAAGCGGGGGCGGGAGCGCGAGGGACCCTGGAAACCAGAAACGAGGAAGGAAGAGGAGGATTTTCCATTTTCCCCAAAAGCTCCAGTGCCAGGAGGAGGAGTTTTAGGCTGTGGGTACCAGCATCGCTAAGCCTGGCCTGGATCCGCGGTTGGTAGAGCCTGGTCTGCGAAGGCAGGGTCTGAATCCGGGACACAGAAAATGGGACAGAAAGGCACAGTTGGGACTTGCGTTTCTTGGTGCAATGACGGGTTTGGCTGGATCCAGGTGACGTGGCCCTGGGGGCGGGTGGAGGAGCCTGGGAGGACCCGGGAGGGGGGGTGAGGAGGGACCTGGTGCCCCCGGGGCTGTGAGAGTCCCCAGGCAGCCGCAGCATCTCCCGTGTCCCAGTGCGGCAGAGCGGCACCCGGGGCTGAGCTTCCCATGTGGGGATGGGAACGGGAGCCAGAGGGACCTTGCCGGGGTGTCCCCCCCCAGCTCACAGCGGCATGGGGGGCGCTCAGGGAGCCGGAACTGTGAATTGGCAGGTAGAGCAGCCCTGGCGGAACCTGTCAGATGTGCTGACACAATCCGTGATTCATGCGTGTCCCCTGACACGCGCTGATTCATGCGTTTGCCCTTCATCTCCCCCGAGCTCCGTCCCGCCGGCCCCAGCGCCGCGCACGGACGCTGCGCCAAGGGGAGCTCTGATTGTGGCGTTTAATCGACTCGGAAGGGAAAAAAAGAACCAAAACCAACAGAACAACAAAACAAAATCACAAACCACAACAACGTTGTCCTTGAGAGAGAAAATAAAGTTTTCCCGGTGGCACCGAGGCAGGTGAAGTGTTTTCACTGAGAGGAACCTCCGTCTCCGTGGGGAGCGGCGAGATGAAGCGCTGGGGTCGGGAACGCGGCCCAGCACGGGTCCCCGGCCTGAATTCGGCTCCGTTCGCACACACTGGCACTGGCCGCTTCCAGCGAGCGGCGTTGGGTCCGGCTCAGTCCTGCACCCACCGCTCGGTCGCCTGTTGCTCATAGACGGGCTCATTCTGCACCCCCCGAGCTGTTCCCAACCTCCCTTCCCCAGGTCCCAAGGCCAGGCTCCTGCTTCTCTGGACGCATTCACGACCAAACCAAGGCGGTTTCCCACCAACCCTGCATTTCCCCAGAGTCCCCCCTCCAGGGCAGCTCAGAAACCCCCCCATGGAGCAGACGTGGGGCTGGGTTGGGTGCCTCAGCCCCCACACGTCCAATTCCTTCTGCTGGCAAAGTTTCATTATTTGCACTTTTACATCTAGACGGAGGCCTGTTCCAAAATACATTGAGCGCAGAAAGGCTTTTAGTGCAATAATCAATGAGGAGACTTTTACTGCGAGAACAGAGAGTTTAAAACGCTCTGAGAGCAGCGTTTCAGAAAATAGCCAGGGCCATATCTGCCGTGGGGGGGACCCACCGCGAGCCGCCTCACAAAGTGTGTCCCCAAGGGTTCGCGCTCCGCTGAAGGCAGGAGCACGGAAAGCCGCGTTAAACCCCCTTCTGGCAGCACAAACAAAACGGGCACACACAAAAGTTGCTCATTTGGAGAAATTTCAGACAATCGCCATGGGAAGCAGCCGGGGGAGCAGGGAACCAGGCGACAAAGGATGCTCCATTGTCAAAAGTGCTGCGGAGCCGCAGTTACTAGGAGACCAGGACGGGCCATTATTCGGGCTGGGAGAAGAGGATTCCTGCTCGCAGAGTCACAACTTGCCACAGAAAATGCGGGTTTTGCTGAGCTGGAGGGGAAACAACACAGGAGAAAACCCCCCGGCCACTGAGTCCCCTTGCTGCTGGTCCTGCGCATCCCCCACTCACCGGGCAGAGCCCTCGGTCCCACTCCTGCGTGAAACCCCCACGTCACACCAGCAGAAACCAGGTTTTGTTTCTTTCCCCATTAGCAGATGGACATAAAATAGATTTGGGGATGGGGGAAGCTGAAGTTTATCCAAATGAAGTTCCACGAGCCGCCAACTCCATCACAAAGGAAGCGGCGTGTAATGAGTGCGGAGAGCAGGCTTCAAGCCCTGGGTGACGGCGGGTTCAGCGCTCGCAGGCGGGTTCGCAATTAGAGCCCGTCCAGCTATAAACCAGCCCTGATCATCCCGGTAACGCGGTGGCCGATCGCTTTGTCTCCGAGGCAGGAAAAGCCCTGATGGGAACTACTTACCGCTGTCATCTGCAGCCGGCAGCAGCGCTCTCCATCTCCAGTAATTAGCTCGCTTCACTTTGTTAATACTTTTTCCTCTTCCCCACAAAATCCTCCTGATTTAAATTTCATGAGCCTCCCAGCTAACCTGGGCTTCCGCACATTCAGGAGCCGCTTCCCAGCACAGCCTGCTCTGCCCTCCCAAAGTCAATCAGCAGCCCCCAGCCATTAATTGCACCCATTAGGGATGGTGGGGACCAGTCCAGCCCAGCATCCCCCCAGTCCCAGCTCTGCTCTTCATCCCAGGTGGATCCTGTCGCTTCCAGCTCCTCCAGCCTCATGGACTGAGGTGACAACCCTGGTTCAGTGGTGGCCTTGGCAGGGTTGGGTTCATGGGTGGACCTTAAAGGTCTTTTCCAACCTCAACAATTCCGTCGTTCCTTAAAATGCTGTTTAATATTTGGGCCATTCTCGCATTAAGATCATTTCCTCAACTCCGCACAGCCCAAGTGCTCCTCCATTAATTTTGCCTTACACCGTAAAAAATAATTAGGACTAATCAACCTCAAACAAACCTCAATCCATCTCTCTGGAGGTAACTGGGTCCTCTTCTCCCTCTCTAATCTTGCAATCGATCAGACTTTGTCTTTGCACCGTTCCCTGTTTACCACACCAGGAACCAGCCTTGGATTCAATGGAGTCTCATGTCCAGCTGCCACCTCCTGGTGCATTCCTGGGGCTTCGGGAAGGACAAACCTGCCAGGAAAATGGGATTTACTGCAAATTTGGCACAACCGGATCCTTCTCTCCGCTGCAACGGCTTCGAGGCACCAGCCTGGGGTCAGGAGGGGTTTTCCAAACACGATCATCTTCAGCAGGTTCCAGCCAGGCACAAAGATCTTGATCGAGAAGGAAGTTTGCTCATGAAAAGCTCTGGTTGATGAGCAACAAAAGGTTATTGTCACAAGAGCCCTACTTGACGTGAGAGCTTCTTCATGTGGCAGAGTTTCCAACCTTAGAGGTTTCCACCAGAATTTGGC
The DNA here is from genome assembly GCF_964273445.1 of Streptopelia decaocto. Taxonomy (NCBI): domain Eukaryota; kingdom Metazoa; phylum Chordata; class Aves; order Columbiformes; family Columbidae; genus Streptopelia; species Streptopelia decaocto. The sequence continues at coordinate 3,826,648 of NC_138677.1, read as the reverse complement.
AGGATTTGGAGGAATTCCCAGTGCGGTGGCTCTCGGAGCCGCTTGGTTACTCGGGAACTTCAGCTTCCAGAAGAACCAACTATTGGCTTAATCACAAAAAAACCCCAAGAAAATGGGATTTTTAGATGGCACAACAAGCATATAAACCTCAGTTTGTGTTGGATTTCCTGATTTCTCCATGGAGATGGTTTCAGGGCCCCTCTCGGGGTTCCTGTGCCCGCTTTCCAGGCTGGGGCAGCGTTTCACCGCAGGGCACGGGCAGCTCAAGGTGTTTCCATTTTGGTGGCTCCTGTGTTTTGTCCCCGTGTCGTTAAACCGCGCTAACGACAGACGCCTCTTAATTCCAGGGCATAAATCCTGACCACGCTATTGGCTTTTTCTGATAAACTTAACCAAGTTATTCCAGGCCTTTGTCTAGTCGGCCTTATCTGTCTTTATAAAGATAATATTCACGTGCCCTCTGGGGACGGCGTGAGGCTGCAGATCCTCAAGCGCTCTGGAAATCAGCAGCGATGATTATTCATGAAATCCCCAGTGTTATGACTTGTTATTACACGCAGCCGACTAAAAATGCGAGTGGGCTGAATGCATCGTGTATTTGATCTAAGAATTATTACAGTTTTGCCAATTAGACCCAGAACCCAAACACAGGCGCTGCCTCCTCCCCTCGCGCTCCCCCGCCGGCGCTCGGCACCAGCTGCCGCTTCACAGGCACCAGCACCTCCCGTCTTCCTGCGCTTTCAACCACCTCCAAGAGCAGCAGGTCCCTGATTGTTTTCCCTCCAATTAGCGGCAGAGCTGCGACGTGCAACGTCGCATCACGACAACAACCGCTCGCCCCACCGTGCAGGTTTCTCCTGCGCGAGCGGGGGCGGAGAAGCCCCTCAGCATCCCCCTCGACCCCTCGCCCACCCAGAGCCTCGGAGGTTGAGCTGCGCTGCCAAGCGCCGCGGAACCGGCATCTGCTCCCCGGAGCTCAGCCCGAACACGCTGTTCTGCAGAGCCAGGCCTGGGAAGGATGGGTTTAGTTCCGCCCGAGCGGCTCCCGCCCGAGCACCCATCTGTCACACCTGTCACCCCCACCGGCCCCTCCGGTGGGTGCCGGGGGCTGCGGCTCAGCAGCCCCCGGGTGTCACTCACGTACGCTTTGCTGCTGATCTGTTCCCACCCGGATCGTGGGGAGCGTTTCCCCTCGTGTCTTGTTCAAACAGAGAGACGAGAAGCGCATACAAGAATAGGGTGTTGCTTTGGTTTTTTTTAAATAGAAATATTCCCATTTAAGTGCTGTGCGGATAGTTCAGACTCACTCGGGTGGCGCAAGAAGCTCTGAGGGCGGCCACGGCGGCAGCTCCGGCTCCCGTGTGCAGGGGCAGCGCTGGAGTCACTTGTCCCCATGCCCAGGGGGATCAACCACCCCCAAGGGTGAGATGAGAACAGCGACTGATGTTCACACACACGGTCCTGAACACCTGAACAAAGCTAATGGTGGAGAAAGAGATTTTAGGGGAACATTGGTCCGAACCCGCTCAGACATGGGTCACGTCTGTGTGTCCGTCCCTTCCTTCAGGATGAAGGACAAGCTGCAAACCACACCCCGCTCTCCAAAATAAACTAAAACCCCTGAATAAATGCACCAAACCCCATGCAGACACCAAGCAACCTCCCCCAGCCCCGGCAGAGCCCCCGCCCAGCCAGCGGGCAAACCCAGCGGCTCCGTTTGCAGCTGGACCGGCCACGGTGGCTCCAAGACGTGGCATCCTCAGCACCAGGGTGACATTGGTGTCTCCAGACCAGGGTGACATCGCCCAGCGCTGTCAGGGCCCAATGGGTCGTTATTGCAGCGTCCATAGGTGCTTCAACCCAATACGGGGAGAGGGGAAGTTACAGGGGTAGAAAACACAGGCACGAGGATTCAGGCCGAAAAACAAGAACAGGCTGTCAAGAGGCAGCGAGAGGAGGACGGGAATGGAAACCGTGTCTGGTTCTTTCAAATCCCACTAGAGCCCGGCTCCTCCGCAGAGACTTCCCAACTCAAACCGCTTCAAACCCCACACCTGCTTGCACTAAAAAATATGTTAAATAATTCAGTTTTCACTCGTGTGCTCTCGAGCTGCAGAATCCTCCTGGCTGCTGGAGCTCCGTGGTGTTTCGGGGGAAGGAGGGAGGTGGGAGCTGGGACCGGAGCTCCGTGTGCTGGTGCTGCTGCTCCACGCTGCTCTGCCGAGCTCACGGCACCGCGGCGGCCGCGGCACCGCCGGGACCGGGCCGGGAGGAGGGAGGGCTGCTGCGCTTCCCGCCCGCCGGGCTGCTCTGATCTGTGGCAGATGTCTCTCCGCTTTCAAGCGGCATCAAGAAGCGCCCGCTTTCATCCAGCCTCCTCCTCGGGAAATTTTCCCATAAGGGGAAAACGAATTACCTTCTGCGGTCTGTGCAAAGCCCCACAGCGCCGAGATGCGGCTGCGTCTTCACACCAGGCCAGAAGACTTGAATCCCGGCTTCTTCTGCTCCCGCTGCTGCCGATCACACAGGCTGTAGCCAGCAGGAAATCCCTTGTTTCAGGCACCGGGGCTCTGAAATTTTATGTCTTGTTCAGAAAATTACAATAGCAACAACAGAACCAGTGAAGATCTGGCACCTAAATGGAGATTCCCCGCCGGACTCCACACGCTGTGGGACGACAGTGACATGAAGAAGCGAAGCCACCCATGGCCGAGCGGCCCCGGAGCTCCCGTGTCCACAAACCAGCCTGAGGATTCTCCGGTGCTTCATCAACCGCCTGAGCTGAGGACACGGGTTTTACCTCCTGTGCTCTCTCTTCTTGCCTCCAATATCCGATATCGTCCCACTGGGACGGTGACCAAGCACCGAGATACCCAGAGTCTTCCAGTTCCTATTGCTGCCGTTCGCCTCCAAAGGCTTTAAAATGTTCGCACCCAGCTCACATCAGCGTTTGTCTCAGCTCTCCAAGAAGTGTGGCTGTTGTTGCATGTCTCGTTGCCCCAGCAGGTGCTGCTCACCTGGCAGGTGGCACAGGGACATCCCTGGTCCAGGGATGCTCTGGCTGGCAGGAGGGCGGGTGTCTGGCTGTGCCGCCGGTGCCCAGTCCTGTGTTTGCAGCCTCTGCTACAGCAAACACGGCATCTTAATTAAGGGACTCGTTGGCTTGCTGAACTCAGACAGATGGGATCTTAATTCAATTAGTATACTTTAATTACCTATTATAGTAGGACTTCAAAAAAATGGACACAAGTGGAAGGTTTTCTGAGTGGCTGTCAATCCCAGCGCACACTTATCAATGACGAGCAGCAAACGCTGCTCAGTGGGTTCTTTCTACCACTCCTGCTCCTCACCCCTAAAAACAGCTGAATTTTATCTACAGGTTTTGAAATTTTGCCTGATCTCTCCTCATGTATTGAACACAAACAACAGCAACACACACAAGTACATCTGTTGGAAAACAGGACGTCGCGTCCTCCCATCACCCCTACAAGCAAGAACTATGAAGAAGATCCACAGAGTTTTGCTTTACACGTTACAACCAGCTAATGCCAGTAAAAAGGCCTGAACCCAATGTAAGAATAAGCTTGTGTTGGGACACAAGGATGTGCCAGGTTATTTCTTCTGGTCTCTTTCAAAACTATGCCTAAGAGAAGCTTTGCACACAGAGATCACAGCTGGGATCCATCCCAAGGTGTCTGTCCCTATAGCTTATGTGAGACAAACTGGTGCTTAACAGGTGCTGATGGAAGAAACCGCTACTGCTTTGTGCAAACTGCTCATTCCAGGCCTGTTTTATCACACGGGGATGTTTGTGTCTAGAGCCAGAGCTGAGCTTTGGAAGAACATCCCTGTTGATCCATCCCAGAGCACCCCGAGCACCGGCAGGTCTCCCAGGTCACGATGCCAACGTCCCCAAACCTGCACCCCCCTGCTCTGCCGTGGCCACGGAGCTGCGGCCTGAAACCAACATCCCGCTCGGCTATTTCTGTCGAGTGTTCTGTTGTCTGGCAAAAACTCAATAATAAGCAATAATTTTGCCAGCGCCACCTGCCTAGAGGAGCGAAAAGGAGTTCGTGGGAAAGAAAGGGAACGCAGACAAGCTGCAATGCAGCACCGAGCGGAGCGGCTGCGGGAAACTCTCGACGCAACACCAAAAAGCCACCAGATCCTGGTGGTCCCGGCCATGGGGGTGTGAGCAGGAGGATCTGAGCACCGAACGTTCGCTGCTGCGCTGGGACCACAAAGCCGGGTCTCTCCATAGGGCTGGGCAAGCGCTCCAGGTCCCTCCAGTTCAGCACCCACCACCTCCATTCACTTTATTTTTTTGCCATTGACGCTTTTCGATTATTCAAAGAGTAACCCTCCGTTTCATCTCCACTGCCTCTGATTTTTCACCTTTTGGTGGAATAACTGCAATCCTCTCTCCACCTCGTCCCAATTTACCCCATCAATTAACAGACTTCCTCAAGTGATTTTAATAATTCAGTCTGAAAGGCTGATACATGAAGTTGGAGCAAGATGCAAAATCCAACCCCAAGCTTAACCCAAAACTCAGCTGATTCTTCTTGCCTGTGCTTTACCCAACAAACCGCAGCCCGGTTCGAAGGCCGCTGTGTGTGGAGCCACTCCTGCTTTATTTACTGTATCTATTTTCCAGAAGCCTCCCAGGTCACTGCAGTTATTTCCCCAACTATTTAATGGGGTTTTTCCCTGTTTCCCAGCTCTCCCCCGTCTTGCCCGCTGTGTTCCTGGGGGGGTCAGGCCGGCGCTCGCCCCCGCGCACCCACCAGTTCAAAGTTCACTTGGAACGTAACGCGGGCAAGAAACTGGAACCGGCAACACAAAATCTGCTGCAGCACGTGCCTGGAATCGCAGCCAAAGAGCCAAGTGGGCAGCAGGTCAGGAAAAGAAGACACCCGCTATAATTAAACATCTTCGTATCAGATTAACCAAAAAAAGTCATTAGGAATAAATGAGTTAAGTGATTCTGCAACACAAGTTAAACGGCAGTCACGGGAGAAGGACAAACTGCACGGCCCAGCCTGACTGAGATAATTATTTTAGCAAAGCTTATTGCAAAATAAATTGCACGGAAGTTGAGAAACCTTCTGAAATTGTTGTTTTCAAAAAAATCTTTGGCTCCTTCAAGGAAGCGGAGGAGAAAAAAAAAAAAAAAGAAAGGAAAATATAAAGCAAAAGGAGCGAGCCGGTATTGTGTCCTTAGCAGCAGTTTGAGCAGCAGAACAAAGGCAGGCAGAGTTTCAAAGCACAGCAGCTCTCCCCACTCCGCTGTTTGTTCTGCTCATGAGCAGACAAGCTGTTCCCTTTCATCTGGAAAAACTCACACAATAAGAAAAATACCTCAGTAGAATGTGAGTCTGTACTAACAAAGCCCCAGGGGCAGCAGGAGGAAATCTTCCGGCCAGCAGAAACGCTTTGGCGCTGGATCCTCAGCAGGCGGCTGCGGGTGCAGAAACGGGGACCGGACACTGTCAGGTGGCCCTGCCCGTCCTCCTCCTCCTCTTCACCGCGAAGGCTCCGGCCTCGCAGGTCAGCGAGCGGAGGCCGTGGCACAGAGCTGATGGGGAGAGGCAGCAGATGAAGGGCTGGCACAGGGTGAGGCTCCGGGTGACGCCCTCGGGGAACACAGGGAATCAAAAGCACGAGTGCGGGGTCCAACCTGGACTCGAATCCGGAGCCGTGGGAGCTGCGCTGCGGGTCAGAGCCGCTGGAAACGTCTCTCCGGAAGGTTGTTTTGATAAACATGCCATCTCCTTGTGGAATTCAAACCTCCAACTGTTCCACTGGCATGGACACCTCTGCAGCACCAGCACAGGCCACAGATTGCGAGTTAACTTGAATTACATTTCAGATCTGGGGAGGGTGGCAGTGGGAGGTTGATGAACAGTATGCTCTCGCTCTGATGTTGTTACAACCAGATGGCTTCAGCTTATCATTTACAATAAAAAACAAACAACAAAAAAGTGAAGCTGACAAATAAATCATTAATTCACCTGCAACTGGCAGGATGTGAGCAAGTCGCCTCCTTCGCAGATCTGACAGCGCGTTCCGGCTGCGCAGGAGGGGCTGGGACGACAAGCCCAGCACAGATCACTGTCCTGCAGGGATCTCCCGTCCTGGGGGAAGGAGCCACAAGACCCGCAGCGCTTTCCGGTGACACCTCCCAAGAAACGCTGAGCACCGGCGCCTGAACACACATTCACCTCCTCCAGGCGCCTCTGCTCGCCGGGCTGGGATGCTCCGGTCGGTCACTCCAGCGGGACAGGGATGAACGGCTGGGGCAGGTGGAATATTTCAATAAACAACGCGGTTACTGCAGCGTAATTAGACATCTCTGTGCCACGCAGACAACTCCTGCAATTACCTGGCAATGAACTTTTCATGTCTGTACGCAATTAGAAGCTGAAATGCTGGGTTTGAGTCCTGACAGGGGAGGGGGGAGAAGCTCGTTATGACTAAATGCTTCGCTTACCTAAAAGGAAACGCACGCTAAATCCAATATAAAAGGAATTAGCGGCGTTTGAGCAATAGATGTAATATGGGAATTGGTGAACCACGTAGAAGGAAGGATTGCTATGCGGAGGGTTGTGCGTTTGTGGTGAGAGCTCGGTGAGGAACACAAGGGGTAGGGACCCTCTCAAGAGTCCCCATCTATAAACACATCCAGCAGCCAGATTAAACACGAGCGTGCGAAAGGAATTCTCCTCCACACAAGGGACAGGAGGCTGCGCGGCAGCACGGTGACAGAATGAAAAACTGGAGACAACAGACACCTCATCTATTTCCTAGACACAACAGCGTTACCCTCTGTAAGCCATTCCGTGCCCCAACGGACCATCCAAGGTCAGATCAATCACGGTGCGTTCCAGTCCGCCCTCCCTGGAGATCTGGGGCTAATGACACCCTCCTGTGCCAGACCCCGACTGTCCCCGCTCCCCGCAGACAGGCCCAGCTTCAATGGGAGCCCAGGGCCCCGCTGCGGGCAGCTGGCATTAAAACCATGCTCTCCACTATTCCGGTAATACCTGCTAGGAGCAATAAACCAGGTTTGCACTGCAGCTCTGTGTGCGACATCCCTTAATAAATCCCAGCTGAGCTCCAGAACAGCACATCGCTGTCAGCACGCGGCAGCGGACTGAAACGGGACCTCCGGGGAGCCCGTTTGAAACTGGCAAGTCTTAAAAATGAAACAAGAAAGACAACAGATACCACACAGTACAAAATAGTAATTATTTATATTTTCAAAAAGGAAAAAAAAAAAAAAAGTTACCAGCTATTTTGAAACTTCTTCCCTGTAAGAAGAGTGACTAATAGAAAGGAACAGGACTGGCTCTATACAGTCAGCAAGTCAGGTACAAACAGTTGTTAAGAATCATTTAGCAACTCAGGACAGGGACTTCTGACGCAGCGCTCATGAACAATAAAATTTCTCTTTTTTTTTTTTGTTTGTTTTTTAAAAAGGGGGAGGAGGGAAAATAAAGCAGGGAAAAATGCCAAAAACACTTCCCACAATATCTAAAAACAGTAACCGTTGTTCTTGTCAGACAGCACGCTCCAGATCCAAGGATTTTCTAGTCCTTTCCAAACCAGCAGCCTTGCCAAGGGCTGCCTGCAGTCTATTCACACCCTCCAGCCGCTCACTGGCCCCTTGCACTCCAACCTGTCACTTGATAAAACGTGGGGTTTTTCTTCCTTTTTTTCTCCCTTTTTTTTTTTTCAATTAACATACAAGTGCTACTAACAGAGAAACTGATCTTCTTGTTGCTGGATAGCAATAAGGAGTTACACAAATGTCCAGTTTTTAGCTCAGCTGGAAGGACTTAAATTCTTTTTTTTTGATATAAATACTACTGGAGCTCCCATCAGGTACTTCCTTTCCAGAACTTTGCTGGAAATTCTTTTTAACCCTCCAACGCTTTCCAAGGCTAAAACGTCCTCTTGCTCCAGGCATCTGACGGTTCGTTCTGTGCTGCCAGACGCAGAGATGTTGTTTTCCCCAGTACCTCTGCTGGGTTATCCCAACTCGGGCCGGTGCCTAAACCAAAGCCGGTCCTTTATTGACTCGGCCAAGTCGAAGGGAACACACAGACAATGCAGCGACAGGGATTCGTTAGGTTGAACAGCCCCAGGCCCACCCTCCCCCCTCTCCCCAAGTTACTTGGTGCTGTTTGAAAAAGTCTGGGTGTCACGAAGCAGTCTCTTCCCCCCAACAACAGAGTAAAAGCTCCACGGATTTCGCTGTCTACCTGGTGGTCAAGGTCACAGCAGCAACGGCTGGTGCTGCTTCCAGAACAACACGGGGCGGCGCGAGCCGGGCTTTAGGATTGCTTCAGTCGCTTCCGCGGGGGCCCCAGGAAGGGACACTGCGCCGAGGCCAGCGAGCGATAGGCCTCGGCCACCAAGTGTGGGTGCGAAACCACCATCGACTTCCAGCCCGAGGTCTCCATGACATCAGAAGCATGACTAGAAGTAAGAGAGAACAAATCTGAAGTTAGCGACTGGGGACAGAAAGGATTGTTAACTAAATAGGTTCTTTCCGCACACCCGAGAAACCCGGTGTTTTTAGTGCACGGTTTTAGGGTCACTCTGGATGCGTGCTGGGGATCTCTGTGAAGACGGCAAGCGTTGGCTCTGCTGGCCCGGCTGCACGCAGCACAGCGCTGCAGCCTCAGGGGGAAAAGCTTAAACCTCCGCGATGGCAGGTGGAGGACAGCAGGAACTCCTTGTTATCCATCCCAGCTCCTCAGCACAGAAGTAGTTTACATCAATATAGGAATTACTGAGAAAAACTGACCAATATGACTAAACATGTTTCCAGACATCAAAGTGGTTGGTAGTCATTTGACACATACTGAAAAGTCTGTTCTATTACAATGTGCAAATAGTCCCGCAATATCAGGGACTACTTGATATTCTACTACCTACAAGTTGTTCAGGTGTTGGGAAGAGACCAGCCCAGCTCACAAACACCACTGTACACTCTGAACAGCCCCGGCAGGGCAGGACTGACCTGCCCTTGGTGCAACTGCACCCCCCGGGATACCAGATCGGTGAAGGATCACAATGGGAGAACCCAAAAACACCAAAGAGGATGATCTGCCCTGCCCGTGGTGGCTCCCAGGCTGTGAACCCCGTTGCTAATAAACACTTTCCTTTGGGTTTGTTGCATCCCGGAACAAGAGAACTCACTAGTTAATGAAGTCGACTGCCTGAGTTTTGAGCTGGTCGGCGCTGTGCAGGTCGGCCAGGATGAGGATCTCGGCTGCGTTCTCCACAGACAGGTTGCTGCACAGCGCGTCCTCGCACATCACCTTCAGGCGCTCCAGCGCATACTGCAAAATACAAAGCAGAGCAGTCAGGGGCAGGACACGGCGCGCCGGGCCTGACGCGAGGCCTCGCTCTGCTCCTCCACTCTTCAGTAAAACCACCCTGCCATGAACAGGCCTCTCTGCTCTGCTAGATGCATCTGAACTGCACTCAGAGGAGTAGTGACCAGCAACAAAAAACCAAACAAACAAAAAAAGAATCGTGATGCGCCCACCCTGAGGAAAAGCAATGGAGAGGAGACATACCCACCAGAACTCGTCCCGGCCTGCGGGGACAGGCTGCCTGGCGCTGTGCTCATGCTTGGAAATGAGAGCTTCACGTCACCTGAACAATGTCTCACTCACTTCAAGGCACAGAATGTTAAAGCCAGACTTTTATTCTCACTCTCAGGCAGGATCACCCGCAATCAGTGGGAAGATCTGTCTAACAGGGAACGCTCCACAGGGTTCCAGGGATGTTCAGGCAGCTTTCACTATACTCCTTTGCCATTCATGACCTGCACATCAAGACCAGCCTTGCTCAAGTACAGGCTGTTGGTTTAATACTAAAGTGTTAAACAAATGTTGCCGATTTCTTGCAGCTATCCAGCTGGAAACTGAACACCACAGCATGTCTGTAGCTCTGGCAAAACCTCTAACTCTGCATCCTCAATCTGGAGTTTCTACCATCCACTGTGCAATTGCCTGAGCGCTGTCAGACGCGCGGGGCTGAGCCGCGTCGGTAGCCTGAGGAGCTGCAGGGACGTGTGTGGCAGCACAGAGCTGTCTGACAACTGTCACCCTGCGCTTGGTGGCACTTTGGGCAGCACCCAAACCTGCAGACACCACCCAGATCTTCAAAAGCAACACGGTGGGCTCGGGCAGACCCCAAACTTCAGGCTTACGGATATCACAGCTGGGAACCGTGAGACCGAGATGCTTCTGGAAATCTGGGTACGTGGGATCTGATTGGGGTCTGCAGCTCTTTGCACGAACCAAACGGGATAGTTCGGAATATTCTAGGTCCTGTGATTCCACCTCATGGGGTTAGGATAGCAGTCAATTATAATGCAGTTCTTACGGGAGTAATAACATTAGTACTACAGAAATTGTCCTGAAGATTAAACACAGTTCAGTCCTCTTTGCGTTATCACTTCCAATTGAGTGATATTTCTTAAAAAAAATAAGATTGTTGATTTTTTTTATATCTGACAGATAATTGCATTTGAGAGTAATCTTCATATCGTTTATAAGGCTTTTTGGACAACTACGAGATGACACGGTATCCGAGTTGGTCAGTGTGTAAGGCCCCGTTTGGCAAACACACCAGAGTTGTGAGGGCTGCTCTGTCAGCCTGAACAGAGACCTGGTACGGAGCTCGTTGGTGCCACAACGGGAGCACTTGCCATTTGAGAAGCACTATCACCATCAACTGAGTTTATACTCCTATTGATTTAATTTACATTAATAATTATAAATTATAAACCCCTGTTTTCACTGAAGACTCGGTGACAATAATGACTTCAAATGAAGCACGGTGCTCAAGACCAGGACAGTTTGCTCCCACCAGAACATGCGGGGAGGCAACTCACACTTACTTGCTTTATCTGTATCAATAACCAAACCAGTTTCAAACGAGGGGCAAGCCATTACTTTATAGTACTGTCTGTCACTAGATCAAAATGTAGCAAACAAAGCCTAAGATTATTCCTTTTATAAATGGAATATTGTCCTCCATGCATGTACGATTTTTATTTCGATTATCGCTACAAATAGCTCAGCTTCTAATTACATAGTTGGGCAACAGGAGCCATTCTGGTCTCTCAGGTACCAAGATTTCCCCTTCCCCCCTTTCTTAATTACATTTAAAGCAACACCCCACCTAGCAGCACACTTACCCAAGCGGCTGAAATAGCATCTCCTGGGCTGAGCAGACACGCTTTGCTTTGCTTTGGGTCTAATTACATATTTTCCCCAAGAGGCAGGAGGAACTCAGAAGAAGCTGTTTCAGTCTCTTGAGTAAATATTAGATGGTTCATGCGCTTCCATGGAAGATTTTTTATTTTTGCTTTTAAAAGACACACAATGAGTTTAAAAGGAAAAAAAGCCCTACATTAAAAGCCAGGAAACTCAAAGTTAAAGCCTACCCTGTCCTTAATGTACTGCTTCGTACTTACACTTGCCTCAGTTAAAGATGGTATGTGAGCTCTCAATCAATACTCTTTAAATATTGAATAAAATATGTGGCAATGACTATAATCAGGCCAAAAATCTCCTTGCACTATCTCCCATTTTAATTCTAGTTGCAGTGGCCCAGTAATGGCGTATGGAGCATTTCACCTCTAAAACTCAGCGTTTTTGATGGAGCCCAGGTCTGCAGTGACAGGGAACTGGATGGTCGTGTGGTGGTTGCGTGGAACAAGGTTACATGCATCCACATCTTAAACGCCACCGCCCTCCGTGGCACCCCCAGAGGATCCGAGGGCTGAAGAAGCACGGAGACTGAACTACGCTCTCACCCTAGAGGTGCTCCCTCCGGGTCAGGGCTGAGGCACAGGGCAGTGTGGAGAATCTTGCACTGCTGCTACCCGTGCTGAACCTGCGCGGTGGATAAAGTCAGGATTTTAGTCTCCAGTGCTGTCAAACTGGCATCTTGCACCAGCACTAAGTTCACTTTTAAGAGAAAAAAGAATAAAAAAAGAAAAAAGGCAATCAAGCTGTGGTTATATATGAGGAATTCACAGCAGTGCGGGGCTCGCTGGCCGCTCTCTGGGGTCCCGGGGCTGCAAAGGGAAGGAGCAGCGGTGGCTGGCGAGGCCAAGCAGCGCCCGCCGCTCGGGGGCCGCCGCACCGGCCCTGAAGGACCCTGCAAAACCAGCGAGGGCTCGGCGAGCGGGCGTCCTCCTCTCCACAGACAGCAGGGACTGCCACTGCGAAAAGAGAATAAACAACAGGACCCCCCGCTCTCCGCCGTCCATCGTTCAGAGCGCCTCTGGAGCCGCCGGCCCCGGCCAGGCCAGAGGAGACACAGGCCCTGTTTGCCAGGGCAGAACGCTGCTTTGGAGATTGGGTAACAATTGCACTAAAAAAAATATCGCCAGGTCCACCCTGAGATTTTCTTCTCTCCCCCAGCTCTTATGCTACCTTATGGTGAATAAAGATGTCCGCTGAAATTTTAAGAAAATGCTTAAGAATGAGCAGTAGAGACAGAAATTCTGTGTTAAGGTATGTATCTACAGAGCTATACATATCTACGTTACATCCAGGTTTACCTACACGCCACAGCCAATTCAGAGAAACTGCCCCGCCACAGCGCCCACGCGAACAGCTCGCTGCAGCGATCCCGAGGAGCTCTGCGTGAAGCAAGATACACGTCATTCCTGCTCCTCTGAACACCCGGGTATCCCAACTGTACCTTGTCAGCAGCTGCCAGCAAGTCATCAGCCATTTTGTCAAGATTTGGTGCCTTCCCCGTGTAAATAAAGCACATCATTTCCTTAAAAACTTCAGGCTCCACATCATTGATTTCAACCCGATTCTGTATCAGAAAAATGAAGCTTGTTAAGATCCTGACAAGATGCTAAAGGCTTCCTTCTACCCAAGCTCTTTCAGTATTCAGAAATTTGCTACAAACTATTTAGAATGTTTACTACTTGCAAAAAAAAAGAAAAAAAAAAAAAAAGTAGATGGAATAAGAAGGATTCTAAGTTGTATTTCACATTCTCTACTTCTCCCTGTCCCACCTCAGACTCTTTCCCCAAAGTAACAAAGGTAACAATTGCGTCCTTGATCCCTTTCATCCTCCCTTCAGGACAGCTGAAGCAGAGACCTGCATCTAATGTGAGAGAAACAGTTAAAAGGTGACAGTAGTCACAAACACTACCTGAGACAGTGATATGACAGTGACGCTAAGAGCTGACTAGAGAGCTGTTACCCCAGCTGGAGAAGTTCTGCTTCCTTCAGAACTTACCTTTTTACTTTCTTCCATCTCGTGCTCAAACATGGCGCTGAAAACCGGAGAACGCGCTATGGCAGTGGGGAAAATAAAACAGAGTTAGAGGAGCCCTGGGACACTTCAGGACACGCTAAGCGCAGCCTGCAACACCTCAGCAACTGACCCGCTACTCCATCCTGCTACAGCAGACAGGACAAATTCAGTGTAGCTGCCACACGAGTGTCAGTTGTGACATAATGTGGCCAACGGAGCTTCAGACTGGGTGTGGGAGAATTCCTTATGTCCTCTCAAACAATGCTGAAGAGTATATGGGTGGTTAAGGTAAGTTTCTTGACTTTACAAGTACTCCTCTGGAAACATAACTTCTTACAAATGCTTTAGGAATATATTACCACAGCCACAAAAACATCCTCACCATAGGAGGAGATAAGCAACTTAAAATGGAGCAGATATTTCTTCTCTCCCGACTAACAGTTCACAAAATGGTCTTTTACTACAGCTCTGCAGTTAAAAGAAGGGCAGAAGCCTCCTTTAAAGACATAGTAAATCCAACCGCCGTGCCCCACTGCGGTACCAACCTGCCAGGATGGCTTTGTGCGCCTGGAACTCCTGCCCCGCCACGCACAGGCAGCAGTCGGTGAAGCGCGAGTTCTCCCACAGCCCGCCCAGCTCATCTGCCAGGCGGCACTCGGGCACCTTCACCATGTTCATGGTGTTCTGGCCGGAGATGTTGACCGAGTCCTGCACCACGCTCACCTGCGGGGGAAAGGAAAACGGGCTCAAAAACACACACTGGAAATGTCAGCTCCCTCCAGGGAGTTTTTGTTTTGCGGGGCAGCTGAAGGGAAATGCAGAGCGAACCCCAGACCTCTCGAGCAGAACTGCTGTGTCGTTAACAGTGTCTCCCTTTCTGAAGCATCCTCTGTCCCCTGCCCCAGCCCTGCTCTCTGCTCCTTCAGGGTGTCCCACATCACACCAGATTTTCTTCTCAACCCCAAACTAACAGCACTATGCAATTTAATCATAACTTTATTAGGTGATTTCCTGAGGAAGTGGAACCGTATTTTTCGGCTTTTACAGACATCATACCTGACCTAGTTTTTTCCTTCTATCACCACTCTGAAACCCGCCCCAATCAATAATGCAATACAGACAGCAGTGCAGATGAAAATGAAGTATCCAAGAGCTTTGACAGCCAAGCATCCACACGGGTGGGCACAGGCTGAATGCCACGTCTCGCTGCTTCTGGTTCGCAGTGTCTCAGAGTTTAAACGCTGCCATCACATTGTAAACTTAAATTAAAAAAACCCCACAAAACTAAGTAATAAAAGAGCAGCTTTGTGTCAGGTAATGAGGAAGATTTGTGGGAGGCAAATGCAGAAGGCAGGTGGATCCCTCCTCGGCTGCTCCAGAGCAGCCAGGGCTGGGCCCTGCGCAGCCACGCTGGCTGATAACAATGACACCAAGGGAACCGCTCGGAGCCCGGGCAGCACTGAACCGTGAGCTTCAACATGCCGTAAATCACACCCCTCTACTGCAGACACAATTAAAAACACCAGTGACTAACAGCACCCTGCTCTAACGAAGGAGAAAGGACAACGCTGACTGATAGGGAAGCCTATGTGAGCCTATTCCCTGGATTTGCTGTCAAGTCCAAGTTAAATTTCAGTTCTATTAATAACCGATGGCCAAAGAAGAACAGACAGCAAAAGGAAGCCTCACAGTTATGTAAAAGGAGGAGTAAATTATGAAGTGAGAGAGGTGACAGAAGCATCTTCCGAGGTAAACCCCCCCTGAGAGCACGTCTCCCCACTCGTGAGAAATCCGGGTTTGTGAGGGCAGACGGGTGCTGTGTGAACTCTCAGCACACACACCAGATGCTGCTCGCCAACGGACACTGATGATTACCCAGAACGCCAGCAAGTTAATATTCCTCGTCACTCTTTTGACAGCTACAAAATCTTGTTGCCCTCTGACATTTAGACCAGCAACATGGACTCAAGGATGGATGAAAACTCAGATTCATTAAAAAGGAATTCCAAGATGCTGATTACAGATCAGCAGAAAAAGACCTGGCAACCGCATCTCAAATCCACAAATAAATCCTGTTCATATAGGAAACTCAGTTACTGCCATGAAAATACATTGTATGGCTTTTACATCAGGAGCAGATTCCAAGCGGTGACCAGCTGTAGAGGTCAAAGTAGATGAGGTTTTGCTCATGCTATTTTCAACATCTTAGCCAGGGAAACAGTGCTCCCAGCTCAGCAGAGCTACTACCATAACGCTGGGAACATCGCTCTTCTTGGAGACTTACCAGCATGACATTTACCTATGATGTTGGAATATAATTTAAACAGCAGAAAGTAATGCAGTTGGGATATGAACAATCAGTTCCACCTGCAAAACAGAGGTCAAAAAAAAAACCTAAACTGACAACTAAACGAGGTCAGATGTGAAATGCTGACAGGGAACATCATTCTCTGCCTTAACAGCATTTCCAGCAAGACATCATCTGTGTTCAACACCAGAGACGAGCAGAGAGCAAAAAGCTTCTTCCTTTAAACTCTAATAAAGCAATGAGAAGGCGCAGCAACACCGGGCAGCTGCCTGGCCTCCAGGAACAAGGATCCCAAGAGCAGCACTGCTGACCCCTTGGTTCCTGCCCCCAGAACACGGCTGCTCCAAGTGCAGCTGTGAGCGTGGCTCTGCGGGGACACGCTCCAGCCCACAGCACGGCCGGTCCCAGCACAGACACTCATTGGGAGCTCCGAGAAGGGAAAAGAAAATAAAATGAGCGCTAGCAGAAAACCCCAAGCCAAGGTGTTGGTAGCTCCTGCCAAGCCGCTTCCAGACAGCGAACCCTTCCTCGCTGGTATCGCCACAGATTTCTAACACGCTGGACTGCAGAACAAACAGGAGATATCACAGGCAGGTGAAGCCAGCAATAAGTTTTCATCCAGAACACACAAAGACACTGAGCTGAAGCTTTTGAAGGGACTAATTCAGCAGCAAGTGGACTGACTTGAATTAGCACCGGTTGCCAAGACTCCTGGCAGATCTCAGGTTTACATGCATCACACCTCACAAATTCCCTTCTCAGACATTAATTCTTGAGTCTCATTCCACAATTGTACGTTTTCTGGCTCTTTTCTCATGAAGGAAAGAGAAATTGCCAGACCTAGAGGTGTCATCCCCAACACTGCCCTCTTCTCCACATTGCTGAAGTGCTAAAGGAAGGGCTCCCTCATTACAGGAGTCATTTATGCCGCTGATCGAATACGCATCCTTTAGGAGATGGCTTCTTAAAAAAAACAAACCAAAAAAACCCGACAAAACCAGCCAGCTGTCGAACAGCTCTGACCAAAGCACTTCTTTCACTCCTGAAAGAAAACACAGCAAAAGAAAAGACTCCCACAAAAACCACTGCAGGAGATCCAAAGAAAGAACAACTCGTTCCACCTGTCTCCTGGCAAAAGTCACAGCAACAGGAGGCATTCTGCAGTAAAAAGACCACGGCAATAAGACAGCAGAAGCTCGGAAGGTACTAAATCACAGAGCTTAAATTTGCTCATTAAGGTTTCTAAGCTTAGCTAGCTAGTTTCAGAAATAACTGTATCTTTGTCTGAAGTTAGTATTAGTGAAATCACAGAATTGACTGGGTTGGAAAACACCTCAGAGATCATCAAGTCCAACCCTTGGTCCAACTCCAGTCCGTTTACTAGATCATGGCACTAAGTGATAACTTAATGATAACTTTGTAAGCAGTTGTAGGAAAATACAAACACAATGAACAGAAAATCGTGGTTAGTATAAAATCCGTTTTTCTTAAATTTTTATCTGTGTTGGCTGTATAGACACGCTTAGGAAAACAGGGAAATCTCTTCTTTATTCAGTAGGCAGGTTACAGGCGGGCCAGCTTCCACTGCAGGCCTTGGTTATCAGCCCAAGTGAGCTTCCAATTAAGAAGCACAAACAGATGGATGATAATACTAAACCAGAAGTGAAATGATAATCAAACATGCTTAATTCCTACCATCCTCACAGGTAAAAGACAAATAGAAAGTAACAAAAAATAAACACGAGTGAAAAGCAATGAATCACCCAAAGAGCCACCAGCCACACACACACACCACGTGCCGCATCGACACCCCGTGTGTCTCCCGATCCCTCTGACTCCTTAAAAGCAAGGATGAGAAATAAGGTCACATCTACCTGAAGCTAATGGAACCACTACTCTTCCAGCTGCGCAGGCAGACTTACCTCGCAGAACAGAGTGAGTTTGTCATCTGGAAGAAGTCCATTGGCCTCATCCAAAAGAAAGTCTCTTCTAATAAATTTTTTGAACCCCCAGTCCTTGCCTTGCACGAATCGATACGCTCGCTGGCTCTCTGAAAGGAAGACACGGGGCTTTAAACACCGGCTGAGGGACTCGCTTGATCAAACAGCAAAAGACAAACAACTGACCCCATCAGAGAGAAAGGGTTTGTACACACCCATTGCTTTTGTTTCTTCTCCTTTAGCATTCAGGATGGAGAATTTGAACTTTGCTCGAACTTCACTTTTTGGACAGCTCACCAGCAACAGGTAGAGGGATAAATAATCTTTACTCTCTTCATCCAGGCCTTTGGGATTCACACGTAAACACCTGTGAAGCAGGCGCAGGAACGAGACGTCAGGAATGGTTTCTGGCAGATCATTCACAGCTTTCAAAGAAAGCGCATTGTAGAATTTCCACAATAAAAAGTACAGCAAACAAGTTCTGTTTAACAGCCGCTGAACCATAAGGAAATAATGGAGAGGTAAACAGGGTGGAACTGTGTGTCACCGTCAGCCCCGCGCTGCACTGAGCCAGGGAACAACGCACAGGCAGTCGCCACGGGCAAACCAACTTGAAAACCACGAGGGAAAAGAGGAGGGGGCCATGGATTAAATATTGAAAAGCACCCTAGATGTCAACTTGCACAAAAGGAAAGTGAAAGAACTAGTAGAATGGAGGCAATGGATTTGAGGAATTGCAGCAAATCCAGAGAAATGGTGGGTACGATTCCACGGGAAGCAACTGAAAGGAAAAGTGCATTTCTGGAAGGCTGGTAATTCCTCAAAACCATAATTCCAGGGCAAAAGGAGAGAACTCCTCCTGGGTGGAGAGGCAGAAGTGCAGGAAGAGGCCAACTAACAAGCTCTTCCATGACCTGAAACTTGACACAGACTCTAACAAGAGGCAAAAACTGGGGCAAGTGACTAACTGCTCAGACATGCACGGACAAAACACAAAATATCTGGACATTAGAATGAGATCTGAGCAGCAAAGGTTCTAAAGTAATTTAATAACAAAAAGCGGTGGAAGGAAAGCACAGGTCTGCCACCCAAAGGAAGGGAACACGAAGTGTATTGCACGCGCACTGAATTATTTAGCGGTCATTTGCTGCAACCTGTACTAAGGAGGTTTAAAAAAATACGCTATAATACTTAACAGCACCACCAAGGGATCAAATTAGGACCCAGGTGTCCATGGATCTACTAGGTCAGACACAACTCACAGCAGATACACATTCTCAAAGTCTGCTCTGAGTTACTGGAAATTACTTGAGAACTCAGGATTTAGAGTGCAGGCAAAACTGATCTTTTTAACAACCAAACTAAAAGTGAGAGGCTGAAACAGAGCTTGAATATGCTGGCTGTGGACTCCCGTTGGCTTATACGAACTTGTTACGATAAACATCAGCCAAAAAAACCTAACTGAAGCCATTAATAATCCTTCACAGCATGCCTCTGCTTCCAGGCAGGATGCGGCCTCCCTTCCAGCTACGGTTTCTGCTATTCTTGATGTTTCCCATTATCAGAGGAACTGCAAACAGACAGATCCTCACGTTTGTTTTCTGTGTCTGAACACTTTGCTGCAGCAACAGCGCTTCCTCCCTGTGCGCAGGTTGGACATCCACGCAAGCAAGAATCCGCACGCAGTGCAAGGATTTCTTCATATATTTCCATTGTTATAGAAGCCCAAATTCTTTCACCCCGTTGTACCAGCAGAGTGAACCACTCTGCTCCACTTCTTACCATTTGAGTTTATCGTTGGCGCCGGACGAAAAGGTTGAGCTTTTGATGACCTCACCCATTTCTTCTCGGCAAAAGCTAAAGTTGTTTATGGTCCACATGTAGGAAAACTTCACCACTTTGATCTTAAAAACAGAGGATAATGGGCAGGTTAGGGTCACGCTCGTTCACCTTGTCACTCTTAAAGGCAAAAAACTAAAAACCTCTATGTTTTAATGAGTCACCTGTGTGACAAAGAACCCCAAGCACAAGACAGCGGTCTGGGCGAGCATGGCAGAGCCAGACGGGCTCTCCAGCTCCTGCGGAGCCGCGCCGGGGCAGAGCGACAGCGCTGCGGTTGCCTTGGTGAACGCTCGCTGCTGGCAAGCACAACGTCGCCCGAAACGCACGCTCTCAACTTGGTTTGAATACATTTCTCACCACAGGTGATAATTGCACTAGGTCAGGAGCAGCTCAGCACAGTGTGGACTCACCTGGGTGTAGCACCAGCTCTCTGCTACAGGTCCACTCGACATTTCTGCCGGAGGAGGAGGACTCGGCACCCTTGACATCGCCAGTTTGAAGATTAAACGGAGTTTCACCACTCAGTAGAAGAAATTTATAACTGATCTTCACCCTGCCAGTCCCCAAAAAGAGAAAAAAAGGGGCATCAATACGCACTCCAGGTACTTGCTGCAGGTTTTATGAAACTTAAAATTGCCACAGTCCCTCCAAAGAAATTCAATTAAACTACTCTATGTCATTCAAATTAAGCCCAAATTAGCAGATCCTAGTTCTGAATACCAGGCTAACTGCCCATGGAACTGTCTCCTGGGACACCATGGTTCACTCTCTCCAGTCACAAGTCTTTGGGGACAGATGAAACTTGAAATTGCAGCAAAAGCAGCAGCCACACCTCCTGCCCAGGGGAACCATGCCTTTGTGCTGGGTTTAGTCCCAGCTTTTCCATCCCTGGGGTGCACAGCAGCCCTGCTCAACCCCACCCAGGCCCTCACATTGTTCTGTTCACAGCTATTTTTAATCCACGTTATTCTAGTGATCTGTTTTATAGCACAGGGACAGGACTGGTGAGAGGACAAGCGGCCAGGGAAAGAACGGAGTTCCTTCGCTCATCTCCTTGCTGGCAGCACCTGTCTGCACATGGAGCACCAAGGGGCTGAGCCTGATGAAAAGGCTGGACCAGAAGAAAGCAAAAGGAATAAATAAAACAGAGTGGGACACGATGTTTTTCCTTTGTTAAAACTGTAGTTAGTTCCAGAGACAACAGCTTTTTGTTACAATGGCACATTCATCAAGCCTGTTGGAACATGCCGAGAAGCTGAAGGGACCCTGGATGGGGGGCAGAAGTTAATCCCAAATTCCTGTTCCTTCCACTGGTCTCCAAGGAGCAAACGCCATAGATAATCTTATGATGCAAAATGGAAACTTTAACAGCTGCTTTCTGTATTTCAACAGCATTTTAAGATGTATCTACATATTACCTCCATCTCACATATGCAAAGAAGCTTTTGAAAGCCTCTAAAGGCAAGACAAATGTATGAGCTTGCAATACACAGGGCTATTTCATCTCCTCTGAGTAACTGTCACTTTTATATCTTGTATCCGTTCCTCCCAGATGGCTTAGATAGGCAGGTGGTAATACAAGTTATGACAATGTGCAAATAGAATTGCTGCATGCCAGCACGTCATTCGTTATGCTTTTAACGTGGCCCAAAGGGGAGAAAGGTTCTACATTTTGAAGATTTTCTACTATTTGGAAAATACTTTCAGTCTAGTATGTCAAAGCTTTCTACAGCTACTTTGCGAGGCAGTTAAATACGGTTTTAAAAACGATGTTAAACTCCCAACATACCCCCAGCTCAATGCAGCAATCGAGCATCAAATACTGTCATCAAATGACACCACTGGTCCTTAGTCATATTGGGAATAAACAGGTGATTCCATCACTGTCTCTGCACAAGTTCCCGGCAGGGAAACACTTGCTGCAGGAACGGGGACGCACAGAAAGGTCAGTGAAATAGATCCCTGGGAGCTGCCGCAGAAACCGCCGTGTGCTCCTGCACCGGCCACGCTGAGCTGTTCTGCTGGCACCAACCAGCATCAATCGCGCTGTGACAACCACAGCCCACTGCAGGTAAAGTTCTGAAACCAGCAGGGCACCCTCCGGGTTTATTTGCTTATGAACACTTGATACTTCACCAGTTCACACTTCTTCACTCGCAGTGAATTAAAGAGCGCTGCAGGCAGAGCTTCCAGGAAAACATTCTGTAAATGGCTTGGATATCAGATTCTTTCTGGCTAGGAGAGGCAGGGAATGAACCTGAAGGTGCAGGTGTAAATATCATGTCACGGGAAACAAAATACAAAATATCTTAGGGACCCCTGTGAGTCCCTGTACAGTCTGCAAGTCTCTGACTTCCTTGGATATAAATAACAAACAGCCTCTGGTCATCGTTAAGATTAGAGTTCAGAGTAATTCTCACCTCATTCACAACCCCTCAGGTGTGAAGACCTTTTATCTGAGAGCTCTGAGGCCCAGGAACCGTCCCTCACCACGCTGTGCTCTGAACCACCCCACCGAGACACCTCAACTCCATCCACTGCAGGAACCAACCGGCAAAACTATTCTGTGAGCGTCACAACTGACCCAACAAAGATGAGGAATCTCAACTCAGTCAATTGTCCTAGAAGCCTCAAAACCACTAGATTCTTGCTCAACAGCCTGTCAATTTGTACTTCTTCTCAAGATAAACCAACTGCCTTTTAAGAAACCAGTACTTTACACCAGAAATTTCCAAGTATATTCATTTTCAGTAAGTTTTATTCAGCAAGAGATAACTCACAGAAGTCTCTAAAAGAAGTATATTTTTAATTAAGCGTTTCAAAAGCAGAGGTGGCTGCTCTGCGGACACCAGTATCAAAGACTATCCAAGAACAGCACAAAGCACAGAGAGGAAAAAAAAGAGCAGGACAAAGATAATTGGAGCCATAAAACAAGGGGCTGAGATGTGGAAGCACAGGAAAAGCCCATTATCTTCCTGCATTCTTCAAAGCCCTGGAAAGGACAATGAAAGTCTGAATTCACTGCCATAAAGAAAGAAGACAAAACAAAAAAGGTCAAGTTAACCGGCAGAGCAAAGTGGGATGCAATGCTACCTGACTAGGGGCTGAATTACATTAGTAAGTTTTCAGATTGTACTGTACACGCTAACCAAGGTGTCCCAGCGAGGTGGGCACGGTGCCCACGGCCACGAGTGGCACAAACCTGCCCACAAAGTGAGGCACGAGGAATTCCAGGGGTTACAGAGAGCTGCCCCATTATTGACATGCTGGTGTAGAAGGGACTGCACCTAGGGAGCAAACCACCTGCACCCATAAAACAGACTGAGATTAGACATCAACGCTTCCGCAAGACGGAAGTGACCCAAACCAAAAAGCTACAATCGCCGCGTAAAAAAACCCCAAACAAACCCCAAAAAAGAACCAAAAAACCCCAAACAAAACTATAAAGGAGTAACATGAATGGGATATATACAGACTTAACTGTTACCTGAATTACAGGCAAGAATAATTTATGCCAAAAGAAGTGGTTGGTGAATTAGGTTGAAGCGTGTGCGTTACACTTTCTGTTCTTGTACATCTAGCAGAGTTATCTCAAAACGCACAGAATATTGGCAGCCCACTAGAACTCAGTAACTAAAATGGCACTTTGAGAAATATTCCAAAACTAAGGGTTTCTTTCCCTTTCTTGGAATGCTTTTAATTTTTTTCCTGAAACCAATTCTCCAGTTATAAAACTGGGGGGAGGAGAGGGATAAGGCTTGGTTACCTACAAAAATCATAATTTGCAAGAAAGCATTAAGAGATGGGACAATCATCAGTGAAACATCAGCATTGTAAGAAGGATTCCAAGTTTGACGTGTATTTTGTAAGAAAAGACACCCCATCCTTCTGCAGCTGCAGAGCCTTCCCTTCCTCCCCAGTGTCCCCAAAGCCACCAGCAAAGAGCTCAAACCAGCAGCCTCCAAAGAACTTGCTGCTGGAAACAAACCCTGCGCTCAGCATCACTGCTCTCCAGCCATTAACTGCTATTTCTGACATTCTTCTGTGACAGCTCCGTGCCCGTGTTGAACAGATGTAGAAAACTGAATCCCCTTTAACCACATCCAACCCTAAATTACCCCAAGTATATTAGAATTACATCCACACCAATAAATAGAAAGAGTAATCAAATTCTTAAAAGGAAACAAAACTTAGTTTTATTTCATAGTTACTGTCAGGTCACCACTGCTGTTTTCACCAGATGTTCGCCCCATCTTTAACTCTTTCTACTTCCATCTTTAATCCTCTTGAGGCACATCCTGAGATGCTTAAAGCTCAAATCTTCAAAACTGTTTTCGCTCAGAAGTTAATCTGCCTCATATTTTTTTTAGTTCAGATCATAAGCATGTTAAAAAGAAATAAATCTCTTACTACTTTTTTTCCACATTATCCTTTTCTCCTCCTCCTGCCAACCCATGTCTGCTCTTTTCTCTCCTCTCACAAGGAAAAATGTGATCTGAACACACCAGGAACGATCAGCCTGAGCAGACTTCTGCCTTCAATAAGAAACCTGATCTCATTTTTGAAAAGCAGGGGTTTGCTATTGCCCGTGAACTCCCTTATTTTAGATTCTGCCTCACAGGCAAATCGTAAAAAGTATTTTACAGCTTGGCTCTGTGCATGGAGGGGAAATTGTGACCTGTCACTCGTCAAGTCACTCAGTTGCCATTTTAGCAATTTATTTGTTTTTAAAGCAAAACATTTGCACTTTCATAGCATGTAAGTCATCATCCAAATGAGAAGATAAAGCCATGCAAACAGCTCCTTCCTGGAGCGCTCCGTGTTAGCAGAGAGGAAATCAGCGGCTTGCCTCACTCCCACAGAAACTCCCTCACTGCAGCCCGTTTCTACACAACAAACAGCAACTCCCGCACAGGAGACTCCTGTTCGCAGCCTGTCCCACAACCCCCAGCACTCCTGGGGTTACACACAGGAAGGTCCTTCATTTCCAACATCACTTTGTCTCCTCTCGGACTCTGTCAGATGCCAGCATGAGAAGGAATAAGGAGGGGAAAGAGATGGGAATCAAATTCCAACCACTTCCAAACCAGCTACATTCTTCTCAAAAATCAGCAGCCAAGTTTTATAGAAAATATCTCACCCTGACTTCAATAAGGCGCAATGGCTTTGCTAGTGTAGCTTTAATAACCTTACTCACATTAACATCAAAAAAATCACATCTTACCATAAATCACACTCTGAAAATAACACAATTATAGCATTCGCCTACACCCGTATTTGAATATCCTGACCATTCAAGACCAAGATTATCAAATTAATAAGACAAAAAGAAAAATTTTGGTAGCTTAGATATTTGATATTTCATATGTTTGTAGTCAGTAGGAAAAGCCTTGTCCAGAGGCATTATTCCATGTCTGTATCAGCGACAGAGAAGCAGGGCAGCAAGGTGCATTCTTTCCACTGCTTCTGCCATTAATGTTGTAACTTGTGTTAAAGGTGAAAAAAGTCCCAAAGGAGGGATCTTGGACACAAGGAGCTGACTGACTGATGTTTCATTTTAATTATGCCTTCTAAGCTGTTGTTGGCACAAGCCATTTATTGAATCTTTATGAAGCAGAGGAGATACCTACATTCATCTTCCTTTTTATACCAAGAAGGCACCTCCATAAACCATGTCCAACCTCAAAGAAGAAATGAGTCTTTGTTGAGTCTTTTTTTCTTCCCGTTAGCCCTTCTGTTCTGATAAAAAGTCCTCCTGCTATTCTCCCCATCAATAGTAAAACTCAATAAGCTACGGGTCAGTGTTATCTAAAGACAAATATTAATTACCTGCTAGCCAAGAACAAACTCTAAATCACACAAGTTACAAGCCTTTACCCCCGAGTAACACCTGGACTTCCATCACACGTGCAGGTTTGATCAAGCTGGCACCAATCTAAAGTAAGGATGTTGCAGAACATGCTGAATATAACCTACTGCCACGGTTGTGCTTGCACTCCCTGATTGGAATTATATAAAATCTCACTGTAATCTTACTTGCTAGAAAGCAGAGGTCTGCAAAGCCGAACACGACGCGTGACAACGATTTTCAAACCTGTTGGACTCACACCTACAACGACACATTGTTCTTCTGTCCGGGAACAAGTACCAACAAAATCACAAGCTAACAGGAAACCTCAAGAAAATCACCTGTCTCTCGGCAGCAGCAAAATACTGTTCTGTGAATTTCATTTTCTACCTACAAGTGCTTCTAAGAAATTAATCAAACTGATACATGAGGGTTTTCAGCACCACTTGTTGAGGCTGCACACTTCTAGGAAAGAGCAGCTGAGGAAACTAAGGCCCCAGTCCAGCAGTGTTATTTTCAATGGTTTTGCGGTTCTAGAGGCAGGTCAGTAAGGTTTAGCTGTGTTATTTTCAATGGTTTTGCAGCTCCAAGGCAGGTCGGTAAGGTCAGGAACGCCAGCCCAGAGCAGCCATCTGTCTGTCTCGTTCCAGCCAGGACTGCCCCACGGCTTCCCTAAGCTCAGCTTTGCCTTCAGATACAAAGGCAACACATCATTTTGAATGCAAGTTTAGAAGGACCTGGTTATAATAGACCATCTTCTCTGCCCAGGCAATTTTGCTTAACTGTGAGGTCCCAAATAACCCAAATATTTGCTTAACTGTGAGATCCCAAAACTGTGAGATCCCAAAATTAGTGTATTTCAAATTAATATTCTGACTTTTTCTGCATGCGAGTCTCTAAAAGGTGTGCACAAGGGCATCCTTTTTTGCTGGAAAATCGTTTCTGTTATCAGAAGTTGGATCAATTTTTTAAAAGCATCAGAATTACTGTATATGATTCACAGCCCAAGCATGACATCACATTCAATTTAAAATGCACGACACACACGCTAGATTTCTAACAAGAGCCATTTTTAAAGTCCACAGTCATATAATACAATCTATAATACAGGCTAAGAAAAGCTGAACTGAGATCTCAATATGAAAATTTTAATACTAATTCTGCAGTCAGTGCATCTAAAGTCACCAGGTTCCTACTGGCTTCTGCTCTATCAATGGCCAAAACAGATCCTTCCAGGTATTAATTTAGTGTTAGAGTGTTTAATCCCTCCCATGTTCATGGCTTTATAAACTCTACAGACGTCTAAAAATCCATGGAGTAAGACCAGCTGCACCTCACAGAACACAGCAATGCAACTCCTGCCTGCAACCAGAGTTACTCACAGTATAGAAATGAACTCCCAAGTCTTCCAGGCATTTGCTACAGTCAGTGGTTCTGCATCTTTTCTGTCCTAAAACTGTGGAGGGAAAAAAAAATAAAGATCACAAATTACATTTCATGTGTGCTATGTATTTTCTTGAATTCTCAGCTATGCACATCAGCAAAGAAGAGACTTCCAGAATCACCCAACTCCTTCCTTCCAAAACACTGGCAATGGATATTTAACAACGTGAAACACAGAAAACAACTTGTATTACATGTACAGATACAGCTTCTGAAAAGCAGCAGCTGCTTTGCCTCCTCAGGGGTAGGAACACTTTAATCTCGGGCTGGCTTCCTGCTCTGCCGTGTCTAGAACCTGGAACACGTGCTTTACTTAAGAGCTCTCCCTAGTACAAAGTACAAGACAGAACGCAATGGCAGCTTATCATCTGAGAATCAAGCAGCAGCACTCTTGATAAAGACCTTTTTGTTTTGTTTTTTTAAACCACATTTTTATTGTATTTCCTCTCTGTGCTGAGTAGGAAACACCAGCAGAGGTTGGAGGAGTACAGCAAGATCTTACATAATAGTCCAGTCGTGCAGAAAATTGAGCCAAAGCTGGGGAGAAGGAATTTTACAAAATAACAGTGGATATTCCCAAATGTGGAACTACTAACACAATCAACAGCACAGCAATAGCTCCTGATTGTAAAAGAAACAGGTATCTTTCCTGGCTTTCTGCACAAATTTGCGGAAATAACGTCCAGGAAGAAATGAAGCAGATGATTTCAAGTGCACAGGTCCCCAGGCAGTGGAATGACAAGCCCCACAAGTAAAGCGCTGAGCAGGGTGCGCCAAGAACAGAGCTGGTAAGTCCCTCTTATTGTAAACTGGATCGGTATCCAGAGAAATCACCCAGGGCAAACAAACTGCATTCACAGCACACACAAACGGCAGGTCCTCTAGAGGCTCAGCCGCAGCTCCGACATTAACCCTAAACCTCCGAGCTGGCTCAGGGGGATTCACTGAGAGAAGACTGGTGAACAGAGTTGGTTTTAACATTTACCAGGTCTAGTCAGCCCAATACTAGTGCCAGTGCTGGTACCTTCTCCACGTTAAAACATCAGCATCGCTAAGATCAACTACACAAAAAATAGGGGTTTTAAGTGCTCCGCTGTGACCCGTGCAATCAATGACCGGGCTGCTCACCGAGACCTTTGTCAAACCAAACCCCCTTCCATTTGACTCCCTCCCTGATCCCTCTGCAAATCCTGGAGGGTTTGGGCAGGAAACACAATTACTTTTATAACAGTGGTAACCATACTCAAGTAAATCAGGATATCAGATTTGAGAACAGTTTCTAGGATCCTACAGCAGGTACAGTTTTGTATTACTGTCCTCTGCTGCTCCAATGACAGGATGATAGCTTGCGATGTACTTCTGCTGTCGTGTCGTCTCAATCTCGAGACAGATCCCTGACAAAGTACCATTAAAAAAACCCTAAATCTGTTTTTTCTTCAGGTCACAACAGAACAAGTGAAACCAAATCATTCTGGGCACCTAGTTAGAAAATGTCACTGAAAAAAGAAGGAAGCAAGTTACACGTTTTACTTAACTAATTTAGGGTTTTTTATAACCAAAGAGTTCTGCCGTACAAAGCATAAATAATAGTGCAATTCTGCAGACTTTTATAGGCCTTCACATTAAGCCACCCCAAACACAACCCCTTAGAACCCCAAAGAAAAATTTTAATACTAATTCTGTAGTCAGTGCATCTAAAGTCACCAGGTTCCTACTGGCTTCTGCTCTATCAATGGCCAAAACAGATCCTTCCAGGTATTAATTTAGAGTGTTTAATCCCTCCCATGTTCATGGCTTTATAAACTCTACAGACGTCTAAAAATCCAAAGATTTTTAGAAAAGAAAAAAACAAATCACAAATAAGTGTTCCTTTTCATTACGTCATGATGATGCTCTACAATCACAAATGTAAACACATTTTAAAACGCCAAATTACAGAAAAACCACAACCAATAACATTACATTCTATATTTTCCTCCCCTCTACAAGCTCCTGCTAGAAGGACAATCCCATTTCACAGGCAGCTTAACAAATACTACGGGAATAACATTTTCCCTTCCCAATCCCACCGATCACCCACCCGGATAGCGCTCGTAGCAGCTCTAGCACTTTGCTACCGAATGGCATTAGCGACATGTTTAGCTGTGAAGGGGAACCCTCCGCTCTCCGCGCTGCAGGATGATGCACCATTTCCTCCAACCGCCAGCACAGGCCGGGCCGGCCGGGCAGCGGCACAGCCCGGGCAGCGGGGCCGGCCCGGCAGCCCCTGCTCTCACCTCAGCTTTCCCACTCCAGCCCGTGTTTCCTCCCTCCCTCCCACTCGTGTTTCCTCCCTCAGCTGCTCCCCCCTCCCCGGGGACCCCCCTGCCCGGGCCTGTCCCCAACTCTTCCCACCCGCACCCTCCTCCCTCAGGCCCCGCGGAGCCACCGCTCCCTCTCCCAACTCCTGCCCCTTCCCACAGCTCTCACCTCCCGGCCCCACGAGTGACTCGGCCGCGGGAGGCGGCCCGGCAGCGCTGTGCGGGCAGGTGTGTGGGAATGGCGCCCCGGGTCTGCCCCCCGCCCCGCACCGGCCCCCTAGGAGCGCACCAGCCGCCGGGGATCACTATTTGGCAGCATGTCTTCCTCCGGCCGGCCCCCCCCAGCCCGGCCACAGGCTCATTATTCCGCAGGTCCCCGCAGCAGCGCTCTGCGCATGCGCCGCGCTGACGAGCGAGCAGGATATGGCTGTTCCCAGCGCTCCCCTCCCGCCCGCGCACGCGCGCCGCGCGAGGGCCACGGCCTCCCCAGCCCCCCCCGCCCGCCCGAGGGCGAACGCGCATGCGCGCGTTCCCTCGCACTGGACCCAACCGCCCGCTCCCCCGCGCACGCGCCCTCTGCCTGCCAGTCCCGCCACCGCGCGTGCACCGGCGCCTCCGAGCACGCCCCCGCCGCTCCTGCGCGCGTGCGCGCTCGGCCCCGCCCGCCGCCGCCGCCCCGCCCCGCGGCTCACGTTCTGGCAGCGGGATGGCGCATGCGCCCAGCGCCCCGCCGTCCCCTCCAGCGCAGTAGCTCACTATTTGGCAAGAACCTGCCCCCGCCGCAGTGCCGCTCGCACCGCCACAGCGGGGCCGGGCCGGTCCCCGCGGGTCTCTCACTCCCCGGCAGGCACAGAGCTGCCTCACAGACACCTCGCCAAGGCAAACGGGGCGGGGGGCGGGGCGGGGCGGCGACGACACTGCCTTCCCCCGCCCCTGTGCAGGCCCCGGTTCCCCCGGCTCTCCGGCCCCGCAGCCGGCGGGCAGCGCGCTGCGCATGCGCGGGGAAGAGGCGGGGAGGGCGTGGGGCGGCGCGCGCAGCCCGCTCTCCGCGCGGCTCTGTGAGGAACCGGCAGCCCGAGGGGACACCGGGGGGGGACACCGGGAGGTGACACCCGCCCAGCCCCGCGCTGGGGCTGCTGTTCGTGTTAAACCCCTTCGCCCAAGGGGGCAGCGTTAGAGTGGGAGAGCGTGCGTTTCTGCTGCGCTGTGGCTCGGTTTCCTCTTCCCCCCCCGCCCCCGTTCCTTTGAGGGCTGGACTTGCTGTTGTGTGGTGAATATACGAAGTTCTTTCCCCTTCTCTCGCCTCAGTGTGTGTGTCACCCGTGCTCGTGAAGAACAACTCCCCACACTGAGCACCACGAGAATTTCTTACCTTCACTGTTTGAGAAAAGGATTATGAAGAGAACGTGCTCTATGCCCGCCATTCAGGTGTGTAGATCAACAGCTTACGGACCTTCCAGGACCCGCAGCAGCAGCCGGCGCCAGGCATTTCATAGCGGAACATGAAAGGAATGAGAAACAACAGTAAAAATGTGGGATTGATACTGGATAGAGGACATTTTTCCGTCGTGAGCACAGAGGAGTGTTTGCACAGGCTGCCCAGACTCTGCAGTCTCTCCTGGAGTTTAAGGCTGATTAAATAAAGCCCCTGTCAGACCTGGCGGGTGACCCTGCTGTGAGCCCTTCAACCCAAATTATCCTGTCATGTGGGGCTGCTCATTTGTAATGGCTTGCAACCAGAGGAAGCAAAATTGTCATTGTTAGCAATCCTTAATTACTTAAATGTTTATAGAGTTTATCCAGAGCTAGTCTTTCTTTCCAGTTTCAGCCTCATGTTATAGTGAATTAACACAATTATAGAGCACCCTGTTAACCAAATCAGCCAGGTTACATATCACAGCTACGCGTATTTAAATGAAAGATTCGAAGTGTTTTTATCTCAGCTCTCCTTCTCTGAGATGAAGGTTGGCCCTGCACACTGGGCTGCCACACCGCCTCAGGGAGCATTGCCTGGTTCTGGCGCTTTCTGCAGTGTCCTGGGTTTTCTTGGCAAGTCTCTCATCCAAGTCATGACCAATCCTTGGACCCTGCTTCATTCCTCCATTTCACAAACTGCTGCCCGTGGTGACAAAACAGCAGGTAATGCTGCATTGTAATGAAGAAATGCCATAAACCCGCCTCTCGGGAAGCACGGAGCTGGTATTCGCATTCCTGTTCTGGCTACACATTTCTCCTAGAAACTTATTTTCACACCCTTTCCATTGCCCCGGACTTTATATTCTCAACATAAACTGTGGATTTTTACTAATGTATTTATCCTCTTATGGTTGAAGCACAAAAGGAAATCCCAGCACCAGCTTTAGAGAAAACAAAGAGCTCCTGCATTGGAGCTCGGGATGCAGGGGTTTCTGGGGAGAACCACCTGAAATGTGATTCAACAGCAACCACGTGTCACTGAGCCTCTTCTACATCTTCTGGCATTCTGATCGAAATTCTCTTGTTCCCAGGAAGCGGAAAATTAAATTGGGTATCTGTGCAAATGAGGATCGAATTGCACCTCTCCTCCATATGAAGAAATTATTTAGGGTCAGTTCTGTCCTCCTCGGTGGCAGGTAGAGGTGAAATACCGTCACTCTTCAGTCTCTGTCTTTAATACACGCCTGTAATAAAATGACTGGACAATTCCCAGGTGTGGGTGCTGCTTGAGCCTTGAAAACGTGCGTGGGGACACGCTGACACTGTGTGCACGTGAGAACACTGAATTCTCAGCTGCATTCACTTGGGGTACAATTCTCGGCATCACCCAAGCGATACAAGACAGGTGTTCTTTTCTGCACGAGAAGAACCAGTAAATGCTCGTGTACAGGTGCGTTTGGAGGTGTTACTTTTGCATATATATATTTTAGGTGAAGCTGATTAAACTGATGTCCATGAAAGAGTTGTGTGCAAGAATTTTAAATAGCTCCTGCTTTTTAATATTCACTTCCTCTTTGGTTTTAATTATTTTGTTCCTACATTTTCCCTTTCAATTTACTAAAAATCTAGAAATGTAATTAGAGAGAGGCTGAACTCAGAGAAAGCTGCCAGCATTTCTACATCATGATTAAATATATCAGCCATCCCTTTAGTGAGAGAGTGAAAAACAGGATTCTCTTAATTATCTCCCTGTTATCCAGGAAAGAATCTGCAACACGTACGGATACAGAGTTATTGAAAATGCAGCACTAATTAAAATCTCATACAGGCTCCTGATGATCAGGAGAGTATGAAAACACAGTTATTTAATTATTTCCTGTATTTGCCATCTTTGTTACCAAAACAAACAAAACCATTCTAAACAAAACCCATCTCCAATCACTGGGGAGACTTAATGAGGCTTTTATATATGCAACAGTCACACAAACATGGCAAGCTGCTCGATTCACCTCTCCTTTCCCAGGGAGACAGCTACGGAACTCGCTTTCCATCTGTGATGCAAAACGAACGCTGTGGTATATTCAAAATCAGTCGTGGAATCGTTGCGTGGCTTGAGGATATGGATACTGTTCATTAGTTTTAAGACCAAAAAAGAATCTTGATATGATAGGCTTTTATGGTTTCGTTGTGAAATAGCAACATTTGTGTCACAGCCGATTAAAAATCTAGCATCTAAGAGGTTATTGCTCCAGCCTGACCTCTGCGGGGTCTCTCCATCGTCTAACCCAGGCCAAACCCCTCGTGCTCTCACCCAGTGCGGAGCCCTCGTTATTTCCGATTGCTCTGGTCCGAGGAGCTTTGGCAGCACCGAGCAGCAGAGGACACGAGTGCTGATCCGGGTTGTGATAGAAGGAAACGCTCCGAGGTGCTGGCTGCTTTGAACCACGGGAGCTGAGCATCCTCCAGGACTGGAGACTGGGAACTTTTGCACTCCTGTTCCTCAACATTTAATTTGCAACAGAATAGCAAGTGCTGAGCTGGACAGAGCCCAGTGCCCTCGCTTTTCCTTCACTATAAACAATCTCCAGTGTTGCATGGAGTAGGAGGGTATGTCACACCAGCTCCTGCTTTCTCACCTGCAGGTCCCACGGCACCTCTGTCCCTTGGAGACAAGAGGGGAAAGTCGCTGTAGCACAGCCACCCCGTACATACAGCGTTAAATTCAGTACAAAACATCATTCTTGTCAGAATTTGCTTTCCTGACTTCAAAATACTGTAAGATAACTGCGTCATTGTTGCCGTGATTAAAAACCGCTTTTACTTGTGAGAAAACAAACATTGTTTAAAAAATCTTGACCTCCTTTGGAAAAACTCTGACTTGGAGATTTTAATTGCAGGGAATCTGTTCATAGCGCTATTTTTACAGGTATTGGAAAAGTATCAAAGCTAATTTTTTTAGAAGGGGAAATTATACTTTAAAATGCGCTATTGTGAGAAAGTGGCTCCCTAATGTCTTTGAGTTGGTGCCTTGTTTCTCGTTAGAAGCGTCTCCTGTCTTCCCTGATGAGCCTGCTCTTGTTTTCGGCACTGGTTTGCTTTAAGATGCTTTTGATCCTGTATTCATTAAAACCTGATCCTGCTGCTTCCCACCAGCCCTAATGGTCTGTGAAATTATTTCCCTTTCTGCAAGACGCTGTTAACTCTGCCGGCACCTGCGGAGCAGAGGAGCTCACAACAGTGTCCAGAGTCCTCCCAGTGATTCAGACCAGCTTTGCTCCACAAACAAGAATTAAGCGTCAGTGCTATCGCAGCATCTTCCTCCATGGAGAAGTGGGAACGGACTGCAACTGAGGCTGAAGGGCTTTATCGCTGCTGTTCTCCCCTTCCACAGGTACAGAGAGATAATCAGACAAAAGACTTGAAAATCGAGGAGAAGATCCACTCTGTATAACAGAGCGTGAAAGTTTGAATGAGCATAAAGGGCTCAAACAGCTGAAGAAAAATAAAAGAGGCAGTAAATCAAGTAAGAAGGTGGGGAATGATGAAGAGAAGTGATGTAGTAAAGGACAAACACAGCAGAGCACTTGCAGTCTGGACCTTGCAAAGAGTAGCAGCAGCTAAGGACAAGGCAGGATTTTTAAGGTATCCACAAACAGATTATTTTCAAGTACTTCGCACTGGGATTTGTAACCAGATGACAGTTTAGTCTTGTCCTGGTTTTGAAAGCTGGTGCAAAAGAGGAGAGCTCTCTCAATTTGTGCTTTCAACACAGTTATAAAGTTTAGTGTTAGCTGTCAATATGTAATTGATTGCACAAATTGTAGCAAGTATCATGACTTAAATATTGCTACTCCAGAACATTCTTACAGAACTGCAGAGCTTAACGTGGAGCTCATCAGTTGTTTCTGCCTTCTCATTAGCCATGTCCTGCAGTGACTATTAGGGCATTAAGTTACTGCAACCAAAATAGCACTAATGAGTATGCAGATGTTTAATTTCATTTGAAGATGCACTCAGTTATTGCAGGGAAAATTGTTTTCTAGAACAGCAATTTCAAAGCCAAGATTCAGGAGCCATGAGGACCAGCCAAAAGGAGGGTTGTCCATGCAGTATTTTGGCCCTGTTGTACAGGTCTGTGTGC
Organism: Streptopelia decaocto; assembly: GCF_964273445.1. Classification (NCBI taxonomy): domain Eukaryota; kingdom Metazoa; phylum Chordata; class Aves; order Columbiformes; family Columbidae; genus Streptopelia; species Streptopelia decaocto. The sequence goes on along the minus strand of NC_138677.1, from coordinate 3,792,096 downwards.
TGCAGTCTTTCATTGTACGATCGCATTATCTTTAACTCGATTCCCTAAGGAGACAAAGTTGTTTGATGTTCCACAGCTCTCACAAACTTGCTGCTACTGGTCAGAATAAACTCACAGCATGCCGGAGTGGGACTCTCAAGCTCGCATGTGTTTTCCCAGGGTGCTATTTTGATTCTCTCGTGCTTTTCAAGTCCATGGATTCTGACAGGAATTCCCATTTCCTTTGCAAGACTGTGCAGGATCCTGCAGCATAAGCTCAAGTAACCACCAACGCCTCACTGAGTGGCACAGCAATAAATCACAGTCGCTCTTGAAGAACGACCATTAGGGTTGGTTTTTTTAAGTGGTACCTTCAAGACTGGCAACTCATTATTTCAAAGCGGCAACAATAACTTCCTTATCCCTGAAAACTGTTGTCATCTGAGCAAGAGCCTTTACCGACCTGTAACCAGGAAAGTGTCAGCGTTAGACAATTATATCCAGCTCTACAAAATATACACACGCAGTACCGTACACCTTATCCTATGTGCTCTCCAAACATTTGGGTTTTTTTAAACTTCTGCTGCTGGAGTTGCAGAAGGAACTCGTTAAAAAGAGGCAGATGAAAGGAAAAGCAACACAGCTGCCAAGTTCCTCCCTGCGGATGCCAAGGCTCAGTCACGAAATCAAACTTCACCTTTCTAAGCTGATACATCAGCGAGTTCCTCCTGGAGGCCAAGGGCACAAACACCGCAGCAGTGTCTGCTGTTTGTTCTCAGTACGTGCGCGACTCTTCTCACCTCCCCGGGTCCGCCAGGAACTGACAAGGTTCTGAGGAGGATCCTGGCAGAGATGTCTCTAAAAACACCGGCTGATGCCAGTGGCTGCTGCTGCGGGGAAGCAGCTGTTGGTGGTACGAGAGCACAGGCAGGTGTGCACATATTTATACTCGTGCCATTTGCAATGGAGCCATTCTGCAGAGGAGACAGTGATCGTCTTAAAGCTGCTAACGGCTTAGCATCAATGGAGTCTCTGCTGACAGTCAGAAAGAACTGAAGCAGAATAAAAATGGTGCAAGACCTTGATTTCCACCTTGTGTTCCTCCTGTAAGCACGAAGACTCTGGAAGTACGGTTATCTTGCTAATTAAACAGGAACTGCTTTTTTGTTGTTTTTCTCCTGGTATTTATTGAAAATGATTGAAACAAGAGTTCCCCCTGCTGGTGACTGGCCGAGTCATAAACACACCCGGGGTTGGGGCTCTAGAGCCAACAAATGTAGAAGAGAAGATGGAATCTCTTTGTAACTTCTCAGCCCGACTGTCACGTTTTGCTCTTGCAGGGCTTTGTCTGAGGCTCTTCCACTCACCTCCTCCTCAACTGATTTCTTCTTGCACTCAAAGACCCATCTCGCCTGCCCAGGACGCAGCGACCCACGAGTGTTCCCTGCAGTAACTCGGAGCAAGTCACCCCAACTCAAACTGACAGCACGTGTCCAAAGCATCACCCTCTTGGCTGCGAAGGGTGACGTTTTACACTTGAAACACTTCATTTTGGACAGTATGGTAACCAGCCTGTCAGCAGGCAGAGGAGTTACTGTGCTCTTGGCAGCCCAGGGCTGGGGACCTGCTTTGTGGCAGTGCTGATTTGCAAACAGCTTCTTGAGTTGCTCCTGTAGCCTCCTCCAGGGCGTCGCAGGGCAGGAGGTCAAGAGGACAGCACGCTGCCCAGGGAAACACGTGGGTTCCCACTCCACGCAGGTACAAGAGCTGCCTTTGTTTTAAGAAATTCTTACTGACGAAGAGTCAGAGGTGCAGCAAGACCCGAGCTGGAGCAAGACCAGCAATAGGCTTTAGAGCTAAAGTGGGTCAAGGGAGCCGGCAGCAATCAGGAGAGAGAAAATCTCCTTTATTTTTTTTCTTCTTGGCAGACTGATGTTTAAACCTATGCTCTGAATACAGACAAGTTGACGATATTGGTGAAGACAGATCTTGGCTTAGAAAACAGACTCCAGGAAGCTCCCAGCTTCACTCTTTCTGCTGGTCCAGGCTGCTGCAGAGGGGCAGGGACAGAGCTGAGCTCCCTTCCAACTGTGTTGGCTTCTTTTCAACGGTTAAGAATTAACAAGGTCTTTTTTAAGATATGATCTCTCCTAAAGCTGCAGCTCCACTGGGAGCAAAAGGAAGAATTCTGAGCCCCAGCGGAGCGGCCTTCCTGGCATGTATGCACAAGACGCAATTTGGGTTGAGATGCTGTAAATGCAAAGGAGATCACCGCTGGCAGGCTGAGAACACGGTGCAGATGGGCTCCCGCTGTCTCACTCCCTCCATTTCTGATCACAGACTTTCTCAAGAGCTTTTAGTCAGTGTAGAATTATTGCTAAGGAGCAATTCTGCTTCTGTGGAATCCAAATAGCACGATTTCCCTTTGATTTGAAGCACACGCTCTAGAATAGAGTAGTGGCTTGTAACAGCAGTGACTCAAATATTCTTAACAGACGACGTGTTCGAACAGAAATTCCAAGATTATCACGAGGAAGCGGATGATTGAGGGGGTGGTTTCTAAAGCATTTGTCAGGTGTTTGTATTTGCACAGTGACACAGGAGCTGGGTCCATTCCTACACCAGATTACTAATTCTAGAGAAGGGAAAACAAGCCTGCAAGACTAACAGAACTGAGAGCTCACCTACAATCTTTTTGCTGCTTTTGGTTGCTGAGTTTGAGAACTGGTTAAATTTAGGATAGTGCTATGAGAAGCACAAGTCCTAGAAACATAAAGGAAATGTGGTTTTATGATTAACTCACACCAAAGATAATGAATTCTTATCTCTGCCAGTGTTCATGAACAAGTCATGCAATTTCTCTGCTCCCTTTTATAAAACTGAAATAGTATTAATTACCTTTGAGGCCCTGGGAAGCGCCACAGTCACCGGGGCAGCCCGACTGTCCGTGTCCATGGGCAGCACCGAGTCAAATCACAGCCGCTTACGCTTCAGGGTTCTCTGCTACTGAGAACGTGTTTGTTTGCTACTTATCACTTGACCTTTAAGACAATGTAAGTTAACAAAGAGGCAAAGGTGCCAGAGATAAATGCTTTAATAGCCTCGGGTTTATATTTCCAAGAAGCATGTTGTTTGTGTAGAACTATAGGATAGTAAAACAGATTAAACTGAAGCCAAATTTGAGGCCAAAAAAAGTTGCAAGAGCCACTGGAGGGGCGGGGGAAGCCAGGGATGGAGAGAGAGGGACTCAGAGCAGCCGTTCGGGAAAGGGACAAAGAGCCTGTCTGGAGGATGAGGCCGGAGCCACCGAGCAGCTGGTGGGAACCCGCGGTGGTGGGAGAGTTTGCTCTGTGGAGATCCTGCCCTCCAGCCATGAAGGCATCGATATGACAGAACCTCCTCCCGTGATTAACCAGGGCCCATTCCACGTTTAGAACCCGCCGTCACACAACCCTGGCAGGGTCTGGGCAGCAGAGGCTCCTGTTCCTTCATCAGCCAGAGAATTAATCTGGCCCCCACTAGTTAAGCAGCTTTGCCGTAAACCTTTACATACACCAGGAGCTGCTTGTGTTTCCGAAGGGCTCGGGCGAAGGACGTAACGCATCTCGGTGTGTCACTTTTTCTTTAATAAAGATATGAAGGTTTTTTTCCTGTTAAGGCAAGAATTCCATCCTGCTGCTGGGATCTAGTAACGCAGCTTTGATTACAGAAAAAAAAGCTTAATTACAGTTAGAACTAAAGTATTACACTTTTAAGACAATTTTGAATAAAAAACTAAAACAAAACAAAAAAAATCCAAACACTCCTCTTCTGATTACCTATCCTGAGTCCAGTTTCATATCAGATTTTGAGGTACAAGACAATAAATTAAAAGTTCATTCCAACTGCAGAGATCAGCCATTTCCTCAATGTGAAGTCTTCTTTACTCCCTTTCCAAATTTGGCATCGAGTCCCAGGCCTGCGAAGAGACACAACAATCCATGTGCACAGAGAACTTCCTCACGTTCTTCAAATATAACGCAAAGAACTTCACCAAGAATGGACTTAACAGCACCAACTAGAGACCTAATAAACGTGCTAGAAGTCCCGTTCCCCTTTCCTGCGCTGGGGAGGCACTGACACGCTCTGCAAGATTGCTCCCGTACGTGAGGGGTCTCTGACCGGTTTCCTGGCTCTCCCCTCACTGCACGGCATCTTTAAATAAAGTATTTGCTTCCCAGACTCACCCAGGAACACCAGGACTGTCCCCACCCACTGCATCGGACTGATGGGGTTGGCAAACAGGATGACGGACGCTAAAATGGTGAAGAACTTGCGGGTTGTGGTGATGATGGAACAGGTCAGAGGTCCGAAGTACACCACGGTCATGAAAATAAAACTCTGTGAAAACACAGACGCCTTCCGTCACTCTGACTGGAGAAAGTACAACACGGATCATGTTTCCAGGTGAAAAGCCATTGAGCCAGAGCCAAAAAGAATCTTATTTCAAATCCCGACTCTTTGCACACGCACTTTGCGGTCTCCCTGCTGAGCAAACACAAGCAGCGAAGGCTGCAGCACGAGGGCCTTGCACTTACCTGCCCCAGCGCGCTCGTCAGGCCGAACAGCAGGATGTTGGAGATGACACCAGGGTGACGTTCCGTGAAGCGCAGGAACTCCCAGAGCTCTCCGGTAAACAGGATCCCTGGAAAAGGGGCAGAATGGAACACGCGGATTCAGCACCCAGAGGCAGCCCCAGCAGCCCACCGATCATTTCAGTTCCTGCTCGTCACCCAACAGGAGCTGCTAAAAGCAAAGACTGAATTCCACACAGTGGAGAACAACCAGGAGAAAAAGTGGCCACCTTCCTAGATAATTAATGAAAGCAGCAACTGTTAACCGCAGATCCAATTCTGACAAAACAGTCCCGGTCCCACTCACAGAACGAGGGGCTGGAGCCCCGAACCCCCCGGAGCTCCCGCAGCACAACCTGGTCTCTTCTCCCAGGCAGTCAGCAATAGGACAAGGGGGCATGGGCTTAAACTCTGCCAGGGGAAATTTAGGCTGGATATTAGAAAGAAATTCTTTACAGAGAGAGTGGTCAGGCATTGGAATGGCTGCCCAGGGAGGTGGTGGACTCACTGTCCCTGGAGGTTTTTAAACTCAGATTGGACATGGCACTTAGTGCCATGATCTAATAAATGGACTAGAGGTGGGCCAAGGGTTGGACTCGATGATCTCTGAGGTCTTTTCCAACCCCGTCAATTCTGTGATTCTGTGATTCTGTAATTGGCAGAGCTGTTCCTTAACGCGGTGGAAAGCCCGCCGGTGCGGTTTGCTGCTCCGGTGGCAGCAGAGCCCGGGCAGACACGGTGGAGCCGCGCTGCTGCTGTCCCTGCGCAGCGTCACCAGGTGAGCTGCACACAACAACCACGTTTCACGTGCAAACAGACAACCCGAACAAAAAGCCATTTGCAAAATGCGTTCCAGGCCCTTTTTGTGGAGCAGGACATGCTGTCTCTTCCCCTGGAGTGTCTCTGGGTGCGGAGGCCGTGGGTTTCGCACAGTGTCCCTTACCAGCGCCCAGGAACAGGGTGGACCAGAGATTAACGTTCAGCATCATGTGGTTGGAGCCTGTCTGGTAGTGAGCTCTCATGTGATCCTGTGACACGCCGGTCAGCCCGTCCAGCGTCAGGGACAGCAGCTGAGACGAGACAGAGACCAGAGAAAGCACAGAAAACCTTCATTCTTTGTGCCTTCTCTGCAGGGAAAAAAGTCTTGAGCGTTCCCCTCCTTTTTTTACATCCCAACCAGCCGTTCAATAGTGATTACATGGCCTCCAAACAGACGCTAAGAGGGACACGGGTGCGCTCAGGCGCCAACCTCACCCGTGTCCTCCCACGGCAGCGTTTCCGCGCCGGCTTTCAGGCGTGAGGGGGTACAAAGGACACGGGCTTATCTGCGCTGGAGCTGCAGGTTCCTCCCCGCCCGGGACTCACCAGGAGCAGTTCTCCATAGCCAAAGACGTGGTCCTCGCTCCCAGCCCCTTTTTTGGGCTTGTATAGGAACAGGGCCACGCCGGCCACGATCAAGAGCACGCAGAGGTACTTGGCCGGCGGATACTTCTTCCGCAGCAGCGTCACTCCCAAGAGCATGACTGTAAAGAGGCAACATCACCAACCACCCCCAAGAGCCTCTCTGGGGATTTTAACTCGGCTCAACAGAACAACAGGCAGATAAAACCCCAGCGGCACGTCCCGGGGCAGCACGGAGGCAGCATCCTGACTGCCGAGCTCCCGGAGGACACGGGAAATCCACACGAGAAATGTGAAAAGTGCATACCTGGGATGGGCTTGCAGGATTTCCCTAGGACCTATAAAGGAAAAATGGCATTAACTATCACGCACCGTTGCCTGCCTGCAACGGGAGAGGTCACAGCAACACGCCGTACGGGGTCAGAGCGCCCTCCTGTAACACCAGGGACTACGGGAACAAAGACAAAAATCCCCACCCTGGGGCGAAGGTTTCAGAAATCCTCTCGAGCCAGTGCTAGCACCAAACCTCAGTCATTTCTCAGGGCTGCTCTTCCCTTTCCAGAGCAGACTGAGCTCCCTGACCCCTCCCCACACGCAGCGCGGGCTGAAACAGCGAAAAAGCCCCAGAAAGGCACTTGTGGAAAGTGGGAAAACCAGCTTCCCTCTGTGCAATTTCCCCTCCTGATAATTATCACCGGCTGCTCCTTCCGCAGCTCGAGCTCCCTCAGCGCAGAGCCCGTATTGAGCAAAGGGCACAGCTGTCCCCCCGCAAGCCCCCGCTGTCCCCCCGGAGCCCCCGCGCTGTCCCCCCTGCAGCCCCCCGCGCTGTCCCCCCCGCACCCTCCCGCGCTGTCCCCCCCGTGCTGTCCCCTCCGCAGCCCCCCGCGCTGTCCCCCCCGCACCCTCCCGCGCTGTCCCCCCCGTGCTGTCCCCCCGCGCTGTCCCCCCCGCAGCCCCCCGCGCTGTCCCCCCCGCGCTGTCCCCCCCGCAGCCCCCCGCGCTGTCCCCCCCGCACCCTCCCGCGCTGTCCCCCCCGCACCCTCCCGCGCTGTCCCCCCCGTGCTGTCCCCTCCGCAGCCCCCCACGCTGTCCCCCCCGCAGCCCCCACCTGGGTCGGGTAGCTGACGAACTGCAGAGCCGAGTTGCTGGAAACCATGGCGCCCAGGTAGGAGAGCGAGCAGGCGGCATAGAGCCAGCGGCGGGTGCGATCCCCCCGGCCCGAGTCGAACACGCGGATCACTGCGCGGGGGGGGGAACACAAAGCGCGGGGTCGGGAGCGGCCGCCAGGAGCCCCCGGGACAGCCCCGGCGGGTCAGACCCGCAGCCCCACTCACGGATCTTGGCGAACGCGGCGTTGATCACGCACTGTATGAACACGAGCGTCAGCGCGAACGTGAAGCGCTCCTGCTGCGCGCCGTCCCCGTAGCGGCCGCGGGTGCTGCAAGAGCGGGACACGGTCAGACCGGCGGGAGCGGGGCCCCGCGCGCCCCGCCCGCCCCGCTCACATGCTCTCCTGCAGGATGCCGTAGTAGAAGTAGCAGAAGAACACGCCCAGGAAGCAGACGGGCAGGCGGAGGCGCTCGGGCAGGCGGAGGCGCTCGGGCAGCGCGGCGCCCCCCGCGCTCGCTCCCATGGCGGCGGCGCCGCGGCCGCTCAGCGCCGGGGGCTCCGGGGGCTCCGGCAGCTCCAGCACCGCATGGGGCAGCGCGGCCGGCGGAGCGGGCTGCTTCATACGCGCAGCCTGCGCCCGCCCGCCCGCCAGGGCCCGCCCGAGCCTGCCCGCCGCGCTGCCGGGCCCGCCGTGGGAGGGGCGCGGGCGGACCCCGCCGGGAACCGGGTGGGACCGGCCGGGGGGGGTCGCGCCCAGACTCTCCGGTGCCGCTTCCGGGCCGCCCGCGCCGCGGGTCGGCGACACTCACGGCCGCGGGGCGCCCCTCGGGGCAGGCACGTGCTGGGCAGCCCCGAGCCGGGGGCTTTCGGCGAGCGCGGCCCTTGCGGTGACGCAACTCGATGTGGAGAGCACGGATTGGCTGCCGAGCGGGGCGGAGCTATCAGAGGGTGTGCGCACTCGCAGGGGGGCGGGGCTGTCCCACCCTCGGGCGGTGCCGCGCAGGTCCTAGCGCCCGCCCGCCCGCCTCGGGACTCGCAGCGGCTCCGCGCCCGGCTCCGTTCTCCTTCTGGCGCCCGCGGCTCCTCGCCCCGGGAACCCCCCGGGAAACACGGCGGTGACACGGGGGCTCTGTCCGGAACCCCCCGTGCAGACCAGGACCGCGACTCAAAACATTAAACCCACGACGGAGCCGTGGAAGACGCTCTCCTCGGGCTGCCCGCGCTCCCAGGGTCCGTAGCTCAGGGCAGGAGATGCGGACGCCTCGCTGAAGTCCCCAAGGAGATGCCCAAAACTCGGCTGGACAAAACCTCCACCAACTCGATCTAGAGGCTGGTTTGGAGGTCTCCAGAGGCTCCTTCTCACCAGGTTTTCTACAATTCACTCGCCAATTACTTTTGCCTCTTTCATCTTCTCTGGGTTTGAATGGATCTGTGGGGTGGGCGGGATGGAGCCCTCACTGTTGACATTGACTTTGTCCTCTATGAAAATAAAAATGCCCCTGTGGGCATTGATTTCCTTCAACAGGGGTATTTTAAGCACCATCCGAAACACGCCAGCAGGGTGCTACTGCCTCCTACAGCCCAGACACAGAGGGAGATTGATTATATAAAAATAAGAGCAGTTTAGTAACATCTTTTGCCTTTCTCCAGCTCCATCCTCCAAAGGATTTCAACTCTTTTCAGCATGTTTGTGAAACTTATCTCTGCTGCACACAGGGAGGGGAAAACCCTGCTGTCACTGCCGTGAGGGGGGAGCAGAGCGAGATGAGGTGGCTTGTGGACAAACCGGGTCTTGAAACAACCCAGGGTGAAACACCCCAGAACCTACAAAATCCTTTCTTTATTGTGTTTCTGGGACTGTAGCCATGCAGCTTCACCACCGGCACAATCCTCAAGGAACTCTTTCCCCCCAAACACCGTCCTCATCACGCTGTGAAGTCTTGGGTGACCAGGTTGAAGACGTTGCTCTCCATGGACGACTGCCACTTGCCCCAGTTCCTCTTGATCTCCGCCTGGACCTGAACCAACACCACAGACCCGTGCTGGCACCTGGGGGCACCCACCAGCACCCAACGGGAGGGGCAGGAGCTGCACCCTGGGCTCAAAAAGGGATTTGGGGTGCAAGAGGGCGGGGACGCCCATGCATGGCTGTGTGGGTGTGATGCTCTTTGGGGTGCACCCTTTAGGGGGGTCTGCAGGACGCACGGGGGGGACACGCACCTCTCCGTTCAGGAAGCAGTACAGCAGAGCCACCAGGAACCCCTCAAAAGGACAGAAAGAGCAAATGTCACCCGAGGGAAGTGGCTGGACCCCTCTGTATTCATCTGCTGCCTGGATTTAGCGTCCTCCCACACCTCTTACCCCAGCCCATGGGCAGCTGGGGTATGGGATCAGTACAAGTTGTTCACCCGGCCATGCTTTGTCCCTAGGGTTTGAGGGGTGGCTGGGACACCTCTCCCAAAAACGTGCAAAGCCCCAGCGGCACATCCCAGAGTCTCCTGGTGTGACCTTGGGATGGGACAGGTTGGGTACGTGGAGGTTTTCCCTACTCATCTTCCCCAGTCTGTACCTGGTAGGAGCCGAGGACCAGCTCAAAGTACAGCCGGGCGTCCACACCGACGTGCTCAGGGAAGAGTGCAAACACCACGTAGTGTACCCCAAAGAGAGGGATGAGGAGCAGTGTGGATTTTGTCAGCCTCCTGTGGAGATTGGGTGTGTGAGAGGGGACTGGGTGCAAGCGATGGGCATAGAATCACAGAATAGTCTGGGTTGGAAGGAACCTTCAAAGCTCCCCCAGTGCCCCCCCTGCCATGAGCAGGGACATCTTCACCAGCTCAGGGTGCTCAGAGCCCCGTCCAGCCTGGCCTGGGATGTCTCCAGGGATGGTTCATCCACCACCTCTCTGGCCAACCCGATCCTGCTGCCCTGTGGGACAAGCCCTCCCAAGACCTTGGTCTTAACCCAAAATAGGTTTTCCATGAAAAGCAGGTGTTGGAGGCTTCAAGGATGGTCCTTCTCTGTGCTTCACCAGCCAAGGGTCCCTACTGCCCTGGGGTCCCCCAGAAACCAGGGTGAGGGGAGTGCCCCATTGCCCGAGCAAGCCCTTACATGTACTGCTGCTTGTAGTTTTTGCTGATGTCCGGGGATCGGATCTTCTGCGCTAACATTCTGGTGACGTTGAGGAAGATGAAGAAGTTCACCTGCCATGGGAAGCCATGTCTCAGGCTCTGCACAGACCCCTGGTCAGGTCCTTCTGTCCATATGGGGCCCTCAGCTCTGGGGCAGGGATGCTCAGGAGACATACTCACAAATATGGCCAGGAGGATGGGAGCCTTGATCACCCACCAGTAGAGACTGGTGTAGTCATCCCAGCACCTATGGGAGAGGAGAAAAGGCTCTGCCACCCACTTGCACCCTTTTAGCCTAGGTCTTGTCCCCCCACCTCCCCAGCCCCATTTGCACAGCACCTCTTGCGTGGGCCCCACCAGAAAATAGAAATAGCTTTAAAGAATTAATAAAGTTCTGCCCCGCTTCTCCCCTCCCGAACCTCCTATGCAAGGGATTTGTCCCCTTTGTCTTGCATGGGGGACACATGGCCGAGCTGCAAAAAGAAGAGGGTTTGCTCCTCTTACCCGTGGTTGTCATACTGCAGCCTGGTGACCACCCAGACACAGACCGTCAGCATGGGGACACCTGCAAGGACAGAACCCAGACAGGCATGTGGAGTCACCCCAGGGCTCTGTGGATCTCCTGTACCTCCCTCCATCCCTTGTCCTCAAAAACACGTGTTTAAGTCAGGTCTGGGGCCCTGGAGGTGGCAGGAAGGTGAAAAGAGAAAGAGATGGTGCCCACTCAAGGTGATGTGCGTGTCTGTGCGTCACCTCCTGTCTCTGTGCTTTTACATCTAACCTGGCTTCCTGGGATGGGTGTTTCCAGCCCCAGATGGATGTGGGAAGAAGGAAGGACCTCACTCTGTCCCATCCTGACCATGTCCAGGATGGATCAGCAGCACGAGGGTGAGGATCAGGCCATGCTGGGTCTGGCAGGAGCTGGTGGGTGCCCCACCAGGCAGGAGGCCATGCTGGGAGAGCGGGGGACATGCCAAGAGCAGCCATGGGGACCATCCTGCCTGGGGACCCCCAGCCATGCAAATCTCAGAACAGCAAATCCAGGCAACCCCAAAACCAGTTTACCCCAGCTGGTGTCAATGGGACCTCACTGGAGAGGGGGTGATGGGGAAGGGGGTCCTGCACTCACCCCAGCCAATGAGGATGTACCACCAGATGTACCTCCTGTCGGAGGTGAAGGTGAGCAGCAGCAGGGTCTGCAAGTACATGCCCTCCACCAGCAGCCAGTAGAAGTTGGCCAGGACTGAGTACTGGAAGAAGGCGATGGCTGCTTTGCACTTCACCTGTGAGGATGAGGAGGAGAAAGGCTCAGGAGTGCTCGTTGGCATCAAACTCTGTCCTGGGGACATAGGGATGATCAGTCTCACTGATCATCTACTCCTGAAGTCCACCCAAGCCAGCCTTTCCTTCCCGGGTTCACAGCCTCTCTCCCCCTCCTCTTTGCAGTGCTAAATCCACTGCAAATGCAGCCAGACCCCTCCCCTGCCACTCCTGCACCATGCTGGGGCTCAGCACCTCACCGTCGACATGGTGCAGTGGTCAACGGACTCATCCGAGAAGAGGACGGCATCCTTGATGAACACGGCAGCCCCGCGCAGTATGAAGGAGGTGAAGAAGTGGATGTGGATGGAGTTCCGGGTGCAATGCAGCTTCCTACGGGGGGAAGAATCATAGAATCATTTTGGTTGGAAAAGACCCTCAAGCTCGTTGAGTCCAACCATTCCCCCAGCCCTGGCACTGCCCCATGTCCTGAGAACCTCATGTCCGTCTGTCCAACCCTCCAGGGATGGTGACTCCAGCACTGCCCTGGGCAGCCTGTTCCAATGCCCCACAGCCCTTTGGGGAAGAAATTGTTCCTAAATCCAACCTCAACCTCCCCTGGTGCAACCTGAGGCCGTTTCCTCTCTTCCTGTCACTTGTTACTTGGGAAAGGAGACCAACACCCTCCATGCTACAACCTCCTTTCAGGCAGTTGCAGAGAGCAAGAAGGTCTCCCCTGTGCCTCCTGTTCTCCAGGCTGAACATCCTCCAGCCACCCCTGGAGAGCATCCTTCTGCAGCACAGCAAGGTCTGCAAAAACAAAGCTTAAAATGGGCGGCCTGAGGGTCTGAAGGCTCCGTGTCAGCAGGAAAGGACAATGCTGCAGTTCTTCTCATGCCTCGTGTCCATGTGGGCAGGGATGGAGCCTGGCTGCTCTGGGATGGGGGACACTAAGAGCAGCCATCCCTGCTGAGGGTTGACCTCACTTCCCTCCAGCTGCAGCCCATGGAGCAGCCAGCACCGAGCCCTACCTGAAGCAGGAGAAGATGCCGATGGCCAGGATCAGGGCTGCCAGGGATGTGGAGTAGCCGCAGGTGTAAAGCACCTTCATGGTGACAAAATAGCCTTTCTGGAAGGGAAAGCACCAGTGGAGTGAGGCAGCATGGATTGGGATGGGCATGGAGGTGACAGCTTGATGCCCCAACCCTTGGCCAAGCTGGGATTCTCCTGGGCAGCCTGGCAACAAGGATGAGGCCAACGAGATATCCCCAAGAGTCCCCCCTATGTTTCATTGCATGGGTCAACACCAGGAAGGGAGATCCTGTCCCACAGCCCCCTGGGGACCCGCTTGCCTTGTCCTCGGTGTCGTTGCTACCGCTGATGGCCTCCAGCTCGCAGGCGTTGCCATAGAGGGGGCTGGGGAAGCTCCATCCCGACTCAGTGCAGTTCCTCCGGATCAGCGCTGCAGCGGCAAGAAGGGACCTCATGAGAGCTACGGGCATGGTCTCTGCATCAGCATCCCCAAAATGTCCTGCCTGGGATGGGCACCCTGATCTTTGGGACGGAGACTAAATCCAAGCACCAGCATCCTGGCTGTGCCAGCAGCGCGGTACCCAAAGGGCCTGGCTGCCCCATCCCTTCCATCCCAGTCACACCTCTGCCCTTCGGTGCTGTGCCTGGAGGTGCCAGGACATCTTAGGGCATGATGTGAAAGCAACCATGAATCACAGAATCAGAGAATGGTTTGGGTTGAAGGGACCTTGAAGGCCCATTGAGTGCTCCGCCTGCCATGAGCAGGGACATCTTCACCAGCTCAGGGTGCTCAGAGCCCCGTCCAGCCTGGCCTGGGATGTCTCCAGGGATGGTTCATCCACCACCTCTCTGGCCAACCTGGGCCAGGCTCTCACCACCCTCAGGGCAACAATTCCTTCCTCAAATCCAGCCTGAATCTCCCTCCTTTGGTTTCAAACCATCACCCCTTGTCCTACCACAACAGGCCCTGCTCAAAAGTCTGTCCCCATCTTTCTTCTCCGCCCCTTTTAAGTCTGGAAACTCCACAATAAGGTCTCCCTGGAGACTTCTCCAGGCTGAACACCCCAACTCCCTCAGCCTGTGCTCGCAGCAGAGCTGTTCCACCCATATCTGCCAAGCTTTAGGACGGCGCAGGAGCTGTGGGAGGAGAGGGGAAGGGCTGGGGTGGCAGAAGGATCCCAGGCAGGGTGGGCGCAGCTCAGCCCTCGGTCCCAGGGGACGAGCAGTCTGGATTCAGAACACCACACCTTTGGACTTCTTGAAGACATGGAGGATGTCAGGGCAGGTGACGGCTCGGGACTGGCCGACGGGCACAGCCAACCAGCAGCTCACTCCATCCCACTCGGTCCGGCAGCCTGGGGAGGGACGAGACCATTAGTGCCACCAGGAAGGGACGTGCTGGGGACACACACACAGCCCCTGGTCCAGAGGCACAGCCCACAGCAGGCACGGCCCTGTGGCTGTAATGGGAGAGTGTCCAGCCATCACCCAATCTACAGGCCATGTCATAACCCCACAGGAATTAGGAACATCCCGGCTCCAGTTCTGGAATGACCTCCCTTGGTGCTGAGCTCTTCTTTGAGCCCCACGATGAGATGGACCTCATGTTTTCTGGGGCTACATCAGACCATGAGCTCCTGCGGGGAGACCCTTGAGGATGAGGTTACGGGAAAGGCTGGGACATTCCTGGTGACATCTAAAAGAGGGTCTTGAGCACAAGGGTGATGGGAGCGGCTGAGGGACCTGGGGGTTCAGCTGGAGAACAGGAGCTGAGGGGAGACCTTCTGATCTCTGAACTGCCTGAAAGGAGCTTGGAGCCAGGGGGGGTCGGGCTCTGCTCCCCGGGAACAAGCGCCAGGAGCAGAGGAAACGGCCTCAAGTTGCGCCAGGGGAGGTTGAGGTTGGATGTGGGAACAATTTCTTCCCCAAAGGGCTGTGGGGCATTGGAACAGGCTGCCCAGGGCAGTGCTGGAGTCACCATCCCTGGAGGGTTGGACAGACGGACATGAGGTGCTCAGGACATGGGGCAGTGTCGGGGGTGGGTTAACAGTTGGACTTGATGATCTTGAGGGTCTTTTTCAACCCAAATGACTCTGTGATTCTATGATAATGCTGGATTTCTGCATCCAGCAGCTGTGGGGGCTCAGCTCTGGATGTCTCTCCACCCCAAAGAAGCAGGACAGGAGAAAGCACTGCCAGACTCGCAGGAGAGCAATTAGCTTAAACGTGGTGTGCTTCTCTCTCTAGCATTAATTTAATCCTTAAATGACTCTCCAATCATCTTGGAAACAAGCATGACCAAGCAGATATGGGACCTTGAAGAATTAGCACACCGGGATGAGACACAGACATCACACCTCCAGGACAGCTCTTCTCCTTGCACATGTACATTATTAACCTTGTAGATATACATTATTAACCTGCAGCCACATCTATTCCCAGCCAGGGAATGTGGACTCAGACAAGTCTAATTAGTTTTCTCCGATTTCAGCAAAGCTGTCTGTTGGTATCTGGAGGGATTTGGAGGGCTGTCATCACAACAACAAGGCATGTCTTAATTTCTGCTCTGGAAGACAGGTGAACTGAGCACAGCGATTGGGATTAATGGGATTTAAGTCCTCCTTCCAACTCTGTTTCCCTCACCATAGCTGCTGTGACACCTAAAAAGATAATCTCATTGCTTAGAGCTGTGGAAAACTGGAACAACTCTGCCATGGAGAAGATGTGATTGGAGGCAACTTCTAGGAGGACACGGCAAAAAGACATGAGCAAAGGAATTGAAATTGTGTCTCATTGCAAACCTCACGGGCAGGATCTGTGCCTTCAGTGTCCCCATATTGTTGGTCCCCAGGAGCCACCACATCCTCACACTGTCCCCCGTCCCCAACCAGTGCAGCTCAGCAGCCCGAGGTTCTTGGTTTGGACTGACACAAAGCAACCGCCTTTATTCTGTTCTTCCCAGCTCAGGGCTGAAACATCATCAAGATCAACATTATCCTTGCGACGTTCTCCTTGACGTGACCGAAAAGAGCATTTTCCCCTCAAAATGCAGCTTGATGGGAAGTTCCTGCTTAGCATTTCTACTGGTTAATTAGACGCAGACCTGCCAGGGCTGCCTCCCTATTTCTTGCTGCTCTAACTGGTACCTGGAGACCTCCAAATGAGATAATATGAGCCTAACCACTGGGTTATTTCTGCCCAGCTATTTCCGAGTAGTAAACGCTGCCAGCACCGGAGCAGATTTGGAAGGCAAAGCTTTGCCAACATGATCTTTGACCAGTTTTAGGGCCCTATGGTGGGTTTCCCAGGAGGATGCTGAAGCTGGAGGTCCCTGTTCTGTCCCTTCACACTATATTGCCACCACGTCCAGGTCATCTGAGATGTCCCCTCCATCTGGCACAAGCAAGAAGTTGGGGAGTGATAAATTCAGTTCAGGTGGGCAGTGGAGGTTGCAGTTAAGCAGGAAACCTGAGATTAAATACTGATTTTAATTATGCATTCATGCTTCTTGATTATTTTCCTACAGTGATATTCCTTCCCCCTGTCTGGCATGATCTGGGCTGCAAAATGGACGTTTTCCCACCACTTGGCCTTTCTCTGCTAAGCTGGATGATACGTTATATCTCTGCATAGTTACTTAAGCAATTATGCACCTTAACATGCATTTATTGAGATGCTTCATTTTTACATTTTTATTAGATGAAACCCGCTGAATGATGCATTTCTTATTCATTAGGGATAATTTTTACCCAGAATCTGAGCCAAGATGTTTTTGGATGGAAACTGAAATGCAATTAGAAAAAAAAAAAAAAGTACAAAAGCAGCACTTTAAAACTGTTTTTCAGTTAGTTAATTGGTTTATAAGTCCCCGGATATGTAAAAATTAAGTTGCTCAAAACATGTTTAGCATCAAAACTAAGTGAATTAGGAAGGGAAGAAGGGATGAAGGGGTGACAGGCATTGTGTGACAAGTGTGCTGGTGGCCAGGGCTCCGTAACGCCTGTGCCCACAGCCCCAGAGCACTGGGGCAGGGAGGATGGGAGTGGGGCAGGAGGATCTGCCAGGGGCATGGACCACGCTGTCATTGTCACATGCCATAAATCCGGGGGGACTCAGCCCCTGCCGTTATTTCATAGAATCACAGAATCATTTTGTTTGGAAAAGACCCTCAAGATCATCAAGTCCAACCATAACCCACCCCTGGCACTGCCCCATGTCCTGAGAACCTCATGTCCGTCTGTCCAGCCCTCCAGGGATGGTGACTCCAGCACTGCCCTGGGCAGCCTGTTCCAATGCCCCACAGCCCTTCGGTGAAGAAATTGTTCCCAGATCCAACCTCAACCTCCCCTGGCGCAACTTGAGGCCGTTTCCTCTGCTCCCGGCGCTTGTTCCTGGGGAGCAGAGCCCGACCCCCCTGGCTCCAAGCTCCTTTCAGGCAGGTGTTTGCATCCCTCAGCCCGCCCGTTATTCCCAGCTGCAATCTCAGCCCCTCTCTCCCTGCAGCAGCATTTTTGGGGCTCTCCGAGGATGCTCCTCAGCCTTTGCCTTGGCGTTGCTCCCCATTTCTCTGAAAATACATCTTATTCTGCATCCATATGTGCTCTGCAACCCCACAATCATGTGTCATCCTCCCGTTAGCAAATCCCCGCCCCGTTCAGTCGAGGGAGATGAGCCCTGCGCACAGCAGCAAGTCGCACTCACCTTGCTGCCCGGGGGGTGCTGGCCTTTGGCTTTCAGTCCTGATAATCTCCAGGCATTCAGCTTCTTGCTCTTGGAAATAGAGGACAATGGAGCAGTCGGGATGTGTTGCTCGCACCTTGGGAAGGGGGAAAGGGCAGATGGTAGCACGCTGGGCATTAAAAGACCTGAGCAGGCAGGGTACCAGCCGATATTCACTATTTCTGCTGCAGCCAGCCTCAGGAGAGCCTGTCTGCGTAACCATGCTTTTGGGCCCTGACATTTCCTTAGCTTTCTAATGTTTGCTTTGTAAACACCATAAAGAAGCGCTGCAATTATTCCTAATTCCCTCCAAAAGCGTATGATGCTTCAGGGCACCGCTCCGTCAAGATGCAGGATCTGTGCAGAGGAGCTGAGCTTACAGACGGAGGGGCCAAGCCCATCGGCAGGGCAGAGGCGAGCATGTTCAAAGCCTGAGCGAGAAAACCATGTAATTATAGATTAAAAAAAAACAACAAACACATCTTTGGGCATGTCTAATCCTTCCCTTGATGTCTGGGTTTTGCTCACACAGGTTTTGTTCACGCTCAGGCTGGTGTATTTTAATCAGAGGCATTGGCAATGGCCATTGGAGTTCACCCACCTCTTGTACCACATCTCTTTGGGGAGATGCTGCAAAATGGGCACGTTGATCTCTGTAAAGCTTTTGGGTTTGCTCGGAGAAGTGCTGAGACACCAAGGAGCATGCCCTGACCCCGCAGCGCCCAAAAATGCAAGGGATGTGGTGGCTCAGTGCCCTGAGCTCTCTGGGACCCCCCAATTTTGGGTTTCACCCCCTTGGCTTCCATCTGGAGAGCCGGGAGCTCAAGGCTGGAGTGAGAGCACGCCGTGAATTTGACACACCCATTCCTGAGCATCCATCCCATTCCCAAACACCCACACCTATTCCCGAGCATCCGTGCTCATTCCTGAGCATCCATGCCCCTGGGAGGATGCGGTGGGGGCTGCAGCATCTGGAGATGGGACAATTCTGGGACAGGGTTCTTTGGGTCAAGACATGGGTCAAGACATGTTGCTGATGGTTTTGGGTGTGTGGACAGAGATACAGAAGTTGGAGAAATAGAGGGATGAGGGTGGGCAAGCGGACCCAAGGACTGAAGGAAAGTCTGGAATGTTAAAATATCACTGGACGGGGCTCTGAGCAACCTGAGCTGGTGAAGATGCCCCTGCTCATGGCAGGGGTGGCACTGGATGAGCTGGGAAGGTCCCTTCGACCCAAATTATACTGTGGTTCTATGACCCACACGAGGATGGAGGGGATTGTCCCCAGGCAGGGCAGAGCTGGGTCACTCTCCCTGGGGATGCCCCAGAGCTGAACCCCAAAGGAGCTTTGCTGGGTCTTCCAGTTGGACCCCAAGGGGTGTCCCAGCCCTGGGGATGCCGCGGTGTCCCAGCATCACCCACCTCCCACCCTGCCTGTCCCTGCACTGCATGTCAGCAAATCCTCCTGTGAAAGCACCTGAGCGGGTACAGCGGTGCCAGTGACTTGCAGGGCTGCGGTGGCACCTCTGGGTCAAGCAGCGTGAGGGATGGGGACAGGGATGAGGACATGCTGGGGACACCTGCGTGCTGGCCAGGACTGCAGCCACACTGCTCTCCAGGGCTGGATGGACCCCCAAGCAGCTGTCACAGGCAGGGGACACCATGCTCACCACCCACCCTCTCCCCGCGTGGTCCCGTCCCACATGGTGACACTTACCCGCAGCATCAGGAGTGCGAGCAGCAGGACCAGCATCGTGCAGGCACCGGGGGGCTGCCACAGACCCCCCATGGCTGGAGCCACCCCTGTGCTGCCCTGTCCACCACTGTCCCGGCTCAGTCCCCGAGGGGAAGGTGAATCCCCAGCTCCTCCGGCATGGCCCTGAGGGCAGTGGGGTCACCCTGCACCCCCTAACCCTGGCCGCTCCTTGTCCTGCTTCCGAATCCTCTGGGGACCCTTCTCCGTGGTGGTTGCTGGGTGCCACTCGGGTGGCCCTGGCTGTCCCCCCACCTCGCCGTCCCTGCCCAGCACCAACGGGCTCCGTCTGACTGCGAGACTGAATGTCACAGCTCCTGGATCTGGGAATCCAGGCTCCACCCTCTGCTCCCCCTCCCCACACGGAGGGTTGGATGCCAGGAGCAGCATGGGGGGGGACACCCCAGCCTGGCACTGCCCAGTCTGGCCACCACCGGGATCCCGGCACCCCCTTATCTGCTCCCATCAGGGACCTGGGGAACCCCAGCTGGGCACAGGGGGATGCGCAGGGGGCCATGGAGACCTCTTGCCTGCTCCTCCAGTGCTACTAAGCTGAAAAACTGGCTGAAGGCTGCAGGAAAAGGGGGTGCAGGCAGGGGGGGTGCAGGGTGCCTGCACAAAGGCAGGATGCTCCTTCAAGCTCTGCCCGCACAGGAGGCTCTGCTGGCCCCAGCACAGCAGGCAGTGCTGCCCATCCCATCCCATCCCATCCCATCCCATCCCATCCCATCCCATCCCATCCCATCCCATCCCATTCCGTCCTGTCCCATCCCGTCCCACCCCGTCCCGTCCTGTCCCGTCCCATCACATCCCGTCCCATCCCATTCCGTCCTGTCCCATCCCGTCCCGTCCTGTCCCGTCCCATCACATCCCGTCCCATCCCATCCCATCCCATCCCATCCCATCCCATCCCGTCCCGTCCCGTCCCGTCCCATGCCTTCCTATCCCACCTGCCCACCTCCTGGCTCTCCTGTTTGGGACACCTCTCTTGGCCTCTCATTGGCCTCTTTAGGGCCGTTGTTCCCTTTTGCAGCAGCAAGTGGTAAATAAATGAGGTCAAACTCCCTGCATTGCAAATCCTGGCCAGCCTGAGACCCCCCCAAACCCCTCTGGGCTCCTGCCTGGACCAGCACACGGTTATGCAATGGCGACAGTGGTGGGGTCAGTGGTTGCTGGCTGGAGGGGATGGGATAGGGGAGGAAACGGTCTCGTTGCACCAGGGGAGGTTGAGGTTGGATCTGGGGAACAATTTCTTCCCCAAAGGGCTGTTGGGCATTGGAACAGGCTGCCCAGGGCAGTGCTGGAGTCACCATCCCTGGAGGGCTGGACAGACGGACATGAGGTTCTCAGGACATGGGGCAGTGCCAGGGCTGGGGAACGGTTGGACTCTGTGATCTTGAGGATCTTTTCAAACCAAAATGATTCAATGATTCTATGATTACCCTCATGCATATTGCTCTGGGGTGACAGCAGAGCCATGCACGGCTGTGGATGATGGGGACTGGTGACTGGGGGGCTCCGTATTGACAGGTCCCCACAGGCCGCCCTCCAGCTACGGGCATTCCCATTAACCCAACACCAGCCCTGGGATTGCTGCTGGTGTGTGTCCATAATTACAAATGACTCAGCCCTTTCCAAAGCAAATGAAGTCACTCACAATTATCTTTTAGCAAGTAGCAAATGCTCATTTACCGAGGGCTGGAAATCACTAATTTTGTCACCTCCATCCCACCTTATGGCAAAGAAGTGGGGTGTCTCCAGCCCTCACCAACAACCTCTTGCTTTATTTTGGGCTCTGGGGAAGGAAACGGCCTGCAAAGGATAAGTCAGCATAAAAGGAGAGCATGGTGGCTGGATGATGGCTTGGGGCAGATGGGACTCAAAGCACCAGCAGCATGAGATCACCTGGAAGGAGAAAGTGGTACTTTTTGCAACCAGCTTTCACAGTGAGATGCTTCCACCTCCTGGTCCTCATGAACCCACCGAGCATCCCCGAGAGGTGTGCGGCTGTGTGTGACAGTGTGACACAGCACAGGGGACAGCAGCTGCCAAGCTGCCACTCCGTATCCGGGATTTGTCTTCATGTGCAACGACAAACTGGTTTCTGAACTGGTTTTTGATAACACTTAGGAGCCAGCAGTGATGATGGGGGGGATGTATTGCCTCAGTCGTGCTTACTTCATCTTCCTCGAGCCTTGGGCAAGGCTGCTGCCTCCTGCCTGTGTTTCCTCAGCTTGGGAATCTCTCTGGCTCTGATATGTCCCCAGGGCAGGGGGATGACACAAGGGTTTCACCATCACCTTGTTGCCCTCTCCCAGTTATCAGAGGGCAGCTCAGCGAGTTGTTGCTGCTGGGCCATATCAGCACAGCTCACCTGGGCTTGATGCATCACCATCCCAGTGTTCCCAGTCTTGTGGCCGACCATCAAGCCCCTAATGACCCTGCTCTGCTCCTCAACTAATTCCCCAGAGCTCGTTGCGTTGCATTATGAAGATCGGCTGATGGACCTGGGGGGTTCAGCTGAGAACAGGAGCTGAGGGGAGACCTTCTGATCTCTGAACTGCCTGAAAGGAGCTTGGAGCCAGGGGGGGTCGGGCTCTGCTCCCCAGGAACAAGCGCCAGGAGCAGAGGAAACGGCCTCAAGTTGCGCCAGGGGAGGTTGAGGTTGGATGTGGGGAACAATTTCTTCTCTCTGTGTGACAAATGTGCTGGGGAACTTAAAAAGGGACATGCCTGTGGTGACACACTGCCTGTCCCTGCCTGCAGCTGAGCCCCCAGCCTGTGCCCTGACCTGCAATGCTGCACAAGAGGCATCAGGGATGTGGGTTGCACCAGAGGGCAGCTAATAAAGCCCCAAAAGGGGTTGAGGGTGGCAGGGGGGACCTGGGGACATTCAGAGCAGGTCCCCTGGACCCCTTGTTGTCCTACTGCTGGCAGAAGGTTTCCTCACGCTGCTCAGCCCTTCGCCCCTTGAATCCTTCCCGCACACGAGAACAATATTAGCACCAGTGAGCCAGGCTCTGCCAGAAGCAGGGGGTAATCAGCAACAGTAATTAAATGTGCAAATAACGGGAATTTGGGAGTTACAACAAAAGGCAGAGGAACAATCTGGAGGGGCTTGGAGAAATTAGGAACACAGAGCAAAATCTAATCAAGCAGAAAATAGCCCGACTGGAGCCAACGCTGGAGGCAAAGGCAATGCTCCTCCCCTGTCATCTGGAGGGGTCTCTGGTGCTTTTTTGGGGGCAGGACAGGAGGTTTTGGGGAGATTTGTTCCCGCTGGCTGCAGGCTGGGTTCCTGGGAAGAATTCCCAGAACTGTGCTATGGGTGGATGGCAGATTTTGGACTTAATATTGATGAGGGAAAAAAAATAATCACCCAGAAGAGCAGTCTGGGGAAATGCACCGAGTGGAGGTGGAGGAAAGATACCTGAGGCCACTGGGAAGTTGGGCTGTTTGAGGGGAGAAAGTGGTTTTGCACTGCAATGAGTTTGCTCTGAGCAACCTGAGCTGGTGAAGATGTCCCTGCTCATGGCAGGGGTGGCACCGGCTGGGCTCTGAAAGTCCCTTCAACCCAAACTGTTCTGTGATTCTGTGGTCCTGGGGACACACTGCAGGAAAACCCAGCCCAGTGACGCTCCTCCCCGGCCAAACCACCAGGAGGGTTTGTTTCCCCCAGCAGCTATAGCAACGAGTCCTGTTACAGCTCTGCCTGCCCCAGCTATGGAGGTGGGGACAGCAGGGGATCCCCATGGGGCCTGGGGGGACACCCCAGCAGGGACCTACATCGTCCCCAACAGGGTAAGCCCCAGAGAGAAGCTCCCTGTCTGGATTTATGGGATAGACAGGGTGGGGACATGGGGAGAGTGGGTGGAGAGGGGGTCCGAGGTTGGGTTTTGGGGGGTCACTGGGATCTGGGGTAGCAAAGCCGCTCTGTGATGGGGCTCTTTGCAAAATGCCCCCCCGTCCCCCTTCCCTAAGAAGGCCGCGCTGCCAGAGCACTGAATTAAACCAAAAGTGGGAAATCCCTGAGGTTTTCCTTCTTTCCCCTCCTGCCTTTCAGCTCCCACCCGAGCGGTGTCCCCGTGGGGCTGTGCCGGTGTCCCCACAGCCGGTGATGATCCTGCAGCAGCTTCCCGGGGCCCCGGCTGCCCTGGCCCCCCCTGCCGGACCCCTGCACGTCCGGGGAGGTGCGTGATGGTAGATGTAGAGGTCAGCATTAAAACCAGCTTAACTTCACCCTTTTTCAGGGTGAGGGGCAGGCAGGGGGGCTGTGCCCACTCTGCAGCCTCGCAGGGCGGTGATTCCATGGCTGCTTTGCTCCATGGGATGAGATTTTAGGCGGTTTTACCCACCCTGAAGCGTGGGCTGGATTTGGCAACACCAGGACACTCCCGGGGAATGGTTTTGGGCTGTTCTTCTAAATCCCACTTCCATTCCCTTTACCAGCTTCGTAGCCCTTCTTCGAACTCCAATCTTGGATCTAATCTGATCTTGGAGGCAGCTCCTCGTGCAGGTTTGTGGGCATTTTGCAGGGGAACTTCACGCCTGCAGCAAATGGGGATGTTCTGATGGTGATGCAGAGCCAGACGCTGTGTTTCCCCTGCAGCCGGATTGCTCTCAGCAGCCGTGACACGGCTTGGGCATCCAGCCACGGGGACAGGGACACTGACCTGTACGTGCACGGCTGCTCCAGGTCCCAGCATTTTGTGCAGAGCATCCCCCACCTGCTCCTCTCCTGCACCCAGCTCCATAGGTGCTTGCGTCTGGCAGCGGAGATGGGAGCAGCCTCCACGGTCCAGCCACAGGTCCTGCCCTCTTGGGGGGTCTCTGAGCTCCCCCAGGTGGGACGTGGTGCAAAGCAGAGCTGACCCCACACGGTGACACCCCCAAAACACCGGCTCTACCAGCCGGTGCCAAGGCAGAGCTTGCCAAGCCGCCGAGCGCTGCCAGGACCACAGCGATTCTCCTCCGAATGGGCGGAAAGTCCAATGCCTCCAGCACCACTAATCACCTTTTGTGAGCAGCCTTCAGCAAGCCAGACCAGATGTTTAATCACATTTGCAAATAAGAAGAAGGCTGGAATAGGGCTATTTTAAAGCTTTATCCAAGCAAAATAATTTTTAAGTGCCACATGGGCCTTCCAAATTGGGGTGGGGGGAGTTTGGCTTCGTTCCCGTTGGTTGGGCATAGGGACAAGCCTTGGTGCTGCCAAGTGCCACCCCAGGCACTCATTCCACGGCTGCTGTTCTTGTGCCCTTGCTCTGATCCCTCTCTGACGCAGAACTCCTTACTTTCCAGCAGATTTAATCGATTTGATGATGATTCAAAACTCCCAAATGCACCAGGTGGTGATGAACAGGCTGGCTGTATCGGCGCTGACGTCCTTCGGGTTCGGGCCATCCCCAGCCGCTGCCCAGGTAAGGGTCAGAGATGCTGCATGGACAAAGAGACCAGGGGACCAAAAAGGACCAAAAAATTGGGTAAAGGGACCTTTCCAGAGCTGCGCAGGTGAGCGGGATGCTCATGTAGTGCTTTGGCACAGCCTGGGACCCATCCGGGCACAGAAGCTGGGTGGTCTCCACCCAGCTCACTCCAGGCTCTGCAGCTTCTTGGCATTTGGGGGCTCTTTGTGCTGGTTTGACTTCCCACTCTGTCAGCACAGGTTGTATCCAGGATGCTTGGAGATGATTTAGCCTGGCTGGGAAGAGCCAGGACCCTCCCTGTGGTTGGGGCAGCCGAGCGGCGAGGCTGAGCGCTGTTATCATGTCTCTGTGAGGGTTTTCATTTGAAAGTCCATCTCGAACCAAAAGCATATTAAACATTTCATCTCCCTGGTGGGGAAACAAACGCTGCTTTCTCGGTGGGAGCGAGAGCTGGGCTGTGGGCAGCTGCCTCGTTTGCTGCCAGCTGGCAAATCCAGCCACACACCCTCCGTGCTGCCCACCCAGTGCCCACCAGCTCACCGTGCTGGTCGAGACTGGAACCGGTCACATCTCAGCAGATGGGGCAAACGAGCAATGCCCAGCAGCATTTGCATAGAATTGGAGAATGGTTTGGGTTGAAGGGACCTTCCCAGCTCCCCAGTGCCCCCCCTGCCATGACAGGGACATCTTCACCAGCTCAGGGTGCTCAGAGCCCCGTCCAGCCTGGCCTGGGATGTCTCCAGGGATGGTTCAGCCACCACCTCTCTGGCCAACCTGGGCCAGGCTCTCACCACCCTCAGGGCCAACAATTCCGTCCTCATGTCCAGCCTGAATCTCCCCTCTTTGGTTTAAAACCATCACCCCTTGTCCTTTTGCAACAGACCCTGCTCAAAAGTCTGTCCCCATCTTTCTTCTTGGCTTCTTTAAGTACAGAAAAGCCACAATAACGTCTCCCCAGAGCCTTTTGAAGTCCTGGCTGTGGGACTGCCATCTCCCCGTGTCCCCAGCAGCTGGGTTCCCGTGCTGGATGACCATGGGGTTTGTGTGGGATGGAGCCCACCCAGCCGGACCAGAGCAGAGCCGCGCTGTGCTGGTGGCATCGCAGCCATTGCCCCCTGGGAACCTTCTCTCTGGTGCATTGGGGAGCAGCTCCCCATGGAGATGCTGCCAAAAGGGGCCCAGCACAACCTTGTATTTTGTTCCTCCCCGCAGGCGATGGCAATGCCTTTGCAGACCGCAGAGGAAGAGGAGGCTGTGGTTTTCCATCATCACTACATGCCCTATCCCAGTCCCGCTCCTGTCCTGCCGTGGCCGGTCCAGGTGCAGGATCGGGGACTGGTGGCTGTGCGGCACCTGGGCACAGGCTCGTTAGCTGAGGATGGGGAGGTGTAAGTAATGAGGGTACTGCTTTGTACCACCCAGCATGGTGCCCCCACGGCCCCTGGTGTAGCGGGACCTCCAGCCCAAGCTGGGACACAAGGAGCAACACCAGGTCAGCACTTACTTCTGTCCTTGCTCCCCTTCAGCAGTGCAGTGCCCCCCCCTCCACCTCCCAGCGCCACGGGGACCGTAGGAGCCAACGTTCCACCAGCGTCAGGTAATGACATGTTCTACCAATGTCCCTCAACAAGGGACGTCTTGCCCTCGGTTGTGCTCTCAAGGGTCTGGAGCACAAGTCTGATGGGTCAGAGGGACCTGGGGGGTTCAGCTGGAGAACAGAAGCTGAGGGGAGACCTTCTGATCTCTGAACTGCCTGAAAGGAGCTTGGAGCCAGGGGGGGTTGGGCTCTGCTCCCCAGGAACAAGCGCCAGGAGCAGAGGAAACGGCCTCAAGTTGCACCAGGGGAGGTTGAGGTTGGATGTGGGAACAATTTCTTCCCCAAAGGGCTGTGGGGCATTGGAACAGGCTGCCCAGGGCAGTGCTGGAGTCGCCATCCCTGGAGGGTTGGACAGACGGACATGAGGTTCTCAGGACATGGGGCAGTGCCAGGGGTGGGTTAACAGTTGGACTTGATGATCCTGAGGGTCTCTTCCAACCAAAATGATTCTATGCATCAACCAGGCAGCCCCCAGTCAAAGACTGAGCCTTCCCTGTCCCTCCCTCCATGCAATCCTGGGGGTGCACAACCTCCAGCTCCCCCTTTCTCTCCGCAGAGTACTATGACATGATGGCAGAGAGGCTGTGAGCTCCATGCTTCCCAAGATGGTTTCTCCTGCACATCCCAGCCCTCAACCCCAGAAGATCCTGCAGGTGCTGAGCATGGATGCTCCGTGATACCTATAAGTTTCGGGGTGTCACAAAGCCTGTCACCAATCCCCAGCTGACAGCATGACCCCAAACAGGGACAAGCTTTATCTCCATGCTCTGCAGGCTTGTTCCTGGTGACACCCCGATCCTGGCTGGACAATATGTCTCTGCTGAACCATGAGGACTCTGCAGCATGGGCTGTGTTGTGTGCCCATGGGCGGGTGCTGCCAGCCCAGGTGGCCCTGGTCTTCATTAATCCCTTCAGATCTCAAAGCAGCACATTGCCTGTAATTAATTTGCTTTGTTAAGAAAGCACCCTGCTGTTACTAATTAAGCATTTGTAATTATCAGACTGCTGGCTCATTGCCTGAATGCAGGGTTCCCTTTGAGCTGGGAGGGTAAAGGTGGGGTGTGAGCGTACAGAAAGATGGTAGCCAGGCAGTTGTATCTTAAATCCCCTCCTTCTGCCTCCAATGGGTATGAGTCCTGCCCTGTTTGTCTTCTGGGGTCCTAATGGAAAGGAGGTTTTATCCTTCCTGAGCCCAGGGCTGAGCTGTGCTCTGGCACAGGCAGCAAAACTCAGCCTGGCTCCTGTTGAAGCTGAAGGAGAAGCTCCAAATGTGGAGCAGAAGAGCTCTGTTGGGTTGCAGCATGAAGGCACATCTCCAGCAAGAAGGGAAGGAGACTGCCCAAAGCTGCGCTGAATTCGGTGGGAAACCAGGCTGGTGCACAAAGATTTCCACATCCATATGGACAGAAAAGGAAGAAGGAGGAGAGGAGTCATCAGGAGATGGGGTGGACAGGAAGGGTGGGCTCATGATATGTCCCAATTTTAGCTTGAATATGAGAATAAGGAGAGGAATGGGAGGATGAAGCAATGGGGATTGCCACACCCATGGTGGAAGCAACCCTTGGAGCCTTCTCTGAGTCACGCTAGTGGAACTGGGGCATCCTTCAGCTAGTGGCATGGAGACCATGGCACTCACCACCCTCAGGGGCAACAATTTCTTCCTTATGTCCAGGCTGAATCTCCTCTCCTCCTCTCCTTTAGTTTAAAACCATCACCCCTTGTCCTATCATGACAGACCCTGCTCAAAAGTCTGAGCCATCCTCAAGCTTCTGTACAGGGTGAGATGCACACAGCACCTTCCCCTGGACCAGCCCCAAACGCCCACGTGCTGCTCTGGGGACACACCTGAGTCACCTGCCGCGCTCCTCGGCATTCCCTGATCCACTCCTCCTGCTCCCAGGGACACGGGCTGAGGTCCCCAGCATCCTCCTGCCGGGGCAGCATGATGGACGTGGTCCTGCTCCACGGGCTACTGCTCCTCCTCCCTTTGGCAGCCCTGCTGCTTTACCGGTACAATGCCACCTTCCACTACTTCTGCAAGATGGCTTTCTTGCACTGCTGGCTCGTGGTCATGGCCACTGTCCTCTTCCCCTTGGCTCTCCTTCGGGGCCGCTCCGTGGAGAACATGAAGTGAGTATGGCCTGGGGATATTCTTCTGATATGGAGATGGCTGGGGCTTGGTTGTGATGGAAGAGCTCATGTGGTCTTGTGGACATGATGTCTCCTGCTCTGGGCATACCCACAGCGTGTTATGGCCAGTGGTTGAGCCTTGGGGCCACAGTGAAGGCTGTGGTCATGTCCATGTGGCAACGAAGGGTGCATCCTGTGCACCACACATCTTGTGGTGTGGTGAAGAGGTGCTGGACATGCCCCAGGACATGATGGAGATGGCAAGCTGGGTTGGGACTAGTGCTCGCTGGAAGATGAAGTGGCATAAAAGGGATGATTCCTGGCCATCGCAATGTTTGGGTCATCAGTTGGGTGGGTGATGGGGGTTTTGGCAAAGGTTGGAGACGTGCAAATTAGCAGATGCAAACGCACACCCATCGCTGTGTCCCTGTCAGGGCAGTCAGGTCTTGCCTAGCGGGAACCCTGGGGACCGCGCTTTGGCAGAGGGAGTTTGGGATGTCCCAGTGCCAGCAGCTGTTGGGGATGGCACCGTCATGTCCTGGCGAGTCATGTGCTGTCAGCTTTGCTCAGGGGTGGTGGAAGCTGAGATAACATCGCTGTGCAACGTGGGAGGAAGATCTGGTTGCTTTTCAAGGGCGTTGCAATCTTGTTGCTGGATTCCTGGGCATGATAGCATACCAGAAGGGATATAATTATGTCAGAGTGAAAAATGTCAGAGCCTGTGGTATTTACTGAGCTCAAGCCATCATGTATTTGTGCTGATGGATTTTGGGCCCTGAGCAGGAGTGTGGTCAGAGGTTTGATGTTATCAGTCCATGTGTAGCCTCTGTCACTCATCCTGTGCAGAAATGCTGTGCTCACGCTCCAGAGTTGCTCTGAGCCCTGGCACAAACGCTTCCAGCTTAGCGGAAATACCCAGTGTGATGCAGCGGTGACTCACGCTGCCTTATCTTGTCCCACCTCTGCCTTATCTTGTCCCACCGATACCTCGAAGCCATCCTCCCCCGGAGCAGCATGCACAGCTCCATCTCCTCCCCAGCCTCCAAATCCCAAAGCCTCCGGCTTGGAGCACATTCCTGTCGTTAGTCCTGGCTTTGGGGCATTGCCACAAGTGTTTTACTTCTCTGCAGACACAGGCATCTCTGGGCCTATGTCTCCAAGGAATGGGTGGTCTTCTGATACAACGGATCCTCTAAGCATCATTGTGCCTCCTTATCCTTCTGTGTTTGCTTCTGCTCTCTCCTCCCAAACTTCTCATCCCTATGTGGTGCTGAGCTCTTGCTGGCAGCCCTGTCCCCTGCCTTGTTCCCTGTGGGCTCCCTGGGACCAGTCACTGCCAGAGATGTGGACCCTGGCATAGGTGTTCTCTGTGCTGTAGGTTAGAGAGAGTCCCATTTCAACACCGAAAGCATATCAGCTTTTTATCTCCACTATGGGTGCTGCAATCCCCATTGCTCCATCCTCCCTCCATTCCTCTTGTTATTCTCATGCTGAGTGTCACCCTTCATCAGCACTGCCATCCTGATGTCACCCTTCCTGCCCAACCCTCCCTGGATGGTGACACCGCTTCTCCTTGTTCCTCCTTCCATCTGCACCGATGGAAAAACCTCCATCTCAGGTCCAGTGATGCTGTTCTTCGTGTTTTCCTCCAATGAATGAAGCTGAGTTGGTTTTCCCTTCCCTGCTCTCTTCCCCCTCCACCTGGAGCACGAAGCTTGATGCCCGCTCTGCAGGGACAGTGCCTGGAGACATCTGCATCCCTGTAGACTTGTCTGACTCAAGACTGTTCCTCTGCATGCCCATCTTTAATGCTTGATGACTTGCACCCTGGCTGTAGGTAGACATTCTATCCCCTCTCTTCTTGCTTTCCCATCACCCCTGGATATCAGAAAACCTGCTTCTTCTTTACGCACCAACTTGTGCTGCCTGCTCTTCTTCATCAGAAACTCCAATGTGGACAGCAGCTGGTTCCACCTCGAGGATGATTATGAGGACAGCTCTGAGCACAAATGTGCTTAGAAAAGCAAAGCATCACCGAGACTGAACACAGATCCACCTTGGGACAGACTATTTGCTCATGTAGACCAGATCTAGCCTGGCCCATCTTGCTCCCTAAGTGAATGTGAAGGGCTGTAAATCAAGCCGTGCCTCCTCTGTGTTGATGTGCTCCCCACGTGTGTCCCTCTGCCCTAGGCTCCTGCGTTTTGCCATCCGGCCCCTCAAACACTTGTATGGCATCAAGATGCAGGTGCGGGGCTCTGAGCATCTGAACACCAAGGAGCCCTATGTGATGGTTTGCAACCACCAGGCTACCATCGACCTCATGGGTACGTGCAAGGGATGGGAGAGTTATCGCTGCATGGACAACCATTGAGGTGCTGCAAGGGTGGAACAGGCTCACCCTGGGGGGTCCCAGTGGCACCAGCACCAGGATTTGTATGGGGCAGCATGGTAGGCATTGGCCAGAATAGCTGGTGGGACAGGATCTCAGGGCCTTGGAGAACAGGAGGCTGAGGGGAGACCTTATCGCTCTATAACTACATGAAAGGAGGTTGGAGCATGGAGAGTGTTGGTCTCTTCTCCTGAGTAGCAAGTGATAGGACAAGAGGAAACAGCCTCAAGTTGCACCAGGGAAGGTTCAGATTGGATATTGGGGAAAAAATTCTTAATGCAAAGTGTTATGAAGCATTGGAACAGGCTGCCCAGGGAAGTGGTGGAGTCTTCATCCCTGGAGACGTTTAAAAGGTGCATAGATGAGGTTCTTGGGGACATGGTTTAGTGCTAGAGTTAGGTTATGGTTGGACTTGATGATCTTTAGGGTCTCTTCCAACCAAAACAATTCAATGATTCTATGGTTATGGGTATGCTGCAGAGAGAGGGTTGGGACAATGGAAGATGATGCCAGGTCACTGCAGCCACAAGGCTTGTTGGTTCTGGGTGCCCCTGGGCAGGAATGGATCCTTTCCTCTCCCATCCATCCTCCAGGCATGGCGGAGTTCCTTCCTGACCGCTGCGTGCCCATCGCCAAGAAGGAGCTCGTCTACATGGGCATCGTGGGGTGGGCCTGCTGGCTCAGCGGCTTCATCTTCATCAACCGCTACAAAACAGAAGATGCGATCTCTGTCATCTCCCGGACAGCCAGGACCATTCGGCGTGAAAACGTAAGGGGAGCAGGCAGCAGGGGCGAGTCAGGAGCAAACACCAATGGGACAAGGGCGGCATGGGGAGGACTGACATACCAAGTGCTAGGGTGCCCTGGTCAAGGTCCTCAATCATGTTTCTCCCTGTTCCGTGCAGCTCCGAGTGTTGATTTTCCCTGAAGGCACCAGGAATGAGGACAAATCCATGCTGCCCTTCAAGCGTGGGGCTTTCCACTTGGCCGTGCAAGCACAGGTGAGGCCATCGTCCCCCTCCACCTGCCCTTGATGGAGTGGGGTGGGCATTCACCCTGGGGCAGCGGGATGGGGACACTAGGATGTTTTGGGGTCTGCAGTCCCCAGGGACAAGTGTTGTGCAGGACCCAGGGAGGGGACAGGGACCTCCTGAAGCAGGTACAGCAGGAGCTGGGGCCCCATCTGGGGATGGTGTCTATATGCAGAACACCCCTGATTCTCCATCTCCTACAGGTTCCCATTATCCCCATTGTGATCTCCCCGTACTGGGACTTCTTCAGCTCCAAGGATAAGAAATTCACATCTGGTAAGCTATGGACAAGAAGCCCCATTGCCAGAAGGGCTGGTGGTGGGGATGACACAAGTGGTGCTTGGAGGTCTCTTTGTGAGACATCAAGGTGTGGGGAGGCAGCTGGTGGTGGAAGATGCTGGTGGGTTCATCTAAGAGCATCTCTGGCCTTTCTCTTCTCTCTCCAGGGACGTGCACCATCCGAATCCTCCCCAGGGTAGAAACCCAGGGCCTGAGTCCCAAGGATGTCCCCCAGCTGACAGAGACTGTCCGCCAGGCCATGGCTGATGCCTTTGCCGAGATGTCTGCAGGTCACCGTGGGGACCATCATGCTGAGCAGCTCCCCCACTGCACCAGAGCCAGTGCTGGCAGGGGGACGAGAAGCCT
This sequence comes from Streptopelia decaocto, assembly GCF_964273445.1. Classification (NCBI taxonomy): domain Eukaryota; kingdom Metazoa; phylum Chordata; class Aves; order Columbiformes; family Columbidae; genus Streptopelia; species Streptopelia decaocto. The sequence goes on along the minus strand of NC_138677.1, from coordinate 3,759,880 downwards.
TCAGTGTGACAAGGACACAAGCAGGGCCAGCAATTAGGCAGAGGGACTGAGCCCCTTGGGGACATGAGGGAGGTGGCACAACCGTAGGCTGGGCAATGCTGTCCCCTTGTCCCCCGTGGATGTGTCCACCATACTTGGTAGGTCCAGCAGGATGGTGCCCTGGTGCCGGGGAAGCAGAGCAGTGCAGGAGGGCACCAGGCAGCACCCTGCCTGCACACTGGGTAGCGGGGAGAGATGTGATGGGCAGGGTTTGGGGTTTACTGCACTATTTGAGGGTGGTAAAATGCTGGCCCAGGTTGGCCAGAGGTGGTGGATGAACCATCCCTGGAGACATCCCAGACTGGGCTGGACGGGGCTCTGAGCAACCTGAGCTGGTGAAGATGTCCCTGCTCATGGCAGGGGGGGCACTGGGGGAGCTGGGAAGGTCCCTCCCATCCCAGACTATTCTATGGTTCTATGATTTACCCCTGATGGTGTGACTGGCAGGTCCATGACCCATGGTCATGCTGGGTCACTTCTTCCAGAGGCTTCTGCAAGCTGGTGATGCTGTTCAGATGCAGTCACCTCTGGGGAGGGGTCCAGAGCACAGTGCGGGGGGGGACGGGAGGTCCAGGGTGTATTGCCATGTGGATAGAGCATCCTTCATGCTGATCTATGAGACAAAGGTGCAAGATTAAACAGTCCGTACCTGGTGGTGTGTGTGCATGGTGTCCTGCCTGCGCCTCGGGGGCTGAGGGCATCACGGGGAGGGGGTCCATCGCCTTATAGCCATGCAGGGTGCCTGTATCACTGCACATGAATGTGATGGTTTAAAACTAAAGGAGGGAGATTCAGGCTGGACCTGAGGAAGGAATTGTTGGCCCTGAGGGTGGTGAGAGCCTGGCCCAGGTACCCAGAGAGGTGGTAGATGAACCATCCCTGGAGACATCCCAGGCCAGGCTGGACGGGGCTCTGAGCAACCTGAGCTGGTGCAGATGTCCCTGCTCATGGCAGGGGTGGCACTAGGGGAGCTGGGAAAGCCCCTTCCAACCCAAACTATTCTATGATTCTATGAAACTGTGGCCAAAGAAGAGTGCAGTGCTCTGGTTTGGCATCGTTCCTGCTCTTGGGAGCAGCTGGCTCATTCTGAAGGAGATTCTGCAGAACTGTGGAAACTATCCCCCCAGGTGGATACCACTGGGCAAAAATATCAGCAACAGAGAAGTGGCTTCCCTTGAGTAACAACTGACTGGATTGGGAAATGTCAGGTGGAGATGGTTGAGGGCAGCATGCACATGGAGGATCTCATTTCCCAGGTGCCTCTTTATTCCCTTCCCTCCTGCCAGAGCTCCCTATGTGCAGCTCAGTCTCTCAGCTCCGAGCTGGCTTGGCGGTCCCAGCACCATGGGGTGTGGTTTGGCTGCCCAGCACCTTGAACTCAGCAAAGCTTGTTTTGGGTGGTTAAACATTGTCTGGCTGGATGGCTGGGTTCCAACCAGAGACCTCACTTGCTGCCAGTGGAGAGCTGGAAGCTTGAGAAGAAGAAGAAAACTCAGCACAGGGACTCTGGGACCGCGTTCTACTGGTCCTCCAAGCATGGGGTCTGCAGCTGCCCTGCCCTGCCTGCTGCTTTGCATCTTCTACCTCACAGCTGGAGCATCTGCAAAGCCGTAAGCCCTCTCCATGTCTGCCTGTGGGACGGTGATTGGTCTCAGTGACAACCTTCACTCTGACTACGGTCACTGCTCAGGGTGGAAATGCTTGGGGTGGTGGGTTGTCCCCATAGAGGACTTAACACTTGGGGTTGGGGTCTCTGGGCTGGTTTGGTATAGGTGCAACCTTGCACACAACGCAGTGGGTGAGCAGAGACTTCTCTCCCTCTGCAGAGTGACCCCTTGGCTGTTTCCCGAGGTGTTATGGTTGGACTCTATGATCTTGAAGGTCTTTTCCAACCAGAACGATTCTGTGACTCTGTGTTTAGGCAAAGAACTGTGCCCTGACCAGCATCCTTGGGCAGATTGGGGCAAAGCTGGGTGGTGTAGCCCTGCAAAGTACACCCAGGGCTGGGAAAAACCCAAGTTCCCCCCGGCTTGAGAGTCTGGAGCGGAGGGGAGCACTGGGATTTGGTGGTGGGTCCCTGCTCTCCTCCACTATCAAGGTGTCCCCTCCCCAGGCGCTACATGGTGCTTATTCCCTCTACGTTCTACTACCCGTACACGGGCAAAGTGCACATCCACCTCATGGACCTGGATGAGCCGGTGCGGGTGACCCTCCACCTGGCCAGCAGCCACCATGTCCCCAACATCACCCTGGAGGTGCAGGGCAGCGATATCCTCCAGCTGAACTGGCCCCGCTTCTCCAACGTGAGTCATGGCCCCATGGCAGGGCTGAGGACCTGGGGAAGGGGTGTCCATCTCCTACCCACCACCAGAGCTGCGCTGGGGGAACTGGGTGGGGACATGGGGTCCATCCTGGATGGGCAACAAGTGATCTGGAGAGTGGAAGGACATGGTGTGTATACAGAGACCTCGTGGGCTGTATCTGCATCATGTTCCCACCAACACCAGTCCCCTGGTGCCTTCATGGGGCAATGGGGTGCTGATGACTGAGGGCAGGTGTGGTGAATCACTGGCATCCAACCATTTCTGCTGTTTCCTTGGGGGCAGATTTCTCCCCCTCCTGAACAGAACAATGCATATCTTCACATCTCCATCGAGGGAGGTTCCCTGCAGGTCTCTGAGCAGAAGCAAGTTCTGGTGAGGTCCCTGGCGCCAGGGACCTTGGTGCAGACAGACAAGGATGTCTACAAGCCTGGACAAACAGGTGAGGGACAGGACTTGCTCGAAGAGCTCACAGGCTCTTGGAATGGAATCCCCCAATTTGGGTCCCAGGCCCTAGTGCTCACTCCTGCTCCTGCCTTTGCTCTCTGCAGTGAAAATTCGAATTGTGCGTTTGGATCCAAACTTAGCTCCTAGCAACAGGGAGGTGAGATGGGGTTGGGGCATGAGGTTGGGGGATGGAGGCGATGGGATCCCCACGTGCCCAAGATGATCAGTTGTGGCACCAGTGTCACTGCCTTCGGTGTCATGATGAGTGTGGGGAGGGAATCCCCCAAACACCGAAGGGACGTGGGGTGGGGACACACAGACCACCCTTCCCAGCACCCCCATCCTGAGCACCCAGGGTACAGCCCTTGGCTTTTGGTATTGGCACAGGAGATTAATTATTCCCTTGGCACCATCACTCTGCCTGTCTTATCTCACATGGAGCTTTTATGCAGCATTATAACACCCGCTGTTTTTAGGCTCCAGGTGCTAGGCAGTGCTGGCAGCCCCAGTCTCACAGCTAGTGCTGTTTGCACAATGCGGCATCGTTACTCAACCCTCTGTATTTGATCGTGCTAAATGCTTCCTCCCTCTTTCTTCGCAGATTCCCTTGGTGGCTGTGAAGGTGAGTTGTCACCCTTGTGCCAGTCCGCCAGCTCCCTCGGGAGCAGCAAAGGGCCCCAGCATGTGTGTGTGGTGCTGGGGACAAGGGAGCGGTGACAGGGACAACCCCAATGCAGTTACAAGGATGAGCAAGAAGGGGCTTGGGTTGCTTGTACACATTTCCAGTGTGCTGGGGATCAATTTGCTGTCCTGCAAGATGGGGGCACTGGCCAAACTGGAGAACCCCCTAAGCTCCCATTCCAGGCTGGAGGATCCCCCTGACAGCTCTGGCTGCTGTAGCCAGGCTGGAGCTCGGCTGACACAGCCTCGGGGGGGAGAATTTTCCTTCTGGAGAGGTAATGCCATGGGGCTGCTCTGAGTGCGATGGCAGAGCAAAACCTCTGCTTCTTGTGGGGATACACAGGGTGACTTGAGTCCTTGAGGCTGTCAGTCCACCACCACCACGCACCCGTCTTGATGCCACGTGTCCTTGTGTGCAGGATCCCAGCCGGAACAGCGTTGCAGAGTGGGAGGAGGTGACTCCGCGGCAGGGAATTGTGGACCTGTCCTTCTCACTGCCTGCGGAGACAGACCTGGGCACATATACCATCATGGTGGAGGAGAAGACACATTCCTTCAGCGTGGAGGGTTATGGTGCGTGGGGAAGAAAACTGGACTACACACAGGGTGTTTGGGAGTCATCACATGGGGTGGCAAGAAACTCCCAAAGGAAGAAATGGGCACAATCCCATTCAGTATTTTATCCTTTCTGTACTTCAAAGGGGCTGAGAAGAAAGATGGGGACAGAGTTTTGAGCAGAGCCTGTTGAGACAGGACAAGGGGTGATGGTTTGAAAGTAAAGGAGGGAGATTCAGGCTGGACATGAGGAAGGAATTGTTGTCCCTGAGGGTGGTGAGAGCCTGGCCCAGGTTGGCCAGAGAGGTGGTGGCTGAACCATCCCTGGAGACATCCCAGGCCAGGCTGGACGGGGCTCTGAGCAACCTGAGCTTGTGAAGATGTCCCTGCTCATGGCAGGGGGGCACTGGGGGAGCTGGGAAGGTCCCTTCAACCCAATTCATTCTGTCATTCCATGATTCTATCCCATTGCCCATTTGTCTCCCTGGCCAGGGATGCGCCGCTTTGAAGTGCTGATCCGGCTGCCCAACGTTGTGACGGTGAAGGACGAGAAGATCCCGCTGGACGTCTGTGGGCGGTGAGCTGGAGAGCTGCCCCAGCAGCAAGGCTGGCTGCTCCCCAACAGCCTCCCCATACCCTCCCCTTCCTGCTCCCTCCCAACAGGTATCCATCTGGTAAACCTTTCCGAGGAAAGGCTAAGGGCAAGTTGTGCCAGTCCCACAGCTGGTTTGTTATGGAGATCTGTGCGGAGTTTAGGGGCCAGGTGAGGGCAGCAGAAGCAGAAGGCGGCACATGGTTAGTGGTCCTGGAAATGTTTCTTCCTCTTGGGGTGCTTGGGCTGATGATGGCTGGGTGCATCATTCAGGCATCAGCAGGTGACCCAGCTCTTGTGTGAAAGTGCTACAAACCCAGAGTTATCCCAAAGAGGGCAGAGGAGCCGAGCGGGGACTCTTGGGGTCATCCTCAGGTCAGGGAGGACAGGAATGGGACAATCAGCTGCATGGCAGAGCACGGTACCAGCCTTGGGAGGGACAAGTTTGCAGGATCCAAGAGTTGCAGGGCAGGATGGAGGGAGGCAGCAGCAGTGGGGTGAGTGGGACCCCAATGATGACAGCAGATGACACTCAAGGGCCTTGCCATGGGGCTGATACCAATGTGGATGACTTTCCTTCAGACGGGGAAGAATGGCTGCTTCTCTACCGAGATCCCGGCGGCTTCCTTCAACCTGACCGACTTCAACTACAAGAACTGGCTCAACGCCAAGGCGTTGCTGATAGAGAAGGGCTCTGGTGAGCACAGCTGTGCCAACAACCCCTGGAGGATGTGGCACAGCCGTTCTGCTTGGGTGTCCCCAGGGTCTCTCTCCTTCCCATCCACAAGCACCAGCCGCTCTGTGCCCTTACTTGCTTTGGTGTCATTTTTTCCTCTACCTCTGACTGCTGGAGCAATCCCTTAGGTCCTGAAGGCTGATCAGGAGTTTCTTTCCCTTCCAACATCCCACCCCAGGATATCGCTCCATCTTCCCCATCTTCTGCTACTCTGAGACTAGTTAGTGTGCTTGATGAGTGCCTGGAGAGCTACCAGGGTGATTGTGTTTCTCTTATTGGGTCTTTCTGTCTTTAAATCCAGTTATAAATAGTTACTATCTGCCTGGGGATCTTGTTCAGCACATCCTTAGGGACACATAAAAAGCACAGTGCAACTGTGAGTGTCAGATCCTCAGCCTCTCCTATTTGCTTGCAGCCATTAAAAGGGATGTTTTGGGGGTATATCTGGGTGTTTTGGTAGCATATAGATCTTAGCTGAGCATGCTCCTGCTCATACTACAGCTCCCGTCACACCTGAGGACTATTTTTTTGGTCTTTGTTGCCTAACAAGTGTGGTTTTGTGCTCTGCAAACTTGGCCCATCGCCTCTGGACTGGGTCTATGCACCAGCATGGTCTGGTAGGGATGGGATGGGATGGGATGGGATGGGATGGGATGGGATGGGATGGGATGGGATGGGATGGGATGGGATGGGATGGGATTGAAGAGCAGGCACCAGGACAAACTGCTGAGTGTCCCTCTCATCTCCCACTCTTCTCTGCAGGCATGCGGCATGCAGCCACCAAAAATTGCATGGTTATGTATGAAACGGTCGCGATCACCTTTGAAAACAAAGAAAAATTCTACAAGCCTGGGATCCCCTACACTGGGATGGTAATGGGGGAGTCCCTGCACCCCACAGGGCTCCCCTTGTACTCTGCTGTGCCCAATCCTGCTCGCCTTGACCTCCCACCCCTCCCCTCTTCCCCATGGATGATGATGCCCAGCCCAGGGCATCTCCCCTTCTCTCCCATTGCAGATGCTGCTGAAGGGAACCAACGGCTCTGTCCTGAAGGAGACGGAGCTCCTGCTTGTAGTTAAAGCTGGAGGAGAAAAGAAAAATAAAACCCTGGTTACAGATGGATTGGGGAGAGCCTTCTTCGAGCTGGACACCTCTGGTTGGAACAATGAGGTCGTGATGCATGTAAGTGACCCGTGTCCCACACCCTCCAGGTATCCTGGATTTAGTAAATATCACGGACATTTTCTTACACAAAATCTTCCAGCGTCCCCTTGACCCTGTTTGGTCCTTTTGCACCCACAGCATCCTGTGATAAGGAGCTCTGTGTATTTATTAGCCCCGTTCAGTACCTCGATTGCCCATCAGACCCAACACACCCAGCACCCTCCCTGCTCCTCCTGCACTGGGAAAAGGGGCTGCTCTCACTTTTGATGCATTCTGCACCTTCTTCCTCCAATTCCCTGTCTCTGCCTTATTGTTTTTGTACTTCACTGCTGAATTTCAAGATCCTTCAGGCCCCGTTATGGCATGCAGCTCCATTTTTTGCTTGCTGAGCACATCTGGATCGCGTTTCTTGGCTCCTGCAGGGATGTCGCAGCAAAGCATGTGGCAGTTTCTGCTGCAGCGTGGTTTTCCACCCTGACTGTGCTCTGCTGCTGAGCTGATCTTTGCTGTTGAGAACCTTGATTTCCACCCCTCAGGGTGAGCTCAAGGATGACTCTGCAGCCTCGGAGCAAGAAGACAAGTATCCCGAATATCAAACTGTCATTCGCTACCTGTATCCCTTCTCTGTGGACAGCAAAAGTTTCATGAAGATCCGCAGGTTGAAGAATAAGCTGCCCTGTGACCAGCCCCAGAAGTTCTGGGTGGATTACTTGCTTGATGAGAAAGAGTTGGGGATCAAGCGGCAGAGCCTGGACATGGTCTTCCTGGTGAGCTTCATCTGGGGAGAGACAGGAGATTGCATGAAGGGCAGAGCTCAGGGGAGGGAATGAGCCTGTCCAGGGTATGGGTTAAGCTTTCCCCTTCAGCAGAAGCCATTTCCATCCAGCCCTGGGCAAGTACTCCTGGGTTCAGGACTCAGGGATGGATCCCAGAGCTGTCAGGTCATGGGGCACCACTTCCATCCCTCCTGCAGGATGCAGTTCTGATAGTCTGTCCCTGAGCATCCTCCATGGCCTCCTCTCATTTCCTTGTGCCCATTCTCCACTCAGCATTGGTTTCGTTGTTCCCATCTCTGGGGTGTGGGAACCAAGGTCTGGAGCATCTTTCTGATGAGGAAAGGCTGAGAGAGATGGGGGTGTTCAGCTGGAGAAAAGATGCTGAGAGGGATTTTATTGATGCTGATAAGTATCCCAGGGTGTGTGTCAGAGGATGGAACAGACTCTGTTCAGTGGTGCCCAGCACCAGGGTGAGGGGCAACGGGCACAGACTGAAGCACAGGAGGCTCCATCTGAACACGAGGAGAAACTTCTTTCATTTGCAGTGCCAGAGCCTGGCCCAGGCTGCCCAGAACGGGTGTGGAGTCTCCTTCTCTGAGACATTCAAACCCCCTGGACCCACCTGCGTGAGCAGGGCTGGGCTGGGGGATCCCCAGAGGTCCCTTCCAACCCATATCATTCTCTGTGATTCTGTGATCTCCCCCTCTGCAGGTTCTGGCCAAGGGAACCATCGTCACCGTCCTCAGGAAAGAGCTGCCCGCAGAGGCTGGTAGGTCCTGTTACATGGGCTGTGCAGGGCTCTGGTCTCCATGCCTGGTCCTCATCTCCCCTCCTGTCCCATGGCTCAGAGTTGAGAGGTTCCTTCTCCCTGGAGTTGCCCATCGGTCTCAAGCTGGCACCCGCAGCCAAGGTGCTGGGCTACGTGCTGCTGCCCAATGGTGAGATGGTGGCTGACAGCACCGGGTTCAAGGTGGACAAGTGCTTCCCCAGCAAGGTGAGCAGAGGCTGCTGGAGTCGGGGGAGTTGCTGCCAGGCTCAGGTGGGACATGAGGATGGAATTGTTGTCCCCGAGGGTGGTGAGAGCCTGGCCCAGGTTGGCCAGAGAGGTGGTGGCTGAACCATCCCTGGAGACATCCCAGGCCAGGCTGGACGGGGCTCTGAGCACCCTGAGCTGGTGAAGATGTCCCTGCTCATGGCAGGGGGGGCACTGGAGGAGCTTTTAAGTCTCTTCCAAGCCAAGCTATTTTGTGATTCTCTGATCCCCTGCAACTGGCTGCTCCCAGACTCTCCATTCAGGGAGGGTTTTTCTTCCTCTGGCCTTCTTGTTGCTGCTGTGAATCATCTCCTGGCTGTGATCTCAGTCCTCACTCTCCTTCCTCCACTGACATTTGGAGTCAGGCTGGAGCACAGAGGTCCTTCCTGGCACCAGCTCCCCTCTCCCCTATCCCAAAGGCTTCGCCTCTCTGTTTCTTCACCCAGAGGGTGCTAGAGCATTTGAACAGGCTCCCCAGGGAGGTGTCACGGCTCCAAGCCTGACAGTGCTCAAGAATTGATTGAACAACACCCTCAGACGCACGGTGTGAACTTTGGGGTTGTCCTGTGCAGGGACAGGAGTTGGACTCAATGATCCTTGTTGATCCCTTCCAACTCAGGACATTCTCTGATTCTCTCCAGGTCAATCTGTCCTTCTCGGAGCAGAGGGCTCTGGTGGGCTCCCAGCTCCTTCTGAAGGTGCAGGCTGCCCCGGGCTCACTGTGTGCTGTCTATGCCATGGATGAACATGGTCCCAAGGGCACGATCAACCCCGACATGGTGAGTCTGGAGTAACCTCAGTGCTGGGCTGGTCCTTTTCCATGAGGAGCCCTTCACAAGGGACTCACTGCTGGGATATGGGGACAGCAGCTTCTTTCCACTGTCACCCATTTTAGGGGAGGACGGTAGGGACTTTGTGGGAGCTGGGTGTCTGGGAGCCCCCACTGAGCCCCTGCCACCCATGGACTTTGGGGCTTTGCAGGGGAGATGGTGCTTTGCTGAGTGGGGGGTTGAGCTGCAGAATCACTCTGTGGTGCCTCCTGGGGTGGAAATCTTGAAAACAGAATGTGGGTGGTGAGAAGCTCTAGGGGAGGAGAGGAGATGGGGCAGGGACGGGTCCCTCTGGAGGGGCAGGCAGCATCACCTGCAGAAGCTACAGGGTGATGCCAGAGACATACGGGGTTGGATCTGGGCCAGGAGCATCTCATGTCTTTCTCACTTGAAGTTCACCATTTGGTTTAGGTCTACGAATTCATCCCGACGCCTTCTAAAGCCAGCTATTATTTTCAAGAATATGGTTTACCTGCCTGTGGGACAGGGTTTCCTGAAGTAATGTCACAACTTCCAGCCCTTAACTGTTTTGACGTGCCAGGGAGAGGCTGGAGAAATTGCCGCCGCAGCCTGTGGCGCAGGGAGGTGCCGGCGCCCAAGCCCAACCCCAGTACCTTCAACCTGCTAGAGGTACGAGCCCTCCAGCCTTCCCTCATCCTCCTCTTCCTCCCATGAAGGATTACTCAAGGCGCTGGGGGCACCCACATCTGTGCTCTTACACCCCTCCCCAATAACATTTCCTGCCCCTCTCTTTGCCAGCCCAGGACAGACATGTGAAATGCATTCATCAGTCCAGGCACAGTGGTGTTTCTGCTCTTCCCATCACAAATCTGGGCTTGGAGTAAATAACGTAGATTGACCGGGCATTGCTCTGCTTTTTTGGGGGGCGTATATTCCCCACTAGCAGCGAACCCAAGGGAGCTGAGGGGGCAGAGCAGCTTTCCCTGGCACAGATATTCCTCTCCTGTGCTCCTGGATTGGGGGTCCTGATCTTTGGGAGCTCTGTTTCGTGCTTCAGAGAGGGTTGGAAAGGAGTTTGGGTGTCTCTGGGCTTCAGCGTGGTGCTGTTCTCTCTCACACGTCACGTTGCAGGACGCAGGTTTGAGAGCCGTCACCAACGCTCGGCTGGGCTGTAAAGTGTACATGCGGCTCGATGTAGATGACAGCTTTCCGTACTCCCAAGGCAAGTGAAAAGGGTCTCTAACAGCTTTTGTGGTGGCTGCAGAAGGACAGGTGGGGACACCCTGCCCCTTCCCATCCCTTCTGGCAGCACGTTCAACTCGTGCCACTGTTTGCAGAAAGAAAACCGAGGGATGAGCGGGACACAGGGATGCAGACGGATTTCTTGGGGACGTGGCTGTGGGAACTGGTCCCTGTGGGGTGAGTAAAGAGCCCCAGCATCCCTAAAGCCAAGGGGCTGCCCTTTTGCAGTGCCCAGACCTCTGCTTCGGTGTCCACGTATCCACGAGTGACACTGAGACATGTCCAGCCCCTGATCTAGTTGAAGATGTCCCTGCTCATGGCAAGGGGTTGGACTAGATGAGCTTTGAAGGTCACTTCCAACCCAAACTACTCTATGATTTCCTTGGACCTCAGCACCAATCCTGTGACAGATTGGGGCAGATTGAGTCCAGGAGGGAGGGCATGCTGTAACAGATAAGAGATGGTACCTCTGCCCATCGCCAAGCATGTGATGGCCACTGACGATCCCCAAGACTTAGAGGATGGGGGTTGGCATGTTCCTTTTGCTGGCTCTGCCCATCAGACCAAGCCTGCAAGGTCCATCCATCTTTTGCAGGGAGGGCGGCTCTGCGGAGCTGACGGTGACAGTACCTGATGCCATCACCAAGTGGGAAGCCGGGATGTTCTGCATGTCCCCGCAGGGCTTGGGGCTGGCCCCAGCCACCACGCTCACGGCCTTCAAGCCCTTCTTTGTGGAGCTGGCCCTGCCCTACACTGTGGTCCGCCACGAAGCCTTCACCCTCGTGGCCACCGTCTTCAACTACCTGCGGCAGTGCCTGCAGGTGAGTGGGACTGGGGAGGGGGCCCTGGGACGGGGGTCTGGCGGGGGCTCATGGAGCTGTGACCATGGTTCGGCAGGTCCGGGTGACACTGGTGGAGTCGGTGGAGCTGGAGGTGTTGGCAGGCATGGACCAGGAGCCACACACAGGCTGCGTCTGCACGGATGAAGAGAGGACCTTCCAGTGGAACGTGCGAGCCACCAGCCTGGGTACAGAAGGAACAGCAAAGGGCTGGGGCAGGGGGAGAGCCCAGCAGTGGGAGTCCTTGCAAAACTCTTCTTTGTCACTGCTTTTCTGATCCTTTCCTCCCCCATCCCAGCTCCCTCTCACAGAATGACAGGGTGGTTGGGGTTGGAGGGACCTCTGTAGATCCCCAGCCCAGCCCTGCTCACGCAGGGTCACAGAGCAGATCACACAGTGTCAGTCCAGGCGGGTTTGAATGTCTCAGAGAAGGAGACTCCACACCTGCTCTGGGCAGCCTGGGCCAGGCTCTGGCACCGCAAAGGAAAGAAGTTTCTCCTCATGTTCAGGTGGAACCTCCTGTGTCTCTACCTGTTGCCCCTCACCCTGGCGCTGGGCACCACTGAACAGAGTCAGGTCCATCCTCTTGACACCCACCCACACCTCTTTGCCTTCTCCACTCTCCAGCCTCTTCCCTCCATTTCCCAGTCCTGTTGCACCCATTGCACCCTCCTCCTCCTCCTCCTTTCCCAGCTCCCCGGGATGGCTCTGAGCTGGAGCCAGCCCCTGGAGCAATGTCACAGTGATGTCCCCCATCTGAATGCATAGGGAAGATGAACGTCACTGTCACCGCCGAGGCCCTGAGCTCTGACGAGCTCTGCAGCACCCAGATGCCCACGGTGTCAGCCCAGGAGCATGTGGACACTGAGACAAAACTCCTGATGGTGCAGGTGAGCAGAGCAAGGTTCTGGAAGAGGTTCTGCACCCAAAGGAGTTGTCCCTAGAGCAGACCACCTCCCTGTCCCTCAGCCAGGCTGGATGGTGCCAGTGGTGCTGCAAGGTGCAGGAGAGCATCAGCACCCAGAGCAAGGGGAGAGACTGTGTCCCTGCTTGGGTACCACTGGTGGGACAGTGTCTTCCCTTCCCTTTTGGGGTGAGATTGGTAGATTTGAGGCTGCTGGCTGTGCAATGTTCAGTTTGCTGCCCTCATCACAGTGTGCATGGAGATGCTCCAAGGACAGCCCTGGGTTCTCCTGGGCCATCAGAGCTGCTGGTGGGAACAGGGTCCAGGTGGGGTGTGTGTTGGCAGGGGGGACATTTCTGGGACAGAGAGAGGCAGGCTGATTCTGGGCATGGCCTCACACATGCTGTATTCCTGGTTTTAAAGGCTCCAAAAGTGATGTGAAGGAAAATTGCAGCTGCCTGGCTGTCCCTCTGCTCCTGACCCCACCAGACAGCCATGGTCTAGAGAACTGGCACCTCTCCCTGTTCCTATCACTTCATTCCCTTCACCTGACCCGGAAGGAACCTGCAGCAACACGGCTGAGACGAGGACTCCAAACCCCATCCTGCTCTCCAGCAGCCCTGCCAGCCCATGAGGACCAAGGGCTGCCTGGGAGCAGCTGCTTTTCTGCCCAAGCGGTCGTGATTTCCCTTGAACCAATGCCAGTGTGACCCCTCAGAGAGGGGACCAGGGCAGGTGAGCTGACCCCCGGCTGACAAAAAGCCTCTGGAGATCAATGTAAGCCTGATGGCCGGGGATGGAGACGATGCTCAGAGCTGACCCAAGCACAGCCAGGCTGACCCCTGCTCTGCCAGCCTGAAAAATAAAGAAAAATGCAAGTGGAATAAGTGAAGTGGAAACAAAAAAGTGTCCTTTTTGCATGCAAGTTTCCTTTTTTTCAGGCTCTTTCCCACCAGCCTTGACCAAGGCCAGCCCTCCGTCCAAAAATAGGCTTCATGTTAGGGGCTCATTGTTCCTGTCCACCTTGATGATGTGTCAGAGGGGTTGTACTTTCACCTTGCTTTGCTGAATAAAAAGCTGAGACCAAACCAAAGAGAGCATTCATTGCACAGACGGCAGAAGCATCAATGTCCCCTTGGCCACATGGTCATGGTCCCCACTGCATCCTGCCAAGGGCTCCATGTGCCCCTGGCCCTGAGCTTCCCCATCAGGTTGAACTGTTCCCGGCATGCCCAGGGGGACACTGACCCGTGTCCCATCCTGGGCTGGCAGGATGGGCTTAGGGCCACGCTCCTCCCCTCCTGTCCCCATGAGGGTGGTGGAGACCATCCTCTTCCTGACACCAGCACCCCATGGAGCAGGAGCAGTGGGGTGAGCCAAATCCAGCAACACCCAAGCAGGGCAGGTGTGGGCACAGCAGCTGTGGTCACTTGAGAGCCCATGGGAAAGGGGTCAGCCCATCCGTGGCTTCCCACAGCGCTGTCTCTGCCTGTCCCCACGTCCCCAAAGGGAAGGGGACTACAGAACCCTGGAGCAGGGGATGCACTGAGGACACTGTGGAGCTGTTGTGGAGGTGCCTCAACTTTCCCAGGCTCCCACTAGGATGGAAAGGGGCAGCTCAGCCTGTGTCCCAGCTGGTGTCCAGCTTCCAGGCAATGAGACAGGGTGGAGATGGCACAACAGCCTAACACCATCCTACTCCCGTGTCCATAATTGATTTGATGAAATTGGAGGAAATCGGGCAAAAATGCAACATGGGACCTGTGATCAGCCCAAACAGCTACTGTTTGGCTAAATTTGCAATATGTGGAAACAAGCCTTTTTGAGAATTTGCCAACTCACAGGCTGTTCTCATGATGTGCTGTTTACTTTCATTTGGGGAACTCATTCCCACTCCTGTCATCATTTCCCAGTAAACGAGTGTGTAGGTGGGTCCTGCCCCTGGTTTAGCACCTTGATAGCCAATGGGAACCCCTCCTCAAATTGCAGAAAATCCATCAGATCCTTGAACCCAGGAAACTGTGGGCAGATGGTAAACATTGCCTTGGCTATATCTTCAGGTCTATGCTGGATCCCTCTGCCAACCTCTTGTTTGCTCAGCGGATGGAAAGCAAAGATCTCATTGCAGAGCCTGTGGCAGAGCGGACAAGGGTCTTCAACAATCCAGGATCTGGAGAAGGAGGCTGTGGCTGTCCCCGACGTCCACGTGCAGCTGGAGATATGAGGTCCCCATCTGCCCTGCCCATCCTGCTGCTCCTCATCCTGCACCTTGCAGCTGGGGCGTCTGCAGTGCCGTAAGCCCTTTCTGTGTCTGTTTTTCTGTCCATGTCCGGTGGGAGGGTGTTTAGTCTTGGCTCCTTGGTGGGATATAGTGGGAAATAATCCTTCCTGTGCATTTGATTGTTGGCCAGGGTGGAAATGCTCAGGCTGGTGGGTTGCCCTGCCCATGAGCATCATGGGCATGAGGACATGAGGAAGACACTTTTTACAATGAGGGTGGTAAAATACTGACCTGGGTTGCCCGGAGAGGTGGTGGACGAACCATCCCTGGAGACATCCCAGGCCAGGCTGGACGGGGCTCTGAGCAACCTGAGCTGGTGAAGATGTCCCTGCTCATGGCAGGGGGGGCACAGGCGGAGCTGGGAAGGTCCCTTCCCACCCAAACTATTCTATCACTCTATGGACTGGGCACCTCAGGGCTGCTGGCACTGGTCACCCTGGGATGGCCTATTGGAGGTGCTGGCTCACAGCCCATGTGTGAGCAGAACCTTGGCTTTGCTGAGCCAGGAAGTCAAAGAGAGCCCAGAAGCAGAGCAGCAAGGCTGGGGGAGGTGGCCCTGTGCCCCAGCACAGGTGTCTGTGCACCCAAGAGTTTTCAAGACCTCCATGGGGGTCTGTCCTGGGATGTGCCTCACCTGCAGGCCTCTCAGGTCAGCACTTCTCCTTGCCAGGAGTTATGTGGTCACATCCCCAGCTGTGATCTACCACCCCCACACAGCGATGCTGTGGGTCCATCTCAGTGGTCTCCATGAGCCCGTCCAGGTGACTGTACAGCTGCAGAGAGCTGACAAGACCCATAACATCACCCTGCTGGAGAGAAAGGTCCAGGAGCCTCATCTGTACCTGGACATCAACTTCCCTGTGAGTGTTACCCCACACACAGCCATAAGTGTGGAGGGAAATGCCCTGGACACCCCGGTGTCTCCAGGCAGAACAGTTTCCACCAGCTTCCCTGAGCATGGGGCTGTGGTCCCAATGGGGCTGGAAGCAAGTGTGGCTTCCCCATTTTTTGGCAGGATCTCATCCCCCACACAGGCAAAACAACTCTAGGCTCAGCCTAGAAATAATCCTCCTCTAGCAGACCTGCAAACGAGGGTAGGGTGTTGGGGGGGATATTTATTCCCCACCCCGGGTTTGGAGAAGGTGTCACCGTGGGTGGGGAGTGCTGTGGGTCTCCAAGAGCATCCTGGTCATGGTGTGTCCCTTGTCCTCACCCCCTACCTGGTGTTTCCTCTGGCAGGCTCCAGCCCCCACCACAGGCAAGGAGGAAATTGTGGACCTGCACGTTTCCATCCAGGGAGATTCCCTGGATGTCTCCAAGAAGAAGAAGGTGATGCTGAGAGCTCTGAAGCCTGGGATCTTCATACAGACAGACAAGGCTGTCTACAAGCCTGGGCAGCAAGGTGAGGGAGGCAGGATGGAGTATCCCACTTGGGCTGAAGGACCTGGTGGGAGAGGGTTGCAGGAGGCTCAGCCTTGCTCCTGCTCTGCAGGGGAATAGGAGGGCTCATGCTGGGATGCACTGGGACCCCCAGCACTGGCCCAGGACAATGCCAGGACACGCTGCAGGCTGTGCTGCTTGGGGGGCAGCACAGCCTCCATCCACCTTCCTCATGGGAACCCCTGTCCCTGTGGATGAAGACACCACTCACTTCTGCATCCCCATTTGCTTTTTCCAGTGAAGTTTCGCATTGTCTCTTTGGATAAAGACTTCGCTCCCAGCAATAAGAAGGTGAGAATTATAGAACCACAGAATATTAGGGGTTGAAGGGATCTTCAAAGCTCCCCCAGTGCCACCCCTGCCATGAGCAGGGACATCTTCACCAGCTCAGGTTGCTCAGAGCCCCGTCCAGCCTGGCCTGGGATGTCTCCAGGGATGAGAGCAGGGCTGGAGAAGTGGGGAGGTGACAGGGCTCCTCTGCACAGTCTTTGGCAAGCTGTGAGAGAGCTGTGTGAGTCACCCAGCACCTTCCCCCTCCGGATCCTGCCCCAGGCAGCTCTGCCCTGTGGCTGCATTCGCGCACACTTCAGCTGGCTTGTTTGTTAATTGGGTGAACAGACTGAACCCAACTCAAAAATATTGTGTTCAGTATTCATGTGAGACCCCAAGGAAGGCTTTGAATGTCTCCTCTAACCATTTTCTCTTTGCCTTGTAGCTGCCCCTCGTGTTCCTGAAGGTCAGTCTGGGAGATGGAGGGAGGCTCCTGGGCAGTGTGTGCTTGGGGAGGGCAGTGTGGCTGGGAAGGAGAAGCACCATGCAGCTATGGGCTGTTTCATCGCGGGGTGCTGGGGTCCCCGGGGTGCTGAAGCCACGTGTCCCTGTGCGCAGGATCCCAGCGGGAACCGCATCGCGCAGTGGCGGGAGGTGACCCCACGGCAGGGCATCGTGGACCTGGCCCTCCCGCTGGCGGCGGAGCCGGTGCTGGGCACGTACACCATCGAGGTGGAGGGGAAGAGGCATTCCTTCAGCGTGGAGGAATATGGTATGGAGGAACCCACCATGGCATGTCCTTGTAGGCAGCATGTCTTGGCCCCCCCGGCCACCCAGGCACCGTTGTCCTTGTCTTGGGAGTCACAACCCTCTCTCTTTTTGCTTCTCCATCAGTGCTGCCCAAGTTTGAGGTGACCATCCATCTCCCCGCCGTGGTGCTGGAGAAGGATAAGAAGTTCCAGATGGAGATTTGTGGACGGTGAGGTCAAAACAGGCTGTGCCAGGGAAGGGGATGGGGGATCCGACGTGGTCACTGGAGCGAGTGGAGAGAAGGGAACGGAGCTGGTGAGGGGCTGGAGCACAAGTGTGATGGGAGCGGCTGAGGGACCTGGGGGTTCAGCTGGAGAACAGGAGCTGAGGGGAGACCTTCTGATCTCTGACCTGCCTGAAAGGAGCTTGGAGCCAGGGGGGTCGGGCTCTGCTCCCCAGGAACAAGCGCCAAGAGCAAACGGCCTCAAGTTGCGCCAGTGGAGGTTGAGGTTGGATTTAGGAACAATTTCTTCCCCAAAGGGCTGTGGGGCATTGGAACAGGCTGCCCAGGGCAGTGCTGGAGTCACCATCCCTGGAGGGTTGGACAGACGGACATGAGGTTCTCAGGACATGGGGCAGGGACAGGGGTGGGTTAATGGTGATGACCTTGAGGGTCTTTTCCCATCCAAAATGATTCTGTGATTCTGTGATGTGGTCTGTCAGGAACACCCTCACCACCCTCCACTCAACAGGTACACCTATGGGAAACCCGTCCAAGGGAAGGTCCAGGCCAGCCTGTGCCAGCCCCACAGCTTTCCCGTTGGCCCCCGGATAGAGAAGAACTGCATCCAGATTGGGGGGCAGGTGAGCACTGCTGGGGGTGTGGGTACCACGGGGACAGCCCCTCCCTGGGACTGCTGCTAATGTGGCTGACTCTGTCCCTCCAGACCGAGAAGAACGGCTGCTTTTCAACAGAAGTTTTGTTGGCTGCCTTCAACCTGGCCAGCTCAATGTCTCAGAAGCAGTTCCAGGTCCAGGCGTCACTGGTGGAGGACGGGACAGGTAGGTTCAGGGGCCTTCTCCTGCTTGGGCACGGGCATTGCCGCTGGTGCAGGGTTTCGGTTCATCCCTATGTGCACCCGAGCGCAGGAGGCACGGGGGTCTTGATCTTCTCTGGGGAAGCCCAAAAGCAAAGCTGTGATTTAGGGGTGCACCTGTGCAGGGACCAGGTCCAGGTGGGGATATGAGCCAGGTCAGTACTTTTAATTCTGACCAGAGAAACACCTCTTTCTTTCTTTCTTTCTTTCTTTCTTTCTTTCTTTCTTTCTTTCTTTCTATCTTTCTATCTTTCTATCTTTCTATCTTTCTATCTTTCTATCTTTCTATCTTTCTCATCTTTCTTTCTCATCTTTCTTTCTCATCTTTCTTTCTCATCTTTCTTTCTTTCTCATCTTTCTCTCTTTCCCTCTCTCTCTTTTTCTTTTATCTTATTTTCTCTTTTCCCTTCCCTTCCCTTCCCTTCCCTTCCCTTCCCTTCCCTTCCCTTCCCTTCCCTTCCCTTCCCTTCCCTTCCCTTCCCTTCCCTTCCCTTCCTCTCTTTCTCCCTCCTTCTCTTTCTCCCTCTCTTTCTTTCTCTCTCTCTTTCTCTTTCTTTTTCTTCCTCCCTTACTCCCTCTCTCCCCAGGGTTGTCCCTGGGCCCACCAGCACCAAGGTGGCCTTGGATCACGGTTCTTTGGTGGAGTGCCTTTTCTGAAGTCTCTGCAACCAGCTGCATCTTGGTTTTGGGTTTAAGACACACCATAGAGGTTTTACTCCTCTTGTAGGAGGTGCAAATGGTGCTCAAAGCTGCCGGCTGCAGAGGGAAAGCCTAAAATATCCATTTCTGCACCGTGAAGAGGGAGCCGGCAGCAGCTGAACTGTGTCCCCCCAACACCCTCAGCTCCCCGCTCCCTCTCCACAGGGCTGGAGCTGAAAAACACCAAGAGCTGCAAGATTTTACCCGAAATCTTCACCGTCACCTTTGAAAACACCGATGACTTCTACAAGCCTGGCATCCCCTACACTGGGATGGTAACAGGGGAGGGTCCCCTCAGCCCTGGGGCTCCGCTGCACCCAGTCGTGCTCCTGCTGACCCCCCAGCCCTGTTTTCCCACCCTAAACTAGAGCATCTCCCCTTTCCCGGGTGCAGATGCTGCTGAAGGGAGCTGATGGCTCCGTGCTGCCGGAGAAGCAGCTCTTGCTCATCGTTAGCCAGATGGGACAAGATACAAGATGGACCCTCCTGACAGACAAATCAGGGAGAGCCTCCTTTGAGCTGGAAACCTCTGGTTGGAGTGGTACAGTCACCCTGCACGTAAGGGACTCGTCTCCCACCCCTTGGGGGTCCCTGTGCTGCTTTCTCCAGCAATACAGGGCTGGGCACCTCTCCAAGAACCTGCATCAGTGCTGCCCAGTGTTGGGACCAGCACCTTGTGGATTCTGGATGGCTTCACCACCTTGAGTTTCCATCACTCAGGGTCAAGTCAATGAGACAGCTGACACCCAGAATGGTGGCTCGAGGCCCATCTACCAAAAAGCCTACACGTCTATCCGCCCTTTCTTCTCGGCGAGCAGGAGCTTCCTGCGGATCCGTCACCTGAAGGGCAAGCTGCCCTGTGGCCAACCCCAGCAGCTCTGGGTGGACTTCATCTTCAGCAAGGAGGCCTTGGGGACCCAGCTGGAGAGCCTGGATGTGGTTTTCCTGGTGAGTCCTGGCCTGGGGAGGGAGGACAGCAGGTGTTAGGGTGTTTGCATGCCTAGGACCACATCTACACACACATTTGTGGTTGTGTACCTGAGGCCAAGACAATGAGCTAGACTGAGAGATCTACGCTTGTTAGTAGAGGTGTCTGCTGGCACTGTTGGACCTACATGCTAATGGGAGGTGTTGGGCAGGCTGGAGACTGGGCAAGGTCAAAAAGCATCCTGACACTCTCACCCTTGGGTCCATCCTCCATCAGGGCATTTATTTCCACACGAAGCATCAGTTTTGTTGTTCCCATCTCCTCCTCTGCAGGTCCTGGCCAAGGGAACCATCGTCACCGTCCTCAGGAAAGAGCTGCCCGCAGAGGCTGGTAGGTCCTGAGGTTACATGGGCTGTGCAGGGCTCTGGTCTCCATGCCTGGTCCTCATCTCCCCTCCTGTCCCATGGCTCAGGGTTGAGAGGTTCCTTCTCCCTGGAGCTGCCCATCGGTCTCAAGCTGGCACCCGCAGCCAAGGTGCTGGGCTACGTGCTGCTGCCCAACGGCGAGATGGTGGCTGACAGCACCGAGTTCAAGGTGGACAAGTGCTTCCCCAGCAAGGTGAGCAGAGGCTGCTGGAGTTGAGGGAATCGCTCCTTGGCTTGTCCGTAGCTGCATGCCCTGAGGTTCATCCTGTTCCAGATGTATCACAGCATCAAGGTCTCTTCAACCCATGCTCTGATACCCAAACCCTCGAGTTTGATTTTATCCTTGTCTACAATTATTTTGGTTGAAAAGGACCTTCAAGATCATCGAGTCCAATTGTTACCCCACCCCTGGCATTACCCCATGTCCCTGAGAACCTCATGTCCGTCTGTCCAATCCTCCAGGGATGGTGACTCCAGCACTGCCCTGGGCAGCCTGTTCCAATGCCTAACAACCACTTCTGGGAAGAAGAGACCTCCTGCCCTTGCTCCCTGATGCCCCTGTCCCTCTCCAGGTGAAGATGGCTTTTTCGGAGGACAGGGCTCTGCCTGGCTCGGTGCTGCAGCTGGAACTGGATGCTGCCCCGGGGTCCCTGTGTGCCATTCGTGCCGTGGACCGCAGCGTGCTTCTCTTGAAGCCTGAAGCTGAGCTCAATGCGGAGGCGGTGAGTGGTGGCAATGCCCAGGGCCCCTTCTGCAGCCCCAGGGACCAGCCAGGGATGCTGGGAGGGAGAGATGAAGAGATGACATTGGCTTGGACCTCCCACATAGGGACTCAGCGCCGTGGTGGCTCCTGGACAGTCCTGCTCCTGGGCAGGGGGAGGTGCCTGGATGGTTTTGTACCTAAGACACAGGTTTCTTCCCAGGTCTACAAAGTACTCCCTGAATTTGACTACCCTGGAAGCATTCGAGACCCACCACTCTGTCCAAAATATTTCTGGGACACTGACATTCCCATCATCCCACCTGTACCGGGAGAGCGAGAACTCTTCTATATTGGAAGGAGATATCACTTCCCTTCACATTTTGGGAGACCTTCCCAGATGAACACCTACAAGTTATTTCAGGTAAAGGTCCTGCCCAACTGTATCTGCTGGTTCCTCTTCATCCAGGAGCCAAGAAACCACAGCAACGTTTTGTGAAAGCCACACTCATGGCAAATGTCTCTACCGCGGACCCCAGGCTCTGGTCCTTCCCCACTTATCTTCTTCTGCAGCCCTGTGACTCTTTCCTGCAGGGATGAAGATGTTCCCCCTGCTGGGTTTCAGAGATGGACAATCCCTTTTCTTTTTCACAGAATGCAGCATTGAAACTTTTCACCAATGCCAAGACCAGTGATGCTTGCAAGAGGAGGTTTGATGTCATGATGCACGTTCCCCAAGGTCCCAGAGGTCAGCATGGCACTGGTGAGAAAAGAGCAAAGAGCTGGTGCCCAGTGATGGCTCCTGTGTCCTCAAGGGGACTTGGAGCCATCCTGAAAACCTGCTCAGCATCAAAGCGATTGAAGAGGCTTGAAAAGGATTTCAGCCATCATTGAGCTGGCTGCAGGTGAGGCCCAGCTAAGATGCAGAGACCTGTGGATGCTAATTTCTGCTCTGCCTTTTCCAGTTGGCTTTCCTGCCTCTGGTGATGTCTATTTGCGGAAAGAAACTGATGCGCCAAGAGTAATGTACCTTGGTGTGCCAAACATTGCTGTCCAGGAAGAGCCACCGGCACCCCGGACATATTTCCCAGAGACGTGGCTGTGGGATCTGGTCCCCGTGGGGTGAGTGAGGAAGGTCCTAATGGGGATGGTCCTCTCCCCACCTCCCTTCCTACGAGGAGGGAGGTTGAGCACCTCAGAACAGTTCCTTCTCCCATGAGGAAAGAGCCAGCCCAGCTGGAGATGGCACCAGCTGTGGGTGGACGTGGTGGGACGGCCTCATGGTGTTCTCCATCCCGCAGAGAGGGCGGCTCTGCAGAGATGACGGTGACGGTACCTGATGCCATCACCAAGTGGGAAGCCGGGATGTTCTGCATGTCCCCGCAGGGCTTGGGGCTGTCCCCGGCCACCACCCTCACGGCCTTCAAGCCCTTCTTCGTGGAGCTGGCCCTGCCCTACGCTGTGGTCCGCCACGAAGCCTTCACCCTCGTGGCCACCGTCTTCAACTACCTGCGGCAGTGCCTGCAGGTGAGCGGGGCTGGGGAGGGGGCCCTGGGGCGGGGGTCTGGCGGGGGCTCATGGAGCCGTGGCCACGGTCTGGCAGGTTCAGGTGACACTGGCAGAGACGGCGGAGCTGGAGGTGTCGGCGAGCGCAGATGAGGTGTACGGTGGTTGCATCTGCGCGGATGAAGCGAGGACCTTCCGATGGGGCGTGCGAGCCACCAGCCTGGGTACCGAGCACCAGGGCCATGCGGGGACCCCTGCCCTGCTGCTTGGGGACCCCCTTGGAGGATGTGGTGGGCAGGGAGGGTGGGAGCAAATGCAAGGCCACCTAGCAAGCTCTCCACTCCACTCCATGCACTCCCACCCTCCCCCTTGCCCCCAGCACTTCTCCTGGTGACCCCCATCCCAAACCAGTCAGCCCCACACAAAGCCCCAGGGCTGATGGAGGTCCATGGGACCACAGTGGGGGCTCTTGCGTCTGCAGGGGAGGTGAACATCACCGTCAGCACCGAGGCCCTCAGCTCTGAGGAGCTCTGCGGCAATGAGATGCCCGTGGTGCCAGCCCAGGGGCGCATGGACACTGTGATAAAGCCCTTGCTGGTGCAGGTCGGATGTTATGGACGAGTGGGATGGGTTTGGGATGGGGTCTGAGAAGCCCTTGGGCTGTAGAGGGAGGACCGGGAGTGGGACAGCACCCAGCCCCAAGTCTGGGCTGCAGGGGTGACCCTGGGGGACATGAGGACACGGCTGGTCCCTTCTTCTGACCGAACCTGTTTCTGCTTCCCCACAGCCTGGAGGGATCCTGGTGGAGAAGGCGCACAACTCCCTGCTCTGCCAGGAAGGTAGGACCAGCCAGGGGTGTCCGGCGGTGCTGTGGGGACACTGGTAGGAAGGGCCACCAGGCCAAGGAGCCAAGGACCAGGGTCCATACACACTCTTGGCTGAGATGCTCCAAGCCAATCTCGAGGCCACAGGGGAGTCAGAGTGGGAAGGGGGTGGGTGAGGGGGCCATGGGGCCAGGCCAGGAGGAGCTGGGTGTCCCCAGCTGGGTGTCATCGTTCTCCACAGTCACTGAAAAAATCTCCCTGGAGGTTCCTGAAAACATCTTGGAGAGCTCCCAGCGAGCCCACGTCACCGTGATGGGTAAGGGGCATGCAGGGGACCGGGGACCAGCTGCAGCAGGGAGGCTGCAGAGCTCCACCCGAAGATGAGACAGGAGGGGATATGGTGGGTGTAGCCGATGACGATGCCCCTCCTGTTCCCCTGGGGCAGGTGACATCATGGGCAATGCTCTTCAGAACCTGGACCGCCTCCTGGCCATGCCCTATGGCTGTGGGGAGCAGAACATGGTCCGCTTCGCCCCCAACATCTACATCCAGCAGTACCTGGAGAAGAGTGGGCAGCTGCACCCCGACATCCGTGCCAGGGCACAGGGATTCCTGCAGAGTGGTGAGTGTCCCCAAAGCCATGGACCTGCTGGAGAGGGGCCTTTCTGCTGAGGGACAACCACCACCCCGTATCTCCCCTCCCCATTTCCTACCTGCCCTGGGGTGCATCTGGGCTCCAGGCTGCCTCTGGTATATAAAAACCACCGTGTAAAGACTCATCCCCATCTCCTCCCCACAGGGTACCAGCGAGAGCTGCTCTACAAACACAATGATGGCTCTTACAGCGCCTTTGGGAAAAGCGATCCCAGCGGCAACACCTGGTGAGGACAACCTGGGGCTTGGACAGGCTGGGCAGGGGCACCTGCCTGGGTCCCAGGGCTCCTCCTGCTGCTAAGCATACCCAAGTCCCAGCCTTCTGTCCCTCCAATGTTTCTCTGGCTTTCAGGCTGACAGCATTTGTCCTCAAGTCCTTCGGGCAAGCCAGAGCCTACGTGGCCATCGAGGAGCGGCACATCACGGACGCACTGAGCTGGCTGCAGAAGAAGCAGCTGGGAACGGGCTGTTTCCTCAGTGTGGGGACGCTCTTCAACAACGCCCTGCAGGTGAGTAGGTGGGGGAATTCAGTGATTGTCCCCCTGTGCTGGGCACTGGGGAGGGCAAACCTCAAATCCTGGGGTCAGTTTTTGGCCCTTCACAACAAGAAAGCCCTTGAGGTGCTGGAGCAAGTTGAGAAAAGGGAACAGAGCTCCATGGAGTCACCATCCCGGGAGGGGCTGGACAGATGGAGATGAAGTTCTCAGGGACATGGGGTATTGCCAGTGGTGGGTTAATGGCTGGACTCTTCCAACCAAAATGTCTCAGTGATTCTATGATATGGGGGCTGAGTAGCCCCCAGCATGTCCCTGGCCTCGGCAGTGGCGCAGTCCCTGTACCAGTGGTACAGCATGGCTGGACCCATCTCCACCATCTCCTTTGCAGGGTGGTGTCTCGGACGAGCTCTCGCTATCAGCTTATGTCACGGCTGCGATGCTGGAGCTGGGACTGTCCCCAACGGTGAGGATGACCCCATCTTCCCTGGCGGGGCTGCTGCGGTGGGGACGGGTGCTGGGGCGGGGGGTCTGGCTGTGTCAACCCACCTCCTTGCCACACCTGGGTGCCGCTGGTCCCACTGGGCAGAAGTGGGGTCTCTGAGCGATGCCCATGCCCATGGGCTGGTTCCTGACCCCGTTCCCGTGCCAGGACCCGACGGTGAGCTCAGCGCTGCGGTGCCTGGAGGCTGCGGCCACGGACGACCTCTACACGCAGGCGCTGCTCGCCTACGTCTTGGGGCTGGCGGGACGGGGGGAGCAGCAGCGAACGCGTTTGCAGAGCCTGGCCCAGCACAGCGTCAGCACAGGTACCCCCTAACAAACGCATCATCTCTGGGTGATGCCACCCCCTGCCTGGGTCACCCCATCCCACCCCAGCACCCCTGGAGTGAGGGGCTGGGCTCATCTCCCATCTCTCCCAGAGGGGCAGCTCCACTGGCAGAGGAAGGGGAAGGCTCTGCCCCCATCGCAGCCCTCCTGGGCGGCCGCCGCGCCGGCAGAGGTGGAGATGACCGCCTACGTCCTCCTGGCCTACCTGTCCCAGCCTCAAGTGTCCTCTGCTGACATGGGGACTGCATCCCGGATTGTCCGCTGGCTCAGCAAGCAGCAGAACCCCTATGGGGGCTTCACCTCCACGCAGGTACCAGTACCAGGGTTCATGGGGTGGCTCCATGTGTGCCCCCACCCTGTGGCTGCAATTAGGGGTGACCCCAACTTGGTGCTTTCATAGTCATCAAATGTTCTCAGTTGGAAGGGACACAAAAGGATGATCAAGTCCAACTTGTGTCCCTGCACAGGACAACCCTTTTCCAACCAAAACGGTTCTATGATTCTATGACTTTAGTCTCTCCTCATACAGCTTCTTCTCCCTTCCCTCCACCAACTCTCTCCATGCCCAGGACACTGTGGTGGCCCTGCAAGCTCTGGCCAAATACGCTGCCCTGACATACGGCAGCAACGGGGACTTGGCGGTGACAGTGACGTCCCCGACGGGCACCGCGCAGGACTTTGTGCTGAACAACAGCAACCGGCTGGTGGTGCAGCAGGCGGCGCTGCCGGAGCTGCCGGGGCTGTATGGGGTGCGAGCCCGTGGGCAGGGCTGTGCCCTGGTGCAGGTGGGTACGGCCAGGGGTCCCTATCCCTGTGTGAGATCCGCTTGGTGGCTCTGACCCCCTTGTGTCATCCTAGCTGACCCTGCGCTATAATGTGCCACCTCCTCCGAGCACGGGGACGTTCGACCTCCGCGTGGAGACGGAGCCCAGGGAGTGCCGGGGGGATGCCAGCACCCGCTTCCACCTTGTCCTCCGGGCACGGTAGGGGCTGGGGCTGCCCCCCGGGTTTGGGGGGGCCGGGAGCAGCCAAGTACAGAGGGCAGACCCCAACCCCAACCCTCCCTGGGGCTCTGCCCTGTCAGGTACACCGGGGAGCGTCCAGCCACTAACATGGTTGTCATTGAGGCCAAACTGCCATCTGGCTACATCCCGGACAAGAGCTCCATGGTGGAGGTGAGGAGCCCCTGGGACACCCTCCCCTGCATTGGGTCTGTCCCTCGGGGGACAGAGGGACCCCCATTTGGGATGCCGGTCCCATCTGGGGAACCCACTACCCATCCTGAGCCGTGTCCCTCCAGCTGAAGAGGCAGAAGCTGGTGAAGAAGGTGGAGGTGGAGCCCGACCAGGTGACAATTTACCTGGACCAGGTGAGTGTGGCATGGGGACAGGAGCCAGACCCCATGTGCCAGGACATGGGGATACTTCCCCATCGTGGATGGTGGCACCTCACCCTTGGGCTGTCTCCGCAGCTGACGAAGGAGGAGGAGACCTTCACCTTCGCAGCCAGGCAGGACTTCCCGGTGAGGAACCTCCAGCCAGCGACCGTGACGCTGTACGACTACTATGAGACAGGTGAGCCCCGTCGGGGACACGGCCCCGCTGCCCTCCCTTGCACCCCAGAGCGGGGCTGGCTGGACACTTGGTTTCACATTGACGAGCTTTGGCTTGTTAACGGGAATGTCTTGGCCTGAGCCCGTTGGTCACCGCCCTTCCCGTTGCAGGTGACCGCGTGGACATTGCCTACAGCGCGCCTTGCAGCTCAGGTAAGGACAGAGGGGTCACCCCCACATCGGGACTCTGGTGGGGACCCCAAAGGGCCAAGCTGGGCTGTGCCAAGCCCCTGGGGACAGGGGGCAGGGATGGGATGGGGGAACCCAGGAACCCCAGATTGATCAACAAGGACTTGCTGGCCAGTTATTGGGGGGTGGACATCAGGGAGGATCCAGGTGTCCAGGAGTTGCGCCTCTTTCGGGGGACTCAGCCCCCCTGTCAGCCCTGCCCACCCTCCTGTGCACCCCATGGAACTCCCAGCCAGCGGTTTGGGGTGACACGGGGGACAGAGCTCAGCAGGGGGGACGGGGCGCTGAGGGGACTCTGCTCACAGCACCTCTGTTTGGTTTTGAAGAGCATGACGGGCAGAACTTCTAGCACCACCTGAAGCAGCTGCTTTGTGAAGCCGCATCACTGAATCATTTTGGTTGGAAAAGACCCTCAAGATCATCGAGTCCAACCGTTCCACCACCCCTGGCACTGCCCCATGTCCCCCTCCCACCACCCCCGGGAGCTCTGGGGCACCAGGTCTGGCATCTCTCCTCGTCATGGGACTGAAACCTTCCTCCTGTCACAGCAACCGGTCCCCTCCCCAGCAGGTGCCCATCCCCCTTTTGGGCACTAACATGGTGCCACTGTCACCAAGAGGGACCTGGGGACACCTTTGCAAATCAAACAGATTCAGGTGTTGACAGAGAAGCCGCAGCCCCCTCTCTGGGTCTAAATAAATGAATTTTCTCAAGTGTGTGTTTTCTCTTGCTCTTCTCTTAAACTTGCAGGGTCCCACACCCAGAAGGGTTAGGGATGGAGGAGGGTGGGGACGGGGTGGTGGGGACGGTCACAGCACAGGTCCCTCACCTCATCAAGACACAGGACAAGTCCTGGGACATCCTCAGACTGGAATTTAATTCTGCCATAACTGGGGAACTGCCACCCACCGTCCTGCAGCTGCGGTGACAAATGTGGCCCAGGGAGCTGTCCCCGAGCCACAACCTCCTTGGGGACACCAAGGGCTGGCGTGGATGCTCGTGCCACCTCTGCAGGGCCAGCAACGGTGAGAGATCCGGAGATGGAAGGGGGTTGATGCTACAGCGCTGAGGCCAAATAAAACCTCCCTGTCCCAACAGAGGACAGGAGGCAACGTCACATCAAGGCACAGACTGTCAGGACGCACAGTTAAGTCCCCGTCCCCACAATAGGGGACAGCAGCAGGGCGAGCTGGCTGCCCCCAAGGGCAGCCCTGCCACATGAAGCAGAGTCCCTGGCCGGTCCCTCATCACTTGTGGTGTTTTTTCTTCTGTTCTTTGCGCTTCTGAGCTCTCACATCCTTCTTCAGGCGGCTGTCGACGACCTTGAACTGGCCCTTGACGCCGGGAGGACGGCGCACCCGGCGTCCCACGCCTTTCTTAGCCACCAAGTAGGTGACCTGCCGCTTCTCCTTGGCCAGCCCAGCCTTCTTGTAGATGCTGCGGGAGATCAGCAAAAGGTGAGACCGACAGCCCGGCACCCCCACCCAGCTCCAGCTGTTTGGCTTGGGGATGTACCCAAAGACCAATATTGGGTCCCACTGCTCTGCCAGGACTTTGTGCCCCAGGACAGAGCTCCTGTTCCTGCTCTCCCACCCCACAGCTGCACCTGATCCAGCCCAACCCTGCTGGGTCACCTGCAGATGTCATGGAATCATTTTGTTGGAAAAGACTCTCAAGTTCACCAAGTCCAACCATTACCCCACCCCGGCACTGCCCCATGTCCTGAGAACCTCATGTCCGTCTGTCCAACCCTCCAGGGATGGTGACTCCAGCACTGCCCTGGGCAGCCTGTTCCAATGCCCCACAGCCCTTTGGGGAAGAATTGATTGTTCCCCACATCCAACCTCAACCTCCCCGGGCGCAACTTGAGGCCGTTTCCTCTGCTCCTGGCGCTTGTTCCTGGGGAGCAGAGCCCGACCGCCCCTGGCTCCAAGCTCCTTTCAGGCAGTTCAGAGATCAGAAGGTCTCCCCTCAGCTCCTGTTCTCCAGCTGAACCCCCCAGGTCCCTCAGCCGCTCCCATCACACTTGTGCTCCAGCCCCTCACCAGCTCCGTTCCCTTCTCTCAACTCGCTCCAGCACCTCAAGGCCTTTCTTGTCGTGAGGAGCCCAAAGACGAACCCAGGATTCGAGTGTGTCCCTGTGACTGAGCCCAGCACAACCCAAAGGATCTGGTTCCCACATCACCACTCACCGCCGCAGCTGCGCCACCTTCTCCCTCTCCGAAATATCCACCGTGTTCACCACAGCCTCCGCTTTCTTCTTCATCTGCTCCATCTTCTTCAGCATCTATGGGGACAGCGAGGGTGAGGGACAAGGGGGGACAGAGCACCTTGGAGAGCAACAGCCCATGTTCACAACCCCACTCACCCGCCGCTTCTTTCGCGCCTTGGCCTCCGCCACCTTCTTGATGGGGCGGGCGTTGATCTCGCGCCAGCGCTGCCGATACGCCTCCACCGTCTGCCGGTCCACGGGGACCTGCTTGCGCCGGTGCTGCTTCTCCTCCTCCGTGAACCACTCCGGCAGCTCGCCCTCCTCCTCGTTGAAGGAATATCTGGTGGGGGGACGACTTGGGTGAGTTGTGAGCGGGACATGAAGTCCCCGCAGGGATATCTGCCACCCCGGTGGCCTGGCTCCTGTTTGGGGACAGAACGCTGCTCCTCCTGCCACCACAACCGCACGTACCTGTTGAAGGAGTCGTCGATCAGGTCCCGCCGGGCTTTTTTGGAGGTGGCGATGACGGAGCCGAGCGCCAGCCCCTCTGCGTCCAGGACACGGGCTCTTTTCACTGCAGCACATGGAGAGATCAGAGAATCATCGACTGGCCTGAGCTGGAAGGGACCCACAAGGATTGAGTCCAACTCCTGTCCCTGCATAGGACAGCCCCGAAATTCACACCGTGTGTCAAAGGAAGCAATGTGAAAAACAAGCAAAATGCTTCAAAAAAGGGTATCTTGCCTACTCTGAAAAATAAATAACATCTACAAGGAGATCCTTTTGAAAAATGTTTGCCAGCTACTCAGATACAGCCACTTATTTTTGCCTTTATCCCAAAAAAATCACGAATAAAGCAACAAAAACCAGCTCCCATATCCTGCAGCTCTCTGTACTACAAGACTTCCACAACTAACAAGGAGACCAGATCCCTATGAAACAGTGAGAAATCAAAACTTAGCTGCCTAGGTCTATTAAATAATCAGTTAGGACTTAAATCAAAGCAGAACCAGCAGTATTTTATGTATTAATACCAAAACACTAGATGGCAAGCCTTAAAAATCCTTTGGAGTGACCAAGCCAGACTGGTTACAGAATCATAGAGTCATTTTGGTTGGAAAAGACTCTCAAGATCATACAGTCCAACTGTTCCCCCACTCTTGGCACTACCCCATGTCCTGAGAACCTCATGTCCGTCTGTCCAACCCTCCAGGGATGGTGACTCCAGCACTGCCCTGGGCAGCCTGTTCCAATGCCCACAGCCCTTTCCGGGAAGAATATTTTCCTGACAGTGGCAGGTTCAGTAGAGTTTGGAAAAGATTAAAGCTTTGAGACTCAGGGAGCAGCGTGCAGTCCTGGAACCCAGAAAAGCCCGGTCTGACTCTGCCTCCCATCCCCAAAAAGGGACTCCCATGGGTGCAGACAGCTCCTCCGCTCACCTGGGTTCTCGATGGGCACCACCTCGAAGCCACACGGCTCCACACGGCCCCGCTTCCTCTCCACCAGTGTGGGTGGGCTGTGGAGAGAGAAGAGTGGTCAGGGCTGGGGTCCTCACCCCCTGCTCTGCTCTGCAGGGCTGCGGAGCTGGGGGGGAACATCCTCAACCCCCCCTCACCTCTCATCATCGCTGCTGGTGTCGTCGTCACTGCTCTGACTGTCTTGCGTGTTGTCAGCATCAGGTTTGATGTCTGCGGCAGGAGGGGGCTCGGCTGGAGCCTCCTCCTGGGGAACCACCGTCTTCTTCTGCCCTTTTCTCGCTGCTTTATCTGGGGAACAGGAACCGCTCGGGTGAGGAAGGGTTGAGGCAGACATTGCTGCAGGTCATTCCTCTAGAGACCCGGCTCATTAACGCTGCATTATTGCCAGTTCAGTAATTGGGTAATGGAAGCAACCCCTGGAGAGACCTCTGGTTGTGCTCAGATCAGCGTCCATGTCGTGGTTTGACCCAGTGCCCCAGACGGGTGGTGGGGCTGCCCCTGCGCCCCCGGCTCACCTCTCTGCGCCTCGCGCTGTTTCTCAGCCAATATTTGCGAATGCCCCAGCTCCAGGTCCTCATCTGCATCGTCCTCGATGCCGGCAAATGCGTCCTGGGGACAGGGAGCAGCCGGTGAGGGGACATGGGGCAGCCCTGGGGACACGCTGGGGTGACACTGCCCTGTTTGCATCAGCAGGACTCACCTTCCCGAACCACAGGTTGGTTTGTCGCTCCTCCAGCACCGACTTCTCCTCCAGAGGGACCAGCAGGGGATTTTCCTCTTCCTCCCTTTCTTCCTCTTCCTCCTTCTGTTTAAACTTCCCCCTGTGGCAAAGAGCGGCAGGATTAGTGTCCCCCAGCCAGGACGGGGTGCGTGTACCCACAGAGCTGCTCCGAGGGAGGGTGCTCACCTCTTCACGCTCTGCTCTCGCTTCTCCCGCTCCAGCCGCCGCTGACGAGCTTCTATCTCAAGCAGCTCCTCTGGGTCGAGGTCGCTGGCCAGGGACACATCATCGTCTTCCTCGTTATCTGAGACGTAAATGTCATCGTCCCCAGGTCCTACCTCCAGGAGAGCGTCTGCCGAAGCCATGTCCCCACGGGTCATCTCGTTCAGCAGCTGCAACGAAAGCAAGACTGGAGTCACACACTACAGATCATCAGCCACGTGCCTGTCGCTGTCACCGACAGATCCAGGGCTCAGTGTCCTCCTGCCCCACACACCGGTGTCCTGCCGATAGTCCGGAGGGAGAACATGCTGGTGTCACCGTCATCAGCGATGGAGACACCAGGGAGGTCCATTTTCAGCTCCACACGCTCCCGCTGCTTCCGCTGTTCCTTCAGGATCTTCTTCTTCTTTCTGGAGAAGAATGACAGAATGGTTTGTGTTGAAGGGATCTTAAAGCTCCCCCAGTGCCCCCCTGCCATGAGCAGGGACATCTTCACCAGCTCAGGGTGCTCAGAGCCCCGTCCAGCCTGGCCTGGGATGTCTCCAGGGATGGTTCATCCACCACCTCTCTGGCCAACCTGGGCCAGGCTCTCACCACCCTCAGGGACAACAATTCCTTCCTCATGTCCAGCCTGAATCTCCCTCCTTTAGTTTCAAACCATCACCCCTTGTCCTATGGCAACAGGCCCTGCTCAAAAGTCTGTCCCCATCTTTCTTCTCAGCCTCTTTTAAGAAGGCAAAGGAACGAGGCCACCTCCTGCCCCTGGCTCAGCCACTGCCACGTGAGTGCCAGTTTCCCCCCAGACTGGGGACCCATCAGCACTGTCACCCCCCTGTGACAGGTCCCCAGTACCAGGGCGAAGGGGACAGACACGAGCGTGAACACCCATGTCACCTGCCAGAAAATGACCCTGAGGACCCCAGAGCCACAGACCCCACAACCAGCCGCTGTCCCCATGGCTGGAGCCCCCCTGGTTCTGCTCATCTGAGCTGTTTTTACCTCTTTAACTCCGCCAGCTCCTTGACCTTCATCTCTGCCAACGCCAGCTCTACCTCCTCCTCCTCCTCCTCTTTCACCTCCTCATCCACTGCAGCTCTTGGCGACGACTTTTTCTCCTTCTCCTCCTCCTCTTTGCCCTCCTCCTCCTCACCGGAGCTCAGGCTGCCCAAGGGAAAGAGCTCAGACTCTCTCTCTGGGCAGACAACCCCTTACACCACCCCAGGGCCACCCCCTGTATTCCTACTTGATATCCAGCTCCTTCGCCTGCTCTTTCAGCTTTTTGGCCAAGAAACGCCGCAGCTTCGTCCTCCAGTTCAGCAGAGCTCTGTGTGGGGAGATGAACCGTCAGAGACACCCCCAGGGCTGCCGTAACGTCCCGGCCCAGTCCCACCCAGTACCTGAGCTCTTTGCGGCCCAGCACGCGGATGTCCTTGCAGCACTGCCGCAGCTCCTCCGTGGTGGAACTGTGATTCTCCAGCTCCCCGTCCCCCAGTGTGATCTGGACAGAGCGGAGGGACATTAATTAAGCATGGACAGAATCACAGAATCATTTTGGATGGGAAAAGACCCTCAAGATCATCACCATTAACCCACCCCTGGCACTGCCCCATGTCCTGAGAACCTCATGTCCGTCTGTCCAACCCTCCAGGGATGGTGACTCCAGCACTGCCCTGGGCAGCCTGTTCCAATGCCCCACAGCCCTTTGGGGAAGAAATTGTTCCCCACATCCAACCTCAACCTCCCCTGGCACAACTTGAGGCCGTTTCCTCTGCTCCTGGCGCTTGTACCTGGGGAGCAGAGCCCGACCCCCCCTGGCTCCAAGCTCCTTTCAGGCAGTTCAGAGATCAGAAGGTCTCCCCTCAGCTCCTGTTCTCCAGCTGAACCCCCCAGGTCCCTCAGCCGCTCCCATCACACTTGTGCTCCAGCCCCTCACCAGCTCCGTTCCCTTCTCTCAACTCGCTCCAGCACTTCAAGGGCTTTCTTGGCGTGAGGGGCTCAAAACTGACCCCAGGATTTGAGGCTTGGCCTCCCCAGTGCCCAGCACAGGGATGGTCACTGCCCTGGGCCTGCTGGTTGCAGTATCTACACCAAGTCCCTTTCTTTGGTAAGAATAATCAACTTATAAAATACAGAATGACTGGCTAAACTCCAGGCAGTCTCCCAGACACAAACACAGCCACCGCTGGGGCCCCTGACTCTCTCTTTTAATTTCTCTGCACTCCTGGGGACATCTCTGAGGCCACCAAAATCCACCCCACCTCAGGCACTCACCTCATTGGCCTTGGAGAGGAAATCCACGGGGTTGGGAGCCTTGAGAAAGTCCATCAGGGTGAAGCGGTGGTAGAGGGTGGTGTCACCATCTGCGTAACCTTCTGCCTGTGGAGATGGAGCTGTTTGAGTTGCTGCAGGGCACAAAACCAGCTTCAACCATCCCCAAAGGATGAATGATGTCACGGAACCCGTGTCTTGCCCTGGTGTCCACCTTAATGCGCCCATGGGACTTAAGGATGAGCGCAGGTCACCAGATCCAGCCTGTCAGCTCTGTGTTGTCACCCAGTCCCGCCTCAGACACCCAAAGGTGACAGTGACACATTTGTGAAGCTCCGTGCCCTGCTGAGGCCATTTGTTGCATTCTGTGTCCCAAAGACACCTCACAGAGACACAAAACCAGCAGCCAGTGACTGCAGGGAGGGCTTTACTGACCCATCCCCAGCCTCGCAACTCGGTTGCTGCTTCCCCATCACCTTTTAAAGCTGTAAACCTCCCCAAAATGGCTCTCCCAGCACTTTGCATCCCCAAACCTTTCATTTTTCTGAGTAACTTCATTTATTACAGTCTCTTTGGCCCGAATCCCAGCCCATCTAGCATGTGCTTGGCCTCGCTGCCCAGCAAAACGAGCTCATACCTTTGGTTTCTTCTTGCTGACCAGCTCACTGACAGATTTGGTCTGAACCTCCACCTCCTTGAAGGCGTATTTTGGGTCAAAAAACTTGCTGTCGATTTTGTCAGGAGCCTGATAACCTGTGATGGAGAAATCAGAGACATGAGCAAGTTCTTCCCAGCCCCATCCCCGCAGCTGCCGGTTCTCCTGGTTGCTCACCCTGACACACCACGAAGATCTCAGCGGATTCATTGCGGGACGCCTGGGGTTTGGTGGCCTGGACCTTGCTGAAGAACTGCTGGAAGATCCAGAGGAGTGGCTGGTAGTCCCGGGAACGAAACACCTTGGTGATGAACCACCCGCCTTTGCAGAGGAACTCGCAGGCCAGTTTCAGGGCCATGAGAGTCAGGTTGGCTGGTGGGGGAAGGAAAAAGAGCAGTCAGGGGTTGTCACGGTCACCACCGCCCTGCTCCCTGTCACACAGCGCACAATTTGCCCCCTGCCCTGTGTCCCCCGAGACTGTGAAAGCCCCGGGCAGGCCCCACCTTGGGAATAGGCGTCGTGCACCCAGCTGGCTCCCACGTTAGGTGCTCCGTCGTTCAGCACCACATCCACCTTCCACGTCTGCAGCTCCTTGCGCAGGGCCTGAGGAATGGGGAGAGATGTTGGTCCCACCCCAGGTCCTCCCAACAGTTTGGTTTCCCCCCAGCACGAACTGCAGCTGGGCAGGTGGGGGGACATGGGTGATGCCCACCCCCCTCCTAGAGACACCTGCTGAGATCCAGATGGGTGTGTGACACTCAGGGAAGGGGACACGGGTTCGTACCTGGCGGCACTTCTCGGTGGTGATGTCCTCCTGCAGCGTCACCACGTTGGGAATGGGCTTGATGGGGACCAAGTCCACCCCTGATGTAAGGAAGAGATGTGAGCACTAAAACCCCCCCAAAACTGGGCTCCAGCCCGTCCCACTGGGTTTCCAACCTCCCCCTGCTCCTACTGGGATCCCCAGCTCAGGATCACAGAAGGGTTTGGGTTGAAGGGACCTTAAAGCTCCCCCAGTGTCCCCCCTGCCACGAGCAGGGACATCTTCACCAGCTCAGGGTGCTCAGAGCCCCGTCCAGCCTGGCCTGGGATGTCTCAGGGATGGTTCAGCCACCACCTCTCTGGCCAACCTGGGCCAGGCTCTCACCACCCTCAGGGACAACAATTCCTTCCTCATGTCCAGCCTGAATCTCCCTCCTTTAGTTTTAAACCATCACCCCTTGTCCTATCACAACAGGCCCTGCTCAAAAGTCTGTCCCCATCTTTCTTATTGGCCCCTTTTAAGTACAGAAAGGCTGCAATAAGGTCTCCCGGAGCCAGATCCCCTTTCTCCAGTCACATCCAAGGACTGCACGGAGGTCCTTGTCCCCTCAGGCCACCCCACCACGTCCCATCACTTACCAATGATCAAGCTGGAAACTGGCATGAATTTAGAAGCCACCTGCAGCCTGGGAAGCACAGAGAGAATCAGAGCTCCAGCAGGAAGCCAGCAGAGCCCCAGCCCTGAGCGGCGTTGCTGGTGACACCGGGTGACAGCGGCCGCACCCCGGGGACCCCCCAGCACTCACCACCCGCCGGGGGCTGCGCACAGGTCCAGCAGCGCCCGCGCCTTCTGCAGGAACTGGAACTTGCGGTTGAGCTGCAGGAGCTTGAAGGAGGAGCGGGAGCGGAATCCTGCGGGAGGGAGAGCACAGGGTACCGGTCACCGGGGCTCAGGGTCACCGGGGTTCTGAGGCGCAGCCCCCCTGTTAGCGTTCAAAGACACATAACCACGGACGTAGTTATATGCGGTGCTTTATTTCAGTGCTGGGAAACCAGGGGTTCGCACCCAAAGCTTCGACCACTGATTTGAACTCTACTACATTTATACAGTTTGGTTACATACATATTCATTAGAATTACAACGTGTATACTGCATATTCATTAGGTTACACAATTATTTCACAATATCAGTTGCAACACCTTGGAACTACCCTAAGCATGCGCAGTGTCCTCTGGTGGTCGTTTTGGGGTCTTCAGGATGAAGTAAGGAGTCTTCATCACTAGTGTCCTTTTCACCTTTCATCACAGCACATGCGCACTCTTCACAAAATTATATAAATTCTTGGATGATAGCAAATGTACCTTCTCAGCACATCCTATCCTCTCGAGATAGATAAGTACTAACTTTTAGTTCTCTAAAATATGAAACTCATATACAACCTGCATAGTTTTTAAGATAAGGTAAGAATCTTGGATACAGTTTACAAAGCAAAATACAGCTAACCGTAACAGCCCGGCCCCGCAGCCCCTCACCCGTCTCCTTGGCGAGGTGGTAGAACTTGTCCCTCCGGCTCTTGCCCAGTTTGCTCTTCTTGCCCATGGTGGCGGCGGGTGGGCCCGGGACGTGCTGGCGGTACCGGCACAGGCCTGCGGGAAACACGGGGGGTGAGCGGGGCGGACGGGAGGGACGGGCCGGTGTCCCCCGCCGCCTCCCCAGGTCGCCCTCCCCAGCGCCCCCCTCCGCCCCCCCGCTGTTCCCACCCCGGCCCCGCGTCCCCGCCAAGGCCTCACGGTCACGATCGCGCTCCCGGTCCCGGTCCCGGTCCCGCCACCACGTGCCCACAGCGCCTTCCCGGCGTGCCCCGCGCGAGCCGCCCCGCTTCCGCCCTCCCTCGCCGCCATCTTGGGAGTGGCGCGTCCCCGCCGCCGTGGCCGGGCAGGGTTGCCGCAGGCAGGAGGAGGAGGAACGGTAACAAGTCCCCTCGGGGGCGCGTCTCCGGTTTGTTCTCGCATCTTTAGTGAGTCACCATAGGGGAAAATCAGGTTTGACCGTACCAATATGGCGTCAAGAATACGACCCGAGCCATTCTGTATTGCGCTGCTCGGGAGGGGGGTGTGTCCGGTGTTTGCGGCGCGGCGCGGAAGTGACGCCACACGCTGGGGGCGGTGAGCGGAAGGAAGGAAGCGACCATCTTTAGTGTCGGCGGCAGCGGCGGCGCGTCCCGATGCCGGCGGAGAAGATGGCGCTGGACGGGCCCGAGCAGGTGAGGACGGGCCGGGCCGGGCCGGGTGGCGGCCGCGGGTGTGGGGGGCTCGGGTCCGCCGTGGTGCCGCGGGGCTCTGCTGGCGGCGGGGCTGGTCGGGCCTGGCGGACACGGTGACTCGGCGGGACTCGCCTCAGCCTCCCCGAGGGGACGGGGAGCGATCGGGCCTTGAGGGGGGCGGGATGGGACTCCGGGAGGACGAGGAAAAGGCGTGAGGGTGGGAACGGTGGGACCCGGGGGATAATGAGCCATTTGGGGCTGTAGAGAGAATAATGTGGAGCACAAGTGTGATGGGAGCGGCTGAGGGAGCTGGGGGTTCAGCTGGAGAACAGGAGCTGAGGGGAGACCTTCTGATCTCTGAACTGCCTGAAAGGAGCTTGGAGCCAGGGGGGTCGGGCTCTGCTCCCCAGGAACAAGCGCCAGGAGCAGAGGAAACGGCCTCAAGTTGCGCCAGGGGAGGTTGAGGTTGGATGTGGGGAACAATTTCTTCCCCAAAGGGCTGTGGGGCATTGGAACAGGCTGCCCAGGGCAGTGCTGGAGTCACCATCCCTGGAGGGTTGGACAGACGGACATGAGGTTCTCAGGACATGGGGCAGTGCTGGGGGTGGGGGAATAATTGAACTCCATGATCTTGAGGGGCTTTTCCAACCAAACTGATT
Source organism: Streptopelia decaocto (assembly GCF_964273445.1). Lineage (NCBI taxonomy): Eukaryota > Metazoa > Chordata > Aves > Columbiformes > Columbidae > Streptopelia > Streptopelia decaocto. The sequence continues at coordinate 3,721,819 of NC_138677.1, read as the reverse complement.
CTGTGATTCTATGGAGTTGGGTGTTAACGTGGTGAGGCAGAAGGTGGGTCAGAGGTCAAGTGGGGGCACAGGGAGGTTGGAGGGGGAAATGGGGACCAGAGGGACGCCACAGAGCCTTGGCTGCTGAGCTCTGCTGTGTCACAGATGGAGATGGATGACGGGAAGGGCGGCACGGGACTGCGGCAGTACTACCTGTCCAAGATCGAGGAGCTGCAGGTGAGCCTGTCCTGCCCACGCTGGGACTGCCTGGCCCTGAACTCACCTCAGGAGCCACCGCAGCCTCTGCTGTGCTGACAGTGCCCCATTCTGGGGAAGCACTAACCCACAACAAGCAGAATCCAACCTTAAATGTGTGTGAGATGAATTTCAGTCCTATGAGCTCCTGCGTGTGTGTGAGGTGGCCCTTGGCAAGGGGGTTTGACCCGGACTGTCCCCTTCCGGGTCCCTGTCCCCAGGCAGAGCCCATTGTGCTGGTGATGCCAACGCTGCCCGGGATGCTGAGACCTCAGCAAAGCTTTTCTCCCAACAGCTCATTGTGAACGAGAAAAGCCAGAACCTGCGACGCCTGCAAGCTCAGAGAAATGAGTTGAACGCTAAAGGTGCGTCTGGGCTCCTCTCATCTTTCTTCATCTTTGTCTTCCTTGCCCGGGGTTCATAGAATCAGAGAATATCCTGGGTTGGAAGAGACCCACACGGATCATCAAGTCCAACTCCTGTCCCTGCACAGGACACGCCACAGTTCACACCGTGTGCCTGAGGACGTTGTCCAGTCTCTTCTTGAACACTGTCAGGTTGTGACACCTCCCTGGGGAGCCTGTTCAGTGTCCAGCACCCTCTGAGTGAAGAACCTTTCCCTCATGTCCAACTGACCCTCCCCTGGCACATCTTCTGCCATTCCCTCGGGTTCTATCACTGGTCACCAATGTTCTGTGGCTGGTCCTACTCACAAGGCTGGTGGCCCGTGGCCACTGTGGCAAATGCACCTCGGGAGGGGGTCAGGGTGGCTGTGGTGGGTGCTGACGTCTCCCTCTCCGCAGTACGTCTGCTGCGGGAGGAGCTGCAGCTGCTGCAGGAGCAGGGCTCCTACGTCGGGGAGGTGGTGAGAGCCATGGACAAGAAGAAAGTGCTCGTCAAGGTACGAGGCTGAGCTGTCCCGGGGGTGACAGACCCTCCCTGTGACCCCACGGGTGGGGATGAGCGCGATCATGATCAAAAGACCTCACGTGGGAGCTCTTTCTGTGGAGGGACATGTTGTAGTGGCTTTTCTGGGCTCAAAACTTCCCCAGAAATGTGGGAGGCACCTGGCTCGGGGCTTCTTGTGGACAGGAGGGACCATGGGGTGTGGATGGCCAAGCTCTTGGCTCCTTCCTCCTGCTCCAAGCAGTCAGTGCGGATGTCAGGAACGCGATGGGGGAATTCTCCAAGAAATAACTCTAATGGTGACAACCGCTGCCTTCCAGGTGCACCCGGAGGGGAAGTTCGTGGTGGATGTGGACAAGAACATCGACATTAATGATGTGAGTGTCCTGGGGACGTGGCTGGGCCCTTCTTGTCCCCTCCGCACCATGGGGACGCTGAGCTCCCCTCTGCTCTGGCGGCAGGTGACGCCGAACTGCCGCGTGGCCCTGCGCAACGACAGCTACACGCTGCACAAGATCCTGCCCAACAAAGTGGATCCTCTGGTGTCCCTGATGATGGTGGAGAAGGTTCCGGATTCCACCTACGAGATGATCGGGGGCTTGGACAAGCAGATCAAGGAGATCAAGGAAGTGATCGAGCTGCCGGTCAAACACCCAGAGCTTTTCGAGGCGCTGGGGATTGCCCAGCCCAAGGCAAGTGGGGGTTTGGGGTGTGGGGGACAGTATTTGGGGTGCTGTGGTGGTTTAAATACCTGGGAGGTGTGGAAAGTAAATGAGTAAGAGATTATAAACCCTGTGGGGAAGGCAAGATGACTCCAGGGGAGAAGGTCTTGGACTTCTAGAGCATGTGTTGGTGTTGGGCTCTTCTCCTAGGTGGCAAGTGATAGAACAAGAGGAAACAGCCTCAGGTTGCGCCAGGGGAGGTTGAGGTTGGATCTGGGAACGGTTTCTTCCCCAAAGGGCTGTGGGGCATTGGAACAGGCTGCCCAGGGCAGTGCTGGAGTCACCATCCCTGGGGGGCTGGACAGACGGACATGAAGTTCTCAGGGACATGGGGCAGCGCCAGGGCTGGGGGAACAGCTGGACTCGATGATCTCGAGGGTCTTTTCCAACCAAAACGATTTGATGACACTGCCTCTGTCACCCTGGGGGTGTCCCTCATCGGGGTGTGGGTGCGGATTTGGGTGCTGAGGTCTCCCCATTGCTGTTTCAGGGGGTGCTGCTCTATGGCCCCCCCGGCACAGGCAAAACCTTGCTGGCCAGGGCCGTGGCCCATCACACCGACTGCACCTTCATCCGCGTCTCGGGCTCCGAGCTGGTGCAGAAGTTCATCGGGGAAGGTAAATGCGCATGGGGGGACTTGGGGGCTGGCACCGGATTCTGGCAGGGACTCTCGCGGTGCCGGTGTCTGGGGTGGATGGAAGCGCCGCAGCCGCGCTGAGCGGTGCAGGGTGCTGGGGCTCAGCTCTCTCCACTCTGTCCGCTCCCCACAGGCGCCCGCATGGTGCGGGAGCTGTTTGTGATGGCGCGGGAACACGCGCCCTCCATCATCTTCATGGACGAGATCGACTCCATCGGCTCCTCGCGCCTGGAAGGGGGCTCTGGGGGGGACAGCGAGGTGCAGCGTACCATGCTGGAGCTCCTCAACCAGCTCGACGGCTTCGAGGCCACCAAGAACATCAAGGTAGGATGCTGCTGGCCATCCTGCTGGCCCTGTGGCGGCAGTGGGGACGTGGAGTGGTGACCGGTTGTTGTCCCCGTGCAGGTGATCATGGCCACGAACCGAATCGACATCCTGGACTCTGCTCTGCTGCGCCCCGGCCGCATCGACAGGAAGATTGAATTCCCCCCTCCCAATGAAGAGGTAGGTGTGGGGGTCCCCTGTGGTCCTGCCCCTCTCCTTGGGGACAACGTGGTGTCCCCAACCCTCCCCTGGCTGCCGCTCTCCTCCAGGCCCGCCTGGACATCCTCAAGATCCACTCCCGGAAAATGAACCTGACGCGGGGCATCAACCTGCGCAAGATCGCGGAGCTGATGCCGGGGGCGTCGGGCGCGGAGGTGAAGGTGAGCTGGGGACACGGTGGTGACACCAGGGGGTCGCAGAGCGGCGGGTGACGTCCTTGTCCCTCGCAGGGGGTGTGCACAGAAGCCGGGATGTACGCACTGCGGGAGAGGCGGGTGCACGTCACGCAGGAAGACTTTGAAATGGCCGTTGCCAAGGTCAGTGCTGGCGGGAGGCAAAGGAGGGGGAACAAAGTGTCCTGGGTGACATTTGCAGGGACCTGGGAGCTGGCTTTGGGAACAGATGCCACCGTGAAGGGGTTGTCCCCAAGTTCTTAAGCTGTGGGTGACATGAGAGGTGGTGGACACTGCACCCCTTTGTGCAGGGGGGTTGATGCTTGGTCATGGGGGTGGTTTTTGGGGTGATTAGCACCCAAATGGGGGGTGGAGGAAGGTGGGGAACCCAGTGTCTCCTCCTCCCCCCTGCAGGTGATGCAGAAGGACAGTGAGAAGAACATGTCCATCAAGAAGCTGTGGAAGTAATGGTGGAGCTGGGGCTGTGTTGTCTGGAATAAAGTGCTGCTCTGGTCACACCTGTGCACTGATTTGGAGTACAAGGGGGGGAACACACACACACGCACACCGAGCTGCTGCTAACTGGTTTTATTACAAAATATCCAAAATAGACAAAAAACCAAATGGTTACACAAGAGGCAGAGCAGGCACCTGAGCCGGACACCCTGGGAATATGTAAACGCCTCCCCCTTCCCCTCCTGCACCCCCAGAGCAGGGGGACCCGCGGGGTTAAGGCACTTGAGTGGGTGGTGGCCCCGTCCCCTCAGCCCAGCGCTGGGGTCCCCTCGCTCCCCAGTATCTCCAGTTCTGACTGGGGGGGGGTGTGCTGAGGCCCTCCCCCCCCTCCACCCCCTGACTTTGTGTCTCATGAGTCACTAATTAGTAAAAACAGTAGCGGGGGGTGGAGTCATCAACTGATTGTCAAAAACTTAACGCTAAAAACCTTGGTTCCATATTAAAAAAGGAGAGTTAGGGCCGAGCCAGCCCTGCGCGAACAGCACGAACCACTGCATAGATCCAGGAGCTCTATATATTAATCAGATACAAACCCACTGTACAAAATGCTTACTTTTTTTTCTTGTTTTTTTTTTTTAGTTTTTATAAAACCTGGTCACAAAAATAGTGCAAAACATCGGGAGGGGTCGGGGCTGGTGTTTGGAATGACGAAAAACTTTGGTTGAAGAAAAGAGGGGCAGGGCCCTGGGCTGGGGGGGGCACAGGCAGCACCTCCCGCTTGGGGGTTTTGGCCAGAGGGAAGGGATGCGAAGGGCACGATGCTAAAGCAACAGGTGTTAACGCAGCAGCGGGATTTTTGGGAGCGGGGGAAAGCGGGGGACCCTCCGCACTCTGCCTGCGGCAAGAGGGGAGCCCAGGGGTGCGGGTGGCCCCGAACCCCCACCAGGCACATGGGGTTTGTGCAAGTGCTGTTGTGTTTGATTCCAGTCGCAAGTACCGTCGGGCTCAGGCGCGGCGCGAGGAGCCCCCCCAAGCCCCTTTAGGTGAGGCGGATCCCCAGCACTTGTTCCAGTTCCTGCCGACGCTGCTGGACCTGCAGGAGAACAGGGTGGGGGAGTCAGGGGTTGCCCCAGGGGCACCCCCCCCCCAATTTCATCCCACCCCCCGGCACGGCGCTGAGCCCACCTTGGCGAAGATGTGTCTGCCCACAGCCTCCTGCGCCCAGGGCTGCTGGTAGAACTCAGCTCGTCGCTCCTCCTCGGGGTTCCCGATCACGTCCGTTATGATCTGGGGTGTTGGGGACATGGGGTGAGGAACAGGGCTGCACCCCTTTTTGTCCCCCCCCACCCAGCTCCATCCCAGGGTTTTACCTTGAGGTCCCTCCTCTGGGATTTGATCCATTCCTGGATGAAATCCTGCGGGTTGTTGCTGAAGCTCAGCATGAAATCGCGCTGCGTCTTCAGCTGGTTGATGGATTCGATGGTCTCGTGAATCTGGGGAGTTGACAAGGGCTGTGAGAAGTTGTTGTGTCTTCCCACCCAGAACAGGACACCAAGCTCCCTCTCCAGCTCTGTGGGACCCCAAAATGTCCCTTACACCCTGCAGGTCCCCACACCTTGGCGTCCAGGGAGGCAATCTCCTGCTGGTTGGTGGTGGAAGCCAGGAAGTTGCTCATCTGAGCTTTCAGGGGATCGTCCACCTCCACATCGATGTCGTAGCAGGCCGTCTTCTTCTGGTCGTTGGGGTCCACACTGGGAGGAAACAGGGAGTTAGGGGGGGATTTGCACCAGGGGAGGTTGAGGTTGGATGTGGAGAACAATTTCTTCCCCAAAGGGCTGTGGGGCATTGGAACAGGCTGCCCAGGGCAGTGCTGGAGTCACCATCCCTGGAGGGTTGGACAGACAGACATGAGGTTCTCAGGACATGGGGCAGTGCCAGGGGTGGGGGAATAATTAACTCCATGATCTTGAGGGGCTTTTCTAACTAAAACGATTTGCTGATTCCCCTACTAAGCGCCTTGCCCTCGCTGCAGCTTCAGGATGGAGACCCTGCAGTCCCTGCCCTCCCTTCCCACACCCACCCAGGGGGACACCCTGTGTCCCTGCACCCCACAGAGCCCCCAGCCCCTGGAATGCCGCCCCACGCCCCCTCCAGCCCCACCTGATGGTGTGGTTGATGATGATGGGATCCGGGTGCTGCAGCAGCCCCGCCAGCTTCATGGGGATCTCGGAGAAGCGCATGCGGACGCAGTTAAAGATCTGAGAGGGGGCAGAGCAGAACGTGAGATGCTTGTGGCCACCGAAAGGGCCACGCAGGACAGGGGGAGTCACCCAGCCCTGGTTTGTGCACAGCGAGCTGCTGGGTTCAAGCCAGAGCCTGGGGAAGGGCCATAAATTCAGACTGGAGTGTGTTTTGAGCCAGAAAAATGTTTTTTCTGGCTTGACTGTGTGTGGGAAGAGGGTCCTCTCCTCCCAAAAGCGTGTGGTGTGAGCGCTGACCTGGCGGAAGTAGCGGTTGCAGTTGATGTACTCCTTCTCGTGACTGTCCTGCAGCTTGTTGTGCTTGATGTAGAGCCAGAGTGCCTGCATGATGCTGGCGCGGGTCTGGGTGTGCACCCCCAGCAGGCGAGCCAGGCGGGGGTCCAGTTTGTACTGTGGGGGCTGTGGGGACACGCAGAGTGAGGGGGCGGGTCTGGCATTTGGCTCCACACTGCACTTGTGTCACCACAGGCTGCGGGGTCCATGCCTGGAGCTCTGTGCTCCCCTCCAGCGCCCCCCCAGCTGCCTCATTTTAAGGCTCTGCCCCAGCCCAAGCCCGTTTGTCCCCACCAGACAGCCCTGCATGGATGAGCCGTGCTGGAGAAAGGGCAGCGGGGCACAAGCAGCACCCCCGGGGTCCCCACCTGGTGATCCAGCATGAGCAGCAGCGTGCACTTCACATTGACGTCGCCGGGACGCTTCACTTGGAAGCCGTCGGTCTCTTGGGTTGTGGGCAGCCGGTGCCACTACGAGAGATCAAGGGGACGCTGGTTAACTCCAGGACTGTGACAAACCACAGGCTTTGAAATCTGCAGCCAGGAGCAGAGAGTGATGGTGCTGGGGCCAACAGCCTGGATCCCCCTGCTCTGCGCACTGGGGAGTCCAAACTGCAAATCCTGGGGTCAGTTTTGGGCCCCTCATGCCAAAAAAACCCTTGAGGTGCTGGAGCGAGTGGAGAGAAGGGAACGGAGCTGGTGAGGGGCTGGAGCGAGTGGAGAGAAGGGAACGGAGCTGGTGAGGGGCTGGAGCACAAGTGTGATGGGAGCAGCTGAGGGACCTGGGGGGTTCAGCTGGAGAACAGGAGCTGAGGGGAGACCTTCTGATCTCTGAACTGCCTGAAAGGAGCTTGGAGCCAGGGGGGTCGGGCTCTGCTCCCCAGGAACAAGCGCCAGGAGCAGAGGAAACGGCCTCAAGTTGCGCCAGGGGAGGTTGAGGTTGGATGTGGGGAACAATTTCTTCCCCAAAGGGCTGTGGGGCATTGGAACAGGCTGCCCAGGGCAGTGCTGGAGTCACCATCCCTGGAGGGCTGGACAGACGGACATGAGGTTCTCAGGACATGGGGCAGTGCCAGGGGTGGGGGAGCAGTTGGACTTGGTGATCTTAAAGGGCTTTTCCAACCAAAACGATTCTGTGAGTCTCAGATCACAGCCCTGGCAGCCTGATTCCCATCACCCACGGGTAAGGGCTCTTTCCACCCTGCCCAGGGTGCAGATCCAGCGCCGGGAGCTCCCGTCTCACCTCTACCAGATGGTTGTCTGGCCCATACAGCTCTTTGTCCAGCTCAATGACGAGGCTCTTGAAAAAGGAGGAGAATTTCCTCTTCTGCTTGCTGGGCTGCAAAACAGAGCGGGAGAGGCTCAGCCTGACCCCAGCCCACAACCCACAACCCGTCCGCCCCTGCCCGCAGCCTCACGTCCTCCAGCAGTTTGCCCTCCACGCGTAGCTCCCAGGAGGCCACGCGTTCACCGCCCTCCCCTTCTTCTTTGGCCGGGGTGAAAGTGTTGGAGATGTAAATCCTGAGCTTCCGCTTTTGCTGTGGAGGAGGAAAACAGAGGGGGGGATGCTCAGAGTGAGGGGGTGGCTGGCAGCACCCACAGCAGCACCCACCTCGTAGCCCCCCAGCTCTCCCAGCTAGCCAGGGCCACCACGCACCGTCAGTGGTTTCTTTATGGCCTCCTGAATCTCCATCCTCTTCCGAGCGATGGTTTGGTCCAGCTTGCGCTCGAAGGCGAGGAGGTCCATGTAGGCCTGGGATTCTGGGACCAGTTCCCGGATCTGGAAAATGGAAAAGAGCGGTCCCTTGTGTGCTGGGATGGGGCTGTGTCCCCCCCATCAGCCCCAGCAAGGCTACTGGTGCTGGGCTGACAGGCCAAGGAGTCACCAAGTGACACATAGCACCAATTTCTCATTTTAAACGAGGAGCACAGCCTTGTAAAGCTCTGCCCACATAGAATCACAGAATGATCTGTGGTGAAGAGATCTTAAAGCTCCCCCAGTGCCCCCCTGCCATGAGCAGGGACATCTGCACCAGCTCAGGTTGCTCAGAGCCCCGTCCAGCCTGGCCTGGGATGTCTCCAGGGACGGTTCATCCACCCCCTCTCTGGCCAACCTGGGCCAGGCTCTCACCACCCTCAGGGCCAACAATTCCTTTCTCATGTCCAGCCTGAATCTCCCTCCTTTACTTTCAAACCATCACCCCTTGTCCTATGGCAACAGGCCCTGCTCAAAAGTCTGTCCCCATCTTTCTTATTGGCCCCTTTTAAGTCCAGAAAGGCTGCAATAAAGTCTCCCTGGAGCTTCTCTTCTCCAGGTTGAACACCCCATCACATCGCAGAGCTCCATTTGGAGCCTGTCCCTGTACCCAGTGTCACATGCAGGTCATAGATTGTCAAAAGGGACCCCCAGGAGGGGTTTGGGGTCCTCCTGGGTTCTCCACCTCAAGCTACGGCTGCTCCTTTCTTGTCCCAAGTCCTGCTTGTCCAATTTGTGTGCACCCCAAACCTCTCCTGCCACCCCAGAGGAGGGGACAGAGATCTTCCAGGTCTGTTTGGGATAGAGCAGAAGTGCTGGCAGGCAGGATGCAGCTCAGCGAGATCCTCATCACCCCGGCTGCACCAACATCCCCCCAGCATCTCCGCTGCTTCCGCACACCCACAGCAGCACTCACCCTCTGCGGCAGGACCTTGTCGGCCATCTTCCTCCTTTTCACCCTGCAAAAAGCACAGAGAGAGGCACAAAACAATCAACCAACCACCACTGTAAGCTCTTCCAGGACACCTTGTCGCCTGCCCGGTGGGAAGCTGCTGCACGTGCTCTGCTCAAGCAGGTTTCAGGACAACGCTGAGCTCTGCTCGTACACCAGCAGCGTGGTGGCTCTTTCGTCCCCATCCAGGCCAGGAATGGGGCCAGGCTGTGGGGACAGCAGTCACGGTGGCAGCGCCACTGGGGACAGCTCAGTGTGAGCCAGGTGAGGAGGCTCCCGCTGCAGGGAACAGGTCTGGGGGCTGCTCGGGGTGACAGGGACTTTGGACTTGCAAGAAGAACCGGAAAGTAAATGAGCAAGAGATTATAAAGCCCAGATGACTCCATGGGAGAAGGTCTTGATCATCTAGAGCATGTGTTGGTGTTGGTCTCCCCAGGAACAAGCGCCAGGAGCAGAGGAAACAGCCTCAAGTTGCACCAGGGGAGGTTGAGGTTGGATGTGGGGAACAATTTCTTCCCCAAAGGGCTGTGGGGCATTGGAACAGGCTGCCCAGGGCAGTGCTGGAGTCACCATCCCTGGAGGGCTGGACAGACGGACATGAGGTTCTCAGGACATGGGGCAGTGCCGGGGGTGGGGGAACAGGTGGACTCGATGATCCTGAGGGTCTTTTCCAACCAAAATGATTCTGTGATTAGATATCTCCAGGGAAGGAAATCCAGTCCCTGGTTAAGTTTGCTTCACTGCTGCCACTTGCTAAAGGTACCGCAGGGCAGGAGCGAGGAGAAGCTGCACAAGGCAAAGCTGCAGCGTGTTCCCGCCGTCACATCCTCCCAGCGCTACAAACCAAAGCCCAGTGCCAGGGGCTCACTCCAACACAGCTTAAACCAAATCAACATTGTCACGGTGGGGCTGAAATCATCACGGATAGAAGCAGCGGAGTGGCCTCTAGAGCCACAGAACGGCTGCAGCCTTGCTCTGAGCCATTTTCGCTCTCTCCAGCGCCCTGGGCTCTCCTTTCACCCCTCACCCCAATACCCCACTAAACTCACGCTCAGCGCCTGGGTACACAGGGAAACATCCTCCTCCCGTTCTGCCGCACACGTGAGCGGCAGACAGGGCAGAGTCCAGCAGGCAGGTCCCTTTCCCCTGGCAGCAAACGTGGGCGTTTGCAGTGGCCGCTGGCACAGGAGGACACGTTGGGAGGGCAGCCCTAGTGAAGGGGGGGCAGAGCACTTCTCGGAGCTCTTTTTGCTGCATTAAATCCTTCCTGCCCTGCAGGGTTTGGCCACGCCATTCGCGACTGGCAGTTCTTGATCCCCGCAGCCAGACAGGAGCAGGGATGCTCGACCAGCTGAGCTCGGCTCATCCCACGCAGCCTTATCTGCCCGCTGACGTCCTTGCTCGGTGGCGAGCTGCCCCTTGTCCTTAATCCCCAGCTTGCTCTGGAGCACGGAAGGGACACGCAGAGGCTGTGACACCCTGTGGAGGGATGACAGAGCCAGGAGAGCTGTTGGCTGCCGGTCCTGCTGCACAGACTGTGACCTGAGGATCCGTTAGGACCAAGGGACCCTGCGCTGCGAAACAGCCTCCAGCGATCAAGAAGCCCTCGTGGAAAAAGAAAGGGAGCAAAGGGATTAGCGGCGCTGTAAACAAGCGAGGAGCAGCTGGCACAGCCCTGCAGCTCAGTGAAACCAGCCCCAACAGTCCTACCGAGAGCCACAGCTCTGGGGAGCATCTCTGCAACCTGTCACCCATGTCCCCCCGTTTCCAGCCATGTCTGTGCTGCTGGAACCAGCACAGACCCCCGTGAGAACCATAGAATGGTTTGGGTTGAAGGGACCTGCACATGTCACCCAGAGCCACCCCTGCCATGAGCAGGGACATCTGCACCAGCTCAGGGTGCTCAGAGCCCCGTCCAGCCTGGCCTGGGATGTCTCCAGGGATGGTTCAGCCACCACCTCTCTGGCCAACCTGGGCCAGGCTCTCACCACCCTCAGGGCCAACAATTCCTTCCTCATGTCCAGAGGAGGCGGAAAGACTCTGAGCAGCCGGTGCTGGAGCCTCTGGCGAGCACAAACACGTGCAGTGAGGCTTTTTGGTTACCGGTGTGGAGCTCAGAGATGTGCTGGGGAGCAGGAGGGTGCTGGCCCCTTACCCTCTCCTCTGGGCGGGCAGCGGCGGCTGGGCCTGGGGGGTCAGCAGGCGCTTCCTGAAGGGATCCATCATGGACTGCGGCAGGCCGGGTCTCAGCGGGGACGCTGCTCCGTACGGGGGGGCTCCCGGTGGTCCCACCTGCAGCCCCGCCATGGGCATCCGGCTGCCGGGAGGCATCCCCGGGCGCTGGTGGGGAAGAGAAGAAAGGACGAATGTGCGTTAAACACAGGCTTGGAGCAGCCGACACCATCTGCTCTCTTGCTTCTTTTTTGGGAGAGATTCCCAAGGCTGTAACCTGCTCCGAGGTGACAGTGAGGGACAGAGGATGGAGGACAGCAGCTGCAGCCTTCCTTGCTGCACTAAAAGCAGTGGGAAAGCAGGATAGGGATGAGCAGAATAGGGTAAGCCCAGCCTAGCAGCAGAAGCCGTCGATGGCCCTGAGCCACCACCACGCAGGAGATGTGGGACCTGGGATGTCACCATTGCCCACAAAGCCAACACACCGGGGACATCAGGGCTGTGCTGTGGGTTGTGCCGTGGGTTCCTCTCCAGAAAGCAGCAGCGTTGGCAGATGCAACACCCGGGAGGGGAACGGGGTGATCCCAACTTCTAACAGCACCGGTCACCAGGTGGGAAGGAGCTCCCGGTCGCAAGGGATGGAAGCAGCAGCTCAAACAGCTCATTCTTCCCCGTCCAGGGACCCATAAAGGGCATTTACGATCCGCAACACAAACAGGAACCACGCACAGCCCCTCCGCAGCCCCTGGAGCGGTTTGTGCCACCAGGTCTACACCCCACGCAGCCCCCCCACAAGTGGTCACAGCACCCCACGACCCCTGGGCTGTCCCGACGTGCTCTGACCTGCTCCACCGCGGTCCGAGCCAACAGCCTCCTGGATCCTTTGATCCTCCAGCTTGCTGCTGCCAAGACGGGAGGCTGGGAGAGCCACCGAGCCAGCAGAGCAACATTTCTGCCCTGCCGCAGGCTCCTCGACGTGCCAGGACATCCCCACGCTCCCCTCCCACCGCCCGCTGCCATGGGGAGACCTAACGAGGCCGCCTCGTTATCCCGAAGGAGCCCAACGCGAGTTGATCAACTTATGTGCATACAGGCACTAAATTCAGCATGAACCCCAGGCGCTGGAGGGCTGGGGGCACAAGGCAAGCGCTGGCAGCCTCTCCATCCTCCGCAGCTTTCGTGGGCAGAGGGGACGTTGGTTTGATGGTGCTGGAGCCAAAACCCACTCACCTCCTCCCCAAAAAGCTGGTAAACGCGAAAACAAGAGGGTGAGTTGTTCATGCTCCGGAGCCTGAGGCTATAGGAGTCTCTGCAAGGAGATCCCAAAAATACACCAACCACTGCATCTTGCGGCTGGGAAGCTGAGCAGCAGCAGGTCTCGGGATTAGCGCTGCACGTGGTAGCTCAAAAACAGGGAGGGCAAGCGTGGGCTGAGCCCGTTACACAACCAAACCCCGTCTCCACCTTTGCCCAGCCCTCTTTTGAGGCAGCACCCCCAGCCCGGGCTCGCCAGCCTGCCCTTGCTGCAACGAGCTTGTTTCTTGCCCCAAACAGCCCCCAGAGCTTCTCTCCTTTCAATCGGCCACATTTGCGCAGCTCCTCGCGACCAGCGGGAACCGCGGCGGCATCGCCAAGGGCTGAGCGTGGCCAGCAGCACCTCCTCTTCTGCCAAAAAGCGCGAGGCACGAACACAGATCCTGCAGGTCTATCACGAAATCCTCCGTGGCAGGGCCAGGAGAAGCGGCACCGAGATCCACACCCTTTGCAGAATTTAATAAACACAGATGGTGGCAAATACCGTTTGCCAGCGCAGCGTGGCTGCAGGAGGACAGTGCTCCCGTAACCGTACCGACTCACCCACAGGGGCTTCTGGAGAGCAGATAAACCGGGAGAAGAAGCTGTGAGACTTTTCATGGGAAATTTGGGAGCCCCCAGAAAAGCTGTGTAGCGCCAGGGCTGCGTGCAATCACCTGCAGCTCCCTAGAGCCGCCACAAGCATGGAGAAGCCAGAAGCTTTTGAGGACACCCTTGATCCTGGGTGTTTCTCAAGCTCATGCAGAGGATTGTGGGCAGCGCCATGAAGAAACTGCTCTGAGGTCAGGCACGTTCCCAATGTGACAACATACGAGGCTTGTCTGGAATAAAATGTGACATGGCCAAGGCAGCGCTCACCATCACGACACCATGAGTGCTCTCTTACCTCCCTCTGCCACTCCATGGGTCACATCTCTGATCTATCCCTCCAATTTGGAGGCTGGCTGAAGTTGGTTGAGAGAATTTGAGTGCTCTACACAAGGGACAGCACCTTGTGCAAGCTCTCCTGTGCGTCCATCTGCTCTTCAGAGGGCGAGAGACCGCTCGGGTGCAAGAACAGGAGCCAATTCTGTTGGCGGGGAGAGGTTCAGCGCAAGGACGAACAGATCTGTCACTCTTTAACAGCACCTCTGCAAACATCTGAGAACCATCAGCCGCAATTACGCTGCTGGGGGAGCAAGTTCTGACCCAGCAGTGAGCACATTTGATCACTTGGACAAGTGAAAAAGAGAAGGCAGAATTGTCTCCATGATTTATTTTTGCCTCTCAGTTTATTCTCAAGATTTGCAAATTGCTAATGGAGAAGCCTATGGGCAAAGCGGGGCCAGTCTCTGCATTGTGTTCAACCAGCGGCTGCACCCTTGTCCGGGGGGTCTCTGCACCCCTGTCCGGGGGGTCTCTGCACCCCTGTCCATTGGGGTCTCTGCACCCCTGTCCATCGGGGTCTCTGCCCTCTCCCCTCCTGCCCAAAGGCTCCTCAGACTCCACTCTCACAAACCCAGCACAGACTTAAATCCTTGGCTAAGCCACAAAGCTGCATTACAGCCCCAGCGGGGTAAAACCGGCCCCCAACTCCCTTCGGAAGGTCTGGAAATTAGCAGGATGCAAGAGGGCTTAAGTACAGGAAATTTTATTAGACCGGCTCAAAGCAACAAGAGCTTCCTTAGCTCGTTTCTGCTGGACACCCCTTGTCCCTCTGTCCTTCCCCATCCCCTCCGGGTACTGCCCTGTCCCCCCCGTCCCTGCCGTGGGGCGGACAAAGGGCAAACCTCATCAGCTCAGCTCCGAGGAACGAGCTGGACCTCGTCCAGCCTTTCCCCGCAGAGAGCGAGCGGGGCCGCTTGGAAATGGGACAAAAACCAGCTTGTTTCTGTTCGCTGCCAAAGGCGAAGGAACGAGCTGGGGCTGGCTGCGGTTTAGCGGTTCATCCCAGGTCAGCGCACAGGCCGCGGGCGTTCGGGGAGCTCTATGGGATCCAGCTTTGGTTGGATGCAACGGGAGGCTGGAAGGTTTCCCGATGGATGCTCGTTGGCGTGACAGGAGCCTCCCCGCCTGCCCAAGGCCCCTTCTTGAGGAAGGACAGGCCAGAAATCAGAGGCTGGTAGCAGAGAGGAGAAACAAGGGGAGCAATAAATCACAGGACGGATCTGCAAGACGAAGGCGAGGCTGAAGCAAAGCAGCGTTTCAGAAAACAGCTTGAGGGCCTCTTCATCTTCCTTCCAAGGCCACAGCTCCTTTCCTGCAGCTCCCCACCGAGGGGGAAAAGGCTCTTCCCGATGTTTTGGTCCATCTAGAAAGGCTCGAGCCAACTTTGTGCACACTAAGTCAGGGAGCGAGAGCCCACACGCACCCTGGCCCCGGGCTTTGGGAGCAGAGCCCTGGACAGACGCCAGGCAACGACGGATCTTCCTGCAACTCCTCCCCGCTTCCCATTAGGACAGGCGCAAAAGCAAACCCTGTTCAAATGGGATCAGAGCTCCACGCCAGGCTGGTCTCAAGGAGAGCTCGGCTTAAAGCCACCGCTCAACTCGGGGCTTTGCGTGGATCGGGACCAACTGAGTCACCCCCCCAAAATGATGCTTTTCCCCTCTTTGTTCTTATCTGTGAGCAAATCCCTCTTGGGAGGGTGCCAGGAAGAGCCAGGATTGGTGCTGGCAGAGATCTTCATCTGGGAGGCGGCGTTGTTGAGATGTTGTTGAGATGCTGTTGGATGCTGCAGGCTCCTGAGCAGCACCCCGCTCCCAACGAGCCCTCAAACTGCCCCAACACAGCTCGCCACGCTTGGAAAAGCTGCTGTGTTCTGATACAGGAGGAGCTCCAGGGGTCAGATCGCTTCTCAGCTAAAAACCACGGACGAGGAAGTAGTAAATTAAAGGGAGAAGGGCAAAGCAACAGGGAAAGACACTGAGCAGATGTAGGACACGTGCTGGGAGCAGAGAGGTTTGGGTCCAGACCAACCTGCCTGTCTGTGGCCTCACAGCTGAAGCTGCAGATGTTCCAGGTCAGAGAACGGAAAGGTCACGGGGATTCAAATCACAACGGGGGTGTTAGTGCAAGCGGGAACAAAGAACAAAGGTGTTGGGTTCCTGCTTGAAGCTCTGGCAGCCTGTAACACATAGATCGGTCCCTGGTATAAAACCTGCTCTGGGTGCAGCTGCAGTGCTGAACTGCCCAGGGAACGGCTCCGAGAGCTCCCGAGAAGGTCCTGTGGAGGAAGATGGAGTGAGGGGCCTCCAACAGCAAACTCTGGAGAGCTTTTCCACCTACAACTTCACTGTCACGATTCCCCAGGAGAAACAAAGGATGCTGTGGTCTCTGTTCTTGCCTTCCTCCTTCCTGCTCCGGCAGGACAGCGTTCATCTGCTTTGGATCACGACTTGAACTAACTCAAGGCTCAGTCTGTGATGAAACCTGCCTTGGAAACCATCTCCCTTGGGCAGGGTGGGGTCACGCAGCCCAAGCAGCATCGCAGCTTTTCTGTGCATGGTTCTGGTGCGGCTCCAGCCCTGGCTCTTGTCCCCAGGCCCCTTCAAGCCAAACCGAATCACTCCGTGAGCGGGAACAGTTTTCCTCAGCTCACAAGCAGACGGGGTGGATCTCTCCCGTGCCACTCTACACCTTCTCCAACACGTCCAGGCTACTCCACCTTCCACCAGGCTCCATGCCAGCATCCCACACTTCTCCGGCTCCTCATCCCAGATACCTTGAGTTTCCCGGAGTTTCTCCCCAAAGCACGACTCCGCTTTCCTTCATGCTGCCCAGGGATGGGATCACTGACCTGCGGCTGCTGTCAGGGCCAGGAGCTGCCTGGACTGCAGAAGCCTTCCTGTCCCATGGACACTGGGCTCTTCCTTACCAAAAAGTGCCAAAAAAACCCCTTAAATGTGTCACCTAACAAACTGCTTTTCGCCACCTCTGTGCACCAGTGAAGCATCAGCACAGGGCAAAGCCGAGGCTGGAGTGCGGCTTTGCAAAGCCCCGTCTCCACCACACAGAGCCAAGCTCGCTCCCTGTCACAGCGTCAACCCCATAACTGGGGAAAAATCTCTCCTAAGCCTGAAACAAGCACCTGAACAAACAGAAGAAACGCTCCTTTTTGCCAAATCTACGCTGGCTGGCACAACCTGGACGCTGGGGGCTGGGATTCGGCCTTGGCACAGGGAGCGGGACGGGGGGGTCTGCGGGCAGAGCCGCCACCGAGGAGCCTGATGGAGCTCGGTTATCATCCTCCTCCTGGGAAAAACCCTCCGCTTTCTGCTCCGGGAACACCAGCTCCCAAAAGGGACACCCCAGGGGAGTCGTCCTCTTGAATTCCCTGCTTGAGCCACCGGTAAACAACCAGCAGGCATGCAAGGATGTCAAAAGGACGAGCGTATGGTTAATAATCCCGTGATTAAAGAGCCCTTAAGCGCTCGCCGGCGTGGATGAGGCCTGTTGTGTCTCCCAGTACTCAAATAATGAAGTTCTTCATCAAGCCAGGCCCTAACGAAGCAGAAAAGTCCTCCGGGTATGGCAGGGATGGCCACAGCAGGGGAGGGGCCGCTTCTCCGCAGCCGGGGGAATTGCAAAACAAAGGGCAGACCCCTCTGGATCGGAACCCGCTCTCCCTTCCCATGCGTGCGATCTGCCCGCCAGATGCAGCTCCGGCCAGACACGAGGAGCTCAACCGGGCTCAGCTCAACCGGCCCCAGCGCCTCCCGCACCGTCGGTGCCAGGCGCCACGCTCGGTGTCCATCGCCCCGCGCCCGCCGTGTGCTCCCAACACCTGCGACCATCGCGGTGTTATTACGGGAGGGGAAAAAAACAAGCATCTGTCAGGCTGTTTACCCACAGCTTCCCGGCTGGATTCGCAACGGACGGTCAGGGAAAAACGATCGAGTGCCCGCTCAGCCCCAAACGCCTCCGAGTCGAGTTCCCCGCGGTCCACGCTCGCACCAGCCTCGGCTGCGCCATCTCGGTTTTTAAAGCTACAGGGCTGGGAGTGGGGGGAGAAGTTGTTTCCTCATCTTGTATTAATAAAGTTTACGAGCTGGAAATTCCCCCAGCTCGATTTATTTCTCGAGTTTTAGTTCACGCGAATCAGGCGATGGGCGGCGGGTGTTGCACAACCGGGCTCTCCTCCATTTCGAGCCTGGAAGATCGTGCTTTACCCCATAAACCTAATAACAAAACATAATCATCCCGTGCGCACGAGCGAACCGACGAGCTGCGTGTGCAAGCGGGAGGCGGAAACTTGCGTGTCCATCAGAATACACTTCCTATAAGAAGTTTTCAGGCTGGAAAATGAGCGGTTTCTTCTGCTTTTTGAGGACTTTCCCCCAGTTTTAGCAGTGCCCGCTTTCCTCACCCACCACTTAAATATCACCCGTTTCTTCTCGCCCGCCACCCTAACCGTCACCATCACTGAAAATACAGGGAAACGGGTTTCGAGGCGTCCCCGTGCGAGGGGAAACGGCTGCGGAGCCGGAACGGGGTGCGGGGCCCCCGGGGGGGTCTCAGCGGCCGCCGGGACCGGGGGGCACCGGCTGCTGCCGGGCGGGGCGGCCCGGGGGACGCGCTCGGCGCCGCCGCCGTAACTTTTAGCGGAGGGTTGTGGAGAGGTTGGAAAGGGAAACGAGACGACGGGAGGTGTCCTGGAGAAAGGCGGCTAGAAAATAACGTTACCGGGGATTTTAGGCGGGGGGACCGGGGCAGGCCGGGCCCCGCGAAGGCCCCAACGGCCGGCCCGTCGCCCTCCACCCCCGGAGCGCCCCCCGTGAAGCCCGTTCCCATCACACCGCCCCCCCATTCTCCTACCCCGAGGCCTCCTCACCTGGTACTGCGCGGCGGCCGGGCCCATGGGGCGGTATCCCGGGGCGGTGGCGGCGGCGGGAGCCGGGCTGGGGCCCCGCATGATGGCGGGCCCGGGCCCCGGGGGCGGCGGGGCGGCGGTGGGGGGCAGCGGGCTGAGCGGGAAGGCGCCTCGGCCGGCCATGGCGGGGGGGGAAGCCCCCGCCCGCGGTGTTTACTCGGAAGCGGCGGCGGCGGCGGCGCCCGGAGACGGAGTCAGAGCGCGGCGCCCGGTGACCCCGCCCCCGGAACGGCTCCGCCCACCCGCGCGGTAACCCCGCCCCTCCCGCGAAAAGGCCCCGCCTATCTGCGGAAAGACTCCTCCCCATGCATGACCCTGCCCCTCCGGCGAGAAAGCTCCGCCCCCCGCAGTGACTCCGCCCCTCCCGCGGAAAAGGCTCCGCCCCCCGCAGTGACTCGGCCCCTCCCGCGGAAAAGGCTCCGCCCCAAGCATGGCCCCGCCCACCCCACGGCGGTGCGCGTCCGTGCGTGTGTGTGCGCGCGCGCGTGGCTGTGCAGGTGGGCAAGCGTGCAAAAGTGTGTGCAAGCGCGTGTGCAAGCGCGTGTGCAAGGGGCGGGCAGGCACGTGGGTGCGCCGGCAAGTGTGAGAAACTGCGGACGGAACGGTGCGGGTGTGCGTGCACACGGGTGTGGGTACATGTGTGTTAGTGGGTGTGGGTGCGCAGACACGCAAGGGGGGATGCCTGTGTGTGTGTGCGTGTGTGTGCGCGTGCAGGCACGTGGGTAGGCGTGCACATGGGTAGGCGTGCACGTGGGTCTGAATGCACTTGTGCATGGGTGTGTGTGCGTGTCAGTGTGCGGACATGGGGCTTTGCAGATGTGTGTGCAGGTGTGTGCGTGTGCAGGTGTGTGCATGTGCTGACACGGGGGGGGTGCAGGTTTGCTTGTGTGTACAGACACGCGTTTACAGACACGACTGTGAAAGCATGTGCGTGCGGGTGTGCAGGTGTGCACGTGTGCAGGTGTGGGTGTGCAGACATGATGTGTAGGTGTGTGCGTGTGTGCGGACATGTGTGGAGGTGTCTGCATTTACCGACAAGTGTGAATGCACGTGGGTGTGGGCGTGCAGGTGTGTGTGCAGATGTTAGCGCACGCAGGTGTGGGTGTGCAGGTGTGTAGGTGTGCAGGCTTCCTTGTGTGTGTGTTCACAGGCGCGAGTGTGAAAGCACACGCGTGCATATGTGCACATGAGGTGTGTGCATTTGCAGGCATGAAGTCCCGAGCGTTTGCACGAGCGGCACGTGCGTGCACAGACGTGTGTGCGAAGCCACGCGCGTGCACAAGACATGCAAGTTGTTCAGCTGCCGAGCCGCTCTCTGCGCTGGCATCGCAGCCTTGCTGCGGGTTTAGCTGCTGGCTGCCGTCCCAGCAATTCCGCCGCTGGTTTTGGGGAGGTTTCTGGGATTTTTGGGGCAATCTGGGTGCTGTGTAGTCCCTGTTTGGTGAAGACACCAGGATGGGCAGTAAAAGTGATGATGTCTGTCCCCTCCAGCAGCTTCACAGGAGTGTCCTGGGTACCAGGCATAGGCAAAACCCATCCGAATGTGACGGCGAAGCCACTTTGCATCACGGTTGTCACTGAATATCTTCCCCTGCACAGACATCCTACGTATAAATAGGTCAGAAAAGGCTCCTTTCAGCCCTTTTCTTCTTACAGGGCTTAAGTCCTTTGTCGCAGTCTCATTCCTGTTGACTTCTCAGCTCCATGACAATGGGTGTTCGCTCCCATGAAGGACACACGTGGCTCTGTCCATCCATGAGACCACCAAGATGAATTTCCAGCTTTCGGAGCAGGATGTGCTGGGCACCAGTTCCCTTCCCCGTAGCGAAACCATTCTCCAGGGTGCAGGGCTGCTTTGCCTACTAATTGATACAAAATAAATCGAAAACAGAGAAACCTCATGTCTTTTTTATTTTTACTGAAATGTAAAAGATGCTCCTAAACCCAAATAAACTTCTGGAGGGAAGGGAGATAAACAAAAGGCTTTAAGATGAAGAAATGCCAGCACAACAGCAATTTAATTTGCCTGCGTGTGTGCTCTGCAATGCAGTCAGTAGGTACAAGGCATCCTGCTGCGGTGCCGCAGGGCCCTTGCAGAAGTGATGGGCTTTCTGGGAAAGGAGGCGAGGATTGCGAGGATTAGGGCTTCGTTGCTTTTCCAGCTCTGTTTTCGTTCCTGTCATCTTACCATGAGCGCACAGAAACCCCCAGGACTTGGGGACAAGCACGGGCCGGCAGCCAGGACACCAGGTTCTCCTGTCCCTGGTTTGCTGAGTGACCTTCAGCAAGTTGCTTCTTTTCCCTTCTCCTCAATTTCTCTACCCCTTTTGTGGTGGGAAACGCTCCGTCCCAACTCTCCTGCTCCGGCTGCTGCTGGCAGGAGGTTTATCTGCATGGGGCAAATAAACCACGGGACCAGTTTCCCAGCAGGAAGGCAGAGCCAGGCAGTGCAGGGACATGTCCCCAGGGGTTTCCACTCTCTAGTGGGTGCATATTTGCCATCGTTTTGTTATCTGAGAGCTTTGGCCTCTTCAGCACTACCTCTCTGTTCCAGTCCATCTCCAGGGATCAGCAGCCTACTCTCCTTTTTCCCTTCCTGCTGAAAGTCAGGAGCTCCCAGCAATGCTGGGCACAAGACCTTCTCCGCTTACTCGGATGCTGTTTTAAAATCTCCTCTTGTGTCATTTTCTGAGGTGTGGAGACCCCATCAATTACTTTGCTGGAGTTCCTCTTACAGTTTTGAACTTTTCCAGCATCCCGCCAGGTGCCAGATCATTAGCATGTGGGTCAAAGCCCAGAGGATGCTGATTAAAAGACCTTCCCTTTGTCAGCTAAGAGCAAACGTGATTACTCTGGCTTCTTCTCCTATTATGTGGCACAGGCTGAAGCCTAATTAACAAGATCTTGTTCGTCAGTGTAAGTGAAGCTCGGTGACTCTCTGGAAAGGCTGTTTGTTCTCAGCTGTCTGCATGGACCAGGGGAAACTTCCTCTCTGGATGAAAAGTCAGGAGCATCCTTTGCATATTTTTCAATTAAACCTTCCTTTCTGGAGGTCAGCACAGTCCCTGGAGGCAGATACAATTAACATATAAATTGCAGATCCATGCCAGCGGCCAATTCATACTTTGGGGACGAAAGGGAGATATTTAGCTTATCCCAGTAACACTCCTGGGAGATGAAAAAATCTCCCAGATGGACAGTTAGGGTGGCAGAGGAAGGCGGAAGGGACCAAGGGTGTTGGATGAGCAGCCTTGACCATGTCAAGGGAAGGCACAGAGCCAGGGGAGGTTGCGGTTGGATGTGGGGAACAATTTCTTCCCCAAAGGGCTGTGGGGCATTGGAACAGGCTGCCCAGGGCAGTGCTGGAGTCACCATCCCTGGAGGGTTGGACAGACGGACATGAGGTTCTCAGGACATGGGGCAGTGCCAGGGGTGGGTTATGGTTGGACTCCATGATCTTGAGGGTCTTTTCCAGCCAAAAGATTCTATGTTTTGGATCCAACCCATGACACAGCTCTGCCTGACACCTCACATAAGGCACACGATTAAGCTTTGAGTTATCAGCCAGCGAACTCAGATTTCACATTATTTACCTGTGCAGGGAAGCTTTCCCTGTCAGGAGGAGTTAAAGCGATGCTGGGAAGATGGTTCCTGTTTAACCATCTCTGGGCTGTACCAAGATTGAGTTTGTCATCTCATCGTACCGTCGTTGTTTGGCAGCTGGAAGCTTCCCGGCTGACCCTGGAGCCTGTCAAACTCCATCCACTGCTAAAAGGTTGCGCGATGGGCTCAGGGTGGGTTGTCCCTGGAGGCTGGGACAACCCCTCTCGGTCCCCTCCATCCCCACAGGTCTGGTGGCAAAGGCTGGGCTAGGAGGGCGGATGACTCGTGTGGCGCTTGATACCGCGGGACAGAGCGGAGACAAATCCTGTGTTTTCCAGCTGAGCTGAGATGTTTCGTGGGGGAAGGGAGCAATGAAAGAATCGGCTTAAGGCAGCCTGTTAATGCCGAAAATCCCAGATACCCCATTCCGGGAAGCTGCGCCCACACTGGCAGGCGAGCCGGATCCCCAGCATCATTTCCAGCCCCATCATCTCCTCCTGTGCCTCTCCAGCAACGATGGGCTGCCCCACTCTGCCTTCTTCACAGGAACCACCCCAAGTCCCCACTGCTTCCCCGGCTATGGGCAATCTCCCTCGCGATCCAAGGCTTTTGGTATTGAAAAGCGTTAAGCCTAATTTTTTGTGCCTTCATGGGTTTCAGACATTAGGTCAGGATGATGCTAAAGGGGGTTGATCCCAGTGGAAAACCTTCTCTCCTCTTCCCAAAAAGCACCAAGGAGACCTTTGCCTCAGCATCTCTCCAAGCTCAGACCCTTCATAAACCCTCTGTGCTTGAGCACAAGAGGGCACTGAAACACCACCGTGACGGGACTCGTTTCTGAGCGCAGACATTGCTGCTGGAGCCTTAAATTCCTTTCTGCACCTTCTCCCGGCTTGGCAGGACTGCTGGGCACATAGGACAGACATGGACCTGCTGGAGAAGGGCCAGAGGAGCTCCAGAAATGATCCGAGGCTGGAACAGCTCTGCCGGGAGGACAGGCTGAGAGAGTTGGAGTGTTAAGCTGGAGAAGAGAAGCTCCGGGGAGACCTTAGTGTGGGCTTTCCTGACTTAAAAGAAAGATGGGGACAGATTTCGAGCATGGCCTGTTGCCATAGGACAAGGGGTGATGGTTTGAAAGTAAAGGAGGGAGATTCAGGCTGGACATGAGGAAGGAATTGTTGTCCCTGAGGGTGGTGAGAGCCTGGCCCAGGTTGGCCAGAGAGGGGGTGGATGAAGCATCCCTGGAGACATCCCAGGCCAGGCTGGACGGGGCTCTGAGCACCCTGAGCTGGTGAAGATGTCCCTGTCATGGCAGGGGGGGCACTGGGGGAGCTGGGAAGGTTTCTTCAACCCAAACTATTCTCTAATTCTATAGGGACCAGCAGACACTTCCAGAGGATGCTCCTGCCCTGTCCCGCTGTCCATGTCCATGCTGTGCCCTTCCCATTGAATTACATCGCCTTAAATGATGGGAGAAACAGCTGAGCGGAGCCAGCACCTCCTCCTCCATGAGCAAACCTCTTATTTCGGGGATTTGGACCATCAAACGCAAACAAATCCTTTGAGGTTTGTGCTTGCTGGGGTCAAACACCCGTTCTCTGCCTGCAAAAAAAAACCCAACCCATTCACCTGCTCAGGTTCAAGCAGGTGGAAATCACCAATCGGCTGCGCTCTGTAAACCTGGGAGCACTTAATTGATATTAATCTCATCAATGCAAATCATATTACATCTCCTAGAAACGCTGGGCCTTTACCAATAGCAACGCTGAACTATTCCATATAAATCAAATTTACCAGCCTATAAACATTAGTACATCCCACAGACATATTCACCCTCATAAAAAACATCAATTGGTGCCTGACTATATTAGTGGAAATAAATTACAGAACTTTATCTCTCTGCCATGATTATGGGCAAAACCACATAAAAGAGACACTTGGAAAATGCTTTTGTGTCGATTGTTACAGAAGTTGCCGATGCCATTCGGCTTCTTCGAAGCGCTATGAATTGCATATAATTAAGGCATTTGAAAACCTTCAATGACTAAATGATAAAAATGTCTCTTTTGCAAGCCCTGAGACACCTGTGGGAGCAATTTTTGTGCAGGTGAGGTGAACAAAATCAACTTATTGAGCACTGCACTTTGGGGGGGAGTGCAGAACTGGTCCTTTTACACTGATTTTTTCAGTGGTGGGTGAACAGGAGGAAGTGTTTCATAGGGGAAAAATAGTTTGTGCTATTCAGCTCCTCAGAAATAAGGCTGTAAGGTGGCTTTATTGCAGTGTGAGCATCTCTGGAGGAGCAAAACATCCAGTGGGATAAAGGTAGAAGAGGGGAGTGGTGGCTGGGAGGGAATTGGATGAGAAAAGCGGCTTGTGCTTCAAGCAAGCAGGTGATAAACCATGAGCAGAGACCGGATGGTTTGGGAAATGCTTCATTCCCACAGAAGTTAATGGGGGACTGGGGCGGGTGAAGCAGCCTGTGGTGCTGAGGAGGTTGGTCTCGGTGAGTGGACATTGGAAGTTCCTGTGAATCTGTGGCAGGGGGAATGAGAAGGAAGTTGGGGAATAGGAGACTTCAAAGCCATGGGATGTGTCTGAAGGTGTCCCCATGCCAGGGACAAGCCAGGGTACCCATGAGTTTCAAACCATCCTTCCTTCACCACACCATTGCCTTGTCCTTCCTCCCTGCCCTGGACATGAAACCCACGCTGGTTTAGTATGCTGTATAGTAGATGAGCTTGGGGACATCATCCCCTTTAGTGTCGGCCAATCTGTTGGCCTTCCTGCTGGTTTCTCACCCAGCAGAGTCACACCAGTGTGCTACTGGTGGTCTTGTGTCCATCTGTCCATCCTGAGCAAGGAGAAGACTCCCAGCAGAGCTGACCCACCTCTTCATCTCATCTGCTTTATCTGTTCTTGAGTGTCCTCACTCATCACTCTGGGGGATGGCACGGTGCCCGCTGCCAGCTGGCAAGGGTTAGAATAAGTCTCCCATGCTTCTGCACCTCTCTGCTCTTTTTATTGATGCCTTCTCCTCCAGGTCTGTCTCAGGTATGTGGTTCTCCTGTTACCATAGTGATGTGTCTCACCACCTCATCGTCTTTAGCGCACTCATCCTTGTAACGTCCCTGCGCAGGAGAGAAGGATTATTGCCCCCACAATAGTGGTGGAGTGAAAAACTCAAGTGAAGTGGAGACCAAAAAGCCTCTGAAAGCCTCAAAGGCTTGGGGTGGTCACCCAGGTAGTGGACAAGCATCCAGGGCAGAGGTGACCATCGCTGGTTGCTCATCTTCACCCGTGCTCAGCCCCATTGCAGGTTTCTTGTCTGCTTCCACCACTGATGGTACTTAGAACATCATCGCTTCTCTCTGTGCTTGGTGACAAGAAGTGATTAAGGGGTTTAATAATTTGGATTTATTCTTTGCCTCTGCCTGAGGCTGTTCGAAGAACAATAAAGCAGCTCCAGTGTGATTATGACTTAGTACAAGCATCCAGGGATGCTTCCCTTGGCAGTGCGTCCGTTGGCGTTATAATATCTGCGAGTGCAGGACACCTCCCCGGGGGGACATCTTTAGGTACCCATGATGGGCTCAGCTCGGGCGTGTGTAAAACCTTCACGGTGGTTTGCAGTGAATTTCGGATTTTCCGCCGGGCAAAATCAAACGCAAGAGAGATGCGTGTGCCTGACAGCTGGGCTGCGGAGCCTCTCGTACCTCGTCGGTTACTCACTGATGGAGTTTGTGTTCAATGCGGGAGCCTGGCTCCAGCCCAGCCCGCCGGGGCCTCCTGTGATGTCTTCATGCTGCCTCTGCCCTTCGACAAGGGAAGCGTGGAAAGAAAAGCATGGAAACCTGCACTGCTGTGGAGTACGTGGAGGGGCAGGGAGGCTGGGGGGCTGGAGGGTAGCAGCCTCACCTCTGGGGTGATGGGGAGCTCAGCTTTCCAGCAAAAATGGGACTCCAGCGCTTGTATCCAGGCCAAAAACCCTCTGTGGCACTGGGATATGAAGGCGGTTGCGTGACTCTGCAGAGGGGCCAAGATCACAGCTCAGGGAAGGGTCTCGAATGGGTGGGAGCACCATGTTATCATGCCACATTTCATAGAATCATTTTGGTTGGAAAAGACCCTCATGATCATGGAGCCCAACTGTTACCTCACCCCTGGCACTGCCCCATGTCCTGAGAACCTCATGTCCGTCTGTCCAACCCTCCAGGGATGGTGACTCCAGCACTGCCCTGGGCAGCCTGTTCCAATGCCCCACAGCCCTTTGGGGAAGAAATTGTTCCCCACATCCAACCTCAACCTCCCCTGGCGCAACTTGAGGCCGTTTCCTCTGCTCCTGGTGCTTGTTCCTGGGGAGCAGAGCCCGACCCCCCTGGCTCCAAGCTCCTTTCAGGCAGTTCAGAGATCAGAAGGTCTCCCCTCAGCTCCTGTTCTCCAGGCTGAACCCCCCAGTTCCTGGTTTTGCAACCAAATGTGTTGTCAACATGCAAAAGATGGCTCCTCTCTCCAATAAATCCAGCTGTTTCCAAGATGAGGCACATGCTGGTGTAGATATCCTCTGGCATCGTGCCCTGTGCTCCAGCCTACACCTGGTCCACCGGATCCCTCCAGCCAAGTCCTGCTCAGTAAATCGATGTAAATGGGATGCTGCTGTGTTCTTTATCCCTATCCCTGGGGTCCCACCACACGCTTTAGTCTAGCACTGACTAACTACCAGAGTGGTTGCCAGCTTGGGTAGCTGGACACCCCCAGAATCCTTCCATTTAATCTGGACTTTATGGGCAGGTCTGGAAAAGCAGGAGGCAGCCGCCATTGAGGGGTCTGACCCGCCTGTCAGCTCCCCTCTGAGGACGGGCACTGGTTTTAATATCACATCAACTCTAATTGACTTATTGCTGGTCTTTGCAAATTACCCTCTTAATGATAGTTACAACTACAGTGTGTGCAAATTACCCTGCTAATGACACTTACAGATGTACTAAATGCCTCTGCTTATTCCTATAGCCAGGCAGGAAATCATTTAAAGCCGAAAGGTCAGGAGGGAGAGTGGGATGGGAGAGCATCATCTCCTTGGCAACTGCTCGGCTGGACCCTGTCTCCGAGGTGTTGTCCCCAGCTGTCCCCAGCATCCCACCAGCTGCTGCTCATCCTGCCGCATCTCCTCGCTGGGCTTGGGTGATAGAATTGTCGAATCATTTTGGTTGGAAAAGACCCTGAAGATCGAGTCCAACCGTTATCCCAACCCTGGCACTAACCCATTACCTGCATGTTAGCGGCTGGTTTGGCTCGTGACCAGAAGCAACACCAACCTGGGCTCATCAAAGCTGCTATTTCCACGTGAGGTCTGAGCGAAAGGACTTTTCTGTCTGACTCTGGTGCTTTAATGACTTGGGTTTCTCACCTGCCAAAACGAGTCACCTTTCAGAGCAGCAGTGGGTGATGTGATAAGCAAATAATAACTTGGCCACGGCAGCTTAAATAAGTACCATTTTGCTGGCACGCCAGCATCTTGGCAGCCCTTAGGACATGGGGACACAAGGACAGGAGTGTCTCATCTCTGCCTCTGAGGGCTGATGGAGATCCTGCAGCTTTTGTGGAGATGGTTGGTTGAATAGGGAGGAGGGACCCAAATTAATTAAGAGGAAGGTGGGCAGCGCTTGGCCATGAGATGGTGAGTTTGGAAAGAGCTGGTCCACCAGACAGCAAGTTGGTGGGTCTCCTCTTCTTCTGAAGGACTTGAGATCACTGTGGGATGCACCTTTAAGAGACTGAGCACACTAATGCCTGAGAAATCAGGCTCTCTTATTTCTACCATTCACAGAATATTTTGGTTCTCTTCTATTTTCTTTGATATAACTCTGGATTTCCCTATCATCTGCATAAAACGGTGATCCCTGTTGAAATGCTGCCAGATGATATATGATGGCAATGAGTTCCAGAGGCCAAGTGTGTCATGCCGGTATGAATTTCTCCAGTGAATTTTATTTAGTTGTTTCAATCCCTCGCCTCCACTATGGAGCTTCAGAAGAGCATGATCCTTCCTACGGTGTGGGAAGAAATGCAGTGATGGGGCTGCCCATCTGGAAGTCATGCTCAAGGTGGTCTCAAGCACTTCTTCATCCATTGACACGTCTTCAGCTACATCCAGCCTCAGCTTTAAAACATCCATAATTAATGCCTCTGCTAAAGACAAACAGTGTTCAGGAAGATTTATAATTTCTTCTCTTGTAATTACCTGTCAAAATTAAAATAATGGCCTTTTAGAAGGAACGGAGGGGTTTTTTTCTTTAATGAATTAAGTATGCAGCTTGTCATGCAAAATCAAGGTCATCAAGATTGAGATGAAGATGAGTGCCCCACCAGCACTGCTCTTCTCACAGCCCAGTGTGTACCCTTGGGGAAAGGAGGGGAAGATATTTGAGGGGAGTGGAGACAGTTTATTCAAGAATTTAGCTCCTAGTGGACCTTAACAAGCCAAAACTGTATTTTATATAGATATTATTCACTGTGCTGATCTGGGTGAAGATGTCTCTGCTCATGGCAGGGGATTGGATTAGATGAGCTTTGAAGGTCCCTTCCCACCCAAACTATTCTGTGATTCTATGATTCCTTGTCCCTGCTTCATGAGGGCTAGGTTCTCTTGGAGAAAGAGGTAGCAAGCTCTGGATAAAACTGGGGTGTCACAGAGGTGTGAAACAATCTTCAGATGCAGATACTTCCAGATGAGCCCTGTGGGGCACAAGAGAAGAGGAGGGATACTGTTAGCATGTGAAGGATGGGGATCTTGCCCCATGCTCCTCCATCTCAATCCCTGCACCCGGTGCGGGGTGGATATAGAATCACCATAGAATCATGGAACACGGAATCACAGGATTATTTTGGTTGGAAAAGACCCTTGAGACCATCCAACTGAACGTTCCCTCACCCCTGACACTGCCCCATGTCCTGAGAACCTCATGTCCGTCTGTCCAACCCTCCAGGGATGGTGACTCCAGCACTGCCCTGGGCAGCCTGTTCCAATGCCCCACAGCCCTTTGGGGAAGAAATTGTTCCCCACATCCAACCTCAACCTCCCCTGGTGCAACTTGAGGCTGTTTCCTCTGCTCCTGGCGCTTGTTCCTGGGGAGCAGAGCCCGACCCCCCTGGCTCCAAGCTCCTTTCAGGCAGTTCAGAGATCAGAAGGTCTCCCCTCAGCTCCTGTTCTCCAGCTGAACCCCCCAGGTCCCTCAGCCGCTCCCATCACACTTGTGCTCCAGCCCCTCACCAGCTCCGTTCCCTTCTCTCAACTCGCTCCAGCACCTCAAGGTCTTTCCTCTTCCTCTTCCCAGTCCCATCTTTCGCTTTCTTGGGTGTATCCCTAAAGCAGATCTTCATGTTTCGATCAAGACCTCTGGATCCCTCTGCTTTAAGATGCTTTTCCCCAGGAGCCGGTGAGCCGGCTGTGCAGGCCTATTTCCCTCTGATAACAGACTCTATTAGCATGAGGTATTGCTTTCAGCGCTGTGGTGAAAAATGTTAGCTTTCTGTGCGAGAGGTATCTATTGGGTTAGGATTACACTGCCCATAAATAACAGAGACAGGCTCAATTCCAGGCGCTTTCCCAGCCCGTAATTGGAACACCATTATAAATTGTAAACATCTACTTTCGGCTATAAATGCACCTTTAAATGCATCAGAGTGGGGAATGGCACGAAGTGGCTGCCAGGAGGAGAGCAGGGAGCAGAGCCTGCTGTCACCTGCTCGGGTGATGGGGAAGGGGCTGTGGACCGGCTCTGTGTGGGTTTTGGGCAGAACATCAAAATTTACTCATTTTGCTCTGTTCACAGAGAAGCTCATGAGATGGATGCTCTTGATTTCGGAGTGCAGAGGAGTAATCCTACTCTTGCAGGGGTTTAAAAAACATGGAGATGACGTTCTCAGGGACATGGGTTAGTGCCAGGATTGGGGTAATGGTTGGGCTTGATGATCTTAAAGTTCTTTTCTAACCAAAACAATTCTATGATCTTGTCCTTGAAGCTCTTGGGCTCTGCCCCTGCTCAGCTGTCACCACAGTCACCCTTTGGCTCTAGGCTTGGTCTAAGCATCCCCAGCCCAGGCTGGGCATGTCTGAAGCCTCTGGCAAGCACCAGGCTGGACCTGGAGGGTGTCTGCAGAAAATGTGGACTTTTAACTGCAAAATAAAATCAGAGAACTCCTAAGAAACCAAGACCTTTTCCTTCTCCTGTAATTTCTTGTTGGCTATTTTTTTCTTTATTTTCTATGTGTGTTTTCGTCCTGCTGAAATGCCAACTTTAAAGAAAAGAAAAAAGCCATTTGATTTCAATTTTTCAGCCATCCCTGCCTTTCTTTTAAACTCTTCTCTGGAGGTGTTTAAAGAGGATGATAAGAGTCATGCAGAGGTGACAAGGGCAAAAAAGCTTTTTTCATCCCCCCTCACAATATGCAGTGACCTAAGACTGACATTTATTTTAATGTATTATTGAGCTAATAATTTATCTAGGCAAGAGCCTTTTAGCCATCAGTGTGTTTGATTTCTCCAGAAATACATCTCTAAAGGAGCCGATGTCCTTCTGCTGGTTGCTGCAGCTACAAGGATGCTCAAGGAGACTTTTTTGCATGGCAGCAAGATGGAGGGACCCAAATATTATGGGCACGCGATGGTGTAGGAGAAGGCCCAGGAGTATGGGATCACATCCCCATATGGGCTAAGGGACAGAAAATAAACCTCTTCTCCTCTTCCCCAAGCACCATCTGCTGCCACAGACCAAGGGGACATGGGGACTTTGGGTTGAGGCACAAAAGCAGTTCGATGTTCTCTGGCTTTTCACCCCTTCTTGGTTTGAGGACCACGCTGGAGCCTCCCTGACAGCATCTGCGTGGTGGCAGAATTAATTAACCAGCAAAGTCTGAGCACTGGGCACTGCTCATTTGCTTCTACTTGTGTATTAGTGTGGTTTATTAATTAGATAATATATACAAGTTTATATGAAACTCATTTCAAATCCCAGCAAATTTGCTGGGCAAATATTAATAGCTATAAACACCAAGAGGATAGCAGAACCGCGAGCAGCTCAGGTTTATTAAGAACAAATCATGCTAGACAAACTTAATTACATTTTTGATAGAACTGCTAAATTAGGGGATGAAGCAAAGGCAGTAGACATTCATATGTCTTGGTTCTTACTAAAGCGTTCAACTCGGCCAAGTGCAAATTGCTAGAAAATGTCGTGTAAACTGGCAGGGACTCAACTATTGTCATGGCAAGGGTGGGGACATTGCAGGACCGCGCTGATGGAAGGGGCTGGGGGTTGCCTGTTGGTGCTGGTGCTGTCTCGGTGAGCTGGGCTGTCCCATGCGGTGGTGGCTTCTCCTTCATCCCACAGGTGGGTGACAAGCACCCAAATGTAGTTGACCAATGGGTGCAGGGCTGGGTGCACAGGGCGGGGGGCAGAGCCATCCCAGCAGCTCCATCATCTGCCACCCTAATTCACCCTAAATCAGCAGAGCCATTGCAGCTCAGTTGAGTTTTACATCGATGGGTGCAACGCTTGGCAGCTCCAGGACGCTTGGCAGCTCTCTGGAGTTTTCTCCTCAAGCACCTAAACAGCAGAATAAATGGGTATAGGGCACCTTTGAGGGGTGAAAAGCATTTATGGTGAGGGGCTTTGCAATGTGATGGCAGAGGGGTGGGAAGATCTGTGCTGCCTGCCCGTGCAGCAGTTGCATTTTGCTCCGTTTCTCCTATTTTATAGCTGATTGTAACCCAGGTGAAATTGATTCACTGCCTGGAGCTTTATAACAAAAATTAATGTATTTGATGCAGAGCTGTTGTCTTCAGGGTGCATGCAAACAAACAGCAAAAAAAATTTGTAGCGTGGTGTAAAATCAGGGTTACATGTGCTT
This sequence comes from Streptopelia decaocto, assembly GCF_964273445.1. Lineage (NCBI taxonomy): Eukaryota > Metazoa > Chordata > Aves > Columbiformes > Columbidae > Streptopelia > Streptopelia decaocto. The sequence continues at coordinate 3,690,058 of NC_138677.1, read as the reverse complement.
TGAGTGCTAATGTTTTTTAAATTGTCGTGATTTATGATGTGTTTCTTCACTGAATTTGCCTGATATTCATCATGATTACTGCAGCTCTGCTGGAAATCTGGATGAAGTTAATTCAAAAAAATGAGATGTATAGCTGGACAGCTGGACGCATGCTAAGACATTGTGGGTTAGTCATAACTCCACGGGGATGGGATCATAGCTCTATCATCTTATGGTTTCACACACGTCCTTCAGGGATGGACATTTCTGTCCCCAGGAATAGAAGAAGGGAATTTTATCATGTTATCTCACAACTTTGGATCTACCATTTGATCAGGGGGCAGGTGAGGACCGTACCTGTATCTCAAGCAGCATCAAGCAGAGCAGCACATCTGGCCACAGCTGGAGACAACACATCGCAGCTCAGATATTCCCATCGAGGAAACACCAACCACACAGAGAACCACAGCGGGGGCGAGAAGGAAAGCTGGAGGAACCATTGGAGATGTAGGTTGCCTTCCAAGTAGCTCGGTGGGCCACCAACTCATCCTGCATTGGGCCACCAACTCATCCTGCATTGGGCCACCAACTCATCTTGCGTTGGGCCACCAACTCATCTCGCATTGGGCCACCAACTCAGGAAAGGAGTTTGCAAAGTGTTTGGGGACAGTTTGGGCTCAAAAAGTGCTATATAAATTAAAATGAAAATGAACTGCTAATCCCCTGAAGGCCTCCAAAGGGCTCTCATAAGTACTGCCAGATTTGTATAGATCCAGCTGGAGAAGTTTAACCTCAGGAGTCAATTTATACAGCAAAACTGATTAATTTCTCAGCAAAACCAGTTAATTGCATGAAAACTCCCCGGTGACTGTTTGAGTTTCCATCCACAATAAGCTCTATCTGATAAAATGCATAATAACGAAACTAATCTGTGATCCGAGTCAGCTCTTCTGAGGAATTCGTGCCTCACATGAGGCTGTGACAATACTCACCGGGATAAGAAAACAATACAAAAATGAACCGGCCTTTAGCACGGAGGGCTGCTTGGTAGGTCATAACGTAACAGAAAAGTGATAATTTATTTTGGAATTCAACAGAAAGCAATTAAACTTTGGATTTACTGGGATGCAAAGCTACCCTTATTAAGCCATCACATCACATTGCCACAGGAGCAGGGTTTGTCCTCAAAGCACACATCTCCAGGACCTTTCAAAGTTTTCCCTGGGCCTTGATTAGGAGTCGGTGATTGATTTTCTCTTCCTTTTCCTCTCCTCTCTGTGCTGAGGTTCAATCCATGCTCAAACCTGTCCATGAACCAGGGTGGTCTCTTCTGGAGAGCAGCCCCTGGAGGTGACTCTTGGAGAGGGAACACAAGTAATAACAGCCGAGACTTTGCTATTGCTCTGGATTGCCCAACAGCCTTATTGATTGTGCTTTCCAGGGGTTCAAACCTTCCCCTTTGCAGTGAATAGAGAACAAGTCTGATGAGAAGTGGCTGAGGGACCTGGGGGGTTCAGCTGGAGAACAGGAGCTGAGGGGAGACCTTCTGATCTCTGAACTGCCTGAAAGGAGCTTGGAGCCAGGGGGGTCGGGCTCTGCTCCCCAGGAACAAGCGCCAGGATGATAACTATTACCTGATTCTGTGATTTTATACCTTCCTCCCCATGGGATGGGAAGGATCCTGCTGGGCATGAAGCATCCCCAGACCCCCCAGCAGCCATCTTGACCCTCCCAGACCCACTCTGCATGTTGCCAACCAGCGGTTTGCTCTCAAAGGATGCTCCCGGGTGGAAAACAGCTCGTATATCCCTGCAGACGCCACTCACCCACATCCTAAGAACAAGCACAAGACCCAGGAGGGGATGCTCAGCCTCCTTTGGTTCCTGCTTTTTGGGGGATTTTAGGAGCAAGCAGAAGTGGCAGTAGCTCTGTTCATCTCCACTGGCAACCAGGGAAGAGAAGTGCCGCTGACCGGCTGCATTGATGCTGGATATCAATTGATCACCAGCTAGCTTCATTTACTGCTCTATCGAGTGATTTATCAAGCAACTAGGGGACAGTTCAGACAAAGCAAATGGGTTTCATTAGCGTGGCGCTAACGATTTGGCACTTTAATAGAAAGAAAGGAGTACAGGAAAATACAAACAGTGAGCTCCTCAGGAAGCTCCCACCCCACCTGCCCACAGGGCTGACAGTGGAGCAGAAAATGCATCAGGCTTTGCTATGAAAGTCCGTGTCCCAAGGCTTTTAAAGAGAGCTGTCAGCATGTGAAAAGTTGAAATTCTGGTTAATTCCCTTGTTCACAAGGTGCCCATCTCTCTCCTGTGGATTCAGAGAGACTTCCAGCTTCTTGAGCACACCAAGGTGGCCGGTGGGATACATCCCATCCAGCCACGGTTGTGTGTTTGACAAGGCTGAATGGCTCCAAGAGGAAACCTGTCTTAAGTGTGTGCGTAAAACTGATTTATCACTTCTCCATGTGGCCACAAACCCTCATGTTCCCACTTCCCTCGCTCCTTGGTACCCATGCCCATCCTCCCACCACTTTTCCACATTCTTCTCACCACAGTTTGTGTCTCTACCTGAGGCTCGGTGGTACCAGACAGACCACGTCTGAGCCGTCAGGGTGTATTTTGGTTACTCAATCCCTGCAGCTTCCATAGAGCCATTCCGTAGCTGAGAAACAGCTCTTCCACCCTGTTCAAAGAAACCTTTCCTGCTTTATGTATAAGCACTGTTGGCTTTTCCTCACAATGAGAGCTTCTGAATATCCATCTGAAAAGCAGGCACCTGCTGACTTGATGATGTCTGCTGCCGTCCTGTGACACTTATTTCTGTCACCCCCCTTCCCTTGATCCTTCAGCTCTGCCATTCCCCGTTGCCGGCTCGGCAAGGCTGGAAGCCATAAACAATTACATTGTTCTGCAAGAACAATTGCTTTTCTAAATAAAATATCTGGGAAAAATCTCTGGTTGAATCTGAATGAGGATGCATTTGTTTATTTTTCCCCGGCTGAAAGGAATTAATTACTTTGTGCAGAAAATAAACTTTTTGGTTTGATGAAAGGTCCTGCAAGAGGTTTGAGTTCAAGTCCAGTCGTGGCTCAGCCAGAGCAAAGGGTTTGTGTGGAACCTTCCTCCTGCCTTTGGGCTGCATGGCCAGACTCTGCCCTGGGTTTCCTCTTCAGGGCACAAAGTGTCTGAGTTCACATTCAGCCATGGATAGACCCAAACTCTGCTTCTTTTCAGCTCATAAACTACCCCCAGGTCATTTGCTGAGGCTTTATTATTATTTTTCTGGGATTTTTAGCCCTTGGCATGCACACGTTACTTTTGCTGGCACCATAATCATCTTCCCCAGAAACTGCTTGAAGGTTTAGTGTTTTTTTTTTTACTGCTACATCTCAAGACACTCTGGTCTTTAATAGAGAGTCTTGTAAAATCTGTGTTCACAGGTCTGGCTGTCTTTTAAATCTTTTACAACCTCCCTTTCTGTTTCTCCCTCACTCTGTTCTCCTCCCTCACAAGTAAAACTTAGGGAACCATCCTTCATTGCTTCTCCACATCCTTCTTCCAGATCTTTCTCCTCACAAGTTTTGGATGTAGCTATTGTGTTTGCACTTACGGTGTAAAGAGGAGAACAATTCTTGCATGTTCCTGTACCCCTGGGGTTCATCCACCACGCAAAATCTTCCCCAAACTTGGGGGGGAGGATTTATCTGCAGCTGCACCAGTTCTCCCATCACCATTTAACACTCCGGCTCCCAGTAAGTTCTCCAGTGCTCTGTACCCCTGTTAAGCAAGATTGTTTGCAAGAGCAGCTTGTTACTAAGAGCTGAATTGATGGGTGAAAGTAAGGGAAAACATTTCCCAAGGTTCAGCTGTGTCTTGTGAATGTGGACTGCCCTCTGCTCTGTTCTTTTATTCCTCTGTACCGAAAACACGCAGGGGCCTCCAGCAGAGCGTGCCCTGAGGAGTGAATAGGGAACAGCTGAATTTCCTGGAATAATTTGCTTTGTAGCATGTGTTGGAGGCAAAACTTTGGATCTCGAAGCGCTTTGACAGGCTGGTTGTGGGATTAGCAGCCGAGGTGCAAATGTTGCTTGTACCGTGTTGTAGGAATGAAGCAGATGCTTTTTTTTTTCTTGGAAAAGGAGAAAAAAAAAGGAGCAGGTTGTTTGAAACAACCCTGTTCTGTTTGGGGATTCTATGTGTGCATTGTTTCAATCTCTGCACTTCTTGCTCAACCTGTGAAAGCAAAGCACACCCTGGGCTGCATCTCCAGCCCCGCAGGCAGCAGGTTTGGGGGGATCCTGCCCCTCTGCCCCGCTCTGTGAGACCCCCCTGCAGTGCTGGTCCAGCTCTGGGTCCCCAGCACAGGACACACATGGAGCTGCTGGAGAGGGGCCAGAGGAGCCACAGGAATGATCCGAGGCTGGAACAGCTCTGCTGGGGGACAGGTGAGAGAGTTGGGGTGTTCAGCTGAGAAGAGAAGCTCCTGGAAGACCTTAGTGCAGCCTTTCCAAACATGAAAGATGGGGACAGACTTTTGAGCAGGGCCTGTTGAGACAGGACAAGGGGTGATGGTTTGAAAGTAAAGGAGCGAGATTCAGGCTGGACATGAGGAAGGAATTGTTGTCCCTGAGGGTGGTGAGAGCCTGGCCCAGGTTGGCCAGAGAGGTGGTGGATGAACCATCCCTGGAGACATCCCAGGCCAGGCTGGACGGGGCTCTGAGCACCCTGAGCTGGTGAAGATGTCCCTGCTCATGGCAGGGGGGGCACTGGGGGAGCTTTAAGGTCCCTTCAACTCAAACCATTCTATGAAGGCTGCTGGGCTTTCTCAGAAGGAAGCATTTCCCAAAGGGCTTTGATGTTACTCCAAGTTCTTCGCAAGGCTCCAAGGAAATATTTAAAGCTGATTTGTAGCTCAGACATGCTGCCCCACCTGGGTAGGGGACGGCAGTCATGACGCTCTCCCAAAGCAGTTCTCCACGGGCTGGAGGACGATTTCTGTGTGCTGCCATGAAGGACACAGACCTGGGTGAGCTTGCCGTGTCCTGCTGCTTCTTGTTTGCATGGAGGTGCATCTGCTTGCACCTGCAAGTGCAGAGCTCTAAGCACTTAACGCACAGGTTCTCATCAAACAACAGATGGGACGGTGATACAGAGCAAAGGAAATCTGTATATTTGTCAATAAACAGATGAGGATTAATCCGAGGCAGGGGGTGCACGCTCCAGGCAGGGCTGGCTCTGCATCAGAGTACCAGTGTAGCTGCAAATGAGATAAGAGGCTTTATTTATGTTGCTATAAAGCAAACACACACCACAGATAACAATAACAAGAAGCACAGCACTGTTGCCTTGGGGTTTTGCTTGGACGAGCCTAAAGTTTGGGCTGAAGTTTGCAAGCAGGAGGCGAAAAATGTAATAAATCCAGACATGGTGCCGGCAAGGGCTGGAAAAAAGTGGGATGTTAAGGGGAGATGATTATGTAGGGAGAGGGTGATAGGTGGGGGAGTGTCACTGCTTGGGTGGGATATGGAGGTGACCTGAATGAAGGAAGCAGCGTCCCCATGGGGCAATGATGTGGGGAAAGGGTGGGGTTTCTAATAGGGGTGCGATTTTGGTGATTGGAGCAGCTGCTTCTGTCCTGCATGCAAGCAGAGGATGGTGTTCCCAGGCTTGAGCCTCCAAACACTCAGGGACCTGTTTCCCAATTCTTTTTATCCTTTATTTTCTCTCTTCCCTGGCAAAGAGCAGTTTTCCCCAGGGTGCTGCATGCTGCTGGCCTGATTTCTGGAGAACAAACACAATCCTGCTGCTCACAAAGGCTTTCCTGTCTTTGGGATCGGCTTTAGCTGCTGTTGGGATTTTGATTTTGGTTTTTTTTTGCTAGCCCCAGGTGCCAGGTGACATCTGTGCAGTAATTAGGGCTGTTTGCTAATGACTCTCTGTAGATAGCAGTACACCTGTGAGATCATTAGCAGAGATGTGGTGTGAGAAAGATGGTCCCACCAGAAGGATGAGTTGTGTAAGTGGCCAAAAAGGTGAAGAGGGGGAGCCCAAGCAGAAGGTTTTTGGGTCTGGTGGGTCAGGAATGGATTTGCATAGTGCATGTTGCAACCTGGGAACCAGGTCATGGCCATGGGGAGCAAAACTCCATTTTATTGGATGTTTTCAGCAAGAAAATGCTGGAGTTGTGGCTCTAGGTCTGTTTCCTACCCACCCTTTGTTTATTGCATCCCAGCCCTGCTTGTGACCCCCCATGGCTCAAGTGTTTTGAGACCTCATCCATCAACCTGGAGTGGTTTTTGAGTGAGTTTCTGATTAAACCTTCCCCTGACGGGACTCCAGCAGAGGTGGGATGCAGGTGGGCGCCTGCAGCTTCTGGTTGATTCATATCAACTTGTTTCAGTGGAGAAAAATTCCCCTAGAAGGTGCTTCTCCAGCACTTTTACTGGCATCACATAAGCGAAGGTGATGGAAGTGTTTAAGGTAGTAAAAAAATAAGTGGAAAAAGGGTTGTTAGGCAGATCGGAGCTGAAGATGAGGCTTCATTTAAGCAAGAACACAGGTGCAATGAAATTTAAGCTGTGTTTTATGGGAAAAGCAGTAGCGAATAAACTCTGCAGATCATCTTGTTTCATTTACTGCTTGCCTTGTAAATTGTGCTGTCAGAGTGCCATGCAGAAGAGGGGAAACCTGCAGGGTGTTATAACTTGAGGAGAACTGGTGGATTTTCAGTGGGTTTTAGCCTTGGGAAGAACATCTCCTCACCTTTTTGGGGCACAGGGAAACCTCCTGGTACTCGCCAGCTCTTTGCAGCATCAGTCCAGAGTGAAGACTTCCCAGCCCAGCAGAGAGAACTTCATTAACACACTGAGATAATTACACTTATAAACAAGTGCCATTGATTGGGAACACCAAGTTTTGGATTCAGCACAACGCGTGGAGTTGGTGAGACACAAGGGGACCCTGCGGAGGGAGGTGACGTGGCCATGGGGACAAATGCCACTTGCTGGTGCTTCCTGAATTGCCGGCAATGGAGGCAGATTGCATTTCAAGCGTGATGTGCAATAATGCTGCTGGTAGAATTAAACTCCCCCATCGCATGTGGGTCATGGTAAGTGCCACCACATACTAATGCCACCTACCATCGTCACGAGGTGACAAATTCGTCCATTATGGGCTCGTTCTGCATTAGCCTCTTTGAACACCGAGTCATTTTGCAGCTCGTGGTGTTGGACTATTTGGAGACAGAAGAATCGTAGCTGTTTGTGTGGGAAACAAAGCGCTCAGTCCTTAATTCAATGGAAATAGAAGCAAGTAGCAGGTTTTTCCATCATTTGAGAAGACTGTGTATGTGTTTCCCCCCCATTTCTTTATCTGGCTGCGTTTCAGCGCTGGGCAGAGGGTTGTACGTGGGATGGAGAGCAGATTTGTCAAGTGCTGTTGGACCCACTTGGGTGTGACGCGGCACATAAATGCGAGATCATTAGGAGAACTGATAGAGGTAGAATAAACAAACATCCAACGCGCTTCTCTGAGAAATGAGCTCGCTAAAGATTCTGGGTAATAAGTTATGCTATGGAAAGAAAAACATCCAAGCTAATATAACATTTAGAGCATTGTACTCCAGTCACTTGGGAGAAGTGATGGCTCTTTCTCTTTTATTTAATTATCATTAGTTCTGGGGGAGGGTCTGTAACTTCACCGTAACAGCAGGATAAGTCAGTGCATCTGTGCTGCCTGGAATAAGTGAATTTCTCAGCAGTTTCTTTGGGTTATATCTTGTATTTTGAGGCTCCCTAAAATATTGGTTTGCCAAAAATCTGGCCTGCCATGTGCATGGGCCGTGTTTCACCCCAGGCTTGGCAGCCCCTTGCAGGCTCCTGATTAAGTGATCCATTGGGAGAGCAGTGGGCCCTCTAGTATCACCTACTAATTAAAGAAAAAGAGACTGGAGTGTTTTATTATACTTTCTGCTTTTATTTGCTCCTTCCTTGGGATCACAACTGTATTTGAGATGCTCTTTAGCAAAGCCACCTCCTTCAAGCTTCTTGTTGCAACAGCCCCAGTCCCCTCCGTGTTAGATCTTCTGTTTAAATGGCACTTCTAAATGTTAATAGTCTTTTACTTTTAGGGAATTACCACGTAGCCACTAATACGATATGAAGCAGCATAAACATTTTTATGACCGGCAATAGTCATGGATTGCAACTTCTCCATATTTAAACTTCCCAGCCCATTAGACCTTCTTAAATAATTCATGTTACATCATCGTTTAAGCCTGTGTGGCATTTCTTTGAGGAGATTATGGTCTGTAACAAACCTCAACTGTGAGTGGTATAGTTAGTCGTTCTTATAGGTGACTGTTCTGGTGTTGCCTTGGAGTTAGGAGGGGTGAAGTTTATTATCCATGGCTGGGTAGGGGTCGGATCAAGCCAAGATGCTGGGATGGGATGGATGAGGAGGTGATGGGGAGCTGAGGCCACTGGTGCCTGGCTTGGTAGAGCTGTGCCCATGTCACCACTACCACCGATGACACCTGGATGCAGGGACTGTGGGCTGAGATGTTCTTTTCTATGAGATGTTTGCAGAGGGACCTTTTTCAAGCCCCGTCGCACATTTCTGCATTTTGCCAGCACAGAGCAGCCTCTCTGGATGCTGGAGCAGGGCTGGGATCCCGAACTGGCACAACCTGGCATAAGGGATGGTCTCAGTGTACCCCAAATGTGCATGTGCTCTGGGGCTCATGGGGATCCTAAGCAAAGCTCTAACCCAAAGGAGAGGATTGTACATCCAGGGTTTAGTCACTAGAGGGAGGGATGCCCGCATGCACTGGTGGATATTCAGGTAGAGCCAGCAGCATTTTGGTTTTTGTGGTGTGGTTTTGTTGTTTTTTTAACTCACCAATAATATATTTCATCCTCTTTTTGTAACCAAGCTTAAAACTTTGGTTTTCCCAAGTGACAGATCACATAGGTGATGGTTGGTGTCTGGGAGAACAGTGGCAACAAAGCTGAAAACGCACTAATAGCTTAATTTGGGGTTTAACAAGATATTGCTGAGTGAGAAGGCAAAGGCTGTTGGCATTTTTTGCCTCATCAAAAAAGGACTGGTGGTACTTCATACGCCAAGACTCCAAAGAAATGTTCTGTATCTCCAAATGAGACATGAGCATAGATTAATGGGGGAGCAGATCCTGGTAATATTTAGGAGTTAAACAGTTGGGTTGTTTTACTGGGTACCTGAATAATAGTGATGGTATCTAAGGTTTTTAAGGATTTGAGTCCAGGCCAGGTGCAGGTTTTATCCTTTACCATCCAGCAAGGAATGGGAGAAGACTGAAAGCCTGAAGTGAAAAGCAACAAGCTCCCAGGCACCAGAAAGATCTGAAAATCACAAAAACTGATCTTTCAGATTTACCAAAATGACATAAATTCTTCCATATCATTCTTTTATTCCTGTGCTATTGGAAAACAGCTTTGCTGCTTGGAGGACTTTGCTTCTCTTGCATCTCCTGAGTAAAATGGGGGCTAAAATGAAATACTTGGTGTGATCCCTCACAAAACTTCAGTCACGCCAAAGAGAGGAGGGGACCCTGGGGGACAGCTGGTTCCAGAAAGAGAGCAAAAAGGTCCAAACCAGCAGAACTGCAAAAGGCCAAGCAAACTCCAACAGAACGGAGCTCCTGAATGGAACTAGTGAACCAGAAACCCCAAACGAGCCAGCTGGAAGAGCCAGTTCTACTTATACATGGAGCATGATGCTAATAGTAGGGAACATTCCATTGATCAAACTGTGTGTCAGTGCTGCCTGTGCCCACCTTCTACCAATTTGCACCTGCAGCTGGAAAGCTGAGAAAGTCCTTGGTTTCCTTAGTAACAGCCAAAATACCAGCAAGTTCTTGCATTCTTTTCATACCAAATCCCAAACACTGGAAAGATACTGGAAGAAACCATTAACTCTATCCTGGGGAAGAAGCAGTGTTACCTCATTATTCTAATAGTAAATCTAACTACGAAGAAGAGATTTTAACTGCATGAAGAAAATTAACTCCTTTGTAGTCAAACCAGCAGGGCTTGGCTGTATTACCAAGGAAGGATGGAGAGTTGAGGCACAAAAACTACAAGTGAGGATGAGAAGCAGGAGAGTGCTTCAGGGTTCCTCTGAAGTAGATCCCAGGAGCTCTGAAATAGGCAATACAGTGCATAATCTTTGTTATTATAGACAAATGGGCAGAATTTTCCCCTAATTTTCCTCTAGGAATGGAGCACTATTTTTGCAATTTGGCCAACTTCTCCCCAATTTTCTGTTGACCTGGGATGCTCCTTGTGATCCTCTATCTGCCTGATAGCGGTGTGTACATCTGCAGTTAATGATTTCAAATTGCATGGTGTGAGGCAGCCACCATCCATTTACTCGACTAAAAATGCCTTCAGAAAGCAAACAACCCTGTCCACACCGTGACACCGATGGCCAAGCCCAAGCATGTCCAAAGAACCTGTGTGGCTCTTGACAGGTAAATCGCTCAGGATTACTCCAAATGTCATCGCTAACAGCTCCTGTGCCTGGAGTATTTATTTACTAATCAAAATAGAAGAGAAAATGCACTCTGTCTGATTCTAAAAGCAAGCTAAACTTTAAATAAAGCTTTCATGGTGTAATTGCTGGTTGACGATGAGCATGGAAGACTGGAAAAGCCAAACTTCTGCCCACTTGTAAAAATGCATTGTTCCACATAGGGGAAAATGGGTTTTATTTTTTTCTCAAGGTTTAATTTATTTTATGGCTTTGTCATCAATGCGAGAAATAACTGGGGATGTGGAGTTTGTTGGCATTCTTGGGGTGAAATCTCAGCCCTGGGCACTGATGACTAGTCCATGCTTACTCTGTTAGTTTCTTGTCATACTTGAGGAAAAATCACTGGAAGAGGATTTTGGACCCTTCCTTTCCAGCTGTGACCTGTAACCACAGGGCTGGCAGCTTTTGGGGAGCTTCCTCTCTACATCCGACCTGCAGTTCAACATCATCTCCCAGCTCTCTTTCCTGAACTGAGATTTCTGTGCCATTGCAAAAAGTTTGATTTCAAGGAAGTGACCTTTTCTATAAAATTTTCAGACAAAAGAAGCCTTTCCCTTGAGGAAACCCCTAAGGGAGGGGTGTCAAACTCACTTTCACCGGCGGGGCCATGTCAACCTCGCTGTTGTCTTCAAAGGGCTGACTATAATTGTAGGACCGTATAAATGTAATTTTTAGGACTGTATAAGTTCAGCAGAAGTTGCTGGGGGAACTGATGGACACCTGAAGCTGGGGGACTGCAGGACCATGTTTTGCTCATCATGTTGTCTCCATGTATAGATTAAACCCGGGACTAAATGAAGGCACATAATAATGATGGTGGTTAACTGAGGAATCAGGTGGCCCCAAGTCCCTGTGGATGGATGGATGGATGGATGGATGGATAGATGGATGGATGCAGGCACTTCCCAAGGGCAAGTTGGGTGTTTGCAGGGATGTGCTGCCCTCACTGATGGCTGGAGCAAATACTGGGGGAGAAGTGAAGGAGCATGTGGCTTGTCTGCTGATGGCTGAGAGTATTTTCAGGTTCTGGGAGAGCTGCAGCTTGGGGCAGTGTGGTGCTGGGAGTGGAGACATCTTGGTGCTACCGGTACCTTTTGTGACCCAGTGCAAAGCTGTGTTCAAGCAGCTATGGAGTCAGTTTGGGTTGAAAGGACCTTCAAAGCTCATCTGGTCCAACCCCCTGCCATGAGCAGGGACATCTTCACCAGCTCAGGTTGCTCAGAGCCCCATCCAGCCTGGTCTGGGATGTCTCCAGGGATGGAGCATCATGATGCCCCTTCATTTTAGCACAGCAAAGGCTTAATGCTGGCTGTGCTCTGGCAAAGCCAGTTACATGGGGACCTAGAGCTGCGAAGTGTGATGGTAAAGGGGAAAAATGTCATCCTCTATCTACCTGTCTCTACCATGGAGAGCTGGGCAGTGGGTCATCTTGCTTGGAAGTCATTGCTGGGAGAGCAGTGCCAGGCAGAGCGGTACAGGGCAGAGCTGGGCTCTCCTTGTGCTCTCTTTGCAAGGAGGTCTCTCTCACTGGTGCAATTGGATGGCCAGGAAGCATTCCAAGAAGTTAATTAATTTTCTCTCATCAGCAGCCACAGAGCCAGCAAACACAGTCTGGAGCAGAGGGGAGAGCATTGCCATTTTGCAGCGGCAGCTCCCCCCTAAGTTACAGTGATAGTTACTTTGTCTTTGCAAAAATGAAATGTCAAGCGGCGACAGAGAAAAATATTCTTTTAATGCTGAGCAGTAACTGGGTTTCTGAAGCGCTGGGCTCTGGAGGTAATGGGGAAAGCTGGGAGCGAGGCAGCTGGGACCACACAAGATTAATTCGGACTCCAAATGAGGCTTCATACATGATGTGTTGCACCATACATCACTGTCAGAGACAGCAGTAGATTCGGCTTGTTTGCTCCTGGACCAGCTTCATCCCAGCACACGCTACCAGGGGCCGTGGTGGGGTGTGGGGGTGTCTGCTCCCCACCCGTGCTGTGTTTTGGGTGGGAAACTCAGCAGGTGAAGGATGCAAAGAGCAAAGTGTAGACTTGAAGCAAATTCTGCCCAAATGGACCCAGGACAGTGTGACTTAGTGGGTGACCACAGCCACTGCGTATTGCCCCGTATCGTCCTACCTGAGGCCGTTGCACCATGATGCACAAAGCCTGGTGTAGTAAATACTCAGCAAATACTTGTAGATAACCTGCCTCTTCCCAGAGGCTGCATCTTTGATAAATAAGGACTCTGCTTCCTAGATGACTTATTTGCAAAGGATAATTCAGACAGCCGTAGCCCTGCTGGTTTTTACCTTTTTGAATTGTCAGGCTGGCATTGTAAGTGCCATACTTTCATTAAAGTTTAATTTCCCTGACGAGTGAAATATTAATGAGAATAGGCTTAATACTGTCAATAGGAAACAGACCCAAACAGATAATTTGATAATATAATGACTTGGGATTTTATCTATTTCAAGCTTCACGATCGCTCTTCTGCTATGATCCTGTGCAGGTAATAACCATTGTTGCCTCTGTTCAATGAAGAAACTTAATGAGTTTAGAACCTAAATCACCATTTTGCATATTCACATCCTAGCGTACTCATGCTAATTCCACAGCCCCTGCTCCCCTGCCATCTGTGTGCTTCATCTTGCACCCTTGGGTGGTAGGAGGACACCACCTCTGCTCTTATTCAGGTGGAGAGAAGCTGAAACGAATTTGGGGCTGAGATCCAGGACTTTGGATCCACTTTGGATCCACCTTACCAACTCAAAGTAAGATTACCTGGTGCACCAGCTTTCATTCCTGATGTGTTTGCCAGCACCTGGGGCATCCAGCCACTTCAGTAATAATAATACTAATTGTAGCAGCAGCAGAGTCATTTCCAGACCTTATTTCCCTTTGGAGACCAGGACAAGTGTTTACACCCATCTCCAACAGGTTCGTGCATTCAAAGCATTGAAATTCTCCTGTTATGGAGCTTTTTGAGAGGCTTCACCCAGCTGTCCCTAGTAAATAAAACACTGTGTTTTCAGTGTTTAGAAATGAATGCAGATCTAGCTGGTTTGGGAGCCGAGCATATGGGCTGTGTTTGAGTGCTGGGAATGTGTTTGCTTGTGATTTAATAACACTGTGAGTCACGACTGTACCTTCCTCCCAATTACTACCCTTGCATCTCTTTGTTGTCAAGTGGATGTTCTGGAAACTCTGTTTTCCTTGTAAAATCAATTACGTTCCACCCTTTGTTATCTGCCAGGTCTGATGCTGTCCCTGCTTGCCAAGAAAACCTCCCGAACTGCTCGGGTGTGAACGGAGGCAGCGATGCTGAAGGCAGCTCAGCCAGGAGGTGGGTTCTGCAAAGCTCATTCCCTACACCCTGTTGCTTGGCTGGAGCAATTCCTGGAGTAGGGGATGCTCCACAGCTCTGATTTCTGCACACACCTCTGATCCGGAGGACTAGCAAACCCCCCGCCCTGTTTGCACATAAACTGTAGGAGCTACAGCTTTTTCACTACAGGGGAACGTGATTCTTTCTAAAATGAAGTTGGATTCTCTGAGACTTCAATAAACCTTTAAAAGAGTTTAATTAAAAAAACATGAAGCCTTGGAGGATCAATCTGCTGTTAATGACCTGCGATGGTGCTGTGTGTAACTTGTTCTTATTGACCTGTGAGGCAGCAAGGGATAACTCTGCAACCTGGGGTTTCTAAATCAGCCTTGTAGGGGCTATCCCAGCCTGTGGGAGAAGAGGGAACTGCTTGCTTTTAATTGCATCCAGACAATTCCTGATTAAAATCTAATTTGCACTTGAAAATGACTTGTTTTGGAGGCCAGGAGAGGTGTGGGGCTGTCAGCAAGTGGCCAGTTGTCTTCTCCCCAGCAATGGGGCAATAGTTACCTCAAGTTGCCCAAACGGCCTCAAGTTGCCCAGGGGAGGTTGAGGTTGGATGTGGGGAACAATTTCTTCCCCAAAGGGCTGTGGGGCATTGGAACAGGCTGCCCAGGGCAGTGCTGGAGTCACCATCCCTGGAGGGTTGGACAGACGGACATGAGGTTCTCAGGACATGGGGCAGCACCAGGGGTGGGGGAACGGTTGGACTCTATCTTAAGTAGCTTTTCCAAACAAAATTATTCTATGATAGTGGTGTATCTGGGTGGAGAGCTTGGAAAACAGGAGGTTGCATGTGAGAAAGGGCTCCCCTTGCCTTGGAAAAGTCAACGGAATACGCAGGAAAGCATAAAAACAAAGTTTTAGGCTAGGGAAGATTTTTTTTTCATTTTTAAATCAAAAGGTTGATGCAAGGAACGCAAAGCAAAGTAGCTCAAAAACATGCAGCTATGGGATGGAGAAGGGCTGGAGAAGGAGATAGCAGCCGTCACCAAACACCTCTGCAAATAGCCATGACGCCTTTCATGGAGGAATGTATTCTAAAAGACAAGAAAGTAAAGAAACAGTTCCTTTTATTTCCCTCCAAGTCCATGCCTTTGGTCTTGAGTCAGTAGAAAACATTTTGGTGTCCAGAAAGATGCGAGAAACATTTGAGGATGTCATAAGAGAAACCCTTCAGTGGGGAGGAAAAGGCAACTGGTACAAAATTGGATCTGGAAGAGATGGGGGAAAGGTGGGTGAGGGCAGAGCTGCCATTTTAGACTGAATCCTCAACAAAATGGAAGAGAGGGACGTTTTCTACCCGGGGCAGCAGAAGGGGAAATGGGAATGTTTTCCACAGTGTCAGAGAAAAGCAGATGTTTTGGGCGGACATTTGCATGTAATCAAGCCCTCCGTTTTCTGATTGAAAAAAATGGGCAGTGGCAAATTTCCAACCAACACCCTCCATTCAAAGAGGACAAAAAACCTTGTCAATGGGGCAAGTGGATTAAAGAGAGCCTGGGAGAGACCAGGCTATGCCTCCCCACCCTGACTTGCATCAGGCTCATTAATTTGGGCCTTCCCAAGCTGGGCTTTGGGGTGTGTATGCAGACCGGGCACATTCCACACTCTGGGCACCTCATATTTCTGGTCACGGTCCCTTGAGACATCAATGATGGTGTTTCCCATCCCTACAGCAGCTATGCGAGGCCATGCAACATCTCCTTAGGATGTGGAGAGCCAGTGTGCGCCCCATAAACACCCAGAAAACCTATTTTTAAAGCTGCATGTTGCATCTTTCCAGTGCTGAGGACAATGTCTCTGCCTGCCCAACCTGCCCCTTTCACCTCGTGCACCCCTGGGGAACTGCATCGCATGGGGACTGGTGGGTCCCCAAGGAGATGGGAGTCTGGGGGCTGGGAGGGGATTTTCTGCCTCTTTCCAGGGGATCTCCCTTTGCACTATGGGGATGTTTTGCTCTGCAGGCTGGCTCAGGGATCTCAATAATTTTGGGAGACTTAAACTATGTTTTATTGGACTTGCGGCAGCCTCCAATCCAGAGATAAAACATGTCCTTCCTGTCTGTAAGAGGGTAAATTATTGACATACTTAATAAGCATAACTTATCATTAGCCATAATTCATGCTGGTGACAGAGACACAGCTGTTCCTGGAAAGCGGAGTGGCTCTGAATTTCAGATTTCTATGGGTTGGGCTCCTGCTGCAGCTCCGGAGCAGTGACACAGATGTCACCACACACTGTCCCTTGCCCCGGTGATCGCTGTCCCAGGGCCTTGCACCATGTTCATGCTCTGTGCTGCACAAAAGGGGACGCTGGACACTGTGTGCCTCTTCCCCAAGTCCAGGGATGGGTAATGTAATTAAATGAGTAATTCTTGCAGAGCTGGCGGGGAACCAAATGTCCTAGAGGCATCTGGCTTGCAGCCACATGGGCCAAAAAGCCTTGGTTGAGGACAAGGTCTCTTGTTTCTCCCTGTGGTGACCAGCAAACAGCCCTCGAGCAGTCTCGTGCTGTCAGGTGGACATAGAGATGGGCCAAGACAACGTGGAAAGCTCCAGTGAGCTACTTGTGCGGGTGCAGAGGAGCGGGAAGGTGGGGGTTTGTCTTGGTCCATGGCTCAGGCTGTGAGTCCTCCTCACCTGTGATGCTGGGCTCAGGGCATCACTTCTCCAAGTGCATAAAACATCACTTTCTTTGGGGAGAAAAAATCCGAGAGCCACTTAGAGCATCTCCAATCTGCATGGCTGGTGAAGTGCTGTTGCTTGAGCTCAGCAAGGGGGTATTAGTCACGCCTTATTGCCTTTAAATCCTACAGTAGCAGAAGCGTCTTCCATTGGTATTTTAAATAAGAATCAGCCTGATGGAGTGTTCCCAGCACAGTCTATTGGCTTCCCCGTTACCCAGCTGGCCTTTAAAGGATTAAGCTTTCATCTTGGCTCTTTCCCTGTGGTTTGTAAAGAGAAGCTCTGCCTCCCGCGTCCCCTGTTTATAAAGTGCTGTTTGCAATAAAGACCCCCTGCAGAAAGGTGAATGGGGGGAGCAAGGCCAGGCTTCCTCCCTCCCCACGTCTCCTTTGCTTCCCGCATGCACAAGGAAGGCTCTGAGGACGGTGCAGCCTCGGTGCCATGCCCGGAGGTCTTGTATCAGGGTTTGTTCTTCAGTCCCTCCCCTGTCATCTCGCTTGTGTGTGGGCTGGGTGATGCACAGGCAAGGGACGGGGCTGGTGGGAGGAAGATCTCTGATCCCTGGCTCTGGAAGGAAGCAGCAAAAAGAAAATAGAAAAGGATGGTAGAGGTGGATGACCAGACACTGCCAAAATGGTTTCAGCATCTGAAGCCTCCTGTGCAGAAAAAGCCTTTGGCCTTGACGCCTGCCCCAGACTCTTAGAATCACAGGATCATTTTGGTGAAAAAAGACCCTCAGGCTCATAGAGTCCAACTGTTCCCCCACCCCTGGCACTGCCCCATGTCCTGAGAACCTCATGTCCGTCTGTCCAACCCTCCAGGGATGGTGACTCCAGCACTGCCCTGGGCAGCCTGTTCCAATGCCCCACAGCCCTTTGGGGAAGAAATTGTTCCCACATCCAACCTCAACCTCCCCTGGCGCAACTTGAGGCCGTTTCCTCTGCTCCTGGCGCTTGTTCCTGGGGAGCAGAGCCCGACCCCCCTGGCTCCAAGCTCCTTTCAGGCAGTTCAGAGATCAGAAGGTCTCCCCTCAGCTCCTGTTCTCCAGCTGAACCCCCCAGGTCCCTCAGCCGCTCCCATCACACTTG
The DNA here is from genome assembly GCF_964273445.1 of Streptopelia decaocto. Taxonomy (NCBI): domain Eukaryota; kingdom Metazoa; phylum Chordata; class Aves; order Columbiformes; family Columbidae; genus Streptopelia; species Streptopelia decaocto. The sequence continues at coordinate 3,672,343 of NC_138677.1, read as the reverse complement.
TGCTCCAGCCCCTCACCATTTAATTTGGTCTGGGATGCTCTGGCAGGCAGTGCTCTGACCCACAAGCTGCTTCCCAGTTTATGGGTCCCCCAGCACCAAGGAAACCTTCTGCTTTGGCCTTTCTGCATTTGTCAGCTTTGTCTCCACAATGTGTCTGGTGGGTTTTTGCATGCTCAAATGCAGTGCACTCATTCCTGCTTCCCTACTTACATTATTGATGGAGATCTACAACCTCCGTTCCAGCTTAACAACTCCATTTTGCTGGGGTTTATTACCAGGATCAATCAAATCAAGCCCTGATGGCTTAAAAATGTGCTGCTTTCTCCCTCTCATTGTTATTTGCTTGTTTATTATTAGGAAAGACAAGTTTTGGCTCCGGGAGATTTTGCTAGCAGTAAACAATGTCATTAAAAACAAATCAGAAGTCCCCGCTTTGCATGGAGCTGACCTCTGCAGAGCACCCTGCGCTCGGGTCCCCGCTGCCACCCATGGGGTGGCCAAGGTGTGGGGACAGCGTCATGGCTGGGCACATCCAGGTGTCCTGCAGTTGCTCCTTGGTGGGTTCATGGGTTTTGGTCCAGATTTGTGCCTCTGATTCCCATCCTTGCTCCTATGGGGTGGCTCCTCCAACTTGGATGCTGTGGGGTCAGGAGGTGGCTCATGATTTGGGGAGGTGGCTGTTGCCCAGGTCTTTGGAGGCTTTTGGCCCCATTGTTCCACTTGCACAGGGTTGAGGTCTCTGTGTTTTGGGGATCTGGGATCTCACCTTGGGGCTCATTCCTCCCTTCCCACAAGGAGAAATAGCAGGGCTGACCTTGGGAAGTGGTGGGACATCGCTTATTTATGTTTATAGAGGGGTGATTTCAGGACTAAAGGGGCTGAGGGTAGGGGTGAAGTGTGGAAAGTTTGGACATCATCACATCTTCACCTCCAGGCTCCTTCTCAAACAGCCGATCTGCTCTGCAGTGTGTGCTCCTCACCCTGGTGTCACCGTCCCGCTCCCAGCCCTTCCAACCCCATGGGGAGCACAACCGGCCATTTCCTCCACTAAGCATCATCTGGGGGGGTTTCACCTCTCTAAATCTTGCTTTGGCTTTGCAGCACTCTGGTTGCATGAACACATTTTCCCCCAAAAAACCCAGGCAAGCCCAGGTGGAGCAGACCAGGAGAAGGTCTGCCTGCCAGGGAGATGTGGTTACCTGTTCCTGAACCTGGGCCACCACCGTGGAAGGGGTTTTGTGTGGCCAAGGTGCTGTGAGAACTGCGGCACTCTTCATAACTGCCAGCCCAGCTCACAATAAACAAATTGAAGAGTGACGGGGAAGATAAATTGATGTTGTTTTTTTAATGCATGCAGTCAAGGAGTTTATTTTTAAACCAGTCTGTGAGTGATGCCTGGCTTGATCTTCTAAATGAAACTGATTTATTCTATTTTCACTGGGGCCTGGGAGAAGAGGGAGTGAGCTGGGTTTAATTTATACGTTTAACTTTGTCTTGGCGAGACCATGACAACAGCAGACAAATCGAAGCTGAGAAGCTCCTTCCAGTGATCCTAATGGTGCCAAATTATTTCTCTGGTTTTATCAAATGATCTCGAGTTATTGATCCCAGGTTGCCATTTGTGGCAGACAGGAATTGCATGGCCCTTGGGGCAGGTTGGCAGAACCAGGGCTGGGCCACCTCATGGAGGACTCCTGAAGATTTCCCCATTTGACCTAAAAATCTGGTCTTCTTCATGGGCTTGATTTTCCAGCTGACTGGTCTTGCTTTCATCAGCTCTGCCTTGCAGTGTGTACCCCTAGGTGGGTCAGAATAAGACACAAAGTCTGGATCTACTGTTCCTTTCCACTGTGGACATCATGGGGAGCTTCTGGTCTTGGCCCTGGGGCAAGCAAAAGGTGACAAATGACTTCTGCAGTAGATCAACGACTCTGTGGACTCTTCAGCTTTTTGTGGGACTGTTAGGGAAACCCTGCTAAGCAGATCTCAGCAGTGATGGAGGCTGGGGTGCGGCGTTGCTGTGCTCTGTGCTGAATGAAGGCCATAAAAGTCTAAACTACTCCCCCAAAAGCCTCCCTTAAAAAGGATGTGAGCATAAAAGTCTTAAACCAGGCAAAATGATGAAGCCACTGGGATGGAGGAAAACCATTCAACACCACTAAGCCAGGCATTACTTGGGATAATTATCAATTCTCATAAGCAGAGTGAGTCCCCCCAGAAGCTAATGAAATTTCCCACGGCGCATGCTCTGGGAGATGGATCGTATCGGCCCGGACAAGATTAATCTTCTCTAATGTGCTGTTTATTCCTGTTTACAAACCTTAAAGCTCCATGTGCAAAGCACCTTCCCGCTGAGATGGATGAGGTACCCGGGATGCTCTCGCCTGCAGGCGGCCGCACCAACTGCACTGCTCAGTTTCCCACACATCAGACCCCAGGTCGGTAACACCGGGAAAAGGATCTCCCCATCTTGGTGTTCATCCAAATCTTCCTCCTGACCAGCTCAGCTTTTCCGCGCTGTGCAGCCCGTGTCTCGCTCAAGCTGTTTTGTTCTTGCAGCCCGGACCCTGCCTCCACCCGTCTCTCAGGTTTGGCTTATTCGTTTGGTCAGCTCAGCTCTCGCAGCGAATCTCTCCCTGGCACAATATGCTCCATGTCCTTCGCTTTAATTGGCGCGGGGTTGGCGCCTTGCACCGGGCTCTCTGCCGGCCACCCCGTGCGAGCCCGTCACGTCCGAGCGCATCAAACCCTCATCTTGACAGACAGACTGACAGTTTCCAGCCACGGATGCTGCTGCGACAGATTGACCGGCTTAGGCAAGGGCTGGGTGGCGGGTCCCATGCCACGGCGGGCTGCTGGGTGTGGGGGCTGCGAACACTGGTGGGGACCCATGTGCTTTTGCACACCGGTTGGGCTTCACTTTGCTCTTCTCTTGCCACGTTTTCCTGCAGGAGCTTGATGGGGAAAGGAGACTTTTACTCTTGCAAAGCTTCTCTGCTTTGACTGTGTTTTCCCCGCTCTTTGCCAAGTCCCTGCGGTGACTGTAGCCACCAGCAATGGGAGTCTCCAAGGAGGACATGGACCCTGGAGGGACCCAGTGGGGTTGCAATCAGACTGAGAAACAGAGAAGATCCAACACAAGGTGGAAAAAGACATGAGCTGCTGTGCGTCCATCTCAGATGTCTACTGAACTTCTTATCCCTCAACAGGGCCATCCCTGCCCTTCCCTTGGAGATGCCACCATCATTGCACGCAGGAGCACAAGCTGAACATCCCCTGATGGTGTTTGCAGTGGGAAAATGGAGGAGCAGCCTGGAATGCATGAAAATGGGGGAGCAGCCTGTCCCTCTGCAGGGACCATGGTATGTCATGGCCATGGATGGGTGTTCCGTGCTAGGACACATGGCCCGGGAAGCCCCTGGCCCAGCTGCCCTGGGTGTACCAAAGAGAACCCAACGGGCACCAAGAATCTTCAGCATGTTCGGGCAAAATGGTGTCAAGACGCAGCTGCTGAGGTCTCTGGAAGACCAGAGGGAGAGATGGAGAAGATGATTTAAAGTGACTGAAATGGCAAAGCAGTTTTGCAGCAGGCAGAGAGTGAGCCTGGGGACCTGCTGCCCCCGGGAAGCTAAAATCAGGGACAGGCTGCAGAAGGAATGACATAAAATTAAGGAAACAAAAGTGCTTGGAGGGCTAGAGAGGGCAAAAACGCAACTGGTGATCAGGAAGTCCTCAAAACAGAGTTCACCATCTTCCCTGTCCTACACCACTGGCCACGGGACCCACCACCTCTCACCCCAGAGCTCCTCCAAGGCAAACAGCACAGAACACACACGGACCTGTTGGAGAGGAGCCACAGGAATGATCCGAGGCTGGAACAGCTCTGCTGGGGGACAGGCTGAGAGAGTTGGGGTGTTCAGCTGAGAAGAGAAGCTCCGGGGAGACCTTAGTGTGGCCTTTTAAAAGGGGCTGATCAGAAAAATGGGGACAGACGTTTGAGCAGGGCCTGTTGTGATAGGAAAAGGGGTGATGGTTTGAAAGTAAAGGAGGGAGATTCAGGCTGGACATGAGGAAGGAATTGTTGTCCCTGAGGGTGGTGAGAGCCTGGCCCAGGTTGGCCAGAGAGGGGGTGGATGAAGCATCCCTGGAGACATCCCAGGCCAGGCTGGACGGGGCTCTGAGCACCCTGAGCTGGTGAAGATGTCCCTGCTCATGGCAGGGGGGGCACTGGGGGAGCTTTAAGGTCCCTTCAACCCAAACCATTCCGTGATATTATGAAGCGCAAAGATCTGGCTGAGGCTTCAATGCTGTGATCCTTTAGGTGCTGCAGCCTGATCCTCCCTGTGTCAAAACGCCTCTGCATTATTTCCCAGGTTAAATACAGTGATGCTGGCTCATTCTAGTCCACAGCCAATGCCATGTGTGTGCTCCGAGTGTGCTGGTGGCGACTGGTTGCTTCTTGGCTCGGGGAAGAGCAGGAACCCTGCAGACTGTCAGTATTTTTTAAGGAAGCTGAGATATATTCCTATATCTGGACTAACAATGCAGAGGCAGGGAAACACACAGAGGAGGGGAGGCAAAATAGCAGCTTCTGAGAGTGTAAACCTCAAGTGGAACATGAAACACATTAATATTCATGCACTTAGATTCAGCCAAAAAAGCAACAATGACTGCGCCTCTCCAGAAATGCTCTGAGCTCTTGGACTGCCATCAACAGCTCTGGGGTGGAGGAGGCAACAAAACCTTCAGAACCCACCAAACTGTTGGAGAAGCGTTGTAAGAAGCCATTCCCATAGGGCTGGGATTAGGCTTGGGCTCTTTCTGTCCAGCCTAACACATAACAAGGACAATCTTTCTGCTCAAAAACATCCATGTAATTGCTTCTAATTGATCTCCTCGCTAGCAGTCTCTGGAGGGAGGTGCATGTTGAATGTACCATGGAAATGTGCTTTACAGTTCGTGAGTATGAGGAGTGACACAGCGTTGGTCCTTAGAGCATCCAACAGGACAGAGGAGCTTTGTGCTGCTGGAAACAAAGCCAGTAGAAGGGAGAGGTGGGTTTCTCTCCACCTTGGTCTCCGTGATTGGGTGACCTTGAGCAAGTGGCCATGAAATGGAGATGACAGTGATCCTTTTCCCAGTGGGGACACTGGCCATGCACTGCTGGAAGATGGCAAGAGTTTGCAAGAATATTTGCTGGATATTTTCTGATCTTTGTGGAAACTGCCCAGGAGGCAAACCAGCTGTGATGGTTGATCAGGGTGTGTTGGCTGGGCTATAAATACAGGGGGTGTGCTCTGGCCTGGAGACAAGGCGTCTCACTGCAAAGCTGAGCTCTCTTCTCCAGAAATGCAGCTGAAGTTTAGAAACTGCCCATTGGGGCTGTTTCTGGTCCTGATTTATCTCCTTAGGCATTTCTAGGCTTCCCATGGGATATTGCTCATTGTCCCTGAGACTTTGCCGCACAGGACAGAAGGTCCAGTGTTCCATGTCTCTGCCCTGTATAGCTACAAGGGGGTCTGTCTTTGGTTGCCAATTCTGGCTTTGCTTGATGAGTCCATGCATTGAGGATGATTTTTCCTGCTAGGCCAACCCCCTTATCAGTCCCACCGAACGTCAAATTTCCGCAGTTCTTGCATGGGAGTTTCATCTCCCACGACGACTCCTTATGCGAGGAGCCTGTCATTTCTGACATGGAGATCTCGGGTGGCTCAGGAGCTGCCGCTCTGCAGAGCTGCTTGGCAGGGCATGGCGGGTGTCTCTCCACTCTGCTCTCCTGCATATCTTTAGAAAATTGAGCTCGGAGGGAGCTGCGTGGTGTAAACAGCTCATGTGCAGCGACACTTGTGCCAGCAAAGTGTCAGGACCTGGCAGACCTTTGTCCAAACGTGGGCGAGACAACCTGGACAGATCTGGGCATGCACCACCCCTCTGCTTGCAACCTGCCATCTGTGCGAGCACCAACCAGCAGATGTTGCTCCGAGTGCTGCCCGGCCCCGCTTGGCTGGCGTGAATCCCCCCAAAAATGTCGTCTGCGTGGGGTCCTTCCCACCAGACCTGCAGGATCTGCACCATGGATGGAGCAGGATGCTTGGGCGCCAGCTCTGCCCTCAGCTGGTGTGTGCAGATGTGCATAGAATCACAGGATGGTTTGGGTTAAAGGGACCTTGAAGCTCCCCCAGTGCCCCCCTGCCATGAGCGGGGACATCTTCACCAGCTCAGGGTGCTCAGAGCCCCGTCCAGCCTGGCCTGGGATGTCTCCAGGGATGGTTCATCCACCACCCCTCTGGCCAATCTGGTGTTTCACCAAAGAGACATCGCACCCCTTCACCCTTGTCTTTAACCACAACCCATCCACACACTGGGAAACCAACCAGATCTCCATTCACTTGGGGATGGGATTTGAGCGTTGTGAGTGCTCAGACCATCTCCTCTTTGCCCAGCCAGCTGCCCCACTGATCTCTTTTTCTCTTTAACATACAGATGGAGAAATTTCAGAGTGCCTCATGCCTCAGGAAGCAAAAACACCACATAAAAACCCCTCGCCAAGGAAAACATACGACGCACATTTAGCATCGTGGGCTTCCGAGGAGACGGCAGCCGCCTGTCAGCCCCCACAACGAGCAGCTTGCTCGCGACGTTTGAAGTTAATATCTCCTGACGCAGAGACGAGACGACCTCCGAAAGCACAAATTAATAAAAGTGACATGCCAAGAGGAAGCGTCAGCGCGGCGGTGACAAGGAAGAGGCTCTTTGATGTTATCAGCACAGGGGAGAAGGCAACAGAGGAGGATATTAAAAAGATGAGAGAAGAGCTGAATTTGACTGGATGGCAACAATCGGGATCAAAACGAATGAAGGCTTTTTACAAGGAAAACCATACAAGAAATAAGTTTCAGCAAGTAAAATTAACAGGAGGAAAACTTCAGGTTCCTGTAGACAAGCTGGCTGTATGAGGTACAGAGGGAATTTGTGCCTTCTGGAACAATCTCTAACAGTTTTGGCGGGCGTTTAAAAAGCAGCGCAGATAGAGGGAAGAAATTGGAGCATGAGGAAAGCTGGCAGGAGCGAGATAAAACTATCTCCAAAGGTTTTGTTGTAGCTGCTGGAAGAAGCTTCTCTGATGAAAAGAAAACGTTCGGTTTGAAGGGATTCCTCCTGAGAAAAGCTGGCTTAGAGAAAATAAAACGGGGGGGAGTTGGGATGGTCGGTCTTACCAAACTGCAAGGGAATGTTTCATCTCAAAGAGGCATTTTATCTGGAGCTAAGGGTTGTCTTACTGGGTGCATAAACAGGCTGAAATCAAACAGGATGGCTTAGTTTTACTGAACTCAGGTCTTTTGGCCCCAGCAGCAGAAAGCGGGATGGAAAAGCTGCGCTTTACGCTCCCTCCCCTCCATTGCGGAACGAGAACCACCGCAAATTCTATGTTTTTGGAAAGGAGGCTCCCGGACTGAACTGATTTTTCTCAGAAGCACCTAAAAAATGCCGCAGATGCTGCTGGTGAGTCAGAGCAGGGAATCAACAGGGAGTCACCAGCCTGAGGGCGCTGCCAGCGTTGTCCCCGCGCCCTCGTACACGTTTTGAGTCAGACGCGGCGCGACAGCAGCGCCGGCACTCAGAGCCGGCATTTGGGCATCCTGCGAAACGGTCCAGACCAGGGTGTCATCACTCGTACTATTTTGAGCTCCCACTTGCACACGAACGTCAGAGGGAAGGATGCGACAGACGCACGTGCGCGCACGGGCTTTTTAATGTTTCAAGACTTGTCAGCTTGAACGGGAAGGTTGGGAGATGTAACAGCTTTGTCGTGTTCCCTTATCAAACCCACAACAGTGACCTTCTCCGCTTTTATATCAATTACATCAGCCGAACAGCACATCTCCATCATGTGCTGCATCCCAAGAGGGGCTTATTTTGCGTTAATGCTGCGGAGGTCGCTGGGAAGGTTGAGAGTTGGCAGATGAGCTGGCTGGAGGAGGGATGATGCCCCTGAGAGATGCACCGGTGATGAGAACAGAAGTGTCTGTGGACAAGAGGCAGTGCTGGGGGTGCCAGGAGGATGGCAAAGCTGCGACTCCAGGGCTGGCACGCCAGCATCTCACAGCAGGGCCTGGGGAAGAATAACCGCAGCACCAGTACGGGTGAGGGGTTGACCTGTGGAAAGCAACATATTGCAGGGAAGAACCTTTGTTTGCTTGGTGGAAAGCGGCCCTGGTAGGAGCAGCTGGATGAGCAAAGCTCGGCTCTTCTGGGCTGGATCTGCCCAGGGTGGGAGCTCTGATTGCCCCAGCTGGGGCATTTGGGGCATCTCTTTTGCGCCTATTGAGCTTTCTATACATCCTTTCTCTCCAGGAGAGAATAATGAGGATTTCTCATCTCTTTGTTGTCCCTAATTTCATATTTCTGCACACGGTAAATGATTGCACAGGGATCACGCTCACATTGACTCCCTTGGCACCCATGGGCACATACCAAACCCTGACTCAAGTCATTATGACCATACAGGTTTCCCCAAAACCCTCAATTATCTTTTCACTGCTCAGAAGGAGCTGGATAAACACTTTCGGGGAACATCTCCCTTTTCCCTGGCTCTGGACACCACCAGGAGCTGAACTGTGTCAGGCTTGGTGGGAAAAGTGCCACCTTCAAGCAAGCGCTGCTCCAAAACTTAAGCTGTGATGTTCGTAAGATGTAGACCGAGCTTGTCTGGGCTGCAGACACAACTGGGCCTGAGCTTTTGGCAGAAACCTCTCCCTGCAGGAAGCAAGAAACCTGTCAGAACGTTTTGTTTTAAAACTCACTGAAAAGGCTGCGATGCTGGTTGGAAAAATACCTCCCATCAAGTCACATTTTTCTAAAAAAAAGTGGTGGTTGTATCTATTTATTTATTTTTTAACTAATGGCATGGAAACGTCTTTATTCTCCTCCAAAAGTCGAACCTTTCGTATCCAGAATTTTGGGCTGGAAAATGGTTTTGCTGTTGCCAGATGTCACTTCCAGCTGCTGAGAAGAGCAAACCAGCCCCTTTGACAAATATGTTGGCGGTGGCTTCGTTCTTGGGTCCAGAGACCAAATGGCAGCTCTGCCGCTTCCTCAGTGGTGGGAAAGACCTTAACACTTCCATGAAACCAACTCAATGAGCCAGCTGAGTGTCTGAGGATGTCCCTGGGAAAGGGACCTGGTGGAGAAGGTGGGATGGAAGGAGATGGTATTGCCAGTACAAAACCCCATTGCTTGTTGGGACTAACGGTCCCTTTTTGCAGGTAAAACGGGTGGTGACTAAAGATCAAGAAAAGCAGTGGGGACCAACCTGCTGAGCAAGCACAGAAACAACGATGCTGAAGTGCCAGCGGCTCTGCCAAGCAAAAAGGGCAGCTTGATAAATTATTTGCTGCGAATTAGCCCCGTGCTGGCTTGGAGCACATTTCAACGGAATGAGAAAGGGATGTGAAAGACATGGCACTGCTGTCTATTTATGGTTGTGATATATCTGCAGAGTACTGGACGCTTTGCATTCAGCCGGCGAGCTGCCTAAGACGGGGACCAGAGGTGATGGTCGTGCTGTAGCAGCTTGTTCTCCCTGGCTGGAAAACAAGGTCGTTCGGGTCTGCGCTGCCGGCCTAAGATCCTTCTGCAGATTCCTACCTCAGGTGGCTGCATCTTGTTTGGCAAACACACCCTTTCGCTGAAAAACAACTTCCCTGATCATTTATTAATGTGTGCTACAGCACAGAAAGCCTCGCTGGGGAAGTCTGTGGGCACCAGCCTCCTGCTGCCTAGACCCAGTGCAACTTTTCCTGAGGAGGTTTTTGGGTTTGTGTGGGGATTTAGAAACATTTTCTGGCTGCGCTTCTTCCTGGGTGTGATTCTTATTGAAGCACCTCGTCTGTTGGATGGTCTGTGGAAGAGCAGAGACTGCAGCCAGCTGAAGGTTGGGCAGTCACACATCTCTAGAGGACGCAGGGAGGACCACATTACCGTAGAATCATTTTGGTTGAAAGAGAACCTAAAGACTGAGTCCAACCATAACCTAACTAGCACTAAACCATGTCCCTAAGAACCTCATCTACACACCTTTTAAACCCCTCCAGGGATGGTGACTCCACCACTACCCTGGGAAGCCAGTTCCAGTGCTTCACAGCTCTAGGGGAATACAAGAATGCCGTGAAGTTATCCAGGGGGAAAATTAGAAGGGCCAAAGCCCAACTAGAGCTGAGCCTGGTTACGGCTGTAAAAGGCAACAAGAAATGTTTCTATAAATATATCAGCAACAAAAGGTGGGCTAAGGAGAATCTCCATCCCCTGAGAGAGGATGAGGGAAAGGTTGAGGTACTAAATGTCTTCTTTGCCTCAGTCTTTACCAATAAGACCAGTTGTGCTCCAGCTACACACCCTCCTGAGCTGGAAGAGAGGGATGGGGAGCATGTTAAAGGATGCACACGAGTACCACGTTATATTCTTGTTACTCTTTTGAGCCAGGTAAAGTCGACTGGTAAAGGAAAAGGTGTTTTTAGCTGCCAGAGGAGCAATGCTTCAAAACTTGAGCCCCAACCGTGTGGAGTTTCACAGAGCTGCTCTCCTCAGCTGCTAAAAACCATGGCTTGGTGGAAAGTAATTGCTCCTTGAGCAGCAGCATGAAGGAGAGCTGATGTCTTATGGCTTCGTGCCCTTTATCCCGCCCCACCCCATCCCTTTCGCCTCCAGCAATGTGTGTGCATTCCCCACCTCTTAGGATAATGCTTCCAGAAGGCAGCAGATGCTGGGAGCAGCTCGGAGCCATGTGCATGGTCCATCAGCCCCACGGCTGCTTGGGCTGTGCCCATCCTCATCCCAGCGGAGCCGCCGACTTGGTTCCCCTCACTCGACTCACCCGGCGGTACTCACACAACACCCAAGGACCTGAATTATTTCTGAGAACACGCTGCCAAATCTTCTTGGAACGGGCTTGCGGATTTGAAAGCTGCCGGGGGTGATGAATGAGCAGACAAATGGGCTGACAACAAGCTCTCATAAGGCGTTTCCTCTGGAGATGGGGTCAAAGTCATGATTTTCTATTGCCTCCTTACAAAAGAAATAGTGCAGCTACAATTCTTGGCTTCTTCGCGACTCCATGCAGGCGCAGCACATCTGCACCCGCTGAATCTGCTCGCAGAGCTTGGTGGGGTGAGGACAGGAGCTAGAGGAGAGCCAGGAGGCTGGTTGTTGGGTTGAGGAGAACCCTCCATCATGCCACGGGCTTATAAAATAGTGGGACTGTGCTGTCAGCCCTTATCATAGAATGGTTTGGGTTGAAGGGACCTTCAAAGTTCATCCAGTGTCACCCCTGCCATGAGCAGGGACATCTTCACCAGCTCAGGGTGCTCAGAGCCCCGTCCAGCCTGGCCTGGGATGTCTCCAGGGATGGTTCAGCCACCACCTCTCTGGGTACCTGGCCCAGGTTCTCACCACCCTCAGACCAACAATTTTTTGTGAGCGCACCCCAAGTCTCAGCAGCTCTTCACCACGCGAGTGGGTGGGAGCAGAGGATTTGCGTGAGAATCGCAGTTTTCTTCGCACATTTCCAGGCTTCCTCCTGAACGTCTGAAACTGTGAAGTGAATGTCACCTTACTCGGGAGGTGGGAGGAACAGGAAGAGAAAACAACACCCAATTTGGTTTCTTTTTTTTTTTTTTTTGAGAAAATTCTCATGATTGTTTAAGGCAACCTCATGATTTTTGGGGAGGTTTGCTGCTGGGTAACAGCAAGAACAAGTGACAAGGTGTGAGGAAACGGCCTCAAGTTGCGCCAGGGGAGGCTGAGGTTGGATGTGGGGAACAATTTCTTCCCCAAAGGGCTGTGGGGCATTGGAACAGGCTGCCCAGGGCAGTGCTGGAGTCACCATCCCTGGAGGGTTGGACAGACGGACATGAGGTTCTCAGGACATGGGGTATTACCAGGGGTGGGTTATGGTTGGACTCCATGATCTTGAGCGTCTTTTCCAAACAAAATAATTCTACAATTCTATGGCGGTCTTAAACCCCATTTCACAGCCAGGATGAGAGCCACGTGTTGCTCATCCCACTCCACGTGGTCTCTTGCCACAGCACCAGCCTCCAAGCTCAGCCCAGCATCGCCCCGTGATGCCCTCCTGCCATTGAGAACAGCCGCCCCGAAAAGCCGAGGTGTTTATTAGTTTATATTAGTGTAAAGAGTGGGCACACACGTCCGCTGAAAACCCCAGGACATGCTATAATGTTCCCTCTCTTCCACTATGAATTTGGCTTTGCAGCTGATAGATAAGACAGTTGGAGTCAACACAATGTGTGTTGCCTCTAATCAGTTGACATGCTAGATCCCTGACAGAAAAACACTTTGTTCCCAGTGGTAATTGTTAGTTCCCTGCCAGTCTTGGAGATCACACTGCTTTCAGTTTGATAAGCGATTGAAATATGGACTTTTAAGAAAAAAACAAAACAAAACATAACAGTGAGTGAATCTGATGCAAGACCTACCCAAGCTCTTATGAATTCCTTGGGAAAAGCTTGTGGATGTCTAACAGGGAGAATAAGTCCAGCTGGCTCTTAGGCTGGACATGAGGAAGGAATTGTTGGCCCTGAGGGTGGTGAGAGCCTGGCCCAGGTTGGCCAGAGAGGTGGTGGATGAACCATCCCTGGAGACATCCCAGGCCAGGCTGGACGGGGCTCTGAGCACCCTGAGCTGGTGAAGATGTCCCTGCTCATGGCAGGGGGGGCACTGGGGGAGCTTTGAAGGTCCCAACCCAAACTGTTCCGTGATTTCTAAATTGGTGCATTCTGGTGGTATCTCCTCCAGGCTTCAATGTCTAATGGAACTAGCTTATCTGCTAGGGATGGGCATTGTCACAGTGTCTCACTGCTCATCCCCCATCCCCTTTTGATACCTGGATCCCGTAAAGTCACAAGTTCACCCGTGGATGCCAACCCAAAGGTAGAGACACTCTGCACCTTCAAGAATAAATAAACATAGTACAAAGGTCCACCATGGACATAGTGCCAACTCGCTTGCCAGTCATAAATGAGCATAAGGTATAGAAAGACCAGTTTGCACCAGCCCAGGCCAGGCTGGGCTTTGACAGCTGGTTCAACCAGCCACCATGGCCATGCCTAAGAGCCTGGAGATCTTGCTATCAGTCACCTTGAGGCAGGGCTGGCACAAATTCCTTCCCCTGGTCCAGAAGCGATGACGGGGACCAGGCTGGCACAGGGGTTTGGCAACGGGATGCAGAGTTTTGGCAGCTCCGCAGCTTCGTGGCCCGGCTGTCGATGAGCACTTGTTACTACCTGATGGTTGCTGGGCATCCTGTGGATGATGAATGCATGGCCAGCATCCAGGTCTCAGGAGATAATGAAAATTGATAATACAAAACGAGCTCTTCAGCACCTTCCTCGGAAGCCCTTTGCACCATGCTCTGGGCAGGAGAAGGATTTGTCCCAAAGGAAAGTGGTTTTGTGCATGAGCATGGGCTTGGAGGATGACAAAGGGATGTCCTCAGCCCTTCGGCCAGCTGCAGCATCCTCTGTGGGTAAATCCACGCTGACCTCCGCTCCCCACGGCTCGTTTAATGCCCTCCCAAGGTTTGGGACTCCATCAGTTCTCCCAGAACAAGTTTTTACAGTCCAGCTGTGATTCTCCCCCAGCGTGGCCACCACGTTGGTGATGGTCACCCAGCAGCACCCAGCCAGGAGCTCGCAGAGCTGCAAACACCCCCATCGCATCCATCCCTCCGGACTACAACAGCAGCAGGGTTTGGAGCTCCAGGAAACCCACCTTCTCTCTTTATGGGGGTGAAGCAGCGTCACTGTGACCCGGTTCTATTTAAACTCCTGGTTGCTAATAAATGAGACACGAAGACACAACTACAATCCACTGTGGATACAATCTACAGTATCAGAGCTGGCCCCACCATCACAGAGCAGGTTGAGCATGGCCAGGACATCACACCCACGCGGCCGGGAGGTGTGTGAGGATGTGACAAATGGTGAAAGGGGGACGAGGGGTGCGGAGCAGCCCCTGGGATGGGCTCGTCCTGGTGACAGCCCCTCGTCTCGCACCGAGGGCTCCCGCTTGGGGAGAAACGACACAGCCCGGCCATTTCCACAAGACCAGCTTTAATATCAGTCATGAGAACGAGAAGAAAGCACAGAATCCATTAACGGGAAAAAAAAAAAAAAGATTAAAAAAAGAAAATAAAATTAAAAATTAATAAAGAAAATAAAGAAACCCACCGCCCCGTGCCCACCCGCTGCAGACGGACTATCCAGGCACGGCAGATGGAGAACAACACAGCAGCCGGGGGGCCGATCCACCGAGAGCCCCCGGTCCAGCCCCGCTCCAGGGATGCTCACCTTGGGGTGACTGGTAGCGCTGAGGAGCCCCGGCCTCGGGGGACCCGGCTTAGCTTAAGATTCATCACAGACTGACACGAAGGACAAGAATGTAAGAAGAATCCAAGAGCTGCGACTTTTTGTTTCTTTATTCTAATTCAGCCTACGACGTTAGTAATGGTGATTTCAGGGGATGGCTGGGCCCGCGAGTTCCTTCTTGTAGTGAAAATCAGAGACTGTAAAGAGGAACAGAGCTTATAAAGACAGATAGGAATATATTGCCATAAAAAGAACTGGCATGCAAGTGCTTTGTACATTTGGCAGTATGTGAAAGGACGGGGCTTCGGTTTGGTTTGTGGTGGTGGCGGTTTCTTTGTTTTGTACAGTTCAAAAATGAGCTGCTGCCTTCACATCTTGAAGACAACCCCCCCACAGGAAAGGACAACACAAGTCAAGTCCAAGGCGCCTCTCGCTTGGGTTTGGCAGAGTATATATATAATATATATATATTTATTTTTTTTTTTTAATGCATAGCGATTTTCTTCCTTTTTTTTTTGTTTATATATTTTTTATATATATATATTTTTCCCCCGTTGCAAACCTGAGCTCGGTCCCTGCTTTCCTGTGCAGTTTTCCTTCCTTAGGTGTTGGCACTGTGGAGCGGTCGGGCGGTGTCAGCAGGCGATCTCCTCCAGCGTTCCCAGGGTGGCCTGCAGCGGCACGTTCACAGTGTGGCTGATGGTTTCCGAATGATTTGGCATGGGGTCGCAAGTGCTCTGCGGACAGAGAGGGGGCCACAGGGTCACCCCGGGGCCGCTGGATGCTCCCCGTCCCTTCCCAGCTGGGATCTTCTTTCTTTGCTCAAGCATCAATCCTTTGGAAATAAGTTGGGGCTAAACGCTGCATTCTACTATTCCATGATTTCATGATTCCATAATTATATCATTCTATGATTCCGTGATTCCATGATTGCATAATTCTATGATTCCATGATTCTATTGCACGCTTCTACAAGTCTATGACTCTACAATTCTATGATTCCATAATTCTGTGATTCTATGACTCCATAATTCTATGATTCCATAATTCTGTGATTCTATGACTCCATAATTCTATGATTCCATAATTCTATGATTCCATAATTCTATGATTCCATGATTCTCAGAAACCATGATTCTGATTCCACAATTCTGTAATTCCACAATTCTATGATCCCACAATTCTACAAGCCTATGATTCTACATTTCTATGACTCCATAATTCCATGATTCCATAATTCTATGATTCCACAATTCTATGAACCCATGATTCTGATTCCACAATTCTGTAATTCCACAATTATATGATCCCACGATTCTACAAGTCTATGATTCTACAAGTCTATGAGTCTACAATTCTATGATTCCATAATTCTATGATTCCATAATTCTATTATTCCCTAATTCTATTATTCCTTAATTCTACAATTCTGACTCCATGATTCTACAAGTCTATGATTCCATAATTCCATAATTCTACAATTCTATGATTGCATTATTCCATAATTCCATGATTCCATAATGCTACAATTCCATGATTCCATGATTCTATGATTCTGTAATGCTATAATTCCATAATTCTACAACTCCGTTATTCTATGATTCCATAACTCTACAATTCATATGGAATGACTTCACCTGCCTACGCACCCAACCGCAGGGCAATCTCCTCCTCTCTCAATGGGTCTCCTTACCACGTTTTCATCATGGCTCCCTTCCTCTTCCTCCTTTCCGAGTAGGTCTAATAATTTCTCCTTGATCAGCTGCAAAAGAGGGAGGTTGGGTTAAAATGGGCAAGAACTTGCCTAAGTTCTCGCCCTCGTGGGCATCCATGAGGTGTTGGGTTTGGAGGACACCCTCCAATGGATATGGATGGAGAAGGCGACAATCTTTCCAAGAAAACCAGCCCATGTGCCAAAACGGAACTCTTCACATGGAAAAAATCCAAACCCTTGATTTTTAAAATATAATTGGGGGTTTATACAAAAATATCAGCTATGTGCCCGCTGGTTCTCTTCACAGTCACATATTTTCCCGGCAGACCATGCTGATAAAGAACATATTTTCAAGGGAAATCCCAGATTGGTTGGAAAATGAGTGTTTTTCTGAAAATCTTCCACTGGGGGAAAAGGAAAAAGAAAAAGAAAGGTAAAAATATGAAAAATTGGGTCAGTTCCTACAGAAGGGAGGGGGATGCTGGATGATACGTAGAGACACGTGGTGGGGATTTGGGACCCTGATGAGCCCAGGAGCACAAACAGGACCAAGAGGAGGATTACACTGAGAGAACGATGCACAAAACCCCATCTCTAGGGTCAATATTTGATCTGATTTTGGCTAACCCACCAGAAAAGAATAATTATATCCATTTGCTGGCCATCTTAAAGAGTTTACAAATGCTTTGGTTGGAAACATGGTGAGTTTTAGGTGCGTTGAACCCCACCTTGATGAAAACCTGAGCGGATTAGATCAACCATGTACATTAAGCATCATTTAAGGCATTTTATTCCTTTTATCCCTGTCTGGAGTGGGTTAAATATCTGTCATGGGTGACCGTGAAGATGTCCCGTATTGAGCAGAGTTGGCTGAACCTGCTGGTGATAAGGAGATAAGGATGATCTCTAAGCCATATTTACCCCCAAAGTAGAAAAAAATTGAAACAAACAAAAAAAAAAACATCAAGAAGAAACTATTTGCCAAGTTCTATAAGCAGATGTCAAACAAAGGACTAAAACAGAGAAGACAAATCCAAACTTTGCAAGGTTTCTTATTAGGAAAGAACCCCAAGAAAGCCGGGAATAGGCGATTTTAATGAAATATTGTGTGCGTTCAGCCTGAGATATAAACTGAGGCGCAGGTTTTGTTTGCACTCCAAAGCCATTATGAGCTTTATGCTCGTAATTTTCAATATATTTTATTGCAGAATAATGCCACCGAGTGCTAAGAGCTGCCCAGAGGGGATGGGGAGTGACTGTCTTCAAATGTAAAGCTGGCATCCCAACTTTAATAACAGCAGAGGAGGTTTCGGGATGGCCCGGCGAGCTTGGAGCAGAGCCAGTGGTTGTGTGACGTCCCCGTGCACCCACCTGGCTTGGCACAAATTAATGTCATAACCACGAATCCCATGGGATTAAAAACCCCCGGTTCCATCATGACACTATAAGGACTGAGACAGGAATATAAGGACTGAGACAGGGACATAAGAGCACTGGACTCTGCAGGTTGAAAATGTTGCATATTTGGGCGCAGGGGGCCCAAAACCATTGTATTAAAATCACCAGGCAATGAGTAGATGAGCTGAATTAGTGGGAGGCACCTTCCCAGGGACAAGGGCGAAGGATCTTGGGCTGGGATGTGTCAAATTTACTGGGAATTCCCTGTCTCCATAGGTGTTTGTGTCCTCCTTGAAACTATCCCAAGCCATAAACTTGTTCTTCCCTGCTCTAAAACAGGACACACGCTTGTGTGTTTGTGTCCCTGGGGTCACCTGGGTGTAAACCAGGTCCTCATCAGCAGGTCGCATCCAGCTCCAGCCCCTGCCTCAGTTTCCCCTTTTATAAAGAAAAATGATGAGCCTGACCCCCAACATAAATCCTTCTGCAGTGCGGCGATGGAGACTGGGAAGGAAAATCAGCGACTGGCGGGGAGGATGCTCCAGGGATGGTTATTTTAGACTACAGTCCCTTTAGGTGGAAAAACAGGGTGCAAAAAGTCCAAGCGGCAGGAGGGAGCAGAGAGCAGCTGGAACCTGCCGTGGAGGATGCTGGAGGAACTTGCTCAGGCAAAAAGAGATTAGAAGTATATAAGAGTTGTAACTGTGCTGCTGGAGGGCAGGAGGAGGGAGGTGCCAGGCAGTGATGTCCCCTCCAGATTGCTTCTTGCAATAATTCCCATTAAAGAGGGAGTCGCTTTCTTCCAGCGCAGCTGCTCTCGGCCACCGCGGAGCCACGGGACCACGCTGGAGCTCATCTCGGTGCTTCCTAGAAAGCTCCTTTGCTCCAGGGCTGCTGGCAGAGCTGCAGCGAGTAGATAACAGAGACTGGGGTTTTTCCACCCACCAGCAGCGGTACGAGGTCTGGCCTCCTGTCTGGGCTGCGACTCAGGCATTAATTAAAGGTGTTTTGATGAGGTGGTGATGCTGGGAGAAGCTCGAGTGGGGATGGGGACAGGAGGGTGCAGCAGCAGGTCCCCAGCCAGCACCCCAAGCTTCAGGGTGGGAAGCAGCACAGCCACGTGAAGGTGGTGCTTAATTAGCCCAAGCGAGAAGCAAACCTCGTTAACAGAGGCAGGGTGCCAAGCGAGCCTGGCTATGCCATGCCATGGCTGCATGCCAGCCCCCTCCACGGGGAGAGCCCCTACATAGCACTATATAGCACTATTGGAGAGCATTAATTAGATAGTATTGCTGATTAAAATTAATAATCCATGTGGGCACATTGGAGGGTCTTGATCTGTGACCACCCCACATCCTGCCAGAGGAATAAGGCGAAGGGTGAGGGTCTTACCTCATATATATAATCGAAGAGCTCTAGTATAGTGAGGATGCTAGCACCGATAAATAGCCCCATCTGGCCTCCAATGTCACCTAGGAGAGAAAACAACACATGGATGGATTTTACCCTGGGGGTGAATGATCTTACAGGCACCCGTGTGACCGCGGTGCAGCCGCCGTCCCCAAAAAGTGGGGCATTTCAAGGAATGACCCCTAGAAACATCAACATGCCATGAAAAGCATCTCAGAAAGGACATTGCTGGCCACCAAAGCATTTGTCATAGAATCATTGAATAGTTTGGGTTGGAAGGGATCTTTAAAACTCACCTAGTCTACCCCCCCCTGCAATGAGCATCTTCAACCAGATCAGGTTGCTGAGACCCCCATCCAGCAACCTCTCCTGCTAATGAGGCCATCAGCTGGGAGCCTAATGAGGATGCGATACCGCCCGCGGGCATCCGAGGAAGCCATCTGTCAGAGTCAGACAGCAGCCTTCGTCCCGGGAATCCCCGAGCCCCATTCCCAAACTGAGCTGGGGAAGGAGAAAAATACTGGAGAAGAATTGGGTAACGTCCCCTGGAGCCAAGAAAAAATCCCAACCTATCAAAGAGGGGAGAGGGAGATGGCCTGATCATTTTAGGGGAGCATCTCGAGGCTGTCTCAGGGTCCTGGCTGGAAAGCAGGATGGATTTGGAGCATGTAAGAGGCGATGGGTAGATGGTTTCAAGAGCTGTCCCCCTCCACACACCAGCCTGCCAGCAAGGGGAGCACCAGAGAGAGAATCCATCACCCGCTCAGCCCCACAAGTCCAAATAATAGGGCCCTGGTAGCAAGTAGAGATGGAGCAGCTCATGTTAACCTTTCATACGTGACACACGGACGAGCTGTGGTCCCTGGGACGTTCTTGTGAAGACTTGGTGGTGGAAGGAAAATAAGATGTGGCCTGATGGCCAAGAAAGAGGTTGGACCTTGTTGGGGTTTTCAAGGCAATGCACATGAGCTGTGCACCCACTCGTAGCGTCTGTCTGTCCCACAAACACACAAGGACTCCAGTACCGGTGCACACAGACTCCAAATTGCACCCCTGACCCTTCCTTACCAAGTAAGGCTGCCACTTCATAGGCTTTCTTCTGCTCAATTGTCTCGTAGTTGAGTGCTTCAAAAAATATGTCCAGCACAAGAATATTCTCTCTGTAGAAAGAGGACAACAGCATCAGGACATCAGCCACCAGTGGCCTCATGTGTTTTTGGGATAAGAAAACAAAAAAAGAAGGGGACTTTGGGGTTTTATTCCCCTCTCTGTCCTGACTGTTCTCTTGCTGGGATCCTCAGCAACCCACGGACACTTGGACCTCCTGGAGACCAAGACCATACGGCACCATCAGGACCAGCCTTAGCAGGAGGTAGAAAATGTCTCCCCAGGATCTCTCAGGATCTGAGTTCTGGATCTCACTTTGATGGCAATAGCAAGAGTCCAAAGTCCATTTAATATGGACTAACTCTTGCTGCCTCCACAAGGCAATAATGTGCTCTGGGCTGGGAGAGGTTCCCAACAGCAGCTGCCTGAGGTCCACAGCCCACACTTAGGTAGAGAGCAGCCATAACTCAGACAGAACCACCAAAATTGGCTTTCCCTGTCAAAATAAAGGACTTTTTGCACTTTTTTTGGTGAGTATGGAGTATGCTTATGAAGACAAGACCAGGGAAGAACACGGAATGTGTGGAAACACATCTACTGAGAAGAAAGCAACCTACACCTCATCTCTTCAAGGGGTTCACCCTAACCCTCCCTGGAGGACATACCTCTGGTGATGGAGGCATTGGCAAGGTCTGGTCTTAGCACAGACTGGTTTGAAAAACCAGTGGGGCTTTACAGACACTTCCCCCCAGGAAGCAAAGGAGATTTGTTTTCTCCAACACTCACGAGATATATTTTTCTGACTTGTTGAACTTCTTCTCCAGGTACTTGGCCGAGGTCTTGCTGGGGATCTTGACCATGGAGAGCTCTTTGTTGTATCTGGTCAGGTTACAGGGTGTCCTGCAGATGCAGTAATTGCTGTCCTTTTCGGCAAGCAAACCTGGAGGAGGTCACAAGAGTCAGATCTCATGGAGGAACATGTGGTGATTGAAATCAAGACCTAGGATGGCTCCCTCCATCCCAAACCCACACCCAGAAGTGCTCTCCTCCTACATATCCCAGGGTGCCCATTATCCTGAGGGTTTCTGCACTGGTGGAGCCCCATGTAGAACCAGAAGAAACTTCATCCCAAGGCGCACCCAGCCCTTCCCAACAAGTTGAGTCTCATCACAACCCATCACCAGGTTGCAGCTTCTCTACGTCACCCCAGTCCTCCCAGCGGGGAGGACACAGGCTGCTGGACGTCCCCTCCCGCTCGGGACACCCGTGGTACCCGGGTATCTCTCGGTACTCACCGAGCGCAGGCTCCGCACATTCCTTATACTGTTCCGGGGTACAGAAGGGAGCGTCCCCTGCATGGAAAGGACAAATCCATCAATGGGCACCGGCCACTGCTGCTGCACGGGACCTGGGACCGCTGGGCTCTCCGTGGGGATCGCAAGGACCTTGTTTTAGCAAAGTGAACCCAGGCTGGGGATGGGCAGCAGAGGAATTGCAGAGGAATGGCCTTTTTTTGCAAACTGAGGACGGGACTGCTGGAAATACCAGCCAGTGGTGTTAACTTGGGCTAAATAAGACCCATGTCCCTCTGGTCCCTATTTCAGAGCATTTTGCAAAGGCTATTAGCATCCTTCTTTCCTTAGGGAAAGGTATGTCTAGCTCCTTTAATCCCTGGTCCCTTTCCAGCTCGTTAACCCTTAATGACCCATGCCAAGTGGAGGGAGGGGGCCCCTGCCCATCCATGGTACACTGACCTGGCATGTGAACCATTTTGCAGTTGCAGTTTTCCACAATATAGCGGGTCTCGCAGTCGATCCTGCAAGCCGTGATGCTGTAAACGGGAAAGAAGTCTAAGCCCATATCCGACGAGCGACATTCACCCCACGGCGGAGGCAGGTACGTCAGCTGCAAGAGAGGGAGGAGCGGGGTGTCAGGGGATGCTGGGGACAGGCAGAGCAGCGGGGCGCAGCATCTCCTTCCTCTTGCACAGAGGAGCCTCATAGTGTAATTTCAGTGATGTCTTTAAGAAGGTGACCAAGCGGTGCCATTGCAAGGGAAGGCTGCAGTATGACTTTGGCCAAGTGAGAGCCTTTAGCAAGAGAATCACAGATGGTTTGGGTTGAAGGGACATTAAAGCTCCCCCAGTGCCCCCCCTGCCATGAGCAGGGACATCTTCACCAGCTCAGGTTGCTCAGAGCCCCGTCCAGCCTGGCCTGGGATGTCTCCAGGGATGGTTCAGCCACCACCTCTCTGGCCAACCTGGGCCAGGCTCTCACCACCCTCGGGGACAACAATTCCTTCCTCATGTCCAGCCTGAATCTCCCTCCTTTAGTTTCAAACCATTACCCCTTGTCCTATCGCAAAAGGCCCTGCTCAAATTCTGTCCTCATCTTTCTTCTCGGCCCCTTTTAAATCCAGAAAGGCCGCACTAAGGTGTCCACGGAGCTTCTCTTCTCCAGCTGAACACCCCAACTCCCAGCGTGTCCTCCTGATCTTCTGCTCCAGAGCTGCTCTGCTGTACCCCCACCCCAGCATCTCCGGGAGCGGAGCTGCAGCAGGACGGTGCATTGGGGACGTGTGGCACCAAACAGTCTCCAAGAGCAGCCCTGGGCTCCTTCTTGCACCGCTGGGAAACTCCTGCCCATGCAGGGACTGAAGGGGAGGCTCCGACCCGCAAATCATCTCTGACTTTGGTGACAGCAAACGTGTCAACATCTCCCATCTCCAGCTTACTCCGACCTCCAAACTGTGCCGCTCATGGGAACAACACAGACAGCGCGGGTGACGCCGAGGAGCAGGACGGGGTGGCGGTGACATCCTGGCAATGGTTGTGACTGCTCTGGTGTGAGCCACGCTGCCACATTTGCACCGTTCCCTTCTTCAGGCACTTTTCTTGATGAAAAATGCAGATCATAACCCTCAGAGAGAGCGAGGGAAGCGGGAAGCACATGGAAAACGCCAAGAACAGTTCAGCCACTGGAGATTGCTGCAGAAGGTGAAACATGCCAAGGGCAGGGTGCACCGGAGCCATCGGGAGCCTCCAAACCTTCCTGCTCCCCATGGATGGAGGCTCAGCAATGGGACGTGGTGCTGAGCAGCACCTCGCTGCAGCCCCCCAGAGAAGGCAGACAGGTCAATCACATCCTTTTCCAAACACCCATGCTCAAGGAGAGCCCTATGGAGCTAAATACACTTCATCTGCTCTCCTGGCACCTCATGATGTTGAGGAACCTGCCTTCTTCTCCCCCATTTCCACCTCCAGGGAGGTTCGTAAGTCGCTCTGCTCGGCGCTAGCGCAGTGCAAACCCTTCTGCCGTTCCCGCTTTATTTAACGCAAAAGCGGAGATAAGATAAGCAGGACTCCACAACCCACCACAAAAAAGCCTTAATTCAGAACACGCTGGAGGAAAAACAGTCACTCTCTGGCCCCCGCGGCCAAATCTACCTCGTTCCTCTCCTGTCTGCAGCTTGGCAGCCTTTCCCGTTTCCCATTTATCTTTGCTAAATGCTCTGCACTCCTCTTTGCTAGAGAGCAGAAAATAGCATCCCCCGACCCCCTCCTTCTCTGTGTTTTAAAGCAGCGGCCAATTTGCTGTGCTTTGCTCCAAACAGAACGTTTTGTGCTGGCAAAGCACGTTGGCTGAACGAAAACATGCCTTGAAAAAATAATGTAGTAAGATTAATCACATCCTAAAATAAATTTGTAAACATATATTGATGGACTATGAGCCTAAAACTTGGCGGTGAGGCTCTACGGTGCTTGTTTTGGGTTTCTGCTGGTGATGTGTGGGGAAGGGAGGAGGAAAGAGATGACACACAAAGTGGAGACACATTGCAGATGCTGTTGGATAAATAACAACCCCATGAATCCTTCAGGCATAGGCCTGGGGTAACTATGACGGAACTAGGGCAGTGTGAGCTGTTTGGAGCCCATGCTCTGCTCTAGGTCTGCCTCATGAGATCTCCTACAAGAGCAGAGCTCCAGCTCTCCAAAGCACCCTCTGAAAACATGGTCACCTTCTGCACAGCTTGCAGAGCTGATAAACCCCCCTTGTGGCTTTGACTTACGAACCAGCCAGCTGTTAAAAAAGCCATAACGGGCTTAAATTGTGGCCAGGAAGAGAAAGATGAGATGTTGGGATGAACATGGCTTGTGGTGAGGACAGCTGGGTATGGGCACAGTTGGACTTGGAGGGGCATGAACTCTGGAAGCTAAAGACCAAAGATGATCTTTGAAGGTCTTTTCCAACCCAAACTATTCTATGATTCTAAAGGAGAGTCTGAGGAGGATTGCCAGGCTTCGATGGGTGATCCTGCCCTCTGGGGCTGGACAAGCTCTCAGCTCAACCAAACCAAACCAATTCCTTCTCTAGGAATGATTTTGCCATGAACAGTTCCCATCCAGGAATCCAGAGGTGCTTTGCTTATTCCAACCCTTTGCCTGCTGCATCTATGGGCACCATACTGGTTCTTCTTCCAGATGAGCCACAGGTCCTCCTCATGATGAGATGGTAGTTCAAGGTCTTCCCCTGCATGACGTCCAGAACAGACCCAAAAAGAGCTCAGCCCCTGCCTGCGCAAGGGAGAAGGGGTCTCCATGTGATGGTGAACAGAGTTTTGGCTCTGCTTCCCTCCCCAACTCCCTTCCCCTGCTCCTGGGAGCATCGTAGAATCATTTTGGTTGGAAGAGACCTTTAACATCATTGAATCCAACCGTTAACCCAATCCTGGCACTAAATGTGTCTCTGAGAACCTCATCATCCCTGGTCTCAAGTGCTAACCCCCTGGCAGCGATGTCCAGCCCCAGCAGATCTGTGTGGTCTCCTCAGCACCTCTGCAACAGTGCAAAGAAATAGGATGCTACACATCGCCCATTGGAGCCCAGGCTGAGGGACACGAGCTCCAGAAACCCCCAAATCTGCCGAAATCCGCGCTGATGCTCAAGCTGCTTCGAAAAGCAACAGCGGCGAGCGCAATTCAGCTGCTGGGAGCGACAACGCAGTGATCTCAGCAGGTCCCATCTGAAGAGCAGATGATACCCATAACGGGTGTGAAGACGCAGCAGGTGATGGAGGGATCCATCCCATCTGCAAGGACCAGCTGAGGCACCCAGCTCCCGACAATCTCAGCATCCTCCAAGGAAGTGGGTTTATCTGAATGGGATGGGTTTGAAAATCTGCAAAACAGCACCTTGGAATGAGAATATCGAGAGTGTCTTTGTGACAATAGCAGAGAGCCGTTTGAAGAGGAGCTTTTCTCGTTTGCTTTACACTTGCAATATAATAGAGTACCAGATGCCATCATTTAGTCATCCGCGGTGGAGAAAGGGACCCATATGTTGCACGTTGTATGATAAAGGAGAATAAATAATCGCCGTCTCAGATGGTATCAGCTCTCATCCAAGCGCAGCTACACGCTAATCTTTTAAGCCCTTTAAATTTTGTTCTGAATGCAGGTGACGGGATCAGAAAATGATGGAGTGGCGATCAGATATTTTAGCTTACATACTTCTTTGCTCGGCCAGCGTTGGATTTGAGCCACGGCGCTCGTGAACTGGCACCGCGTCTGCAAGAGGTGCGAGGGCTGAATGATTAATTAAACCCTAATCAATGCAACTTCATTAACAGCATTATGGCCCATTTTGTAGCCAGGGCCACGAGCACCAACTACCCTCATACTGCAAAGCAAAGTCGGGTTGCATCTCCCCATAACGGTGGCGTTCCCTGGGGATTTGCTGCCTTGCCATACACACAACCCTGTGTGCACACTCATGCACACAATTCACTTCTTACTTCTTCCTAAAAATGCAGGAATAGGGGCAACACATTTCCCTTGCTGCATGCCAAGGTTTTTGCTCTCCTCCCTGCTCTCTAAGTTGCTAATACGTAAGAGCAGAAAAAGCCTTTTGGTGCATTTAACACCGGTGAAGGTGGTTTTGCTCTGCAGTATAAAGGCTTTCCCTGTTCTAGAGCAAAGCACCTCATGGCTGGGACCAGCAGGAGACTCCAGGGAAGCTCCAATTTTGACTTTTTAAAGGAAATTTCTTCTTTCGGGCAAGATTTTAGAGACAAATCTCCTGGGCTGGCAGGTTGGACCCTCCCTCCCTTGAGCAAGTCAATGAACTCCTCTCTCTCCAAGGGGCTCATCAAGGGCTGTTAGCTGGAGCCTTCACCGTAATTACAGCTTGAAAGGCTCGGTGCTTAACTCACACTCTGTAATTTGTAATCAGAAGCAAACTCCCGACTGATCAGCAGCCAGACATGGATGCGGGACCTCTCCAGACGGAGGAGGCGCACCATTAGGGATGGGGCTCTGCAGAGGAAAGGGGAGACGTGTTTCCCAGATCCTGCCTCAACATCCGAAGGTAATTTGGTCCCAGGAAAGCTCCCCTTGCCTTTCCCAGGTGGATTTGCTTAGCAGGCACCAATGTAGCACATCTCTAATGCAGACGACTCCTGTCCTGATCTTTTATTTCCAATTACCCCTGAAGGCAGCTGCTCTGTTACCGCCTGTATTTGGAGCCACAGCAGCATTGCTTGCAGGTATAATACAAGGCAGGGCAGCCAGGACGGCTGCGCTGCCCCCTCCGAAACGCTCCCTGTTCTCCTGCAGCGAGGACACCATCCAGCCCCAGAGCTGGGTGGGATTATCCCCTTCCAATATTGCACCTTGCAGCGAAAGACTCAAACCAAGGGGCCAAACTCCCTGCTCACGGTGGGGGGGTTGGACTAGATAAGCTTTGAAGGTCCCTTCCAACCCAAACTATTCTACGATTCTATAACTCTTCCCCAGCCCACAGTGGGTTTTCCATGGAGCAGGATCCTGAGGTTCTTTTCTGTGGCTTTTCCCACGCAGACCAGCCCCATCCATGTTCCCATTGTCCCTCCTGCCTTGTCTGGACACCCTGCAAAGCTTCACAAAATGCTGAACCCATCCATAAGAGCATCGCTCCTCAAACCCCTCCTTGCCAAAACTGGTCTTTTCTCGGGGCTGCAACCTGAAGCATTTGGCCCCACAGAACTGTCCCAGCAAGTCGTTTGAGACACTTGACATTTGGAATTTCCTGCCCACGGTGCTAACGAGGCCGCAGCATCGTTGGGAGGATTGGGAGCAGCACACCAGGGAGCCGAGCTTGCAAACAGGAGCAATGTAAACAACACAAATGGGAGAGATGCTAATTGGGTTTGATTCCTCTCCCCCGCAGCCCCTCCTGGGCAGTGTGAGGTCTCCTCTTCTCGAGAACAATCGCTTTCCCCTCTTCCAAATGATGCTAATTTGGGGCTGCCCAAGGACGCCGAGCTGCTCCGCTCCAACCCGCTCTGCTCCCACCAAAGACAAGCTACTTCTATTTGAAGCTGGAGAGGAAATAAAACACCATAAAAGCAAAAAGAAAAGCGGGGTAAAGGCAGCAGGGACCGTTTCTGCCCTTGGTTCCTGCAGGAGAGCGGTGCTGAGCTCTCCCGTCGCTCCGCTTTCCAAGGGCACAAACCCCTCCCCGGCTCCCGCTTCTGGAAATTCAGCTTCAGCCTCTAATTGAGGCTGACAAACTCGCGTCCTCGCGCTTTCGCAATCATTAATACTTAATTAATTAACGAAATGCTTTTTAAATTCTCTCGATCGCGGCTATTAGGGATTACGACAATCAGTTACAAACTGGCAGGCGCCGCGAGGAAAAGGAACAAATCGACTTGTCTCCTTAAAAGCAGGATGGATCTCGCTTGCCCGAAATGCAAGGGGAGGACGGGCTGCTCGCAGTAAACGTGGGGGGAAAGGGGGTTGTGGTTCTTCTTCCCGGCCACACTCCTGCCCTTTGCCCGCTGCTCTTGGCACCGAGCCTCCCGATAACCAACATCTGTCTGCAGCCACAGATGTCTTCTTCAAAATCTATTTGAAGAGGTATCTCTGGTTTCTTCGCACTTTTAATTTTATGCAATAAGGACAATGTGCAAATGCAGTGGAGATGCTTCCAGCACGAGGTTGGGGCCGTTTCAGCCCAGTTTGCAGCCACGGTTTGCGGTGAGTCTGGCTTTGAGGATGCATCAAGCACTGACTTGTGGTAAGAAATAGTGCGGCCTTTCCGGACTTAAAAGAAAGATGGGGACAGACTTTTGAGCAGGGCCTGCTGCCACACAACAAGGGGTGATGGTTTGAAACTAAAGGAGGGAGATTCAGGCCGGATATAAGGAAATTGTTGTCCCTGAGGGTGGTGAGAGCCTGGCCCAGGTTGGCCAGAGAGGTGGTGGATGAACCATCCCTGGAGACATCCCAGGCCAGGCTGGACGGGGCTCTGAGCAACCTGAGCTGGTGAAGATGTCCCTGCTCATGGCAGGGGGGGCACTGGGGGAGCTTTAAGGTCCCTTCAACCCAAACCACCTGTGATTCCATGACTCAGCCTTTCTCCTGCCTTCTCCACATGTGGGTCCCCACCTGATGCCACCAAACTTCAGGCAGAGATCATCACAGAGGGATGCAAACCTCTCCCTGAACATCCCTTTTCTCTTCCCAGATGGGGTGTGTTGGCATTTGCTCCAAATGAAATACTAACCAGAAACCTCCGTTCTTTAATGAGACATCGAATAGCATCAATTTAATAGAATCTCAAGACTAGGCAGCTTTAGCCCTTGTAAAATGCTTAAAATAAGCTCGGCGTACACACAGCTCGCTGGCACCATCTCCCTGTTAATGATGCTGGAAGTCATCTATTTGCCGCCTCCTTTGCCGTGTTCCATAGGGCTGTTCCTTCCCATTTGCTGCCTTCAGGCAAGCACCGAAGAAGTTGAGTTTAAGGACAAGAACTTAACCCTTCCAGCACCTGAAGGTTCAACTGAGCAGAGCTTGGGGAATTAGCCCACGAGTCCCCAGGTGCTCGAGGTGAGTGGGCACGGGAAATACAATCTACCTTCGGGACTCCAAGCTCCTCCAGGTCCCCGTTTCCCTGGAAATACCATTGCAAATCAAACAGCAATATCAAAACCTCTTGTGGCTCCCCAAAAAGTCCAGGGCAGCCTCATCCCCCGTCTGCCCCCATGATGGCTGCTCCCAATATTTGTTGCTCTGACCATCTACAATTTGCTTCCAGCTCGCTGCTCAATGAGTTGTACCCTTTGCTTCTGTACAAACTCTGCTTTATATTGCAATAAACTCTGCCAAACCCTTACACAGGTGCCAAATTTGGGGGATGCGTGGTGGGATTTGCACCCCCCGAAGCCATCCTGTCCTCAGCAAGCAGCTTTCCATCTTTAAAAATAAATCCTCTTATTCATATAATATGGTGAAGGGTTAGCAGGAGCACCCAGCCCATCACTTCACTGACATCCCTGCTGTTTGCTCTTTTTCTCCTTCCCTTATTACTCTCTCCCCATCCAGACCCACCATTCCTGGCCATGACCCATTTCCATCGCTCGCCTCCAAACCCATTTTCTTTTGCATCCTTTTCCAAACAAGCTGATTCACTCCTAATACTGTTTCCTAAGCAAAACCACTCCGCTGTCCTATAAATCGTTTCCATACATCTCCTGCTTTGAACCGCTCCCATGTAATGATGTTTTCTACGTGGCCGGCAACCACTGCCTGCCGGTTTTGCTTCTTGTTGTTGAATTAATTCAGTGTCTGATGATATACTGGAGGAAATCAACTGGGAGAGTGCGTGGGATCGAGAGAACCAGAGAGAAATCAGAGAGTGAATGTTTTTTCCAGGAGGACGTGTTAGACCGTAGGTAGGAGAAGATACTCGGAGCGAGGGTTCGGAAACATGGGAAATACTATTTAATTGCTCCTAATTTTCAAATGTCGCTGCCTACACCCTGTTTGGAAAGACGGGCTTCAGCGTGATCGCTGCCAGACCCCGAGTCCCGTTTTCCTGCTCTGTAATTACACTTCAGTTGCTGGTAGCTGATGCTCTCCGTCCCGTGCAAGCGTTACGAGGGGATGAGTCTCCGAGGCACACTAGAGCCCTATTAAACAATACTGCTCCATCTCTGAACCTGTTGCTTAATTGAAGCCTCTTAAATTTTTACTGCCAAGTTGGCAGAAATTGCCATTTTTAGTGCGCTTTTCATCTTCTCTAACGCGCCGTGCCGGCGGCGTAACGGGGAGCTGGGGAAGGAACGTTATCGGATCCCATCCCTTATGGGAGAGACTCGGGGGATGCTGCTGGGATGCGGCAACGATGTCTTAAAACCCAGCGGCAAAATCCAGGAGGAATTTGTCTTTCTCCACGGGATTAGCCCTTCGAAATATAATTTCCAGTGTGTCTTCCCATGCCTTGGTGCTGTGGTCGGTGCAGGAGTATGGGGGGGATGCTGCAGCATCTACAGAATCCCAGAATGTCAGGGGTTGGAAGGGACCTGGAAAGCTCATCCAGTGCAATCCCCCCATGGAGCAGGAACACCCAGATGAGGTTACACAGGAAGGTGTCCAGGCGGGTTGGAATGTCTGCAGAGAAGGAGACTCCACAACCCCCCTGGGCAGCCTGGGCCAGGCTCTGCCACCCTCACCAGGAACAAGTTTCTTCTCACATTTAAGTGGAACCTTTTGTGTTCCAGTTTGCACCCATTGCCCCTTGTCCTGTCACTGGTTGTCACCAGAAGAGCCTGGCTCCATCCTCCTGACACTCCCCCTTTCCATCTTGATCCCCATGAATGAGTTCCCCCTCAGTCTCCTCTTGTCCAGCTCCAGAGCCCCAGCTCCCTCAGCCTTTCCTCACCCGGGAGATGCTCCACTCCCTGCAGCATCTTGGTGGCTGCGCTGGACTCTCTCCAGCAGTTCCCTGTCCTGCTGGAACTGAGGGGCCACAACTGGACACAATATTCCAGGTGTGGTCTCCCCAGGGCAGAGCAGAGGGGCAGGAGAACCTCTCTGACCTACTGACCACCCCCTTCTAACCCACCCCAGGTACCATTGGCTTCCTGGCCACAAGGGCCCAGTGCTGGCTCATGGTCACCCTGCTGTCCCCAGGACCCCCAGGTCCCTTTCCCCTACGCTGCTCTCTAACAGGTCATTCTCCAAATTATACTGGAACCTGGGGTTGTTCCTACCCAGATGCAAGACTCTACACTTTCCCTTATTATATTTCATTACATTTTTCCCTGCCCAAAATTGTGCACAACATAAGGTCCGGAGAGGCCTATTATAGCCCCAGGCTCACCCGAAAGAGCCAGGAAAAGGGAACATTGAGGTGGATCCCTCCAAAGGCAGGAGCAGCGGGAGCTGAAGGGCACTGCCTGACTCGGGGTGGTTTTGCCGTCCCTTGTGGGGGTGACAGGACAGCGGGTCCCCAACCAGCTCCCGCCCAGCTCGGGGTTTTGCCCGTTCATGAGAAAACAAACCGTATTCATTAAGACTCAGCAATTGCCATGGAAACCGCTCCCCTGCGAGGCTGGAGCATCTCTCGCCGCAAAGCGCAACAGGGACTGTGTAAAACGGGGTGAAAACCCCAGAAAAATGTCATCCGTGGCCTTGCACATCCATGGAAACCACTCCAGCTCCTTCCCGAGGAAAAACATCATGTTGCACTCACAGCCACTCCTGTGGTGCATGGAAAATCACCCCAAATGGTTTTCCACCCTCCTTCATCAAGACGCTCTTGTTTTAATTGCAACTGGGCCGCCTCCTTTTGGGGAGCTCGGTTCCGGCTCCCCTTAAACTTCATGGGATGGCTTTGGTGTGAGATTTCAGACAGAAAGCATCTCCCTTTAGGCCTGAGTCTGCAGCAAAGAACCGGCTTGGCCTACATAAGCCACCAACCACGTTTGATGGAGGAAACCTCCTGCTGGCACTGCCTTGGCGGGATTGCTTTTGCTGACTCAGCACACGCAACCCATAACAAAGTCCCTCTTACGATGCTATTAGTGCAAATCAGCACAACATCGTTACTGCATTAACGACGCAGTTCCCCAACTGGTAAATGCATCTTAAAAGTGTCGCTCTGCAGGAATCAAAGGGCTCAGCCACTGCAGAAAGAGGAGGAAAACTGATTTTGTTCTTTGTTTTTAGACTGACAGCTGATTTTAAAAGGAGATTTACTGAGATCACGCGCCATCGCGGAGCAAGAGTTTGCTTTCAACAAAGGGCTTTTGGTATAAAGATCTGGGATTTATTGCCCCGGAACCAAGACGCAAAGTCCTGGCTTGTGCTAAGCAACCGCATACCTGAAAATGCAGGAAATCAGTAAGTAAAGCCCTGTAAATACTCCGATTTCCAGGCTGGGATGAGGGAACAAAGGGATAGATTTGAGCATGGACAGGTGGAATAGTTACAGAGCCACAAATAAAGCCACGAGCCTCTAAGCCAGCCACAAATAAACCCCCTTCACCCCAAAGCCCGTCTCAAAAATAAAGCTCAGCTCATACTGCTGCACCAAGGCGAGTCTGCCCAATTCCACAGCTATTTTTTGATCGCTGGGAAAAGTGCTTTTAAGTAAAACAGAGGCTGCTCTGAGCTGGGAGATGTGAAACCACCTTCTCTTGATTTTATTTCTCCTCTTCTCCAGCTGGAGGATCGTTCATGGTGTAAACCACACAGATTAGGACCCCAATAACCGGCTGGACTCAGTCCTGTGGGTGATGTTCATGGTTTTTTCCACCTTTTGCTCCGACTGGTTGAAGGAGCAGTATGTGCCATTCCCCACATGTAGAGATTTAGTAGGAAAGAAAGAAATGAAGCTAAATCAGGGGTCTGAATAAAAGATGTGCATTCAGGGCTTGAGAAGGTGGGTGATGCCTGCCTGCTCCCTGCAGGTTAATTAGAGGAGGCGGTAGGATGTGTACGCTGTAATGGTTGTGATTAGGTTTGAAGTGACTTTATGAAGAGGAAGGATTGGGGTGGGCTGCTCTGGGTCTCCTGGGTCGCAGGGTAATTCTAAACCAGTTACAGAACCTGAGCAGAAACGTGTCGGTCCCTCTCCCAGCACCAAAACTCTGCACAAGAGGGGACACATGCCAGCTAAGAGTCCCCCAGATCTGATTTTCTTGTCGTCTTTTACATCTTCTCTGCTCAGAAGGAGGGATTTGGGAAGGGATGGGGTTTTTCCTCCTTTCTCTGGCTATCTTCCTGATAGGAAATCTGATTTTTGCATAGAAATAATGCAATAGTTAATGTTGGCAATGGGATGAGGAAGATTTACAGCATCTGTCTGAAAAATCTCCAGCGTTTATGCTATTTCTATCTTAAAACAAAGTCCTTGAGACCCTCGCTGCAGGCTCCGGCTCCCGCCACGCTCCCAAATCTTGGTGAAGCTGGGATGTTGAAATAAGATGAATCTTTCCAATTCCCACTCGTGCTGACGAGCTGGTTCTATTCGAGGAGGCGTTGCCAAAATCTTTCACCCATCACGATACGCTGCCCGTAGAATGTGTGTGTACGTGGAATAGTGCAGGTGGATGTAATTCACCTCCCTCTGGAAGGTGGAAAGACCAAAAAGCCTTTTAACATCCACAATAAGAATTCACGATGGTTGAAGATGGAGAAAATGATACTGAATTCAGCTGGAAAGCGCAGTGGGGACTTGGGGAGCTAGAGGGGAACGGCTTTGCTTGGTGTTTAACCGGGGCACTTGGGTTAATGCAGCCCGAGATCCTCAATTAACAACTTTCCCTCCTGATTAGAATCATAGAATCACAGAATAGTTTGGGTTGAAGGGAGCAGTAATTACTGCCAACAGTAATTAATCAGTTTTCCATCCTTCCAGAGTCGTTATCCCGCAGCATGCCCCATGTAAGCGACGCCGAGTGTCCCCTGGGATGGCAGAAAGTGGCTGCGGAGCAAGGTGAGGACATTGGGGACACATGGAAGGGCTTGTGTCAAGGGAACTGGCCTGAGAAACACCCACGATGGGTTTCCAAGCCCCTTTCTGCTTTGGATTTCAGCAGCTGCCGCCTCAGCCCCCTAAGAACCCTTTGCCTCCGCCGTTACTAAGGTGTTACGCCCCAAAACAAGAGTGTAATAATAATTAAGCTGCTCATTTTCTCCAGCCCACCCGAGACACGAATCGACAACAGCGAAACGTTGCTCTGCTTTAATTGAGAAGTTTCCACCTGGTGCTCGCCCACCGGGAACCTGCACCGTTCGTTATCTCCTGGATGATGACACACAAGTGCCGTAATGATGGAGAGAGGATCTGCAGTGGCTTTGGGTGTATTTTGGTACCCAGTGACCACGGAGAGATGCCTTAATGATACATTTGGTGGTGAATGCCTCGCGTTGCTCTGAGCTGACGTGTTAACGACTGTGGCTTCGATCTCTGTGGAGGTTTAATCAGAGCGAAGCGTCCAACAGCTCGCATTCGCCTTCCTCAATTTGATTTATGTCTCATTTGAGGGTGGATGCAAGAGCAGGGAGGAAAATGAGAGAGGCAATGAGGCAGGAGGGCTAGGAATGAAAGCACCGCGGCCAAGCTGGGGGAATAAACTGTTCTGCTGGCTGGCTTTCCAAGCGGCTAACGAGGATTTGGGTCTAATGACGCAACGTCACGTCGCATCCATCCACACCGCGATGATGTGCCACCAGTGGGACTCAGGGAGGGCGATGCATCCCGAGCCACGGGCATCCCTCCACACTTTATCATAAATAACACGACTCTTGCAGTGTTACCTGAAAGGATTCACGCTGATATACATAATGAAACACTCTCCTCTTGTCTCTTTTTATATCCTCGGAGTGTGAAAGCCTTTTGGCAAAAAGCATCGTTTCTCGGAGGGTTGGAAGGTTCCCAACACACTGAGCGACTGCCGCAGCCCAACGATAACCATGGAAGAGCAAGGCAGGGAAATTACTAGGGATGGATGTGGCCAAAATTACAAGGATTGTGGGCACCGTATGGGAAACAACGCTGGAAGAGCCACCCTCATCCCAACCGATTTGAAGCAAGGCATAAAACCAGCTGTTAGTCAAGAAGATGCCTCTCAAGGGGCATCAGCACATAGAAGCAACGTGTCGTCTGGACCCGTTGGAGTGATCTTGGTGTGTAAATGAAATTTCGGACTTACCCTTTGCTCTTGGGTGGCCACAAAGGTCTGGAATCCAGGAGCCACCCCAAAGCCCAGCTCCTGGACGAAAGGTGGCTCGGACTGGCTGTGGATCTGGACTTTGACTCCGGCCTCAAACGTTGTCTCCTCTGGAAGAAGAAGGGGGCAGGTTAGCAGGCTATGGGGGGCGGGATGGTGTCCACCAGTGTGGGGATGCTTGTCCCTCCATGGAAAGTTATATCTGGTCAAAAGCAGGAGACAAGCAGTTGGATCTGGGCATCAAGGAAGGAAACCCAGTGGCAGCGTTTACACCAGGGACCCAGCCCAAATCACCACGGGGACCAAGAGCATCTCCATGCTCCTGGTCCTCACGCTGCTGCCCACCCCAAGGGCTCGTCCTCCCTCTAACGCAGAGACGCACGATTTCTCCAGCACAGCCTGTACTATCAAGCTACAAAAAACAGGTGACATCTACTTTTAGCTGATATTTACAGAAATTTAAATGCATTCCCATATTATTAGAACAGTTATCTCCCCAGGCCGTGCACACTTCTGCGAAATTCGGGGAGGTTGCGGTGAGTTCTCTGCCAGGGCTCAGCTCAACCAGCTGGAGTTGGGCTTTTAACCAGTCAGACGTATTGATCCGCAAGGCTCACAATGGAACGCGCGCTCCCATCGATCGATGCGCTAATCCGCCTGCCCTGTGAATTGGCTCTGCGATGCCCGACGCCAGATAATGATTTGTTTTTGCCTCCTTGCAACAAAAGTGCGTTTGGGATCTAAATAAAGTCACATTTAGGGCAGGCAGTGTCACTGTTGTGTGGGGCGGCACGTGGAGGGTGCGGAGCTTGAGCATCTCCTCTGAATCTCATCTTGGTGGGATCCTGGCACAGAATTTGTGAGTTTATTTTGGCTTCTCCCTTCACTGAAGCCTCTCAGGGTGACATTGGCACTGACCATCCTTTGCTCTTGGCCTTCTGCTCAAGACCCACTGACCATGACCCAAATCACTTCCCACCACCTGCCCACGCTGGGGGCTATTGGAAGCAACACAACCCTAATACTGGGACCCACTGTGGTCTCAGGTTGCCCCAGGGGAGGTTGAGGTTGGATCTGGGAACAATTTCTTCCCCAAAGGGCTGTGGGGCATTGGAACAGGCTGCCCAGGGCAGTGTTGGAGTCACCATCCCTGGAGGGTTGGACAGATGGACATGAGGTTCTCAGGACATGGGGCAGGGACAGGGGTGGGGGAATGGTTGGTCCTGATGATCTTGAGGGGCTTTTCCAACCAAAATGATGCTGTGATTCTAAAAAGCTGCGTTTGGCTCGCTCAGCCACAACTGGGCTCCTCTCCCCCAGGAGATGTCAGATGGATGTTGACACGTCCAAACTCTCTCACCCTCTGCTCAACCCCTGCACCTGCCCAGCCATGGGGTCCCATTTGAGGTTCTCCCCCCTCCCAACACCTCCCCAGTGCTACAGGTCAAACCAGCTTTTCCCAAAACCTCTGGCAACGCTGAGCGTCCCCATCCAACCTCATCACTGCTCAACAGCACCACCACAGACGTGGGTTCCACGGCCAATTCGGCACCTGGGTGTCAAACCCATGGGCAAACGTGCACCAGAACGGGGTCAAACCCTCTCCTGAGCATCCTCCAATTTCCATCCCGTTCCTCCCCCAATCCCACCCAGCTCCATCGCTTTCCTTGCTGCTGATACCCTTCCAACGCTCCAGAGGAGACACCATATGCTTCCTTCGGTAATTACCTGACAAATTGGAGGAGAACACTTCTATTTAGTGTAACTTGTTGGGCAACGGGAGCTGTTTTAGTGAAATATTTTCCATTTGAAATTATTCTGCCCATTTCTGCACCTGCCCCGGGTCTGTTCAGCTCTGACTTAATTCCACGTGTTTCCTACCATTGGATGCTGTGCTCCACCTGCAAATAAACCCCCGTACACCCGTATCGAGCAAATAAGACACAGCCTGCAAGTATCCATAAGGGAATTAAAAGTGACAGGGTTTGTGCTTTTAAATAGAAAATTCTGGGTTGCAGCCATTTTCAGTCACGATAGGGAGGGGAAGGTGTTATTAATTTTCAGCATCGATAATAACAAGAAGAGCAAAATAAACAGCGTAGTTTTAGAACTATGTCGTTGCTTTTCCTGCACGAAGCACACGCGAGGGTGAAGCTCTAAACGTGAAAATAGCTTTGAAAAACGGTCTATAAAATAGAGAGAAAACTGAAAAGCCCAGCTGCAAACCCCTTTGATGGAATATGCACGGACCAGTCCTCATTAGCTGCATCTTTAATACTTCCAAGCTCCGTGCTGGAGCTGAGAAACATTAAGGTGGGTTAAATATGTCAGGAAAAGGAAGGTCTCATAGGACACAGAAGCATAAAATCATCTGGTTTTGGGTGCGTTTAGCTTACTAAGATTAATGTAAATGACCTGGGGCTTGGTTCATATCTTATGGTTTTTAAACTAACTCTGTGATGTTGCCTAAGCACAGACCTTCGTTCCATCTCCAATCCCACTTTGCAGAGGACGGCGCCTGTAAATTCATTTCTTAGTGCATCCCAAGTTGGGAACAGAGCAAAATCTTCTCAATGGTTTCGTTTTTCACTACATTAATCAACTTTACTGTACACAGGACAGTGTTTCCAAACAAATTCTGAGCTGCTCTTTTCACTGAAGGATTAGAGTAGCGTTAATTAAATTGGGGATTAATTCGGTATGTGCTTCGAGTTGGCTGCAGAGTATTATATGCTGCGGGTTGCACAGCTTTCTATTTCTGGCGTTGGTTTTCCGTGACTTTGTTGGGGTTTTCTGCTCAGAGCATCACTCGAAAATCTTAATAAAGCTCCAGCCGACTGTGCGCTCGGGTGCGAGCAACAAAGTTCATCCCTGTGAATAAGCAAGAAGCTGCAATTAAAAGAAGAAATGCTGCCAAAGGCATGGAGCTCCCCTTCTCCCCATGCCTTATTATGTCCAAACTCATCCACTTCTCGCTGGCAATTAACATCTGAAGCAATGCTTGGCACTAATTTATTGGGAATTGAAGATCCAGCGCAAGTCTCGGGTTGTTTCTGGCTGGAGCCGTCACTTGTCACCTCTGTCGGCAGCTCCGTGAAACACTCTGGTTTGGGGAAACCCAAAGCAGATCCCACGTGGCTCAATGTGAACAAAGTAGATGACATTTTCTCGCCTGGTTCACGTTGTGAATGTATCAGAAGGTGGCCTGAAGGTTTATTTTGGGTAATAAGCCTCCTGTGCTGTGCAGAAGCAGCGAGCTGGGAGGTTTGGTTTCTCCCCAGACACTTGTTGTCCTTTGCCTCAGTTTCCCCATCTGTAAAATAGGAGGAATGTTGCTGCTTAACTCTTAGGGCTGGAAAAGTCAGCTGGGCGTCTTCCATGCTCTGCAAAGCACAACTCAACACCGCAGCGCGTCACGGGGGCGCAGGACGATCCCATGGGGACAGTCACCTCGCGGGGTACGGGAAGCACCAAGGGCAACATCTGGGAGGACGCACAGATGCTCATTCTGTCCGTTGAGTCCATGGTTTCTTGTCTTCCTCGTGGAGGAAGGCTCCCCAGGAGCAGCGAGGTACCGCGGCAGCACAGAAGTGCCCGGAAGATGCTGCGAGACGTCGTATCGCCATAGAAACGATGCGCATCAAAGCGCTCCCACACCTTATCCCCCGGGAGCGTTGGCGTCCCCGGTGCCGAGCACCCGAGTTGCTGTGGGTGTGTGACACTGCATGGCCGTGTCCCCATCCCCACCAACCCAGAGACCTCCCGCGCCCCCCCCGTTGAGCTGAGCATCACCCGGGACCCGGCTGCGTGTCCCCAGATCACCCACCAGGGTCTGTGCCCGCAGCTCATCACACCAGCAGCTCAACAGATGTGCCCTGTGGTCCTGGACTCGGGGAAGTCAACTGTGGCTTCAACCACACGATATCTCTGCAGAAATCTTAAATAAACCCATAACATCCACACTTTTCCTAGACAAAAAATGTATAGATTAAGAAACCACCCTAAATTGCCATGGAAACACAACTATAAGAAAGCACGATGGCGAGAAAATGTGGAATTATAAAGAAACCAGTTTAACGCCAGCAAAACCAGTTTCACTCCCCTATGCATGCTCTCACTTCTGCACAAGCGTCGTGTTTTGCTTCAGTTAAAGTTGCTTGGTAACAGGATGAAGTGAAGCTGAAATAAGAGTATTCGCAACAGGGTTTGGGGAGGTTTGATCGCATCCGTTTGACAGGTGACCGCGCTGACGCAACTTTCCTCAATAAAATCCAGTCACTTGGAATTTGTCTATTTTCCTGTTGTGGGCTGTGTTTTGGCTGCTGTTTTGGGAGCAATCAGGGACTAGGAATTTCCCCATGGATGAAGATGAGATTTTCCACCACTGGCTCTGGAAGCTGCTGTGATAAATCCCACATGTCCTGCTGGGATGTGGTGGGAGTGAGAGTCCCAGCCTGGCTGCATTTAACAGGGAACAATTAAATGCACAGAACCCACCAGGTGAGAGGGGCCAGGGGGAGTGAGGAGCCCATTGTAGTCTTGTCCACCTGGTCAAGATTTGGAGGGGTCATGAGTGTGTGGTAGGGCCAGTGTTGGCCCAAAGGAATGGGGATAAGTTGATCATAGAATCATTTTAGTTGGAAGAGACCCTGAAGATCATCAAGTCCAACCGTTAACCCAACACTGTCACTAAACCACGTCTC
Organism: Streptopelia decaocto; assembly: GCF_964273445.1. Classification (NCBI taxonomy): domain Eukaryota; kingdom Metazoa; phylum Chordata; class Aves; order Columbiformes; family Columbidae; genus Streptopelia; species Streptopelia decaocto. The sequence continues at coordinate 3,632,625 of NC_138677.1, read as the reverse complement.
TAAAAACCTCAGCTATCCATCTTTTAATCCCACCCAGGGATGGTGACTCAACCACTTGATGCTGGAGAAGACAAAGATGTCCCCAAAGAAACCAAGGGCTCCTGTTGAGGACAGGGGACAACCTACCTGCTTTCCAGGAGGTGTATGTGGCATTCAGGGTGGAGGCGATAGGATGGGAAGTCCTACAATCTACAGGTTCTAGTCCTCTCTAGAGGCCTGATGGATACCACCAGCCCTTTATCCTCTTAACATGGAATCGTAGAATTATTTTGGTTGGAAGAGACTCCCAAGATCATCGAGTCCAACGGTTCAACCACCCCTGGCACTGCCCCATGTTCCTGAGAACCTCATGTCCGTCTGTCCAACCCTCCAGGGATGGTGACTCAACCCTCAGCCTTGTCCCCTTTCTGCTGGGAGCCCAAAAGGCAGGACAACACCTCCGGGGTCACTCCCCTGTGCAACCAAGGATGCACTCCAACATGATCTCCTTGCCTGGAGGACTCACGCTCCACCTCGTGGATGCTGCAGTGACATCCCTGGGGTCCCTCACTGCTGTCAGCACCAAAACAAGCTCCAGATAAGCCCTGTGCCCAGCTCTGAACACTGAAAATCTATTTTCAAGCTTCTCCTGTCACCGAAGAAGGAAGATAGGCAGCTCCAGAGTGATTCATCCCATCCCTGGGAGATGTCTACAGCAGGATGAGTCACACCCAAGGTGTTGCAACGTCCCTCCACAGAGCCAAGGCAACTCCTTCATCTCCATAAGCAGCTACGATAGGATCACATAAGCACAACCGAGCCCCGATGGGAAATCCAGGCGTTCCCTTTTCAAAGCCAAGGAACTGATTAAAGGTAACCAGCTTCTCTCTCTACAAATCCTTCCCCGTAGCTACGAAATCAAACCTTGCTGCTTCAAAGCGCTGCTTTGGGACTTCATGTTCTCCTGGTCCTGTCGAATAATCAGCGCTGGGATGAAACTGGGAGAAAAGAATCGCCTGGTGGACGATCTCCTGTCTTGTGAAGGTGGGAAGTGATCTGAGAGCCCCCAAAACCTCACCCAGGAGCTGGACAACTCAGGTTAGATGTGGCTCCAGCACATCCGTGACCATCTCAAGGCTACTGGAGGCTTTGTTGGTGATGGAGTGTGGATGAAGAGCAGCACAGAAGCACCGTGTGACAAATTCCACTGTAGCAAGTCATCGGGCACTTTGCGTGTGAGGTTAAAACAAACTCAAAAGCCCTGCACCTGAAAGACCCACCAGCATGAAAGGCCACCAGCTTGTGCTAAAGGCAAGAGAGGCAGTGGTATTAGCTACAGAGGTAAATCAATCCTTCCTCCTTGTCTCTTGGGATACACTTGATGTATTTCAGAGGGGTTTATTTTCCCCTTTTTGATTTTTTTTAGTGAAAAAATACTTTGAAAAACCCCATCTCCTTGTATCTGAAAGGCGCAGACAGCCCGGCTCTCGGGGCTGCAACGGGAGCACGGATGGTCCTTCCCCTCGACTGCCTTGCAAAGGGGACGGGAGCACCGCTGTCACCGATTGTCACCGTGAAATGATACCTCTTGTTTGATGTTTCTCTTTGCTTTAGCTAGAGACAATGGTGAGAAGGGATTTGCACAAAGGGAAGAAGAGAGGGAAGGGGAAAAAGAAGAGGGCAGGGCAGGGCAGGGCAGGGCAGGGCAGGGCAGGGCAGGGCAGGGCAGAGAAGAGAGAAGAGAAGAAAGAAGAGAAGAGAGAGAAGAGAAGAGAAGAGAAGAGAAGAGAAGAGAAGAGAAGAGAAGAGAAGAGAAGAGAAGAGAAGAGAAGAGAAGAGAAGAGAAGAGAAGAGAAGAGAAGAGAAGAGAAGAGAAAGAAAGAAGAGAGAGAAGAGAAGAGAAGAGAAGAGAAGAAGAGAAGAGAAGAGAAGAGAAGAGAAGAGAAGAGAAGAGAAGAGAAGAGAAGAGAAGAGAAGAGAAGAGGGCAGGGCAGAGAAGAGAAGAGAAGAGAAGAGAAGAGAAGAGAAGAGAAAGAAAAGAGAGAGAAGAGAAGAGAAGAGAAGAGAAGAGAAGAGAAGAGAAGAGAAGAGAAGAGAAGAGAAGAGAAGAGAAGAGAAGGTAAGAGGAAGAGAAGAGAAAGAAGAAGAAGACGAAGAAGAAGAGGAGAGAAGAACCTTTTGCTCCTAGAGCCTGCAAGAGGAACACTGAGATCTGGGAATGGCAGGAGATGGGCCTGGGGTCCTTCTCTCTCTTCCCATGGCCCAAAGGCTGGAAAAGCAGCAGTGAAGCCTCCGCTGTACAATCCCAAGGGATGGGGACACAGGGCTGATGCTTTTACCTGACACCACTGGGACTGAATCACTGTGAGATTCCTACAGTGTACACTGGGGTAAGATATACATGGGCCATAAACCCCAAAAGAAAAGCGAACACTCCAGGATATTAGGCAACAACTACACTTAGCTGGCACCCAAAGCTTTCCTACCAGCAATTAATTACTTAATCCCCCATATATAATTTATTTGGGTATCTTCTACTTAATTACCCATCACGGTGCCAGAAGAGGCAGGAGACAGGACACAATCGAGCTCCTTTGCTACAAAAGGCAAACCCGGAGGTTTCTGCCCGCTCACTCCATCCCAAGCTCCCTGTAAAGCGCAGCCGCGATTCATTACTCACCAAGTAACAGAAGGTGTTATAACAAACTACATTAAGCATATCCCCTATTTTTAGTTAAGCATATTGCATTTGCATACTAAATCTGAGAGGCCATATGTCTCAACGTATATTATTAAAAAGCTTCTTACATAATACACGGGGCTGGCGAAACCGGCAGGTCTCCAGCAAGCCAAGCCCAGAGCTGTTAAAGCGGTTTTGTTGGACGGCAAGGAGCCAATAAATGAATATTTCAGCTCCTTGCTTCTCTCCTATTAAGCTTAAGCTTTAATCATTAAAGTGGGGGAACAAGTGTCTCGTAACCTGCTTTACTGGCAGGGTCGCATCAGGGCAGGGAGGTTTGTTCCTACCAGGTTATGCTGCTTATATGTTCGCTTCTTGGTGGGAGAGGAAAATAAATTCAGCATCCTTTGGGAATCATGAGAAGGGCAGGATGGCCAAAAAATCAGAGGGGTGGTCAGAGCCAGCTCGGTATCTTCCCCATCCCTGGGAGCTGCTGCCAGAAATACAGAGCAAGGAAGGGACAAATGTTCCCTCTGGAGGGAGAATATTCCCCGTATGCAGAGCTGGGGGTGCCGGCACCCCCGGGCCACCCATCTGCCGGCTTTAGCTTCGGCAAGCTGCTGCCACCGCAGGGACGCAACACCAAAATCCCCCCAAAACCCAAATCAAAATAAGGACGGACACATTTTAAAGGCGCAGGAGCAGCTCCTGAACAGCCCTCCCCCCCCAGGAACCTCGCCGCTTCCCCAGAACGTCTTGAAATATTAAACAGTGAAGGAGCTGCTGCTAATTTTGGCTGGTAGCGGAGCCAGAGGGAAGCAGATTTCCCAGCGCCCAGGTTGGGTTCCAGCTCTGCAGCTGCCCCTCTGGGGCACATGGATGGACGGGGGGGGACCGGGACACCTTGCAGGATGAGGCCAGGGGTCCAGCCAGCTTTTGGCACCGATGAGAGGGAGATGTCACCTCCATGTACTTGGGAAAGGAGTCAGGAGGATGTGGTTTCTCAAACGGGAGGACCAAAGAGACGTCAGGAGATTGGCCCACGTGAAGCCCTTCTGCATCCTGACACCTCTCTGGGAATGTGGGCAGGCACGACAGTCCCAAAATGAGACAGAAAAAGAATAATAAATAGGGAAATTGGGCTGGATCACCACCCCAAGATGATGGGTCACCACCCCAAGATGATGGGTCACCATCCCAAGCTGGGGACCCATCACCACGGCCACTATAACCTGCAGTCAGAGCCTCCGTGGTCCAAGGACCAAGCAGGTCATCAGATGGAGCCGTGGAAGCTCCAGCTCCTCCGTGTGATCTCTGCTTCATTTTCCAGCCCGGATGATGCTGTCAAGCTCGCACCGTTCCAGCACCAGCAAATAACCAGGATTTGCTCCCGCTGGGTGTTTTTCCTGCAAGGACAAGACTGCCTTCTTGAGCCAAGTTCGTGCCTCCCCACCACCTGCTTTTCTCACTCCAATGAGTAATAATCTCTTAAACAATATTTGTTTTCTCCAGGCCATATTGAAGCACAGGGGTCCCCAGAGCCCAGCTCCAGAGCTGGTCCCATTTGCTTTTGCATCCTTGCGGAGAAAAGCAATTTCTCTCCAAACGCAAAGCCAGGCTGGGCGGGAAAGCTTTGCAAGTAGAGCGCAATTAAATAAAATCACTGCCATTACAAGGACGAGAGGTTTGAAGCATTTCGAGAAACCTTGACTCCGTGCCCTGCCTGAATTGCACTGACAGCTGTGGTTATGTCTATTTAATTTTCATTGCTTATAAATGTCAGTATTTTGAGCGATGTAATTTCAAAGCACTTTGGTGAACTCGGCGACTAAGTAAACACTTAATTTAATGGAAAAGGATGCGCCTCGGACGTGGGTTATGATTACAGAAGAGCTAGACTAGCAGAGGAGGGGGAAAAACCCAAGTATTTTAGTTAAATTGGTGAGGGAAATGCTTCTGCTTATGCATTCGTTTGAGACTTCAAAGCATCGTCCAGTAAGGACCAAGGAAGACCTGAAATCAATAGGTGATTTTGCTGGGTACTCCAACCCCTTGCTCTACTTGGGGATACAAGGGTATAAGTCTTGGTCTCGCATCCAAAGCAAAGCTTCAACAACTGGGATGGAGGATATTTGAGAGAAATTTAGGGTTTTCCACACATTTCCACAAGAAGTTTCAGTTCTTCCATGTTTCCTTAGAAAATTCCCCACGTTGTAATTTTTTTACCCCTAGCAGCCAAATGGATTTTAAACCTTAAGAGAAGAAAAACTAAAGAGTCTGCAGGCTGGGGTAATGGGGGATTTTGTATTGTCTACTTATTAGCTTATTCATAATAGCTTATTTTATAGTGATTTTTCAGGGTGAGGGTTACCAAAGCGGGTGGCTGCAGGAGGTGATGGTCCCATAGGTCCCTTCAATCTCAGCTTCCCACTCACCGACCATCTAAGGCGCCTTCATCGCTCCCATCATCACGCACCAAAACGTAACCCTTTTTTGCACCAGGAAAGCATTTTCCTTCTCTATATATTTCCTTTGCATCGCTGCTTCCTCGCAGCCTCTCCACCTCCCTCCCTTTTCTCCCCAAAAGTCCCCGGTGTCCCCCCATAGCCCTTTCTCCTCCTGCTGTCCCCCCCAGCGCCGCATATGGAAGATGCTATATATAACAATATTTGCATTGTGTTGTAGCGTGCTGCCCACGGTAAGGCCGGCGGGGCACAGACACATCTCATATGGCAGCAGGCAGTCTAATATCTTCCTCTGATAAAAATAACCCGTCAAAATTCCATCTAGCAGGGCCCGCAGAGCTGCAATGAATTTTGCCGGAGGGGGAGAAGAAAGAGAAAAAGAAATCAATCAGTGCTAACCTGGAGGTTTAAGCAGAAAACGGCGTTGCTGATACTGGAGGTTGCTTCTGAGTTTTTGCAAGGCACGAGAGACAGGGCAGGTGAAATACAGCGATGGGATGGAGCACAGCGCAGAGCTGGACCCCGGTGAGATTTCGGGGAGATGAGGTGGCCCAGGGCAGTGGTGGAGTCACCATCCCTGGAGGGTTGGACAGATGAGGTTCTCAGGGATATGGGGTAGTGTTGGGGTGGATTATGGTTGGACTCGATGTTCTTGACAGGCTTTTCCAACCTAAAAGATTCCATGATTTTGCAAGAGGGACAAAGCACAGGGAGCACTTGGCTCCTCATGTTTTGGCCGTCTTAGAGTTGGCCATCAAGTCTCAGATGGGCACCAGGGTGCCATGGGAGGGATGGGTGGTTATCCACCCCAGCTTCTGCAGGCTGCTTGACTTTTCTAGATGAAAAACCTCTTCTCAATGGGGAATGGAGGGTGGAATGGCTCTACTCCAGCTTTTGGAGCTCGGTTGCCCCATTCACCACCCAAACCCACCTCCTCAAGTGGCAACACCCAGAAAGAAATGATGCTTGCAAGAATCTCAGTGGAGAAACCTCAGCTGAAATACCACAGAATCATTTTGGTTGGAAGAGACCCTCAGGACCATCGAGTCCAACCATAACCTCAACTCCAGCTCTACCCCATGTCCCTGAAAACCTCATGTCCGTCTGTCCAGCCCTCCAGGGATGGTGACTCCAGCACTGCCCTGGGCAGCCTGTTCCAATGCCCCACAGCCCTTCGGGGAAGAAATTGTTCCCAGATCCAACCTCAACCTCCCCTGGCGCAACTTGAGGCCGTTTCCTCTGCTCCTGGCGCTTGTTCCTGGGGAGCAGAGCCCGACCCCCCTGGCTCCAAGCTCCTTTCAGGCAGTTCAGAGATCAGAAGGTTTCCCCTCAACCTCCTGTTCTCCATCATCAATTCTGGTCACCAGAGCTGATGGATGGAGACGGGGAAAGGAAAACACCAAAGCTGCCGGGATGGGAAGAGGAGCGCGAAACCCGGCGTTTGGGAGGAGGCCAACACAGCTTGGGTTGTGTATCGTCTGGCGAGACGAAGGCTATGAATCCTCTATAAATACACCAAAGGCAAACAGCAGACGGGAGCAGAGCGTTTCCACCAACAGGAAAATATTGGTAAAAAAAAAATATATATATAAAAAAAATTTAAAAATCCAAACTAGGATAAGCTGACGATGAATAAGTTTAATCTGGAAATCAAAAGGTCTGGAGGCAATAATAGAGGGCAATGGAGAAAGTGTATTGGTAGCACGGACAGGTTAAATATCACAGTGTGGCACTGGACATGATCATTTGTCCTTTGAGGAGACACGTTGCCCTTTCAAACCCCAAGGGGGTTTTGGCTGCAAAGGCTCGTGAACAGCCCCATGACTCATTTCCAGGCCGCAGGGTTCGTGGTGCAAGGCTGAGGTTCCCCATGCTCCTGGGGGGCACTCAGGAAAGCAGAACCATTGAGGAGCCCACCAGGGTGATGGAGATGCAACAGCTGCCTCCTGCATCTCCGCACTCCGACCTGGCCCCAGGGACCAGCATTGCTATGTTTCACGCACATAACTCCGACCACAATGAAAGATTTTGCCTCTGGAAACCTCAATTCTCACCCTGGCACAATTCAATACTAACTAATATCACAATAATAACGCTTAATTATTGCTTATATTATTGAAATATTTATGGAAGCCCATGCAACATTATACAAAGAACCCCACGAGGCCACTACTACCATTATGGAAATAAACATCGGCACTGAAGGGCATCACAACAAGACACTAAAGACAAATTGCTCCTGGAATGGAGTATAACAAACTGCTGCGTAATGTTAAAATGTGTCAATTTTTCCCTTGGGAACACGCTCGGATAAGAGCTTGGGGCGTGAGAAATGCATCTCAATCAGCGCATCACTGAAATGAACAGGATTTGTTGTCGTTTTCCCCCCAGAATGAGCCGACATCCCTTGTGATGTGGCTGCACAGAACTGGTGGAAAATGGGTTTCTTGCCTGAAAGTGAGTACTCGAAAATAATGTCCCTGCAAGCGCTGATGGTGTCTTGTCCTGGACCAAAGGAGACCAGATCACACAAGAAGGTGGAGCTGGCTCAGAGCCCTTTTTTTACAGGCTCCTGCATGAATTCTTTGCTGTCTTTGGCCTTTCCCCATAAAGAGAAGGACTTTGGTCTTTGGCCGGCACATTCTGGGATGCACACAGGGCTGTTTAATAGCGGAAACCTCCTTCACTTTCCGGCTATTTTGCTTTTCTCATGCTGATCTTCCACTGGAAAAAGGAGACATATACATATATATATATACATACACATATATACATATATATTTAAGAAAAAGCAAAGGCAAGCGCTTCCCTTCTCCGCTGTTCACGCTCGCCAAAATATTTGAGTAACGACGTCGCGTAGTATAATTTGTCACTCGGCCAAACCCCGCAGATGGCATTTCCCTCTCTTAATCTTTCGGAGCTCCTCCTTAAATAGTAGTAGTGGAAGTAATAACCACAACAAAACTATTAAAATCGATAAACAAACCACAGGCGCCGTCCCCTCTCCTGAAGCTCCCCAGTTTCGTGGGGCATTTGGTAGCAAAATGCACATCGGCGGTGGCAGCATCACAAAAATAAGCCTAGAAAGCCCCAAAATGCTTGGGTTTCTGCTCAGATAGTGGTGGGTCTGCTCTAAACCAGCTTGTTTTTTATTGCCATGTGGCTTTGCAATGTCACTATGGTGTCACCGTCATCCAGCTGTGTCAACAGTCATGACCTGGCACGCCCCACCATGCCAAAAAATGAGAAAGTGTTAGAGATGTGGCTTGAAGAAGCAGAAGATGCCCAGGTGCCAGCAGCACGGGTCACCAGTAGCGTCACCCAGATGTCACCCCACTCATGTCACTGTCCTCACGGGTGCCAAGTGACCTGTATCAACAGCTGGGGCTGGAAGAGCCCTGGTGAGGCCACCAAACCCACAGCATCACAGCAGCTCCAGCCTCCTCCGATGGACCATCATCTAACCCATCCCTAAAGCCTCCAGTGAAGATGGGATTCCTTGACCCATTACAGGCACAACGGACAAGAGGAGAAGACATCTTTCCAGGATGTCCTACCTAAGTCCTAAGTCCACCCACCCACCACGGCTTGTCCTTCCCTTACCTGAAGACTTACGAAGCGCTTCCCCTTCGTCCTCTCTAAACCAGACAGTGTCGACTCCTTCTCCAACCATCTCAAGAGAAGACCCCACGTGGCAGCAGATGCCACCACCGTATCATTGCAATGGCCGGAGCTCCGGCAGCATGGACACAGCACAGCGGATACAGACCTTGCACCACTAAACCTTTTATTTTCTTTTCCATCTTTCCTCCACACATCCGACCCGCACAGATCCAGTAAATCCAGCGGCAGAAACGCGCAGCTCGCTGAGAGAGGAGCTTTGACTCTTCCCTGCCCTCCTTGTAACCTCCAGAAAAGCTGAATAATTAATCGCAACTCTTGTATTTTTCCCCTCTGCTCTTCTGTTCTGCTCAGACAGTCTTTACCTGCTCTCCAGCCATCCAGAAACGCACTCTAGATGCTCTTTGCCATCTGTGATTCCTTCGAGCACTTTGTATTACTGCAACGAGACGCGGTACAACCACCGGCAGCTGTGCTCCTCGACACAGACACTCGACAAGGACTGCTGGCTATTTTGTCTTGTAAACAAGCAAGGAGAGAGCCACAACTGAAAGGACAATGACAATTTGGTGATGCTGCCTGATCATGACATGAGATGAGGAAAGGAGCGGACACCAAAGGTGCAGCAAACCCTCACGGGACGTTCCTACACGGTGCGTGGGCACTGGGGCTCCTCCGTTTCTTTCACAAATTCACACATATCTCAGGAAAGATGCTTTTTGCCCCTGAGGGTGGTGAGAGCCTGGCCCAGGTTGGCCAGAGAGGTGGTGGCTGAAGCATCCCTGGAGACATCCCAGGCCAGGCTGGACGGGGCTCTGAGCAACCTGAGCTGCTGAAGATGTCCCTGCTTGTGGATGAGCTGGGAAGGGCCCTTAAACCCAAACTACTCCATGATTCTGTGATACATTTTATTTGCTCCGTATCTCAGCAAAGAAAGATGATTTGCTCCTTCAGAGCTGGCCTAAGCAGTGATGTTTTTAAGAGTAACTGAGGGAGCTGGGGCTCTGGAGCTGGACAAGAGGAGACTGAGGGGGGACTCATTCCTGGGGATCAATATGGAAAGGGGCAGTGTCAGCAGGATGGAGCCAGGCTCTTCTGGTGACAACCAGTGACAGGACAAGGGGCAATGGGTGCAAACTGGAACACAAAAGGTTCCACTTAAATATGAGAAGCAACTTGTTCCTGGTGAGGGTGGCAGAGCCTGGCCCAGGCTGCCCAGGGGGGTTGTGGAGTCTCCTTCTCTGCAGACATTCCAACCCGCCTGGACACCTTCCTGTGTAACCTCATCTGGGTGTTCCTGCTCCATGGGGGGATTGCACTGGATGAGCTTTCCAGGGCCCTTCCAACCCCTGACATTCTGGGATTCTGTGAAACTCTCGCTGCTCAGCACAAGTGAAACAGTTCCAGAGCATCTACAATAGCAGGAAACCCTTCCACCGTCACTTCAGTACGGGTGCTACAGCAATTTGCCTTACGAAGCACCAGGGAGGTCTCAAATGTCAACCGGAGCCTGTGTCGCTACAGGCTGGATGAAGCTGAAGCAAAATGATGATCCTTGCACTAAAGAGATTAATACAATTAAATTTAATTAGCACTTACAAAAGACTTTTATCTTCAAAGCGCTTTCTAGCCACCAAATCCCCTGATGCCTCCATGAGATTGATTAATGTGTGCAGAGCTTTTCAGCTTCCAGGAGAGAAACAAAGACACTTGGGGAAGGGTCAGGACTGGAGAGAGGTAATGACCTGCATTATCCCAATGTAAAAATGGTGCATCCAGACAGCACCCTAAAAGAATCTCCGGAGTCACCAATATCTCACTTCCCAGCGCCCAGCAGCAATAAACCCCCAGATGTTTGCCAGCTGCCCGGGTACCAGCCAATAGCCACAATGTCACCATGATGGGTGTTTTCTCATGTCTCCTCGCTGCCCCACAGATCTGCGCTATTTCAAACATCTCAGCTACAGACATTTCACTTTACGCACCAGCCACAAAGACTCGAATGAAAGCTGCAGCGTGAAATGTATATTTAATTTTAACGCCGCACGGCATTGCTTTGCAACATGCATCCCTTGATTTTAAGTGCCTTATCTCCGCTTTACCAGATTTCCCAAAGCCAGCTTCTAGTTTTTATTCCTTTAGTTTTGCCTTAAATGAACATTTCCTGACTTGGGGGCTTTTAAGAAAAGCTTTTGAAGCATCTACATCCCTGAAAGGATTTTCTCATTAAGTCATTGATATGTATTTACAGTTAAACAACTTTATGTGACTGGGGATGTCTGGCTGTGCCTGCTAATACCAGTCCTAGAGAGGATAAACCCTTGTTGTCGCGGCAGCTCACGCACAGGAATAGGAGCAGCTTTGCCAGTCATGTCTTAACTGCTCCGCACATATTATATACGTATAAATAGGGGACTTGGTGCTGGGGAAGGAGGAGAAACCCAAAAACTTAAAGACTGGCTACAAATGAACATTTTCCCCTATTTATTATTAAAAACAACCGACCAGTTGACTCTAATACCAACTCGAAATCAACCCCATCATCAAATCTTTTCATTGCACAAGGTGTGTTGGATGGCCAACGTCAATCCTTGGGGCAACCCCAGGCAATATCTTGGGTGCATGGAAACAGCAGCACTGCAAAAGAGAAATAACAGCTTTTTCAAGACCTTTGTTGTCTCTTTCCAGCTCCACGATAACATCGAGAGGCCCCAAGGAACAATTCACCACAACCGGGAGTATATCAGTTATGTGACAACGTTAATGACACGGCCCAGACACAAAAACCCAAGTAACCTTTGAGTTGCCACTCTTCACTCTTATTGATGAGTGTGCTCGGCCAAACATCATTAATTTTTAGTGGCAGCCTAATTTTGTGGATGCTCTGGTTGTCAGGGGGGCTGGTGGAAGGTGGAAATAACATTGACCTTTTCTCCCCGGGAAACATGGCTAATTGAACGAATTCTTGCTCTCATTAGGAAAAGGTCCAAGACGCAGCACATTTTACACCTCCCTTTAGGTGACACCAACCAGCCTCCTAAAGGTCAACCTGCCTTTGATGAGTTGATCCAAGAGCAGTTTCCTCTTGCAAAAAAGCAACAAATTCTTCTGGCCCAAACCCCTCAGTGCTCTTTATGCTTAAGGCCAATGCTGCTTTAGAGGTACCATTTATCTCTTTGGACATTTAAGTCTTTGGGAGGATAAGTCAACCCTGTATCGTTGGGGTGTTTTTCTATTGCTTTGGCTAATTATTGCTGCCTGGTAATGCCAAACCTTTGCATCGTTTCAAATAAAGGAGCGTTCTCCCTTTGCAGCACCCACCGCGGTTCGGCAGAAGTGTTGAGTTACAATTTAAATAGCTTTTATTTAGCAAGAGGAGATTCATGCACGGGAAGCCGTACTTCATTTTGCAGAAAGGGACGTAAGCGGCGGGGATAATTTGACTCTCTATGGACGAGTTTGGTGCCACACAACTAATTACTGTTCTAGTTCAATCTTCATCGCTTTCCGGGCTCTCAGTGCAGTGTAAATAAAGTACTGCTGGCCCAGAGGTGTCTGTGCAGGACAATGATCACCAGTCGGCCTCGCAGTGTTATAAAGAGCTGATACACGAGGCTCACCCGTGGTGATGGGGACATCAGGTTTATGGCTTCGTGGCTGCCTTGACTTACTTGGATTTTGATTTTGTGCCTTTCTGGGGCTCTATGCTCTTGCATAAAGGGTCAGCCAAGATTCATTCTTCCCTTTGCTCTGGTTTTCTGGGAGACAAGGTGTTGGGTGGGAGAGGAGCGGGGGGGGATGTCCATCTCTGCTGCCACAGCATGACATGACCAAATAAAAGCTTAGCTTAATAAAAGCTTAGCTGAAGGTAATCTAGTTGAAGACGGCCCTGCTCATCGCAGGAGCTCGGACTAAATGACCTTTAAAGGTCCCTTCCAACCCAAACTATTTATGAATCTGTGATTCTGTGATTCTAATTAGGAGGGAAAGTTGTTAATTGAGGATCTCGGGCTGCATTAACCCAAGTGCCCTGGTTAAATGCCAAGCAAAGCCGTTCCCCTCCGGCTCCCCAAGTCCCCGCTGCGCTTTCCAGCTGAATTCAGTATCATTTTCTCCATCTTCAACCATCATGTATTCTTACTGTGGATGTTAAAAGCCTTTTTGGTCTTTCCTCCTTCCAGAGGGAGCAGCATTTCATCTGCCTGTGCTCTTACACGGACACACACAGCTTGTTAATCAGCTGGTGAAAACACTTTGGGCTGAAAGGAGCTGGAGAACACAAGTTAGTTTTACACACACCTCGCCTTTCCCATTTTCTTCCCTTTTTTAATTTTAATTGACAAATGAAATTGAGAACCAAGCCTTCCACGGCAAACAGGAGTTTCGGCTGCAAAGAAGCCGCCCCAAGGCAGCCATGGCTGCTCGCAACATCCCCGTAATGGAAAACAAATTGCAAAAGCTCCGAGAAGCCCTGGAGTCAGCACTACACAAGGACTTTTAGGAGGTGTATTCCTGTTTTAAAACGTGCTCAGGGTTTTGCATGCAGGCGTGCAGGGGGTATCCCTGTAACCCACCATCCTACCATGAGGCGCCCCTGCTGCCACCCATCACTTCTTCCACTCCCAGGTCATTTCCTCCTGATTTTATATTTAAAGATGAGTTTTATATTAATTATCATTATTCCACTTGGAACTCCACAAGCTGCGAATGACGCAGATGCACAACCCAGCGCTTTTTTCTCCTTTTTCCCCCAAACTCCATAGTTAAAACCAGCAGCCCAGGCTGCCTCCTCCTACCACTTGAATTCGCGTCTCTTGAAAGCAAAAAAGGAGGCCTGGATTTATGAAGAAGCGCCACTAATCACATTAGTATGCAGAAGGAAATGACAGGGAGTGCTTTGTGCCTCTCCACAGCTGGCAAATCCAAAGCTCCAGGGTTTGGGCTTATTAATGCGCCGTGCACAGAGGCTGCACAGCTGGAGAGCGAGCGGCTTTGGGTTCCCATCTCAGCATCAAGGAGACGCTGCTTAAATCTGGTTCGCCTGGCGTGAAATCCTAGAGGGCAGGAAAAAACAACCCCTAAAATAAATAAATCAAAGAAACCATGGAAACGCTCTCAAATTGTGCCCGGATCAGTAAACTTCTGCAAGACGCATTTTCAGGGTTGGCAGCGTTGGCCTCCAGCCACGCTCTGGGGTCACCCTCGTTCCATCCGAGTCTGCTCCACAGCGGGTTCCCGAAGTTATCAGGAGTTTTGTGAGCAATGAGGAGGAATGGCTCTGCCTTGAGCCAAAAGCATCACCGTGGTGCTGGTTGCAAGGAGTGAATGTGGATGATTTGTGCTACAAATCCCTTTGAACTGGATGTCTGGAGCATCCCAAGCTTTGGGGAGGTCCTAGAGATGCTCCGTAACAAACTCCAAAAACACAAGCAGTAGATTCCTCAACACAGCCCTGATAACTTATAACCAGAAAAAAGCCACCAAAAACACGTTGTCTATAATATGATCTACCCCAAGCTGTGCACAATGCAAGGATTGTGCTGGTGTGATGCCTCAGGGCACATTGAGCTGGTCCCCAGGGGGATGCAGCTGGGGAAGGGTTGGCTGAGCGATGCTGCTCATCGTGGATGGTACCACCATCCCTTCTTAATCTTTAGAGACCCTTCTTAACCTTTAGAAGGACCTAAAAGTCCTTTCCCAGAACTGCCGGCAGCTACAAACCAACCCCAGCCAACAGCACCAGGGCTCGCGTGACGACCCCGGTTCACAATTAAAGCCGCGCTAATGCGATTTCTCGAAATTCAATTTGGAAATGGAAAGAGATCAGCAGAATTAAGGCGGCTTTAATGAGGAAGAAAAGCAACGGCATGGAAATTCAATGCCACCAAAACCACCTGCACCTCTGGTTAATTTGGATTAATGCTGCAGACGTGGCTCGGCTGCCCCTGCGGTGATGCCCGGAGGGACCATGAGCATCCAGCACCTCGAGACCGGTCCCTCAGCTCCCACCACACACCATCAGTTTATCCTTCTCCCAAACCACCACCCCATGGCGTTGGGCTCCAACAGATCGATTCTTTTTTCCCCTGCATCCACCATTTGATGGCCGGGGTTGGTACCCACTGCTTGGTCACCATGAGAAAAAGCCCAACTGGGAGGCAATAAATACACTTCAATCCAAACGGGGTTGGGTGTGAAGGAAACAGGCTTGAGATCTTCCTCTGCATGATCGAGACCAAAAGTCTTGCTCATAGCCCATGTTTTTTATCAAGTTAAATAATACCAGCCCATAAACTACGTGACAGTCTCCTAAGCGGATTGAAGCCTCAAGCTTCATAGATTTCATGCTGCTTCTTAGTGCAATTTTACAGCGCGTTTCTCATTCAACCCCCCCCTTTTATTTTTAATTCAGTGTGTTGCTTGATTAATTGGTATGAAATGTTCATCTTTATCCAGCAACTTCTGAAACACAAACCCACAACTCCCCGATTGTATTTCTTATTTACAGCCCCGCAGCCTGAGTGATTTCCAATTTACTGCGCTGCTATATTAGGTCAATATATAATACCTTGGGCCACTCCAGAAAGATTAACCACAAGCGCATTCCCTTTCCATTCAAATAGTCACCGCTATAAATTACGAGTCTCTTCTCCTATATTTAATTGCATTCCTGCCACTTTCCCTATCAAGTGCAATAAAACAAACCCCCTCCGCATCCTCCGTCTTGTGAGACGAAGGAACCGCAGGATTTGGGAGACTCGGTGCCATATGTACGACTGGCTGCAGCTTCCACCTCCGCTACTCCAGACTCTGGTTTGCTGTTTCCCCTTCGGTTACTGGAAAAGAGGGTTTTTTCCCATTGGTTTAAATTATTTGCATGTTGCATTTTGCCCCCATGCGGGTCTTTTTGCGCCATAATTCCCACCTGGAGTATTTAAGTCATTCTTCAAAGCACCAAGGTGATGAGAAGACTTCAGCCGCAAATTATCTTCCTATTCTTTTTCACGTCTAGTAAGAATAAAACGCTAGAAAATATACATTCTGCAAGTGCAAAATTCAAAAGCTGGAGATTTCCAGCTCGTTTTCTTCTTATCTTTTATTTTTCCACGCAGCTCCTGATTTTGACAGTCCTGACACAATATTTTTGCACGCCAAAAGCTGGCGAGGCTGCCTGGTGCCACGACATCCCGACACAGTCAAAATACCCCGTTCTTTGCACTTGAAAATCAAGACTGAAGCAGTCTGTGTGCGCTCGCTATTCCAAAATTAGACTGCACATGAATTTAACAGCTTCAAATAATGGGCTTGCATATGCAGACGCTCAAGCTAAAGGTATATTTTTCCATTACCAGCAACTTGTTAGACAAGATATTCCAGCTTCCCGAGATATTAAAGGATAGTCAGAAAAGGTCTTTTTAGAATGACAATAAGCTTCATTTTGTTTGTTGAGTTAGTAACAATTAAATGGCTTTTTGTATGACAAAGCATATGCCAATGTGACATGGTGGCAGCAGCTCCTGGAGCAGCCCTACCCCAAGCTACGAACCAATGTTTTCCTTCTTTGCTTCCTATTTGAATTGCAAAGAACAGGTTTAAAAAGGAAGCTGAGATCCCGAGGCACTCAGCCAGCAGCAAAATGAGGATTTTTGAGTCTGCGCGCCAACTATTTCCATGCGGGGCTGCGAAGGAGAACGCGGTTTTATGGCATCTCCAAATCCGCAAAGCAGCGATGGGACTAAATACAGAATGAGGTGCCACCGTTTGAACTTGGCGTGGATAAAATTCAGCTCTGTGGCCAACAGAACCCTGTGCCAACCAGGGTCTGAAGGACCCGGGTGCAGGAGGAAGGTCCTATGGGTTGTCCTGGCTATGGTTGGGATGGAGAGACAGTGAACTTGGGCTTGGAGGGCTCTCTGGGTGGCTGTTTTCTATAGGATGGACTCTTCCAAGAAGCACGAGCCAAGGCCACCACAACGGGGCAGTGAAATGCATGATTTTACCATGGGAAGGTCTCTCTGTGACGATGGAGGGTGGTCCATCTTCAGCATCTGTGAAGCCCTAATGGGGTTGCGAACACCATGTCTGAGACAATAGTGGGGAAGAGCTCCAGATATCTCTTGGAAAACTTGGATTAACGTTGGACAACCAGCTGGGAAAGGAAATGGTTTGAGCAGCCCCTTTTGAGGGATGCTGCAGAAGTTGGAAACTGGAGAAAGAAAAGGTCAAGTAACTCAACCACACAAAAACAATCACCTAAGGTCAACTAAAAGAGCAGCTAAAAGGCTACTGGAAAATGGAGCAGCAAAATCAGTCAGTAGAAGTGTCTGAAGAGCTAAAGGTAAAGAGTGAATGGTTATAATGGAGATATTATCTCACTGTGAAGAAGAAAACTCAACTCAAATCCTTCCATCCTGGAGGTACCGCCATGGCTGGACCTCCTACACGTGGCTTTGACACCGCAACATGAAGACCCTGCCTTGTGTCCTCTCCACGCCGAGGGCTGATGTTCATCACCACGAGCTGCGCGCCCTCGTCGGAGAGCCAAGTTTGTGCAGCCGAGGAGTTTTAATTCCAAACGCATTTACATTATTATGCAAATATTTGGAGATGATCAACTCTTCCACTTACCTAGTAAGAGCTAAGCGTTTCCATGGGAACAGCAACTATTAACCACTACAGTTAATGTTTTTATTCTGGTAGTGTCCAGAGAGCTCAATGAAGATTGAAGACAACTCACACAAGGTGCTGAACAAATGGGGAGGATGAAAAAGTCGCTTGTTGAAAGGCAAAGATTAATGTTTTATGAGCTTCTAAGTCAAGCACCAGTTCTACACGGACCTGTAAGAACATGGCCAATGAGTCCAGGAGCTTTTCCTACACCATTTAACCAAATCAAGACCCTACTTATATAGTTTTGCCTTGAATCCTACAGCATTTCCCAGTCAGATGGAGTACTTAATAACTATCCCAGCACAATCCAGCCACATAACATCAATCTGGTTTTGGGACACAAGAATCCCTCCCTATGCCTCTAATCTTTAGCGGAGTATAAATTTAAGTTAAATTTGCATCGCCGTGATAGAAAAGCACAGCTCTAACGACAGCACGTTTCTGGATGGCTGCCTCCTAGGGATTCTCCATAATGCAGTTCCAAAGAGCGAGCCGAAAGCAAGGACGGTGTGACACAAGCTCTGTGGCTCCATGGGGAACCCCACAGCGGCCCAAAACCCAATGAGGTTGAACACATAGAGCTTGTGGTGTGGTTGCCCAAGCCTGATTTACCTCCAAGCCATCAACGTGGTGGTTTCCTTCCCCCAGGGCAATCCGTGAGTGATAAAGCATCAGCAGAAGATGCGCTTCATCTTCCCGCTCTGTACTGCGAACCTGTTTTGCCTTTTAGAAGGACAAGGCTTCAAACAAACGCAACAAGTCAGAAATGATTATTTCACATCCCCGTCTACTCCCCCTCACCTGGGTCAGATCAGGCTGACTCTGAGTACAAGATATAAACGGGAAGGCAAAGCTCTCGCTATAAAAGCCTGTGCAATTTTAAATGATTGATGGGCCCGTGGGAATCTGTTTAAATTGCAAGAATCAAACACCACACAAATAAATGTTAAGTTTTGAATGAATGCAACCAACTCTCCTCTTCGCTATCGAGCAGAAGTTTGAAAGGTGCTGGAAGGGGCTCATTTGCACAGGATGATGGAGCGATGGCGACACACAAGCTGAAGTGATATTTGCTCCTCGCCCTTTCCTGATCCCCCAAATAAACACAATCTCGTCCTGAAAAACTCCCACCGCAACGCTCTGCCTCGCAACCACCAGACAAACACCGAGACTGGCAATTCTTCCAACCTTTTTTTCAAATGTTATGTTTCAAATGTCAACATGGGCTCAATGAAAACTGCAGCCACCGCTGCTGATAAGGCTTGCTGTAAACGGGTGGCTTTGGTGGCACATGTCACTCCCCACACTGTCCCCTGCCCATGCCACCCCTCTTGCAGATTCCAGACCCTACCCACCACTAATTTCTTATTAAAGAAATCAGCACCAGCGTTGGCAGCAAATGCCACCGTGCTGGCTCGGTTGGGATGACGGGAGCTGCTAAGCTGCCCTTGCAGGAGGCAACGATTCCATGTCCACCCCGAGTGCTGCCACCCCAACCCAAGGGACATTTCCACGTCCACCCCGAGTGCTGCCATCCCCAACCCAAGGAACATTTCCACATCCACCCCAAGTGCTGCCATCCCCAACCCAAGGGACATTTCCACGTCCACCCCATGTGCTCCATAACAACCCAAGGGACATTTCCATGTCCACCCCGAGTGCTGCCATCCCAACCCAACGGACATTTCCACGTCCACCCCATGTGCTCCATAACAACCCAAGGGACATTTCCATGTCCACCCCGAGAGCTGCCATCCCCAACCCAGAGGACATTTCCACGTCCACCCCATGTGCTCCATAACAACCCAAGGGACATTTCCACATCCACTCCAAGTGCTGCCATCCCAACCCAAGGGACCCGCGAGACACTGCAGTACGCTGGCTCTTCAGAAGCTGCCCAACCCAGTTGGGTTCATCAGGGGACAGACGCCATCCATCCCAAATGTTTCCAGTGCAATGAGCCCTTGGTCCACCCAGGCAGCACTAACCCATGCAAAGACAACAATTAATGCAACGAATGTCCCCAAATTTCAAGGAGAAGGAAAACAGAAGACAGTAGTTGGAGGTCCACCTTGAACTGTGGCCTCCCAGAAATGCCTTTCTATGGAAGAGGGATGTGCTGGAGCATCTGAAGGAGACACCACACCTCTTGTCACCCACCCATGCCCACCACAGGACAGGTGATGATGCTCCTGTTTGGTGTCCCGATCATTGGCACCCAGATACCCAAGTCCAGCACCCAGTGATGAGATGAACCATGGACACGCTGGTCCCAGCCGGCAAAACCAACTCATTTCTGTACAGACTGGGCTCTTCTTGCTTTCAAGAGCTATTCGGTTTAGATGTTGGTTGGGGAGGATGGGATGGTCTCTCCAAAGAAATCACCAGTATGTGCATGTTTGCAGGAAGAAAAAGAAGGTCTTACCTGTTTCTCCCCATATTGGCAAATATTCATCCTGCTGTATGTCCAGCATGATTTCCAGTCCATTGCCTGTCCCACCCTTAACCGTGGTAAGAAGAGGCCGCCCTTCTTCTCCTGAGTTAAACATGTAGCATTTCCCATATTTTGTAAACACCTGCGAGGAGAGAAGAGAGCAATAATATAATATTTCCCATATAATCGATGCCTCTTCCCACCCGAACGCCGGCAGAGGGATGAGAAACAGCCACGCGCCGCAGCTCGAAGGGAAATGTCTGCAGATAAATCTAAACCGGTTTAAACATTTAGTGTATTGTGTTCTCCTTACAGAAAATAAAAGATGGAAGAGAGGAAGGGAAAGCTGTTTTAGAGCAGCAGCTCGCCAGTCATATCGTGTTAAGTCTTAGAGAAACACGTGTACAAAAATGTACCAAAATATATTGCAAATCCTCGGTTTTGTGCAAGGCGCCTCAGTCCAATGTTGCTCATGGCTGCAGATCTAGAGGTGGGCTCATCCCTGCAATCCATGCTCATCCACCTGCTGAACATCACACCACGTAGGCACAGCTCATGTCCACCGCGTTCCACCCAAAGGGAGCAATGGGAACGACACCCGTGCTCTCCCGACACAAAATAATGCAACATCTCATTCACTCCTCATTCTGCTGCTACTTGGCAAATAATAAGAGTTAAAAACACTTGGGCAAATGAGGAAAGGTTTCATCCATTGCTTTTGCTCTTTCTTTTGTCTCATTTTGGTCTGTCTCTTGGAAGAAACTCTGCACAAAGCCCAGGTGGGGGCTGCCAGGCCACCAGCAGCTCTGCAACGTGGGGTGGGCATGGGTTTCCAAGTGGGATGGATATGGGTTTCCAAGTGGGGTGGTGAGGTTGACATGAGTTTCCAAGTGAGGTGGACATGGGTTTCCAAGTGAGGTGGACATAGGCTCCCACACTGGGTGGACATGGGTTCCCATGTTGGGTGGACATGGGTTCTGACACGGGGTGGTGAGGTTGACATGGGTTTCTAAGTGAGGCGGACATGGGTTTCCAAGTGAGGTGGACATGGGTTCCCACGCTGGGTGGCCATGGGTTCCCACGCTGGGTGGAGAGGTTGACAGGGGTTTCCAAGTGAGGTGGACATGGGTTCCCATGTTGGGTGGCCATGGGTTCCCACACTGGGTGGTGAAGTTGACATAGGTTTCCAAGTGAGGTGGACATGGTTCCCACAGTGGGTGGACATGGGTTCCCATGTTGGGTGGACATGGGTTCTGACATGGGGTGGTGAGGCTGACATGGGTTTCTAAGTGAGGCAGACATGGGCTTCCAAGTGGGGTGGCTCTTGGTGGGGCAGCAGAGATGTGACATCTTTGATTGCAGTGGCATTGATGAGTCCTGTGCTCAGCCTTCCCCCAAACTGGGAGAACATACGGAAAACCAAAAGATTAAAACACAGTAAGTCCTTCCTATGCCTTTCACTGACAGAACAAGGGACATGCAGATGTGCAGAACTTCTACCTATATGAAAACAGGATGAAATGGCTGGGAGACATTTAGAAATCCCCCAATTTTTGCACGTGGTGACTCTTGACAAGCACCAGCGTGAAACATGGCGTGTCAGTCATCTTCAAGTCACTCTGCTGGTTCACAGCTCCAGAAAGTCCAGGTTTTGCAATCAGTAAGCAACCAGTAATTAATATTCAGAGCGAACGGAGCCCAACACCAACTGCTGGCTGCAGTCCCGTCAGAAATCACAAGTTGCAAACGCAGTTGCTGAGATCATACGACCCCAAGATGATTCATAACACTAAACAGAAGCTGGAGTCATCAGCAATTTATTCCCCTCAAATATTGACATATGCCTTATAATCACAGCATCGGGGAAGCAGGTGAAAAAAGAGACATGTGAAATCATATCCAAGTTTAAAAAACTCCAACGGGAGCAAAAAAGGATGGAGAAAATATGAAGCATTTGCAGGAAAAAAAAAGCCCTTTAAAAAGAGATTTTATATCTGAGAGAAAATCCCATTTTAATACTTGACTGACCTATTAAACCATTCAAGCTGGAACGATAAGCTGAACAACAGAAAGCCTGTGTTAGCAGCAAGTGCCCGTAGATGGGTTTTCCCAGATAGGCTTTGATGGCAGAAGTCAAAAATATCTAATTAGGATCGTTTAAAATACAGCAAGAAGAAAACTTGCATTAGTGAAAACCACAGGAAAACACGCAAACTCTATCGAGAGCTATAGCGCAACGTAAATGCTGAGTGAGGATTTAGATGCTGATGTACCCGGTGCAGACTTTAGCCAAATAAATCTGGGCAATTTTATGGGGAGTTTTATATGGTCGTTTGTAGCTGTAAAAGCGTAAAACCTCCAGTCAGGGCAAGTTTATCCAATGAACAAGAGCTAAAGTGACGGGGGCCCGAACGGTTGGTTACTGGCCATGGCCAAGAGCCCATCAGCCATGACCTCGGGAGATGTTTCCCTTGCCCAACAGAAGATGAAAACCCGTTCAGTGACACCCGTGTTGACGCAGGGATGGAAGAAACGCAACTGCTTCCACCCCAACATCTGCTCCTGAGCCACGGTGAGGCCAGGGGAGGATCTGAGACACGGCTTAAATCCAGCTGCTGCTGCCATCACCTGCATCGCTCCGAGGACACCGCAAAGAAACATTTCCAAGGAAGAATGGTGACCTTATTCTGCTCTTTAGGTCCACCAGCAAGGACGGATCCTCAGTAAGGCTCTTGGTGTGTATCCACCTTTCATCTCTGCAAATCAGGCGGTTACTTACGGCTGCGTATAATCAAATACCACACCAGAGCCATGACTCTGATATGAGTCCTGACGCTTGTCCTAACAAGGAATAAGGCACCTTTCCAGCAAACAGCATGAAAGGTTTGGGGTAGGACCACCACCAGGCGTAGTTGCTAATCTAAGAACTGGTGCTCAAGAGAGGAGCAGCAAGGGATACAACAGCAAACAGCACGGACCAGGAGAACACCTACAGAGCCAAACAGCTGGAGAAGAACCCAACGCTAGATGTAATTTAGGGCTTTTTATTCCTTTGGACCAGCTGCAAGCCCAGTTCTAAGTGTTGGGTGCCCATTTGGGTTGAAGCACATCTTCCCACTAAGTTCCACCCACAAATTGAGTCCAAGTGCTCCAAGACAGCTCCTCAATGCAAACTCAAAGCAAAGCACGTGGGGACAGTTGGGAGATTCGCTCCCAAAGCCAACTCCTGATCCAACGAAACTCCATGTAGATGCCTCCACTGTGGTTCTGAGCCGGCTGCATGTTGCTCAGCTCCGGCAACCCTCGCCGGGAGGGCACCACCAGGGCTAGAACCCAAGGCTGCAAGAACAGAGAACTGAAAAATCAAAGAGAATAAAGTGAGGAAGAAATGAGAGCCTTTCCCTGAGTCACGAGCAGCATTAATGCTCAACAGCAACTGGAGATGCCCTCAGGCCATGTTCTGTTAGGCCTAGTCCTGCTCCCGCGCAGAAGGGAGCCAGAAATACAGCAAACAGACAAATAAGACAAAGGAAGAAGGAAAGGAAGAAGGAAAGGAAGGGAAGAAAGTCACCCTGCTCGCTGAAGCTATAGATGTCCCTAGAAGCCATGGACAACCATGGGTACATCTCTTGAGCCCCTCAACCTCAAGGTCTTCCATCTTTCCCTATAAAAGACTATTTAAAAATACGCTGCCAAGCTCAAAAATCCATATGCATTCATTTCAACGCACATTAAAACGGGTTGTGCTGCTCCTCACCTTCGCTATGAATGATTATTTGGGAAAAGATAACTTTTCTTTCATGGGATCCTCTTGGTTTCAGGCTCTTTTGGGCTCCCTGATAACAGGGCCGGATTCCGAGCGCTATCAGATCATCGGGATAAAAGGATAGAGCTGTTTGGAAAGGGCAAGCTCGGTCTATACTGACTGCAGCCGTACACCTGAGACAGTAAACACGAGGCAAAGCAGAATGATTTAACCTCAGTTTGTCTTCAGGGAAAACAGCACTCCTTGCTGTTCGTAATGTTTTAACCCGCAATGAAAAGAAGGTTCAGCGCAAGCCCGAAACAAAAATACAAACATGTACCTTGAGAATAGTCTATAAAACCACCAATTTTTCCTCTTTGATGGATCAGTTGTTACTTTGACAGCTCCTCTGAACAATTCCCATTTAAGTACAAAGGGTAAACATGTTCAAAAATCTGTGAAACAGCATTTGAGCAACACGACGAGTCCTTTAGTGTGTAAAGGGAAGAACGTGCTTGCTGGGAAATTAAAAAGCAGAGGGTGGGTATCTCAAACACACTCCACATATAAATCAGGAAACACTACCATTAAAAGCTTTGAGACACCAATGTATACGGTGCATGCCAAACCAGACTGATATTCAAAATGCAAGCAAGCCTGACTGGAGTAATGGAGAAAAAGGCATTTCACAGCTTATAACTGGCATACCCAGGACAGGCATATCTGCTGATAAACTATCCTTTCAATACACAGCAAAATGATGGTAAAAGCAAATAATTTGAAGACTGTAAATTAGCTTTCTAAAGCCTGGCAAAGACGCAGGCTAGAGCTCACGAACAAGGCAGGGTATTAGTTGTCAGATTAAGGCGCTAACCATTAAAAATAAGAGCAAATTCGCATCCTTCACAATAATTTTCTCCACAGTTGCGGTACACAAAGGTTCAGAGACGTGTATTCTATCAAGCCTCATCCAACAGCATCATGGACAACAAAGAAGAAAGGAAAATAAAGGGACTTTGCAAACAGGTCCAGGAGAAGGGGAACAAAAAGCACTAAGGGAGAACAGAGATGGGTTTGGGCAGCACTGCTCATGAGATGATGGGAAAAAGATCCTGTCTAGGAGCAAAGAAGAGCTTATTTCTGAGTTTTTGGCAGAGTGATAGGCTCCCATAGCTCCCAGGTCTCCCACGGCACCGGCGGAGCCGCCGGTGGCACTGAACAATGTCACTATTTCAGTCGAGGGGCGAGGACAGCACGGTCCAGTTGGCCCCGCGCAGGCGCATCAGGGCGGTTCATTTGTTCACAAGGAGGTAGCGGTATGTTATTTGAAACAAAATGATGGCTGTGAAGAGCAAACTGCAATGGATGCGTGCAATAAACAGGCTTCTGAAGCGTCAATTCCCAACAGGATCTCTTTCCAAAGGAGAACAAGCCGGTGATGGCAGGTAGGTAAGGAGGGAATTCACACTTAACTGGCAGAAAGGACTAAATCTCCCTTCCAAACTGAATGGTAGAAGGAGAAAAGGAATCGAGTCCTTGTGCCATGAGGAAGGGGATGCGAGTCTAATCAGAGCATCCTCTTTGTGGAGAGAATTTCTTCCCCAAAGGGCTGTGGGGCATTGGAACAGGCTGCCCAGGGCAGTGCTGGAGTCACCATCCCTGGAGGGTTGGACAGACGGACATGAGGTTCTCAGGACATGGGGCAGTGCCGGGGTGGGTTATGGTTGGACTCCATGATCTTGAGGGTCTCTTCCAACCAAGATGATTCAATGGTTATGCACTTCAGTCCTACAAAAACACTGGGGGAATACAAAAAGCTCACAGACCCGTGTATTGTGTTTTATGGAAACCTGGCATAGAAGCATGTCAGACACGCAAAATACCACCCATCCTTCACGGTGTCAGGTTTAATCTCGCAATGGAGAAGAGTAATGGGGATGGAGCTGCGGAAAGCGGAGCCATCAGAGTTGTCAGGGATGTGTTTACAAAGACAGGGTTTTCCTTTCGGCCTCCGAGACCGAGATATCTCAGCGGGGGTTGTGAGGGCAGGGAGATGTTCCATTGACATGAGCCCCACGTCTGTCACAGTCCCGGGCACCGCTGGCGCACAGCTGGATGGGAACAGCAGGGATGTCAGCTTTGCTTTTATACAAAGCTGCTGGTTTTAAATAGGAAGTTATCAAGGTCCTAGGTACCGCCTGAGGCTACGATACCCTTGTGCTGGCATTAATGTTGCTTTTTACAAACTAGCATCAGTCAGCATCCCAAATGTAATAGTCTCCCGTTGCCAACAAGCTGCTACATAACATAATGAAGCTCCTAATACACGGATCTCCGCCTTCAAAAGCAGTTTTGCCACCGGACAGGCCCAACTCTCTTTTTAATTCGTTTATTTATTGGATGGCATTAAGCGTCGCCCAGCGGATCACAATTCATACCCCTATATTCCAGCCTTCAAGAACAGTTAAAGTCTAGCGGCACTAACGCAGAGGCACGACAGGCGAGCACATTTAATTCACTGAGAGATATTGCCGTTTTCTTCTTATTTGTGCAATCAGCCACTCCCTGTAATGGCAAATTGGTGCAAGCATTTGTTAGAATGGTGAGTACTTATGGAGGGTCCTTATAGCTGCCATAAATCACCTTGCTGCCATCGCTGCCATTTAGCACTGGTTGAGTGGATATTTAAAAAGACATATAGCCCTAATATTCTGGCAGCAAATGAATAAAACTATAATGGTGAAGTTGCAAATATGTTGGTCCGTAAACTCAGAAAACCACAACCCCCGCTCTGATCCCATCAAGCCCTAATTACTTCCACCCATAAGGAGATGGTACAGAACGATGCGACAGGAGCTCTGTCCCACCAGAGTGTAATTTATTAGTCATAGGAAACAATATCTGCGTGATGCCACAACACTTCATCTCCCACATAAACACAGATTAACCCATGAACATCCCTTAATTTCCCAGGGCTCCATTTGCAGAACGCTGTCCACTGGCCCTTCGACATGGACAAATGTGCATCGCACGCAGGTGAAAAGAGGTGAATGGCCTGAGATGCGTCATGCTGGGACCATCATCTCACCAGCCTGGGGTTGAACGAGGTCAGACAAGGCAAAAGACAAGACCAAAAGCCTGGCCGATGCCCTCGGGGAGCAGCAGATGGTGTGGAAAGAGGAGAAAGGCGGGTGACGGTGCATTGCGTTCCTCCTCGGTGGCCACCAAGGCCGTCCCTCCACCAGCGGATGAGCTCTGAGCATCCAACGGTAGCGGCCCCAGAGCCTTTTAACAGGTGCCAGCACATGGCTTGAAGGCCAGGATTCACTCGGATGATAATTACAATCTGTCTTCCTAACTTCTCCCCACTGATTCGTTTAATGAATCGTTCTTCATTAGCCTCGCTGAACTCCCTCTTGAGCAGCCGCAGCAGCTCTGGGACTGACGATGACAATACTGCTGCACGGCCCTGCCAAAAATGCCTCGAGAACGTGCGACAGGAGCCCAGGGATCCCCCAAACGCTTTGTCCTCGTGAAGATACTCACCCAGGTGCTAAAAGAGAGGGGATAAAACATTTGGACTTGCAATGTCACTATCAAACCTCTCCAGCCAAGGAAGGGTATCATGTACCAAATGAGTGCTCCAGAAAATGCTGATCATGGAATCATAGAACAGAACCATAGAACAGAACCATAGAACAGAACCATAGAATCATTTGGTTGGAAGAGACCCTCGGGATCATCGAGTCCAACCATAACCTAACTCAACTCTAGCACTAAACCAGATACCGAGAACCTGCAGGATGCTTCCAGAAGTATTTGCTCCTTGCTATAAAACCGTTTGCACGTCTGGAGGTTTTTAGGCCGTTCCTTGCCTACAAAGCCCGGCCTTTCCGCAGAGCCGGCGCGGGAGGGAGGCGGCAGCCTCATGAAAGACAAACAGCTCCAAATACTCCCAATGGGACAACTTCATCTCAAGCCTTTTGCAAAGGAAAAGCAGCAACCGCTCCCTCATCCTCATGCAGAGGAGATAAGCACTGAACGTCGTACTGAAAACAGCGTTTCTCTATGGCCAGGGAAGCTTAAAACCCCAGGAGACTTTTACTACTTACAGTCCTGAGTGTTACAACTGCTGCTTGAAGCGAAATATTTGGGGCACAAGACAAAGCAAAACCTGTCCCCACGCAGCCTAAGGCTTGGGATGGAGCTCAGGACCAGCAGGGCCACAAGGTTGAGCAATGGTTTTATGCCCCTTGCACACCACAGGATTTGCGCTGGCGGATAACCAAGCCATAATTCACTGCATCACCATTTAGGTTCTTAAATTTTCTCTATGGTCAATTGAAAAAGATATTTCCATAATGCACTTCCAGGCGCTTTAGTTAGAGATGGTCAAAAGTCAGCACAGAGCGCTCTTGTGATGGCTACGTCATTTGGAAGAGTGAACTTCGGAGAGGCCGCATCTTTGTTCTTTCACCCGTTAGATGCACGTAGACCTCCCAGCAATGCCCCACTGCTCTCTGGTGCAGGAAATCCCTGCAAGCAAAGCTGTTCTCCATCACTTGTGCACGCACGGCCATGCCCACCACCCATCCGCGTGCCACCAACATCAGGTGAGTCTCAAATGCAAGACTCCCCATGGGTGCGTGGAGCAGGCAGGACAGGCAGCCGTCGTGTTTCTCACCTCCTGTGGGGAAAACGCAGCCTGTGGGTTGGTAAAATAGAGATATTGGCAGTGCCTGACTCCACAGGAGCACATGGGGACACCTGCATTTGTACCCGTGAGGCGCTCGGAAATTATGGTGATGTGAGGAGCGCAGACTTCATTGCCATGTTTATACCGTCCCGCGCTAAACGCAGACAGCGGGAGTTCGCTACAGATGGGAGTGAGCTGAACCAGACCTGTAATTAGGTAAAAACCATCTATGTGTCCTTGCTGAGCAAGACAAGCCCAGCATTGGCTCGCAGGAGGTGGCCACCGCGCTCATGGGACAACTGGGGGACCAGAACCATCCCTGTGCTCGCTGTGGGGACGGAGCGCATCTGATCTCGTCACACCTCATCCCTCTGCTCCCCACCAAGCGATTTGTTATGGTAAAGTAATATTTCACCATCCGGAGATACGACAAATGAAGCAGCGTCACCTCCGGTAAGATGTCGACAGGTTTATCACTGACCAGAAGTAAATTATTCCCCACGACAGCTGCAAAACAAATGATCCCCACGCGGCGGGGAAAATATGAAAGTAACAGCTACAGCAGGTTGGATCCGACCTAAATTCAGGTCTCTGCAGTAAAATGTGGATCCAAAACCCGCTACCGAGATTCCTGCAATCAGCAGAGAAAGGCAAAGAAGGGCGGGACTCAGATATATAAGTACATATAGACATAAGCTGAGATAAAGCTTGTTTTAAGCCCATGGGCAGGATTCATCACACTCAAGCATCTATTTCCAAGGGGTGGATCCATCCACACAGGATGATGCAGGGAAGCAGAGGGGCACAGCTTTGCACAGCCATACGTATGGTATATAAGGTATAAAACCCTCTGCTCGAAATTTAGAGTGTAACACATTGCAAAAAGAGAATTAGCAACTATAGCTTCTTGCTCAGCTGATTGTCTACAGAACATCAAATCTTTTTGCTGTTTTTCCGCGCTGGGGACAGTGTCAGCCCTGTTTTCGGCTCATGTTTCAGCCACTTACTGCAGGTTTATATCACCATCATTGCTGAGGACACGGCCAACTGAACTTCCCAATTCCAGGGTAAATTGGCACTGGAAGGCAGGTGGGTGTGGAAATAAAAACCATCCTTGTAAACGGGGCAGACTGGATCTTGAAATGACCGAGTGGTAGTAAACCAGGCAGGATGATGCTCTCGGCAAATCTGCTCGGCTCCCACTGGGTTAATATAAATCATCCTGATAACCCTCTGTGTGGGATTGAATCGCATGTGGACTATGGAGTGTATCTACTGGGATAATCAGGCAAACAGCAACAGCCGGGCGCTGCTGTTCATGACAAATATATAGGTAGTATGTTCCAGTCGGACACGCTGTGAGCATCCTTTGGCTAAAGGATTAACCTCGCTTAGCCTTTTAATTTAAATTACGGCTGAAGTGGTCGATTCAGCGAGATTTTATAGCCGCTGTTTGTTACTTATACAGCCACAGCTCCAAGCAGCCTCTTGCCGTTCCAGAAAGGTGTTGGGATGCAAACCCCAAAGCTGGAGCTTTGAGCTACACGGGGGATTTTGAGAACGGAACAACTCGATGGAAGCCCCAGGACAAGCCAGACCCAGCGAAACGCTGAGCTGGGGGGTTTGAAAGGATTTGCTGTGCACATCCCTCAGCTGAGCAGCAGCGACATGGGATTTAGCGCAAGACGCGAAGCACCGGCCACACGAGCATCCCCAGCGCGCTGCATCCCACCCTTCTCCAGCGCCAGGCAATCCTGCCCATTGCTGACAATGGACAAAAGCCTCATTAGTCCAAAGGCAAGATATTTTTAATCCCTTAACTCTAGTCAACTTCAAACCTTCCCAAGAGATCTTGATACGTGCAGAATTTCAGGTTAATTATAATAACCGGCATAGCCCGAGGATGTCCCCAACCCCCCCCGATGGGGACAATTTGCTTTGTAAATGCAAGCGTGGAACACAGCGAGGCAAGAAAAAGAAAGGGAGATCCTTCAGCACAGCAGTTCCAGGTGTAACGGGACGCAAGGGAGCGGGGCAGCTCGTCTGCATCCCTCCTTAAAACAAACACTCGGATACTTTTGCTGGAGACCTCCAAAGATGCTGTTTATGGTCTACTATGGTCTAAAGTCTGTTTAGTTGCTACCAAAGGGTTTAGGCATCTACTGGTCCCTTCTTTATATTTTTACAGCCTGTTTCACACTCAGAGGGACTTAAAGCTCTTTACAGGCACAAACAGTTTCCCAAATCATCCCGGATTTTTTGTTTTCTTTAAAATATAGATATATTCCAACTACGTACCGTCTGCTACTTGGTGCAGATGAGACATAGACCTGACAGCCTGAACTGGAGACAGACCCCAAGCTGTGGGAGGTAAGAGAACATGCAATTAAGCTTCTGTTTGATAGAGCCCTCAGCTCTCTGGAGCATCCACGAGCCGCACATCTGGAGCAGCATCCACGAGCCACACATCTGGAGCATCCACGAGCCACACATCTGGAGCATCCACGAGCCACACATCTGGAGCCCGGAGCTGAGCGCACGTGAAAACGAACCTGACGTGGCCCATTTTGGTGCTTTTTAGTTGCTTCTGGCTTGTAATAACCTCCGAAATATATTCATAAGCCAGGCAAGGAAATGAGTTTGTTCAGCATACTCAGCATGATTTTAAAGTGGAAAAATATCCTTTTAATTAGTTTACCAGGGATATATATGTATATATTTATATATATATATGTGCCAGCCCCTGAAACATGCCTCCTTTTCCACCTTTGAGGCTCAGAACAGGGTTCACCCGCATCGCAGAGACCTTTTCAGCACCAAGTTTCCTATTCTCGGTACAATTACGTGTCCTCCATCCAAACTACATGGTTTGGTATCCAAGCACCGGTACAGAGCCTTTTCTGTATGATATAAGCGCAGAAGCACGTTGCCTCTGCCCAACCCTATGCTGGGAGGAAATGGCAATATCTACAAATCTATATTTCTATTTTCAAGCACTCCCTTATTGCTTTTTGACAGCGCTGCTTTGGCCTCTTGTTTTCTTTGCCTTTTATTGTAAGTACTATGCGAGCAGCACACATCAGTTCCCGTCCTCCTAACTAATAAAAGCACCACGAAAAACCTTCTCAAGGAGAAAAGAACCTACTATGAGAAAATCCAGGATTAAAATCCCTGAACCCTCAGCATGAACACTCCAGCCAGGCCCTAAAATTATAGATATCATGACCCTCTTAACAACTTTCCCCTGGTCTTATTTTACGGCTGGTTTCGCAGGAGTAAGCCAACAATAACCACGAACAAAATTCAGCTCTAAAAATGGAAAAACCAGCTGTTGGGAAATGTAAAGACCTTATTTTGTAATTAATTTGACACTAGCTACTAAAAGCTCGGCTCTTTAGCACCCTGAGCGGCTCGCTGAATAAAGATTTTCCTTCTCTCCATTTGAAGGAATTTATTGGATGCAATTTCTATTCCCGACGATATCCTGCACATAGATACGCATGACTCTATTTGCTTGGCAGCACCAATAAGAAAGACAATTGCATCAATTCTTTCAAGTGGTCTTTAGGAAGATTTTGACACTAAAACCTACCCGCAAAAAGGGGATTTTAGGTTAAGCTGTGCAATTCCTATGCAGGAAACCCAAGAGGGGCCGGCGGTTGTTTGGCTGCATAGTCCAAATGGGCTGTGTTTGAAACAAGGGATGTTGCGCTTGGATGTAAAGAGCTCCTGCATGACCCAAACGCCAGGCTGATTAATTAAATGACATCCATGGAGAATTCTCTCTGGGTGAACAATAGGAAATTCATAGCGTGCAATTTCAGGAGAAAAGCTTTCATGGACACCTTGCTATTGGGAAAGTAAATCTCAGCAAGTCTTTGCGGGCACATGGTTTGTCCCAACAGGCCAGGAGAAAACAAGAGGATGAGCATCACTCACTGGAGCAGATTCTACCACAAATGGCTTTTCCTTTTTCCTTCCAAACCCTTTCTTTGTTTTAACTCCATATCCAAAGTAGCGTGGTCAGCAGTTCAAGGGCAGTGATCCTTCCCCTGTGCTCTGCATTGGGGAGGCCACACCTGGAGTGTTGTGTTCAGTTCTGGGCCCCTCAGGTCAGGAAAGAGATTGAAGTGCTGGAGGGTCCAGAGAAGAGCAACAAGACTGGGGAAGGGACTTGAACACAAGCCCTATGGGGAGAGGCTGAGGGAGCTGGGCTTGTTTAGTCTGGAGAAGAGGAGGCTCAGAGCTGAGCTCAGCACTCTCTAGAACTACCTGAAGGGCAGTTCTAGCCAGGTGGGGATTGGGCTCTTCTCCCAGGCATCAGCAATAGGCCAAGGGGCCATGGGCTTCAGCTCTGCCAGGGGAAATTTAAGCTGGAGATTAGAAAGCAGTTCTGTGCAGAGAGAGTGGTCAGGATTGGAATGGCTGCCCAGGGAGGTGCTGGACTCACCGGCCCTGGAGGTTGTTAAACTGAGATTGGACATGGCACTTAGTGCCATGATCTAGTCAATGGGCTGGAGTTGGACCAAGGGTTGGACTGGATGATCTCTGAGGTCTTTTCCAACCCGGTCCATTCTGTGATTCTGTGATATATTCAGTTACCTGCAGAGCCTCCTTACATCCCACAGAATAGGGAAGAATATCACAGCTTCACTAGTGCTCTGCGGTTTTAATACAGTCAGTTTGCCTTTATTTCCCCTGAAATCACCACCCTGAGCGGTGCCTCGGCCGTGGGCGAGCAGACACAGCCTCGTCGCCACTGTCCTTCACAATTAAATAAGAAATAAAGGAGGAGCGCGGCTGGAACATCTCTGCGCTTTCATGTCTCCCTGGTGACTTGTAAAGAGCATCTCCAGATCCTGGAAAGCTCATCTGCTCTGTCGAGGGCTTTCGCGGTTCCCTGTTTCCAACCGAGTCAGCTACGCAGAGTCAGCCCTGGAGATGTTATTTCTCTGAACTGCTTTAGCCTGAACATTTTGGGTCACGGCAGCTTTCACAGCCGAGACGCCAAGTCAATATAGAAAGTGGTGAAGGGAATCAGGGGATGAAAAAAATGACTAATGGGGAGGTTTCATTGCATGGAGATGGTCCTGCATCGATGGAAAAGGCTCTTCTTTGTCTCTTAGCTTCAGCTGTCAGAAGGTAAATCAGCAGCTCATCCTGGAAGACTATTTGGTGATGTTTTCCCGTTCTCCACGCTTAGATCTACACCAGTAAGAAATAAAGGCTCCGACTGACCCTGCTATGGGACTGATGCTCCAACTTGAGCTGGATGCCAAGTCCTGGGGCAGGGACCATCCTCATTCACCTCCTGTCCCAGCACTGCGGTCTGTGGCTGGGCTGGGAGTGATGGTTTCATGAAGCAAAATCATCAAGTCCCGTAGCCCCAGGCCTGGTTTCCATCACAGATAAACTCCGTTTCTCAGCCTTTTGGGTCTCAACAAGATGGGACGTGCCAAGCATCCTCCGTGCCGTGTGGAATAGCAAACCGTCGAGCATCTCGGGGGAACACGTGCTCCTCGCTCCCCATGGTTTTCCTGGATCTCCACAGGTCCTGGCCAACCTGTCTCATACCCTCCAAGAAGGGGTTTAGCTCCTACACCATTTAGGTGCCTTTAGGAGGTAAGCTGCCCCATATGCAATATAGCCTACAGATATAGAATCATTTCAGTTGGAAGAGACCCTCAGGATCAACGAGTCCAACCATAAAGCAACTCTAGCACTAAGCCATGTCCCTAAGAACCTCGTCTAAATGCCTTTTAAACAGCTTTGGGCCCTCCAGCCAGTTCTTTACCCATCGCAGATACACCATCCAGACCACGAGCTGCAGCTTCTCCAGGAGATGCTGTGGGACACGGTGTCAAAGGCTTTACAGAAGTCAAAGTACAAAACATCCCTCAGCTGTAGACCCCAAACACAACACGGTTACGGGAAACATTTACCAAGAAGCTCTCCAATAATGAGGAGGGAAAGGACCAGCTCCATGGACAGAAAACGAGTGTTTCCTTCATTTATAGCAATATGATCCAAACACGACTCAACAGAAATGGATTATCAGAGATAAAACCAAAACACCACCTCGCCTACTATTCAACCAGCGAGGAAACGCTCCGTGTCCCCACCAACAGCCACCTCCAGGGACGAGCAATTATCAGTCAATTAAAAGCAAAGCAGCGTTAGGTTAGAGCAACCAGAGCTGTCTGAAATGCTAAAAGCTTCTGTGAAGCAACGTAATAACTCGGGTCATTATTCGCTCCACACCTTATAATTTTGTTAGTCATCGCATTGGGTTATTTCCCTTTGCTCCTGGGCTACTCGGCCGCCCCGCAAAGCTGCCTCGTTCGCAATGTAGTTTATTATCAGCAACGCAGGGGCCGACAGCTCAGAAGCTTCTTGTTGGTAATGGACCAGCAGAGAAGCACGTCATGAATTGCAGAGGCAACCGGCTGACCCCGCACGAGCAAACTGGAACCAGAAAACGAGCAGAACTAAATAAACCCCTCCAGCCGTTTCCTTCTGACACCAAATCCGCGACGGGCTGAACTTGCATGGAAACGCGGATTTCGCTCCAGAAGTTGAAGGTTCACTGAAAAACTCCTTTGCCCATGAATACAACAAGCCACAGACAATCCCCCAGCATGAATCCATTCCGTACTTGGAGATTTTATTAATTATTTAAGATTTTATTTCAATAGCTCCACCCCTCGACCGGGACGTCCTCCTTGTGCCCCTCTCTTTTATGTCCCTATTACATTACCCATCATTTCACGACATTTATGAGCTCAGATGAATCCCATTAGTTAATCAGTGTTAATGGCTACCTGGTCTACCTTCCCCAGGTCAACGGATTTTGAGGAAAGCAGATTTGATGTTTAAAGACCTTCAGGTCTAATAAGTCTTTTAATGATCCTCAGGTGCACGCAGTAGATACGCTTGCACTGGTTCCAATAGTTCATCTTGTTATGACCAAGCACCACAACCAGCTGCCTTCAGGGTCTCCACTTGGCCCCATGGCCACGTGAAACAACTCTCTTTATCCAGAAACAAGGACCAGAGGAAAGAAACCCATGGTCAGCTCCCTGGCTAAGGTTTCTAGGTGCTTTATGCATCCTGAAGAGCGATGGGGATTAAACAGCGAGAACGCAATTAATCTCACTTAACGTCGTCTATCAGCAGCGTTGCAGGCACAACGAACGCTGCAAGGACACGTCGCACCCGCTCCCCTCATGCGGGATACGCTGAATTGTGGGTCTAACTCGCTTTGCTAACTACACGGGAAACCTGTGGCTCAGATATTCTCTCCCAGCACGCTGCTCAAACACCCGGAGCATCGCTTTGCTTTCATCAGATTTTGCAATTTTTATATAAAAAAAGAAATCCCCATAAATCCCTTGCAGACATTCAAATCTCCTCTGAGGAAGCAGCAGGCGGCCGGGGCTCCCGCTGTGCCGGTGCCTTTGGTGCGCGGCGATGCTCCAAACCCCTACGCCGACCCCCCGGCGCTGTGCTATAGGTGGGGACGACGGAGCCGCGTCCTCTGCCCATCTTTTCTCCGCCGATTTGTTTTTGGGAACGAGTCATTTGCTTCGTAAGCGGTTGCTCAAATCTCAGCTCGCTCTCTCAAATCCAACCCCGGCCACCCGCTGTCCACGCGTTGAATGCAATCAGGTTAATTCACAATGATAATGCGCCTGGATCCCCAGATGCATTGATCGCTGTTTGCATACCAAGTGATTTTTGCAAATCGTGACCGTGCAAGGACCACAGCAGCAATAGGGAGGGATGGACAAAACAGCGAGGTTGCTTTTGCTTCAGCATCCAAGGAATTAATTTAGCCTCCGTGCAAGGAAATACCATAGCTGGGGCACAACTGCGCTCCTAAAGGGGTATCTGAGATGCAGAAAAGCCTTGCTTGCACCATAACAAACCACATTATAGCTCTATTATATACATTATAGTGCATAAAAAGATATATAAAGCAATATATTCAATAGCAATTGCTTCTGTGCTGTACCCATCACGTTTTCTCCCACAAGCTGTTCCATGCCCTGTCCGCGCCGTCTCCCCAAAAGGCTCTGAAGTCGATTTTCCTGCAGGTCTTGAGCTTTAATTCCGAGTTTAAACTCTCACATTCTGCACGCTGCTGTCCCACAGCTGAGCGCTGGAGCCAGGGGATAAATGGCTCCTCCTGGTACACCTGTGATTAATGCCCGAGATGAGCCGTTTTCTTGCTTTTCCTCATTTCTCATCTGAAGATTTTTCTAACCGAGGTGACAGGCAGCACCGCTTATGTTTAATCCACCCCCTTGCTGTAAACACTTCCAAAATGAAGTCTTAAACTCAGCAATGGAGCAGCCTCCTTGCTGTCTCCACCATCCCCACACGAGCAGGCGCTTTGCGAGGGGCCAAACCTTTGAAGACACATCTGCTCCGGGTTATTTCCTTTACCAAATTTCAGGGCACTCGTTTAAGCACTCAAAACCAGACTTTAGTCCCATGTCTCTTTCCTACTAGGCAAACAAAAGATGTTGTTCTGGTTCTTTTTCTCTGCCACAGCCTCCCCACGTCACCTTGGTCATGTCCCTTGTCACACCTGGTCACCAGCGAACCCAAGAGCACCCACGTGCCCGCTACTCTCATGCTGTAACTGCGTGTGTCCCATTCCCACCTTCTACTGTCTGGATGCCCGCAGAACAAAGCTCTAATCCCAAATCCCTTTTTGATAGATGCTATAAATAAATCAACTGTAAGCACCGACCAAATCTGTTTCTACACGTCGGTTATTCTTGCGGTGACACACATGATGCTCTTTGTGGTACAACCTTAACGTTGCATCCTACCAGAAGCTGGGAAGGTATCATCCCACAACAGCCAAGTAAGCTTCCTAGATGATGATGATGATGATAATAATAATAATAATAATAATAATAATAATAATAATAATAATAGTAATAATAAATCCGTCCCTTTCCTCCCTGAAGGAAAGGGACTGTGTGGCAGTGGGTAAAAACAAATTGGATGGGACCAAATGCAGCTTGTAAAGTTCACGGCTGCGCTCCAGCAAAGCCCTTCTGAAGATATTTGAAATGAAATGGGGTTCTGGCTCAAGGCTGGGGGTGGTAGGTACTACATGAACAATAAGGAGAAGCTCCAACTCCCTAAAGCCAAAATTGAGTTGGAAATAACCAGAATATGAGTTACCTGGGGACGGGGGGAGTTGGGCTGTAAAGAGCTTGTGCGGTGGGCTCAGGTACAGGGTGGTTGAGCTCCTCTAATCGATATTTAATCCTGCCCTGGGATTCACAGGTGGTGACAGTGTCACAGGTGGGAAAAAACCACTTTTTATGCTCAACTCTTTGCTAAAAATGTACCAAAATCTGCATTAACCGCCCTGGTCCATGGTGGTTTTCGGAAGGAGCGCAATCGCTTTATCCCAAGACTCAGCACAGGGAGCAGCCGGCGAAACAGCGAAGGGAATTTAAAGTGGATTGATAAAGTGCATTAACCTCGGAGTGAACCATCCCTTCCAGTCCTGCCATGGTCAGGCTTGGCTTTGAATTTTAACTAAACAAGGTTAAAGCCTCTAATTCCAGAGAACCATCTCACAGAGAGCTTTAATGTGCTCTAATGAGCTTCTCTGAATCCTAACATCATTTTCCACTTGCGGCATAAACTCCAACATTGAAATCATAATAAAGCATGAAATTGGCCTGTGGATGGGGAGAGAATACGGTGCAAAAATGAAGCTTATTATTATTATCTTGAGTTGTCAACAGTCCCTGCAAAATACCCACAACGAGGAGCCGATGCGTGTGCCCGGCTCTGGGCATGTGTCCGAGGTCTCCTCCTCTTATCAGGTCAGTGGAACGTGCAGGCTCTGCCATCTCCCTATTTAATCCCGGCTTTAAAAGCACAAATAGGGAAAACCACAGAGAAATGTGGTTATTCAGCCAAGAGATGTGAATCCATGAAGTGAACGAGGAGAACCACCCCGGGGCAGCATCCCCTGGGGATGGACGGGGAAAATCACCGCTGGGGAACGCGGCCGCTCTAATGGCTTTTCCAGCAGGAAAACAAGCTGGCCACGCAACCAGGGCTATAAAAGCAAATAGAACGTTTAATCAAGCCCAACTGCTACATAGGTTTGAGCTGGAGGCTTTCTATACGCCCTTCTTGGCGCGCTGTATGGACGGAGTCACGTTGCAAGCCGACCCGCAGGTAAATCCGCCCAAACGCGATCCCAATTAAACCCGGCTCCAAAAGAGCTCGCGCAAACGAACCGCGGGCGCCAGGGCTGTTTACCGGGGGGCTTTTCATTACCCGCTCGCGGCAGGAAAGTCGGTAACCGGAGCTGGAGGGAGACGGATTAACAAGGAGGACGATGGTGTGACAGGCACACGTGCTTCGCGCTCGGTCACCCCGAACCAAGGACACAAGCTATAAATTGGGTAACAAATTGGCTGTTGGGATGGAGGTGGGAGGTCACCTCGAGCAGACGCGGGTCGGTGAGGCTCCATTATCTGTTGGCTTTGCTTATT
This sequence comes from Streptopelia decaocto, assembly GCF_964273445.1. Classification (NCBI taxonomy): domain Eukaryota; kingdom Metazoa; phylum Chordata; class Aves; order Columbiformes; family Columbidae; genus Streptopelia; species Streptopelia decaocto. The sequence continues at coordinate 3,593,797 of NC_138677.1, read as the reverse complement.
AATGACCAGGCTAACTCTGTCGAGTGGAAATATTAATACAGCCGCTGCCACAGCTTGTCTTTGGGATGATTGAAAGCCAGAGGACGCAAAGCGAAGAAAGAAAAAAGGCGACAGATTTTTGCATGAGTAAGTCAAGAAAGACGTGGTTGTGGGTGGGGGGGGAAGAAAATAAATACAATAAAAACACCACCAAAACACAGCAAGCAATGAGCGGCCGCCCCCGCGAGCGGGGAGGGAGCGGAGACAGGAGGGAGTGCCTGGGGATAAGGGATTTTAGTGATCCTTCTCCCCAGCATCGCAGCTGTCACGGTGAGTTGAGAAGAAAACCACTAGACACACATCGGGTCACCTCCGGCTGAAGGCAAGGACTAGTTTTCCTCCTATTTTCTTATTCTGCAAAAAACCTGTAGCCCTTGCAGGACAGGGAGTTGGGGAATGACCTATTAGAGAGCAGTGAAAAGGGACCTGGGGGTCCTGGGGACAGCAGGGTGACCATGAGCCAGCACTGGGCCCTTGTGGCCAGGAAGCCAATGGTACCTGGGGTGGGTTAGAAGGGGGTGGTCAGTAGGTCAGAGAGGTTCTCCTGCCCCTCTGCTCTGCCCTGGGGAGACCACACCTGGAATATTGTGTCCAGCTGTGGCCCCTCAGTTCCAGCAGGACAGGGAACTGCTGCAGAGAGTCCAGCGCAGCCACCAAGATGCTGCAGGGAGTGGAGCATCTCCCGTGTGAGGAAAGGCTGAGGGAGCTGGGGCTCTGGAGCTGGACAAGAGGAGACTGAGGGGGGACTCATTCCTGGGGATCAATATGGAAAGGGGGAGTGTCAGGAGGATGGAGCCAGGCTCTTCTGGGTGACAACCAGTGACAGGACAAGGGACAATGGGTGCAAACTGGAACACAGGAGGTTCCACTTAAATTTGAGAAGCAACTTCTTCCTGGTGAGGGTGGCAGAGCCTGGCCCAGGCTGCCCAGGGGGGGTTGTGGAGTCTCCTTCTGTGCAGACATTCCAACCCGCCTGGACACCTTCCTGTGTAACCTCATCTGGGTGTTCCTGCTCCATGGGGGGATTGCACTGGATGAGCTTTCCAGGTCCCTTCCAACCCCTGACACTCTGGGATTCTGTGTGGGAGGTTGCTCAGGGTCGCGTTTCTGAGCCTTCTCTGGCATAGGGCTGAGAAGCAGCAGCGAATGTCAGCGATTTTCCAGGGTGGTTTGCTCTTCGAGCCCAGCACGAGGAACGAGGAGGGACTTTCTGAGCGGTCCCTGCCACCCGTCACCACGACACATCCACCATTCCTCCAGCAGCTGGCACCGCGCTGCACCTGGCCATGGAAATCCCTCCCCGCTCATTCCCCGAGATGCAAAAAGCTCCCAAATTCCTCCTTGAAGCCAAACCCGCCTCCCAGGGCAAGGACATCAACCCGAGCCCCCCGCTCCCATCCACGCACGGACACGAACCGCCCGCGGAGCAGAAAACAGACACAAGCAGCCCATCCCTCCCGAATTCGCCCCGTTTGGGCTGACGGGGATTAAATCAGCCAGGACTGGCAGGTGCAGCATCGCCTGGTCTAGACAGAGCCCCAGAGCAGCGACCGTCCCCTTCTTGTCACTGATGCGTCTCGACAGCCACCAAAACAAGCGGTTGATCCGCAGGTCTTGCACGCCAGCTCCCTTTCCTAGTTCGTGTGCGATTTAACCTGCTTTCCAAAGCCTGGTTTTAAAGAGCGGTGCAAGGAGATCCTTAAAAACATGAATTTAAAGACAGCGCATCCTTCAAACAGAAGAACTACAGCGAGTAGACACCAGGGACAAGCCAGTCCCGCTCAGAGGCAAAGATCAGGGTGCCTTAAAACAAAACCCCAAAGCAACCCAACAACAAACCCCCCACAATAACAAACACCAGACCAGCAAATCTCCAACTCCAATAAGGGCTTTGTGTGAGAAAAGAAAAAGAAATTAATAAAATTACATCCAAGACTTATTTTGCTTTGCTCCACCATTGTTCTAAAGCGCCATGAACCGTGCGACCTGCCAATGAAATAACGCTTGTAAAGAACTGAGAAAATCCAAATGAAGGTGAACTCAGCCCCCGCCTGCCCTGGAGTCGCGTCTATTGGATCCACGGTCCAGCTCCAACCCCGATGAGCCGCGGGGGCCGTCCTGTCCATCTACACACCCCAGCAATGGAAAAGCACAAGGAAAAGCATCTCTTGCTTCCACAAGCCCCGGCAGACGGCTCCATCTCGTCCTGCAGAACAGCAAACCCAGCTCCGCAGCAAAGATCACATCGCACAGCAACACGGGTGCATCCCACGAATGCTCCATTTGAAATTCAAGTCTCCAAATAGGGTTTTTCTGACGTTCCAGGCTTATCCCCCCCGAATTGTCTGGACAAAATGCAAAGAGGTGGTGACTCAAGAAGCAAGAAGTGAGTGGTTTTTGTTGCACTGCTCCGTGCAAGCAACAACTTCCTTGGGCAACCCACCCATGGGCAGCACCGACGCTCTCCAGGCGCAGCACTGAGGCGCCTGGCGCTGGTTTGGGGCTGCAGGAGGGGCTGAGGCAGCCGGGACTGCAGGATTTCACACCAAAGACTGAGCTGTCACCGCACGTTTGCCAATAAGACTGAACCCCAAATGGCCTTGCACCTTGTCTTACCAAAACCACCAGGTATGGATGCACCCACGTCCCCCAGGCTTTCCACAGGTACCCAGCAGAATCCCGAATTGTGAGGTTTAGATATGAAAATCTTGTTGTCGTTACCTCGTCTAAGGAGCTGCTGAGACACACAGCGACACAAACCGAGATCGGCAGGATGCACCTTCCCGTCGGAGCCACCCGACGCTATAATTTGCTGCCTGAAACAGCTTATTCGGTATCTCTTTTAATGAATATACACTGGTGCTTTGGGCTGGCAGGTTAACAACATTGCTCAGCAAGGGTCTTTCTCATTTCTGTCTCATTTCAGAGACCTTGTTCATTTTGCATTTCATTCAAAATACATCTATCCTGCCAGTGACATTTATGGATAAACTACAGCTCCTGTAACACCAGAGCACAGCAAAATCCTTGAGACTGATGCGCTTCTCTCTGCCTTCCGAGCAAAGCCCGAAATCCTGGTACAGCTGAAGGGAAATAACACGTTTTGTGGGCAAACAACCCAATCGACTGATGAAACGTCGCTTCTATTTCTGGGCTCCAGGCCTGGCGAAGTGTTTTGCTCTCCAGCGCTCTCGTTAATCAGCTTTTAATTGAAAGCAGGCAAAAAAACCCCCTCGGACCTAATGAGGAGGTAGAGCCTGGCGGAGATACACACTTCCAATGATCTCTTGGGAATAGGAAAGGTGAATTTCACTCCAAAAAGTAGCCAGAATGCCCTATGGGCTCAATATTCTGAATACACTCATGCTGCTGCACGCCCTCAGGGTTCGTATCGCAAAGGATTCGCCTCCATAGCAATAATATTTTTGGGTTTTGGTGGCCATCGTGCACATGATGGAGCAACCAAAGGCAGCGAGATACCCGCACATACCCGCAATATTTCCAGACCACGCAACAAAAGGTGTATAGAGAAAAAGTTCTCCCGCAGCTCCATAAAGCTTTATATTTATCGCCTTGGGCTAAATATATATGTTCCAATATATATCCTTGTTGAGTCCCTGGTGCTGCCGATGCCCCAGGGGGTTTGTTTTACAGACCTTTTACAATTCTGGGGGTACAAACGACCTTCCATGTGTTGGCTTTAAATGCCGCTGGTGTTTCAGAAGGAGCCAGGTCTGCCCCGTCCATCCAGGACGGCGGCTCCTTATTGTGGAACATTATGGTAATTTCTGCAGCAAAACCTCCTATAACTCATGCAAGCACAAGCAAAACCTCTGGCAAAGCAGCTCAATTTTCTGCTTTCTCATAGTAATAACTCTGGTTTTGAGGGGTCTCCCATGCTTTGAAGCACAGGCCCATTTTCTGCCACAAATCCCTTTTGTTTCTGGAAAATGGGGAAACCAAAGTGAGCTACAGAAGAGGGAGAAAGAGCAACCAAATGTGGACTTGACCTTCCTTCCCAAAACTTGCTGCTGCACACACATCGACATACATAGACATTATCAAGGTTAATTAAAAACCATGAAGAAACGTAGGTAAAAACCCAAGTATCGGTGTGAAACGCTTGTGTGGTCTTTGGGGTGTATGGACCCCACATTTTCCAGGAAAGTGCATATTTATTATTTAGAAAAACAAGGCAGAAAAGTACAAGTCACACATGACTTGTCTCTAATGGCGGCATCTTTAATTAAAACATCCCCGGAATTGGCAACACTGATTGTAGCTCTCGAGGTTTTCAAAGCCCTACAAGATGCTGATGGCTTGCAGCAAAGTGCTTAATATTCTCAGTTTCACCTCTGGTCCATGCAGTGCTGGGTATTTGATCTGATCGGTCTCATAATCAAATAATAACAGAATCTTTCTCTTCCCTCCCTTCCTCTTTCCTTCCTCCCTCCCTTCCTCTTTCCTTCCTCCCTCCCTTCCTCTTTCCTTCCTCCCTCCCTCCCTTCCTCTTTCCTTCCTCCCTCCCTCCCTTCCTCTTTCCTTCCTCCCTCCCTTCCTCTTTCCTTCCTCCCTCCCTTCCTCTTTCCTTCCTCCCTCCCTTCCTCTTTCCTTCCTCCCTCCCTCCCTTCCTCTTTCCTTCCTCCCTCCCTTCCTCTTTCCTTCCTCCCTTCCTTCCTCCCTCCCTCCCTTCCTCTTTCCTTCCTCCCTCCCTTCCTCTTTCCTTCCTCCCTCCTTTCCTCTTTCCTTCCTCCCTCCCTCTTCCCTCCCTACCTTCCTCCCTCTTCCCTCCCACCCTCTGCCCTCCCTCCCTTCCTTCCTCTTCCCTTCTTCCCTCCCTCTCTTTCTCTTTGCAAAGGCATTTTAAAAGACATAATCATGTTGCTCATCTCCTGCTTCTCTGCTCCCCAAATCCTCGGGCTCAAGCGCCAAGAGCCGAAGCAACAGGAGCAAACGCATCAAACTCATCGTACGGCAGGAGCCGCTTCAGGTCGGGTGTTTTAGTCATGACCCGTGTCCCAAAAAGTGACAACCGGCAGCTTTCCAGAGGGTAGAAAAACCATCCTGAGAGTCTAAACATCCGGCATTCAACAAGTGTAAAGTGTCAAAGCTCTTCCACTCAAGATCAGCCACTGGAACTGGCTCAAATGAAAACGTGTGTCTGTGAAGGGAGAGCAGACACAACCTGCGGCACCGCAACGCGCTGGGGGGGCACCCAGAGGCGTCCCCACGCCCTTAATAAGGTCATTTTTAGGATAAAAGCCTGAGAGTGCTCCCCATGCCCAAATGGCTTGAGTTTTACCTCAAACTGGGTAATCCTCCCAAAAAACCTAAGGTGTGAAGGTATCTTGCAGCCCACCATAAAGCTGTTGCCTATGGCACAATAATTATCTAGTATTTCCAAGGTGTAGTGATGCTAAATGATACATATGAGATAAAACAAAGGTGGGTGGTGGGGTGGTTAATGAACCCTCGGTTGCAATCTCCATCGCCAAAAATCATTTGACGGCATTATTTTTGTTTAGGGATGGCTTTAATGCTGTATCTTCCCAACAGCACTCAGCAGCTTTAACCGCAACTTAATTATCTCCGGTAGTAATACGAAGTCGATATGAAGGCTAACAAGTCATATTACCCTGGTTATTATTCAATCCAGCCCAATTAACTTCTTCAAAAAGTCACCACCTGAAAATTGCCTCTAAATATATATCCTTTAACATAAGAAGTTGAAAAAGCCTTGTTGGTAAACCAAAGAGAGAGAGGCTGGACGGAAAACCCGTGATTAATGGCATCGCTTAGCCATGCCCGAGCTTCCCTTTTCCCTTCTAAGTGCTCGTGATTATACGATACACAAGGAAATGAAAATTAATAAGTATATCCTAACCCACACAAGCACTCGGGAAAAGAGATGTGCGCAGCACAGCCCGTCTGCTGCGACAAAGTCCCTTCGATATAGAACATAGAGCTGTTTTTTTAATGCTGTTCAACGTGATTAAGTAGTAAAATCACACCCCCCGATGCTGGGACGTGGTGTTTGCTGCCCCCAACCCAGGGTCCATCTGCTCCCCCAGCTCTGCTCGCACAAAGCAAAGTGGTTCACTCCAGATGTTGATGCTGCTGAGCACAGCTGGAAACAGCTGCAAGGAGGGATGTGTGAGGACACGGCCACACCATCCATGTGCCCACAGCCCCAGCAGCACCCCACTCCGCTATCAAAATGAAAAGGCTCCTGTGTCCCCCCATATAACCCCAAAGGGATGATGCTGTGCAATTTCCCTTTTCCAAGCCAATACCCTCTCAAGAACCCCAAATTCCCCACCTCCACGCCCCACCTTTAACAGCCTACAATTAAAAAACTCCCATCTGTGCTCACGCTGCAATTTCTCTCTGCTTCACTCTTCCCCCAATTTATCTATTTCTTTTTAAATGCCCCTCTATGTTCACCCTGCAGCATGTATATCCCTCTTCTCCAGAGCTTAATGCCCCGACCCCAAATCCGCTTCACCACCCTCATTCCAGGCACCGAGAGCATCTCAGCAACAACACCTGGAAATGGAAACGACTTTCCAGATGAGCCAGAAACGACGGGAATTAATTTGCCTCTAATCCTGCGGCACGCTTTGTATTTTGTCCGGCGATGCCCATTTACAGTCTCCTCAGGCACCCGCCTGGCGGGTTTAAATTAACTCGCTGAACAGGCGGAAAAGCAACGCGATGGAAAACGTTCCACCTTTGCAAAAGGCAGCTCAGACCTTCCGAACCAAAGCGGAGGAGATGGAACCGGGACTCGCTCAAAGAACAGAAAACACACCAAATAACTGGGGGGATTTCTTCCTTTATGGCTGTGGCTCGTCATTAAAGAGCAGGTTTGGCCTATGGCGCAGCCAGGATTGATTGGAGATCTTTAAGCATCTGCAGGGACTGATAAAGGTTAGGGGGTTATTATTGCTATTTTTACTTTAATGTGGGCAAAATAATTTAACGGCAGGATGCGAAGCCCTTACAAGAGCTGGGGTGTCAGGGACGCTCTTCTTCTGTCCATGGATATTTCATCCAAAGCTCCTTACAAACTAAAGCTCATCGGTGCAGCGCCCAGACCCTCCCATTAAAAACAATACATAATTTTTTCTCTCTCGAGTATTTCTACTTGGAAGAACATGGAGCGTGAAAGCGCTCGGCCCCACGCTGCGGCTGTCGGGAGCTTAAAATCCAAATAAAATTCCCCAAAAAGCTGCTTTGAGTGACCTTCTGACTTCTCCCAAGCACGTGCCTGCAAATCCCATCAGTAACCAGGGTGAGCCAAGACGGGTCCCGACGGCTTCATGCTGCAGCGGAGCTCGTATCGACCAGTGTGTGTGGATGAGAAGCAGCCATACGATCGATCACAGCCCCAGGGCTCACGCAGAGCCGCTCTCGGCAAAACAACCCGCTTGAAACTCAGTGCTGGCACCAGCCAGATCTTCGACCTGCAGGCGCCGGCTGCGTTTGCGACCCTGTGCCATCGAAACGGGGAAGGTTTACAGGGTTCTCTGCAGCTGGGAGACATGGGGGTGAGAGCTAAGGGTGGATTTTGGGCACTTTGAGGGTGAAGAAGCGATGATCTCAGCCTTGGCGGGGCCGGCATGAAAGCCTGCGATAAAGCAGCTGCTCAGGCCGGCGTTTCTATGACTCAGAAACGCACTTGCTGCTGTGCTTTTTAATCAGCCAAATAAATTGCAGCGAGGCCCGAGAGCGCGGGGCAGCGGGAGATGAGAAGTTCTGCCGCGGGTGGCAGGAGATGCTTTATTTGTCCCTTCCCTGCGTCCTCGTGCCGCCCGTTCAAACGGCCCCTTTTCCATCCATCACCCCAGAGCCGCGGATTCCCCCTCTGGGTAAATCCAAGGGGCAGCTTGTCATTGCCATACATTCACGAGGAAATACGTGAAAACAAGGCATCTCCATCCCATCATGAGGAAAGGCTTTTGTTAAGAGACTTGAAGCAGCGTTTCGACTCACCGTGTTATATTAAATAGGTACAACCTGCAGCCTCCTTTGTGCTGGACACGCCACAGGCTGAACTCGCCACAGCATCAAATAACCGCACAGGTGAGCGATTAGCAGACGCGTCCAAACCTCCCTTCCAAATCTATTACTCTAGTAACTCATTAAAAAAATACCATTTACATCTGGGGCCTCTCACAAACACACAGCAAAAAAGAAATAGGTCAAGAGAAAACGTGCCTGCGCAGCATAATCAGGGAGTGGACACTGGGAGGGCTGCAGCAAAACTCAGCCCATTGGAGGTCAATACCTGGTACCGTTGCTCTGCAAAAGACTGAAATAATGCCACTATTTATAAACTGCCCTTTAAAAATAGAAATGTCACTCTTCCTCGCTAGGAAATTGCCTGATTTTTTTTTTCTCAAATACAGGTGAGAGGAAAGGGGGGAGTTATGCATTATACATAGCAAGATTAATTTTTTATTAGACTTCTTGCAGCTACATCACCACTGCATCATTGCAGAGTAATAAAGTAATGGTGGAACATCTCTCGAGCGAGCAGCTCCCTGCAAACCCCGCGGCTTGGGGTCCACAGCACAGCGGCCTCGGTGCAGGAGATGGAGCCGCTGTCCCTGCAACAGGACAAGGGGTGATGGTTTGAAGCTAAAGGAGGGAGATTCAGGCTGGACATGAGGAAGGAATTGTTGCCCTGAGGGTGGTGAGAGCCTGGCCCAGGTTGGCCAGAGAGGTGGTGGCTGAACCATCCCTGGAGACATCCCAGGCCAGGCTGGACGGGGCTCTGAGCACCCTGAGCTGGTGAAGATGTCCCTGCTCATGGCAGGGGGGGCACTGGGGGGGCTGGGAAGGTCCCTCCAACCAAAACTGTTCTGTAATTTCTAAATTGGTGCATTCTGGTGGTATCTCCTCCAGGCTTCGATGTCTAATGGTAGCAGCTTATCTGCTAGGGATGGGCATTGTCACAGTGTCTCACTGCTCATCCCCCATCCCCTTTTGATACCTGGATCCTGTAAAGTCCCAAGTTCACCCTTGGATGCCAACCCAAAGGTAGAGACACTCTGCACCTTCAAGAACAAAGAAACACCGTACCAAGGTCCACCATGGACACAGGGTCAACTCCCCAGCCAGCCATAAATGAGCATAGGGGATAGAAAGTCCAGTTTGCACCAGCCCTCCCCTCCGCTTCCCCACCAGGTCATCTCAAACCCCATCAGAACTACCTGAAGCACATTGCAACCCCTGTCACCACATCCACCCTCCCCGTGACCACGTTCAGGGTGACCAAAAGCCGTGCAAGAAGAGCCTTGAGGAGCTACTTAGGGGCACTTGGCATAGGGAATCGCCAATGAGCGAGATGACGCGCGTAGGAGTTTGTTTCGAAACACCAAGTCTTGTGTAAGGTTTGTGTTAACAGGGAAACAGCATCTGACCTTATAGCAACTGGGGAAGAGACAGCAGGGGTGCGACGGCTCCTCTGATCACTTCTGGACTCAATCCACATCCCTCTGGTAGGAGGCACCGATGGGACGGCTGCCAGGCCAGGGTATAACCCAGCCCCGCGGGGTAAATACGCAAACCAGAGGGAGAGGAGAAGGGATTGAAGGACGGGAGCGCGTAAAGTATATGAATAAGCAGATAAGATCGCACGTTAAACTGGAAGAGCCTGGAGCTGTTTTCCCAGAGATGGTATTTTCTGCACCCATTAGTCAGAAGCGGCAGCTGCTAGAGACTGGTTTTCCTCATTGCAGCAGCCCACAGGAATCACTCACACCTTGCTTGGGGTCAGCAAATATAATATATTCCTATATCAACAGCATGTATGTGGTCATAGAGAAGCCAGTGACCTTGCTTTTCCTTAACAAATGGCTTTTCAGCCCAAAGACCAGGAGTTTTCACCAGCGTCAGCCACTCATCCGCATCAGCAGCATCTCTGTGCATGTGAACACACGCACAGCACATGGCTGCAGGCGAACATTAACCCTCATTAACCCCCAGCAGCCGCTCACAAAGGGCAAAGCCCCCAGGAAAACCCTTTTCTGGTCCAAACGCACAACTTGGGTTACGCGCATCACGAGCAAATTTCAGCAGGATCTTCTATTTATTGCTAAATAGACTAAGTCCTCTGCATGCAGACTGGGTTGTCAATACCAGCCTTCAGCTTCATTTAATGCTCATTAACTTCCTACGTCCAACAGCCATGTGAACCAGGGAAGGAACAGCAATTCCTCCTTGCAAACGGTGACACAGACACTCGTCTTGCACCAATGTGGCACTTGCAAAACCTCAGTGAACTCTCCGGTCCCCTTGCAGACGCATCTGCGGAGCGGGAGGACCACGGTCGTTAAGGCTAAATTAAAGCAGCTTGCAAAAATAAGCTTCATTTCTTTCTTGATTTGTTCTTTCCTCGGGACATTCCCAAAAGTGAATTTCCCCCCCCTTTTCTTCTCCTTTGCTGATGAGCTTTTCCAAGGATTAATTTGCTTGGAGTATTTGAGCCATTGCAGTTTGGTGACTTTTGGAAAGGAAGATGAATGGAACACAAGAGAGGGAGAGAGCGACACAAACTCTGTGCAAAAGCCGGCTCATCTCCGTTTTTCTTTTCTAATAAAGACCCTTTTCAGAAAGGTTCCAGGGAAGAACAGCTCAGCTTTGAAACGTGCACATTGGTCCAGAAGCAATATAAACCCAGATGCCTCATTTTGCTCAGGTCCAAGTCCTGGTGTCAAAACTCAGGCTTTATTGATCCAGCAGGAACTCATCTGGGATGCCACCCGGGACCAAATGCAAGGAAAAGCTCAGCAATCTCCCCACAGATTTAAATAAAAACACATGGCAAGTCTTCAAGTTGGAAAAATCCCATGTACCAACTCCGAAACCTCAGGTCAACCCTTCAATGTGTCTGTACTTGAGGGGCTTAAACTCTACCCCGGGTTTATTTCCAGCTGGTGAGGCTCTGAACCAACAACCGGGACAATCACCATCCTGCTTCCCCAGAAAGCATCCTCATCTTTTTATATATATCTATTTCATTTTTAAATCTCCAAATTATATATAGAAACCACAACCCCAAACTCAGCCAAACTACCCACAAAATGACAAACAGAGCCACACTTGCACTGATGCGTCCTGCCCAGCGGTCTCAAAACCATTGATCCCAACCCCTTTCCACCCACTTCCCATTAAAACCCAACTTTTCAGACGCTGAGCTCACCGCGTTTCCACTCCACACCACAGCAGCCTGTTCCGATAGCAACTAATTGCTAACAAGCTCATTACAAGATGAAAACAGCAGGAGCGTAATGCTACAATATCTTTGCCTGTCTGCGAAGCGAACAGCTGGCCACCAAACCTACAGCACTAATCTAATTAAACAGGAACAAAAATACCTACGTCGACGGCAAAAAAACCCCCGTTTCGCTCAGATATAAATGTTCCCTCTTCAAAGTTCAGCAGAACTTGATCCATTCTGAGAGCGTTTCCAACCGTTGCGCTCGGAGGGAGATGGAAGATGGATGATCTGAGCCCAGCTGGGTGCTGGGAGGAACACGTAATAACGTGAGGAGGAAAAGCAGATGTTGATAAGGTAACTTTGCTGTAAGAACATGGAAACACGGGGGGTTGGTTGTGAGGCCGCTGCTTTGGAGCCACGTTGTCCTTCAGTTTTGCCAGAAGTTTATGATCCGATCCGGTGTTTGATCTATTTCTCTTTCTTTTATTGCAAATTCTGCTTGTTTTGCGCTGGGTCACGTTGGACATCAGGGGTCCCACCCCAAACACCTTCTGATGGACAACAGCAGGGAAGCAGGAGGGACACGGGCCCATCCGGCACAGCCTGGTTTATCCACATTTGGGGGACAGGTGAGCGCAGGGTGTGGTTTATCCACATTTGGGGGACAGGTGAGTGCAGGGTGTGGTTTATCCACATTTGGGGGACAGGTGAGCGCAGGGTGTGGTTTATCCACATTTGGGGGACAGGTGAGTGCAGGGTGTGGTTTATCCACATTTGGGGGACACGTGAGCGCAGGGTGTGGTTTATCCACATCTGGGGGACACGTGAGCGCAGGGTGAAGACACGGGGACACCGGAGCAGTTTTCCACTCTCTTTTCCTGCAGCTGCAACACTGTCCCTGGGGAATTTGACTCTGAGCTCAATGCACATAAAACATGGGGGGCCCAACACCACTCTCTCCATCTCAAGGCATAACAGAGAGAGAAAAGAAAACCATGAGCAAATCTACAACCGATCACCCCAAGCCAGAACTGAAGCCCTTGTGCTGACACCTGTGATCCCACCACCCGCTCCACCACCAGAGAGACCCCGACGTTCTCGCTGTTCCACTGACGTTCATGAGCAGCTCAATATTCACCCACTTCATCACACCCAGTGATTTGCTTTGCAAAGTTTACGAGCCTTCCCTCAAGGGCTCGTGTTTTACAGTGTTTGTTTAAGCGGGATTTTGCACGCCTGCAACAGCTTCTGCCTTCTTTGAGCTGGGTTTGCTCAGCTTCTCAACCCAGTCCTCCAACCATCGGCACCTCAACGCTCTACAAATGATGTGACAAGGACAGAAAAACCCCAGCGCTGGTAAAACACTGAATAAAGCCATTTTTAAAGCACTAAATATGCATTAATCCCTGAATTACAGACACTTGGAGCTTCCAAACAACTCACTCAAGAGGCAAGAGCATAAAGCAACCCATGATTTTCCAAAGCAGCCGCACGTCTTCATCACGATGAGCTTCAGCCCTATTAGACACCAGCTTTTCTTCTACCCATTACTCGGTTGCCATTGCATTTTATATTTAAAACAAAGGATGAATTAGGGAAGTGAGTCCCAACAAATCCACAGACAGGAGCCTGTTTTCTTGATGTTTAATATCAAAAGGGTGTCACCTTTCTGAACCCAGAGGACAGCAAGATGAAAGCCAAGCAAGCATCAGACTTAACAAGCACTGATGTCTCAGGAACAACTTCGGAAAGAAACAGGTTGCCAGATATTTTGTCTTGTGTTTTTCTCGCTCGTGTTTAGTTGCTGGGAAACCACCTTTTTTCAGGCATTTTGGGCCCTTTTGCGCTTGTTCCTTGTTCACAGAGAGAAGTCAAAACTCTTGGTGGGAGCCCATTCAACACCAGAGGGATGTTGAGAAGACTGTGATTCTTCAGGTGGGAAAATCAGAGGTGAAGACCTGACCACGGCACGGCCGCCCCAATCTGCGCTGGGCTTTTTGAGACCAAAAAGTCACTAATAACCTGTTTTAACACCAAAAAGTCACTAATAACCTGTTTTAACACAGCAGAAGGTTGGCACCCATGGTTTGGTCTTTCCCTTTATCTCCACTGGAGCTCATCTTTAATAAGACAGGCAGGAAACTGAGGCCGAAGAAGCAAAACCACTTAAAATATGCGGAGAGGAACCAAAACAAAACGCAGTATTTTCCACAGAAGGTTAATTGATTCATTTCCCCTATTTGGTAGCTCCGGTTGTCCCCCGGAAAGCATCCCCATATTCACCCCGGCTGCGGAGCCCCACGGCAGCACTGCTGCCTGTAGCATATCTAATAACAGATTTAAAAGATAACAACATATTTAGTAACATATTTAAAAGAAAGAATAGCCATTCTAAGAAGTTTTATGTCACTGCCTTAAAATTCTCCTCTTAGAAACGAGGCATTTAAACATTTTGGGTTAGTAGGCCGCAAAAACCCCTGAGCACTGCAATGATGATATAGATGAAAACCCCTCGAGCTCCTTCCCTCTCCCCTTGCACAAGGTGCCCAGAGTCCCCTGCACGTTTCAAAGTTGCTCCCATGCTTTATTTCTCTCATTCTTTCCCTTATATATTCTTTTTATCCCCAAATCCATCCTTCTTTCCCATTGTCCTTGGAGATACAGCTCGGGGCCGAGATCTCCATCATCTGCAGGAGGTGAACATGGACCAGATGATCATTGAATCCTTTCCAACTGAACTTTTCTATTCTAACACCTCCCTGCCAAGCAGGATAATTATTGAATCAAACACTTCCATTACTCTCAGCTCCCCTTACCCTAATGTATATTTTGGGATGAGACAACGCGCTTTCTGTAGGGGAAAAAAACAGCAAGGGGATCCCTAATCACACAAAGTTTAATTTCCTCTTTGAAGCAGAGGGTGTTTTCCATTCCCCTTTTATATATATATATATATATATATATCTACACACACATATATATATAACAGTTATGATTGCGTAGGGTGCTGCAAAGGAAAATCCTCCCCCTTTTCCGAGTCTCCTCTCAGCAATATGGAGCCTGGGACCCATCACCTTCCCCGAGAGGCATCGTCACCCACGACAGGGTGACAAACCAACAAGGAACATCCCCAAAACAGCAGCGCCCACAATACTAATAAAAAGGTAGACGGATGACTCAGCCAGGCTAAGAAATGCAGAGAAACGCGCTATTTTTAATGTCGGAATAGCACAAATCCCACCCACCACAAACTCCGAGCTCTTCCCCAGCACTTGGCATCTCTCCGCACGTCTCATCTGACCGTTCGCAAACCTCTCCAGATGTTTCCAGCTGTTACAGATCGAACCCACAGCACTTCTGCACGTGCAAAGCAAAGATACATCACGCGAGCAGATCTTCTTGGGATGTTAAAAGAATCAAGTATTTCCTATTGCCTAATCCTTACAATTTTAAAGGCAAGAAGGCAAAACACAAGTGTCTAAGAAAATCTTCAACCTTCTTAAAATGATATTGTTATTTACCTTCAGCCAGCTATCAGTATTTGTTCCTGCTAAACCATTTGGTGCATCTTCACATGCAACACGCTGCTGTGCCAACACACAGAAAACACAACTGAGTTGCTTCTATCCCGTGTAAAGCCTGTGCAAAGCTGCAATTTATGTCCATGGATCTCCTTCCCACGTGTGTATTATCTTTCCCAAGAGGTGTAGATCCTGAATCCAGGAGTCACTCTAAACAGAACCTTCTCAGCCTTGGGAAGGATGAGATGCGGTAGGGGAAAGAGACCTGTAATTTAACCGTATCGCCAATGCTGCAACCAATTACTTGATAATGATGGTTTAATTTGGTGGGAGTAGCAGGGCACCGGATCAAATTCTGTCAAAAAGAAAGAGCCTCTCAGAGTTGAACAGTTTGACTTTGTGAGCGAAAGGTCTGTTGAAAAGGAGAAGATATTGATGTGAATGCAGAAACACGTGGGTTACAAAACACACGTCCTGCAGCCAATACAAAGACCAAGAGCCGAGATGAAGTTTATCCAAGCAGCAAGTCGCACTTTCACAGGACTATAATGAATTTATTCCACCTCCCTACCCAGCTAAGAACATTATTTTTACCTGTCTCCCATGGCTTTGCTATGCAAGTGTCTTGGACACGTTGGTACATGCAATTAATTGAGCACAAAAGAAGTTAAACCAGGTGAATCGACACGAGCAGAGAAGTGATGGGGAAATGTCCATCGCTTGGGAAAAATCAAAGCAGAGGAGTTTCTGGAGAATGGTAAAACACCAAAACCAACCAAATTACAGCACACACAAAACACCCCGTCAAACAAAACCAAACCACCACAACACAGCAAACAGCCAAGACAGGAGCGTCCATCTGTCCCAGCTCTCCCCTCATTCCGCTTGCAGAAAAGCGACAGAACAGCCTCTGCCCTTCAGCATCATGAAAACGGACGATCTTCAGGTCATGAAGATCATACTTTTAATGCCTCGAAACGGCATTTTAATTATTTAATGAGAGAGCAGTGACCAGAAAGCGTGACGCTGGAATAGCCTCCTACAACCACAAAGCCACCCCGTAAAGAAAGGGACCTTTATCTTGTCAAAAGGCTGGGGACATTGGTGTACTCTGTTCAACACAGGGACAGAGGAGAGGAGGAAAAGTATGTAAGGATATAAAGCAAAATGCACTGTTCAGAGGAAAACCATCAGCCAGCTTTGCATGCACCCGTCTGGCTGCTCCATTGAAATATCTTGGTGGATGCACAAGAGCGAGTGTCAAAAACCACTCATAAAACACAGGGCAATAAGGGCAATAAGTCACCCTAGACTCGTAGGAGGTTCCTATGGAGAGACTATATGCACACAGATGTTATTAGAAATGCAATGATGGATGTGTTTGATATTATGGAGCGTGTTGATTTTATGACGGTGTAGGCAGCTGGGAACATGTGCACACAATGTCTGGATTTGTCACCTTTTACAGTAAATATTTTAAGTATTGTTGAGCAATGAATTACTCCAGGTAACCCTATGTTGAGCGGGTTGGGAAGCACCAATGCATTACGTCTAATAAAGCTACAGGACGAGCTTTAAGTCAGTAACATATATTGGGAACCTATAAAGATTTACATGCCCACAATGAGACACTTTCAATCATTACATGGTGGTTTTTCCTTAGTTCCAGCTGTTGAAGTGTTTTAAAAGGCAACAAGAAAAACCAAACCACTAAGGTTTCAGTCTTTTCCCACTGTATTATTCAACTTTTCCCCTATGCTGGCGACAGTAATTCCTGCTTGTGAATCACAGCTAATTGTATTATAATAGGCCATTCTTCTTGATTTAATACACCATATGAAAATCAGTATGTGAGCGAGTGCGGTCATAAGATTAGTAACAGCTCTAGCTCTTAATTTATGTTCACACTTTACTATTGCAAAATGTAAAACTCAAGGGTGTTGGGAAGGATGTTTTTGCTGGAGTTTGTTCTACTGCAGAAGTAAATGACAGAATTGGAAGAGAGGGGAGGGGAACAATCCAAACCAAATTACAAATACCTGCTCCCACTGGATGAAATCACAGAATTGGAAGAGAGGGGAGGGGAACAATCCAAACCAAATTACAAATACCTGCTCCCACTGGATGAAATCACAGCGCTTGCAGTGAGGGGAGAAGAAAAACTAGAGGAGGAATTCCCAGAAGTGCCTGAGAACAAAGTGAATCGGCTGCATTATCACGGAGATTTGCAACAACAGGCTTTGCAGAAAGAGAGAAGAAAACTGGAGAAAGGACCATTTCCACAATAGAGTGAGATCCATGGGGGACCTTCGATTATGGAGTCGCAGAGAGATGATGCGATCGGATGTCCCCAAGGTGACGTGGAAAACATCACCAAGATGCAAAACTCACAGCCAAGCAACAGCCCTATTCGCGGGGTTCGCTCTAACCAGCGATAGATGCATTTGCAGTGATACCCCATGAAGCGACCCGAGCAGCTCTCCCCATCTCCAGCCCCCAGCAGGATGGGAAAAGCAAATCCAAAGGAAAAAGCTCATCCCAGTTCCAATTTCAGCCATCCCGCTGCAAAAAGTGACTGTTTTCAGCATAAATGACATTACCCTGAGTTAGACCCGGACTAAAGTGGAAAGCCCGGCAGCCTCTCACAAGTGCGTGGGGGCAGCAGGAGCCCAGCTCTGATTCATCCTCATCCTCCAGAACATCTGGATTTCCACCGTGTTTATTTAACCTCCCCACACCCCTTTCCTTTGGCACCTACGTAACAATAAGGAGTTATTACTCTTTGCGTTCCGTATGGATTAGTAGATGGTCGGCGGATCCTGAAGCAATTTGCAAATATTAATTAAGCCTTCGCAGAATCCCCGAGTAGTAGGTAACTGTAATTACGTTCCTAATTATATTAATTCTGCTGTAGGCTGGCAAGTAATTATTTGGAATCTATTATATAACTAAAACAAACCTATGTTGATGATTACATGTTTAGCATGAGACTAACTGGTATTTCTTTCCTGACTGATGGCTTCAGCATAAAGGAAATTAAAATAAAAAGCACCAAAAAAATGCACAGGAAAGTACTATTTAAAATCTCCACTCTTTCTGCAGTTTGAGGCCAAAGGGGTTTGGTCCTGTGCCCCAACATAAGGAAAAAAGGACCAGCAACTGGGAGAAACTCCCAAGTTTCATAGTGGTATTGGGAAAACCTGAGCCCAACCATTTCCCACTAAACAGATTGTTTTCTTGCCCACCTGAAATAACAGTTCCCAGAGTTTTCATCCCAAACACCTGCTCAGGTTTTGTTAAAACCGACCAGTGTGCCAAGTTTAACTCTCGCACCCGGCCCCAGGTCAAGCGGGATGCGAAGGATTCAGGAGCACGTTTTGGCACGAGCACAACCCAGCCCTGTTCCTCCCAAATGATGGGGCCGACAGGTGGCAATAAACACCCCTTTAATTGAACAGATGCGGAGATGAGGTTCTCAAGGACATGGGTGGAGAACGGTTGGGCTCGATCTTGGGGGGTCTTTTCCAAGCAAAATGATTCTCTAAACCACCCCAAGCCCCTCTCTGGAGCCAGCCCACCTTTCATCGCCCGCTGTACTCACACAGCGCTTTGCACAGTTCAGTCCTGATTCCTCCTTGAATCCTTCAATGCTAACTAACACCAAATTAGTAATATTACTTAATGCCGTTGCAGCCTGATGAAGGGAGCGCGGACTTGGCGCTGCTGCTCTAATGAGCGAGGCTGAGTCCAACTGGCTCCAACTGCAGCTCCCTTAAATGGCACCGGTACAAATCAGGAGCATATTTAAAGCTTCAGCCCCACATCAGCATAATTAAGCGCAACTCGCTTCCTTTTCCAAAGCAATAGGAACAGCCAGCCAGATTTAAGTTATGTTTGGAAGTGAAGCTAAAAAAAAAAATAGTTAAAATAAAAATATAACAGAACAAGGGTCTAAAAAGGAATCGGGTAAAACAGTTTGTTTGCAGTGGAATGAGCAACATCCCCAAACAAACAAAACCACATGCTGAAATTACTGTGCAATTAGGTATGGTGGAGCTAAATATGGTACTTATAGCTAAGCTGAACCTCAGTCCATCCATCACCAGAACCCAATGAGAACACAGGGCTGGAAATGTCTCATTAATTTAATTTGAGGAGTGGCAGCTTCACACCAGACAGTGCGGGTATGTTAAAACATATTCCTATGTTAAGGAATATTCTTAAATGGCACTATCCTGCAGCAGAGCAGCACCCAGGTCCCTATGCAACTGTCACCCCATTAAGCCCCTGCTCAGGATGAGGTAATTAACCCATAAATCCAAATCAGTGGGATGTATTAATAACTTTTGCAGGAAGAAAAATTTAAAAGAAATATTAAGAAATCAATAAGCGCAAGCAAGATAAATACTTGGGAAACAAAGAGTGGAATAAATCGACACCCAAATTCAAGCGATGCAAAGTAATTGTCCATTTAATCCCAATACTCAGTTACTAGGGCCGTTCGTGCAAGGGAAAGCAAATACCATCTGTAAGCATTAAACTGCAGAATTCTGACAGGTTTATGTGATAAACCAGAGGTTTGTGAAGGACACCAACTAAAGTCTCCGCATCAGGGCAACAGCCGAGCACATGCACAACCATCACCTCATACAACGACTTTTAGGTCCAGCCTATGGAAATAATAAACCCACATATATTGACCGAGGGGTACAAGACCCCATCTCCACCTACACCCGTCCTCATCCAGCTGGAAAACCCCACACACAACCAACAAACCCCACCTCGGGCAGGCAGAGAATAAGGCAAAATTAAGCGCTCGTAAATAAGCTAAAACTGCAACATTTTAGTCCTGCAGCAGCAAGTTGCGCAAATCAGGGTAAATTCACTATATGTACGTATGCTGGGGAATAGAAAAGCAATGCTACCTACACGTGTGGGTTTTACTGTGTTTATTCTCTTTGCTTTTTCACATTACACAAGTGCAACTGCTACCGCACCCTAACGGTCTAAAGAAAGTGAGGTTGAAAAGAGGCAGTCGCGTGGAGATGCACTCACAGAGCTGCAAAGAATAAAAGGACACCAGCTCTCTCATCCAGAGCCTTTTCTTCTGCTTCAGATCTAAGGGAGGACTTGTTTGCTCAAAAACAACTCTGGTTTGGTTGTTCTTTTACCCAATGAAAGATCCAGCCCTGCAAGCATTACCTCACTCTTGCCTTTTGAGAGAGGAAAACGCTCTTTGAGCATCCGAGTAGGTATTAGACTGCGAGGCACTCTTTACGCTGTCATTTATTCAGTTTGCATTTGATCTTTCTCACCCGCTTTGCTCCGGATCTGTGATCTGTGCCCAGTTCAAACCGCACGATTTTCTTGGCCCTCCTGGGTGTTATTCCCTCCCGACTCAGAAGAAAAGCAGGAGCTCCCAGCATCCCAGACTCAAAGGGATGCCCTGAGTTTAGTACCTCGATCCCAAACCATGTGCCCTGCAGAGTAAGGGCAGACCCCAGAGACGCTGTTTCCAGCATCTCCCAGCACGCATCTCTCTTTCCTACAGGTGGAAAAGCTCCTCAGCCTTTACTCAAGGACACCGCAGAGGTCACTCTTTGGCTTTACAACAGCAAGGAGGAAGGAGGTGCCGTGATGAAGGGAGTTAGCACTAAACCCCCTACCCCACAATGTGGTTCAGGGGTGGCAGACCCAGTCTGGTCCCCATATCCCCCCATGGTACAAACCAGCAGCTGCAGAGCACCGGGGAACCAGTTACAGCAAACCCTGAACTCCCCATCACTCCCCACAGCATCTTCTACCCACGTCAAGCCAAAACAGCACCTCGGGCTCTCTGGTCCTTGGGACACAAATGATGCTGCCTTGCTCACTGCAACTTGGATCAAGAATTCATTAAGACCTGCAGTCAGGCCTTACTGATAATGAGCAAAAACCATCACACTTGTAACCGGGGGAAGAGGGAGGCAGCTTTGCACAGCACAGAGGCCAAGTGCCTGTTACTCCCACATTTCTCTATGCCACTGTACTTGCAGACTTGTCCTGCTAGAAAGGACCCATCTCAACGTGATATTTCATTTTTCAAAGCGTGCCATTTCTGCTCATCTTTGCAGCAGCACGTGCTAACTCAACAGTCCCGGAGGTTCACTTCATCCCGCAGGGATTTCTTTCCCTCTCTCCTCCCCTTTACAATTCAGCAGCCTGCTTGGCCGATGTGACAAGTCCAAAGAGACAATTTCTTTTGATTTTATGTATGCATCTCAGGCTGCGCTTCCAGAACAGGGAATTCAACTCCTCTCCGGCGTGCGGAGCAGCAACAGCTCACACTAGTTCTCTCTCCCTACAGACACCAGCACCGCTAAGAGCAGCAAGAGTATTTAATCAGAGCGCAAACCTCTCTCTCCTGGATATCTGCAGAGATTAGAAGAGCAGAATATTCCAGCACAATAAACACGCAGCTGCTATCAATGAAGTATGAAATGGCCATTCAACAGAGCCCAGTTTCAGCTCTCAGAGTTATTGCGATCCAGTATCGCCTCTTACCGCTTGCAAACAGTCCTGGAGGAATTTTTTCAAGCAGATACACTCTTTGTGGTTCACAAAACAGCACCCTAAGTGTTTGATCTCATCGCAGAGTCCACAACTCCCACCTGGTGCATCCCACAAAGAGGGCCGGGGACACTTCCAGAAGGGTAAAGGCTCCAGTTAGCAGAGCTCATCATTTGCAAACCAAATCAGGCTGCACAAACAGCACACAGCTGCGCAGGGTGAGGCTCGACTAACCCACGAGGAATTCACTGGGCAGCAAACTCGGAGCCAAGCCTAACGCTGCGTATGGAGTTCACCTGGGGAAACTTTGCCTCCTAGCTGGAGGTGGAAGAAGTGGAGATGCAACTACGCTGAGAGCAACGGGGAAAGCGTGGCAGAAGTAGCTGGGATGGCTGCGGCGTTTCTAATTAAAAAAATATAGGGGGCAGCGAGCCCCTCACCACCCACTGCTGATAGCCAGAGTTACCCTTAAACCAGACAACACCAGCTTTGCTCCAGAGGAGGAATAAGCACTCAGGCACACAGAGAATTGCCGAGGAGCTTCTGAAGGGGGGGTTGGGGGCGGTGCAGAGAGAACTTTGCAGCTGGGGCGGTGGGTCACCCCCCCAGAGATGCTGGACAAGGACCCGCAACCGGCCCCCGAGCGCCCCAAGGAGCGGCACGACCGTGGGAAAAACACGCACCCGGCGGCGGGGGGAGCGCGGGGGGGTCCGGGCCGAGGGGAACGGGGGTTCCGAGCGCACTCACCGCGGAGAAGTTGTGGGGCCCGCAGAGCTCGCCGCGGTACTTGCAGGAGAGCAGCATGTCCTCCAGCTGGTGACCCAGGCGGTCCATGAAGTCGGCGCTGATCCCCTCGTAGTGGCGGGGAGGCAAAAAAAGGCGAAAATCGGCCAGTTTGGCGAACCAGCGGAGCCGCGCCTCGTCGCCTCGCAGCAGCTCGGTGAGCAGCGGGCGGGCGGTGCGGTTGGGCAGCAGCAACCCCAACCAGTGCCCCGCGTAGTACAAATCCCCCTTGGAGAGGCGGGGGAAGCGCAGCGGGTTGTTGTTGCAGAGGGTGACGGCGGGGAACGCCAGCTGCCGGCTCCACTCGGTGCGCACCTGGGTGTGCGAGGGGAAGGAGAGCCAGTGCAGCAGGCGGTTGGAGGACCAGGAGAGCAGCAAGCCCAGCGCGGTGCAGAACGCCAGCACCCACAGCGCCCGCCGCGGCAGCGCCGCCCGCCGCGAACACATGTGCCGCAGCCCGTGCAGCCGCGGCGGCCCCCGGCGCCCCCGCGCCATGGGCGCTCCCCGGGATCAGGGCGAGCAGCGCCGCTCCATGCCGGACCCCCCCGCTACCACGGCCGGCAGCGGCACCGAGCGGCGGGGGGAACCGCCGCGGGGAACCCGCCGCCGCCGCGCCGGCACCGAGCTTTCCGCCGGCCAGCAGTTCCGGCAGCGCGGCATGCCGGGCCCCGCTGCTGCCGCTGCCGTGGCTGCTGCCGCCGCCGCCGTCGCCGCCTCCCCGCCGCACCCCGCGGGGGGCAGCGGGGCGGCCCTGCCCGTGTGCCCGCCGGACGAGCCTGCCCGGCCGCGCCGCTCACATGCTGCGGCGCCGCTCCGCTCCCCCCCCGCCCTCCCTACGCCCCCTCCCCGTCCTCCCTACGCCCCCTCCCCGCCGGCCCCGGCAGCAGAGCGCTCGGCGCACCCCCGCGGGCTTCCCCCGGCGCTCCCCGACAACAACCGGCGGTCGCTCCGGGACCCCTCCCCACGCCCGCTCGGCGGGGCGAGCGCTGCGGGACCCCCCCCAGCCCCGGGGCGGCCGCTTCTATCCCCGACCCGCCGTTCCCCCGGGAAAACCCTCCGCCGGGCGCTCCGCGGAGGAGGAAGAGGAGGAGGAAGAGCGGGGCGAAGCTTTCCCGAGGTGCCAGCCGCGCTCGGGAGGCGGAGGGAGGGCGGGATGCTCGGCCCCGATCGCGCCGCTGCTTCAACGAATAAAATAACCCCCCCCGCCACTATTTATCCCCCGGCAGAGCAACGGGGAGCGCGGTCCTGCCCGGGAGCCTTCGCTCCCTCTCTCTCTTCCTCCTCCTCCTCTGCCTCCTCCAAGCCGGAGTTTGTTTTTCTGATTTTCAGCATCCCCAGGGGAAAACATGATATCACAGACACAAGCAAAGCCTCTAGAAATACAGGCAAGCTTTGCAGCCGGCTGTTTGTAGCGGTTGTGTTCAGGGGAAAGTGGTTGATTGTTGTTGGTTTGTGGGTTTTTTTTTGGGGGGGGGGGGGGTTGCTTTTTGGTTTCCGTATTACTACGGCTGCTTCATGGTCCTCCACTCATGGAAGCACAAACGTGTTCACCAAAGCATCACCTACCCCGACCCTTGTTACCCATTTCCCCGCATCACACCGCACGCTGGCGAGCCCTTTGGGGACATGGGGCTCATTTTGCCCTGCACTGCACACACACAAAATCCTTTTCCCCCAACACCTTAACAACACAGCAAGAACTTGCGATATTTGCTGGCATCTCGTCAGGTTTGCTTAGCTCCGATCTCTCCGAAGCAGCTCGCTGTTACCTTCATTTTGATTTCAAATAGCGCCAAGCAGCATTCCTATAATTGTGTCCAATTAAGCTGTAAGTGGCGATAACTGCTTTGAATCCCCTCTGATCTTTTTCTTTTTCCCCTCTGAATTCATTTTCCGTGTGCGTTTCGATCCCTTGTATGTTTTTACCCAATAGATGGAGCCGTTACAGCCTGGTTGTCTCCAGCCTCTTTCAGAGAGGGTTTTTTTTTACCGTGGCAAAGCTGCAAACGTGCAGCAAACCCCCAAATCCCACTCCTGGCGCTGGGGCTGCGCGGAAAAATGTGATTAAGGGGCCCTGACTTTGTGCCTTTATGCTCTGGAGTTGCGATTTGCACGAACACATTGATGTGGGCTCAGCTTTACTCCCTCAAATAACTGGGATGATTTGCAGCGTGTTCGTGTCCGCGCTCTGTGGGAGTTTTTGCCATTTTTTAGCGCTGCTCCTAAGCGTCAGACCCTTTTCAAACGCAGAGAGATGGCCGTGACCTTTCTTAAACCGAACGGGAAAAGGCCAAAAGTCCCTACATTCGTTATAACGTGATATCTGGTATTAATAGCTCCCCTTGAGCCTCTCAGCCTGGTTTCAAAGCTGATCTGTTGAAATTAGTGGGAGTTTTCCCCCTTGGCTCACTCGCAGGATAATAAACATCCAAACCGCTTCACCATTTGAGGTTGTTACACCCATGATATATCGCCACAAACCCAAGGAAATAAAAGATGCCTGGCTAGAAACATCCTCAAATATTCCCTGCCCTGGGACTTTGCTTATTTTCAAGCTCTTCCCCTTCTCTAAAGGGTTTTTCGCTTCATTTTGGGCTGGGATAGCTTAGCAAAAGGGGGTTGTAAAGGGAAGAATAGCAGGTTTGCATGGAAAGCTGCTTTTTTCCCCCTTAAATGCGCCCACTCCAAATTATCTGCTCAAATCTCCAGCCTGACTGAGCACAGGAGAGTCACTTAACCCTTTGGAAACCATCTCCATTCTTCCACTTATTCGACTTTCTCCTGTGACCCTCGATTCAGCCGAGTCCTGGTTAATTCTTCACGCAGCCAGAGCAGCTTAAAAGCTTATTGGGCTTAACGCATGAAAGGAATAATAGAGCTGGGATCAATAAATAGCGCTTATTAATCAACATATCACTTTTAAAATGATCCGTTGGGGTGGGTGAGTTTGCTGCTTCTGCTGGAAAACAGAACCCTCTAATCCTCAGGGCAAGCGAGATGCTGAGTTCAAAGCTCAGGTCCGTAAATGGGAATTTGGTGTAAATTTCCGAGGTTTCTGGGCTGCAGCCTCACTCCACCCCTGTGAACGGAGTCAGTGCATCCCGGGATTTATTCCTGCATTTATCCTCAATTCGGCGCCACGATGGGTTCCCAGTTGGTAGAACCAACGTGAATGTACCCAGGACAGCAAAAGCTGCGACATCGTCTTGGTTTTAGTCCCTAAAATCAGGAGGTGAGATGACACGGATGGGATCGAAGGGAGCAGGACTCCGATCAGCGTTGGGTTTTGTGCCGCCAAAGCCCCTGTAAAACAACAACAGGCTTGATTTTAGCTCTGAGGAGCTCAAGCCAAAGAGAACAGGGGACAGACACCAAAAGGTTGGTTGTCCCCAGGGAGGAGGTTCAAGTCACCCCATTTCCCTGCACAAAAACATCCCCCCTGTGCCACTGGAGATGCAAAGGCTGAGCTCAACTAGGCAAAGCCACCGACTTTGCTAGGATGGGGTTTGGGCTCCGATACCCAACAAACCGCCCCGGTGGGGCAGATGGGATGTTGCAGCCCAGCAGGTTGGTATCAATATATCCCAGAGGAAAAGGAGCGTGTTCCTCTGTCCCGTTCCGCCGATTTTTTTCCCCAATAATTCTCTGCTTTGCCCAACCGCTGCAGAAAATTCCCGCTGAAGCCACCGTGGTATGAGAAAGTCATAAAACACTTGGAAATAGGGGTTTCCATGGAAGCTGCCATCTCAGCCTTAATTCTATTACTGCTGCCTCGAATCCCATCGTACGCGACAAACCCGCAAACGGCTTTGAGGAGCCCTGCAAACAGCACCCCTGTTCCCAAGGGGGGTTGTTTCCTTTGGGTTTGGTTTATTTCCCTCGCAAGGATATGATGGAGCTTCCAGCTGTGAAATTCTCAGAGTTAACTGAGGATTCTCAGAGCAAAACCCTTTTGGTGCAGTTGCAGCTGTTAGGGGGATTTTTGGGGCTGTGCGTTTGAATGTTGGGAGGTGAAATATTCGATCTGTAACAACACATTTAAGGTACATAAATAATATCTCGGTAGCCTATTTCTTCATCTGCTGCGTGCGCTCTGGAATCAGCAGAGTAGTAACATGGTTTGCGTTTTACAACTCGGCTTTCAGATCCAGAAATAGGGAAACTTTTGAGATCTCAATTCCGTGCTGCATGTGTATAGAAAAAGAACCCAAACCCCACGAGAGATCAAACAAATGCCCAAGCGAGCAGAGATGCTGCTGCTCTTTTGGGATTGATTGCGCTGGGACTCGCCGTGTGCGCAAAGCAAATAGAATGTGGCGCTTCTGGGGTTATGCTGAGGATTAATTAACGACCTGAGGAGGAGCCACGGGGGGGACCCCGCTGTGAACCCCCTGTCCAGGGGGCACATTTGGGAATTCACACGTTCGAAAGGATTTTCCTCCTCCTCCATCCCGTTTTTTCGGAGGGACGCGTGGCTGGAAAGGGCTGGTCCATGAGCTTGAGGTACATTTGGAAACCCAACAGTAGGTTGCAAAGCGATGCCGCACGCCCTCTAATTAGCGGAGTCTAATTAAATGGGCATTTCCTGATACAACCACTATCCACTAGCTTTCCTTAAAGGAGCACAATGGTAACCTATACATATATATATAAAAGCCTGTGTATATATATTTTCCTTCTGCAGGTAGGTAGAAAAGAGGGATGATTTAATTCTATTTTAAACTTCTCAGCTGGCATCCTCCCAATTATCTTTTATTTCCCCCCCCTGTTTTCCATTTCACCGCTGAAGAGCAGAGGGAGTGAAACAAATGAAAATACCGCTGCATTTCTTAAGGACTAATTTTAACACCATTTCTTTTGAGCAAATGAAAAAGCAAAGTTCTTAATATCACGAAGCTCCTTTTGTGTTCAACTGTCGTTGAGCATCTTGGACATATTGGTACCCAGGTCACGAAGGAAGATGGAGGAAAGGGAGGGATGGATGAGACACGGCCAGAGGTTGGAGAAATGACTCTGTCTTTAGCAGGACACAAAAAGGAAATGGGATATTATCTCCTTTTTGGAGAGAGAGCCCGTGTGTCTGAAGTTCAGAGCTTTGGGGCACCTCTTCTGGTTCTTTGTGTTGTCATTTATTTGTAGTTTTATTCCCCCATATATAAAGAGCTGAAGGTTTGCTTGGAGCCACCTGGCATTTTGCTGGGTGCCACAGTTTGGCTTAATTAAATTTGGCTTAATTAAAGAAGAATGTAGGGAAAGGAAAAAGAAATCTAAGTGTAATTCAACGCTTTGGTCGTTGGCTGTGGAACCATGAGCTGGTCACTATGGGGATTAGATGTCACCTGTGTATTCTTATGGGTAGTGGGATGCGATAGAGCGGGATCCCGGCTCTCTCATTGTGGGGGGATGATCCTGGGGTGTGAAAAGTGGGTCTGGGGGCTCCCCTGGACCTCACCTGGCCCTAAATGTCACATCCTGAGGAGCAACAGCACCGGGAAAACCACAACATGGGGCTTCCCCATGGGCATTCGGGGCTGAGCATCCTGGTGAATATTTCACGTTGCCTCCTCTGTCTGGAGAGAAAATTGTCCTGCTGTCTTAATTCCACCGCTCCTGCCGCTCCTAAAGCCTTTTCTTTTCCTCAGGTTAAATTTACTGGGCTTAGCAAATTCAGAGGGAAGCTGCTCTGTGTTTAGATGCTGAAGGAGACTGAAAATTATATCTCTCCCGGGGAGTTTTGCTTCTAAATCAAGTTAAGGGAGCAATTTCTTAAGTTAATATTTATTCTTTGTCTTTCCCGGGTATCCGAAGGCTCTTCTGGGAGCCAGGCGGGAAATAGCCCTTTCTCTTCTTCAACCTGTTGCTGTTATTTCAAACACAAGCTGCCACAGCTCCGTTCTTCGCAGCAGCAGGGGGGGAAGCAGCGAAAATCGCTCTTTCCATGCTAAAATCCGAGCACAGCTCCGCTGGGATCACCTCTTGCATGAAGCAACTTCCACCCTGCAGCACCGGGTTTTGTTTGGACGCTGATTTATTTGCTGCGTGAGGGTCACCTGCTGGAAAGCAAATATTTAATCCTCTGGGCCAGTTTGGGGTCTCCAACAGAGGTTTTGGCTGGAGTTTTAAGGTTTAAGCAGCCTTGGAGGGGTCGCATGGCCGGGGTCTGACCCACCGCCGCCTCCCCATCCCCAGACTTATTTACTACCCAGAATGATCTGTGGCACAAAGAATCGCATGGTTTGCTGCTGCAAAAATGAGTTTAGCGGCTTTATTTCTTTGTGAGCAAGTGGAGAGGAGGCACCGGTGTCCACAGCCCGGGGAGAGACGTCTGGGGTGCAGGGGCTGGTTTTGGGATGGCGCGTGTCTCACATACACACGCCCCATCGCGCTCGCTCGCAGACCCGAGCGCTCCAGCTCAGCGCAGGGGTCACATTGGAAGAAATCAATAAACGCAATTATTATAAAAGATTGCCGGTGTACCCGGGGGATGCGGCTGGAAGGATCCGAGGGCAAATCTGCAGCAGGTTCGGCTTTGACCTCACTCTGTTCACCAAGGTGCGGAGGCTCCCGGGGCGACAGCTGTTTGCAAATATCGGGGGGTTTTCAGTGATATTTCCCAAGCGAAACAACCACTTTAAGCATAAGGAAAAAGTCTCCCCCTCTTCATCAATATAAACTTCAATTCCTGTCAAAAACTACTCCGAAAGAAACATTTTGACAGGTGCCAAGTTACGCGCTCGCTCCGATCCCTTTCAAATTCAATGGGGATGCTGCAGTGCGAGCTCATCGGGGCGATTCCCACCCGTGGAAATCCCAGGGCGCCGCAAACTCTTTGTGCTGCAGAAGGAGAATTTGGGGGCTTTTACCTTCTTTACGTGATTTGGCCAGGACTAGAGGACGCAGGGGGGGTGCGTAAAGCCTGTCCCCGCTAAACCTGCCGCTGTCCTGGATCCGCAGGGATGCGGGCAGGTGAGCGCTACCTGCTGAGCTGAAAGGATCCGTCCAACGTCTCTTTGGCAGGCGAATGGGTGACAGCAGTTGTGTGGGAAGACTAATGGAGAAAAGGTTTGATAAAATAGAAGCGCCGTCCCTGAGTTTTTCAGATGCTTTTTTGCAGTTATATAATTTAGAAATGACATTGATTTGGGAAAAAAAAAAAAGACAACACAACGATGCCAAGAAACTTTGAACACTCAGGGTTGGATTCTGCTCTCGCTGGCAGTAGTTTGGGTCTTTTGCTATGAGCATCAGCACATTTTCTGAGGGTGGGGAATGAGAAGCAAGATTTGGCCCCACACCCTTAATAACCTCTAAATGTGGTAGAGGGAAAGGGGCTGAGCTGTTGCACTCAGGGAAGTGGCTGCGTTTTGCATCCAGCCGATATTCCCTGTGCGTGTCGTTACTATGCCGACCGGCACCAGCGCAGCCCGGGGTGCAGGAGGGGTCTGCACCTTGTGGGGTGTTTGTGGACACTGTCCTGGCCTCGCACGGACCCTTTGCAGGTGCCTCTTGCAAAGCACCCAGGGAGCTCTGGAGGATGCTCAGCTCCCACTCACCCTCCTGGATCCAGCCCCCCTTACAGACTTGGTGGCCTTTCCCCTCTAAACATCCCATGTGAGTGTCTATGAATGAGTAAAGCATGGACTATGGGTGAGATGGAAGGAAGGAGCTGGAGCACAAGTGTGATGGGAGCGGCTGAGGGACCTGGGGGATTCAGCTGGAGAACAGGAGCTGAGGGGAGACCTTCTGATCTCTGAACTGCCTGAAAGGAGCTTGGAGCCAGGGGGGTCGGGCTCTGCTCCCCAGGAACAAGCGCCAGGAGCAGAGGAAACGGCCTCAAGTTGCGCCAGGGGAGGTTGAGGTTGGATCTGGGAACAATTTCTTCCCCAAAGGGCTGTGGGGCATTGGAACAGGCTGCCCAGGGCAGTGCTGCAGTCACCATCCCTGGAGGGTTGGACAGACGGACATGAGGTTCTCAGGACATGGGGCAGTGCCAGGGGTGGGTTATGGTTGGACTCAATGATCTTGAGGGTCTTTTCCAACCAAAATGATTGTGTGATCCTATGAAGAGGTTAAAAACAAGGATGAGGGCACGTGAAGGAGCAGCCCCGGCTGCTCTGATGGCCAGTGGAGCTCTAAGCTGATTGTGGGACCCTCACCCCCGATACACCATGGCCTGGGTGTGCACAAGGCTGGCAGGAGAGCCCCCAAAAACCCCGTTGGGCCACAGGGAAAGGTGTCCCCCCGGCTCTGAGGTGTGAAGCTGCACACCTTGCTGTGTGCCTCAGTTTCCCTGCATGGCTCTCCTGTATAGACCAGCAGGTTCCCAGTCACAGGTTGGTACATCATGAAGGACCTGGCTTAGGTAAGCCTGGCCTCTGTCCTTGCCAGGACTTTCGACTCTCTTACCCCTCCGAAAGGAGAGATTTTGCTCCGGGTGTATAATAAGGCGCAAAAGTGAAGATTCCTGGTCTTTTTAATTCTATTTCCCTTTCTAGCAGTCCCCATAAATACTTCATATATTTATATTCCTAATTCCTAATTCTCTCCCTTGAAGCCGCTGGATGTGGCTGGGTGAGCACATGGTGCTTCTCTGAGCAATGGTGAATGGGCTGGATGATTCTCAATGTGTTTTCTTGTCAAAGGTTTCTTTTCTTTTTGTCTCTGGGTTGATATTTTAAAATCATACACTCGAAGGTATAAAACCTCCGCGGATAATTGAGAAAGGCTGATTGGAAATGCACCTACCAAACACTTTCTGATCTCCGCTGCGCTCTCCTTTTGAGTCCGTCCTCTCCGCTTTCTCCTTGATATCAGGGAGAATATGAGTTGTTTTAACAACATCGCATTAGTTGTTTTAATTTCGCCATTAATCTGGTAAACAAGATGCTCCAAGGAAGCGATTTCTCTTGCACCAACGTACCAGCCTTTAAAATCCCGTTAACAAACAGGTCCCCATCTTCTTTCTCTCCTTTGCCTGGATCAGCTTCTTGGTGCAGCGAAAGGTGGTGACAGTCAAGGGTCTACAAATAAGGGGGAATCAGCCCATTTGCACATCGTGCTCCAAAAAGCCTCCTCGAACCTGCCACCAATGAGAGGAAAAGCAGCAGGGCCGTTTCTTTTCCTTCCCGCTCCTAAATATTAGTGCAGCATCTTCCCACGTTCCCCATTTAGCCCCTGGAGAGAGCGGCACGTCAGGTTTATCACATCTCTGAGATGGACAGAAAGGGGCTGAGATATCTCCATGCGGACACTGAAAAGCCTTGAATATGTTCCTCACGGTGGGGTTTTTCATGACAATAGGGGCTTTTGTTTTCCTCATGTTCACTGACATCGCGTTATGCACCAAGTCCCCAGGGAACTGTTTCCAGAATAATTGCACAAGACAAATAAGCAGTATTGCCAATTTATTCTGCTCTTCCGGACGGAGTAATGCGGTGCTTCTTGGTGATAATTGGAAACACCTGATGCTGACCTCTAGAAAAAGAAGGAAGAATTCAAAATATTGATCTTAGAGCCAACTTAAAGGGAAAAGTGGCGACTTGTGCTTGGAAAGCTCAGCCTGGGATAGTTTGCATTGCCTTCCATGAGCTTTCGGGCATCAAATGGGTGTCAGGATCAGGGAAAGCATCCTCGTCTCTGGCCGATACAAACCAGCATCGCTCCAGAAAGCACCAAAGGTCTGAAATGTCCCCAGAAATGTCAAATAAAATGAGCAGGTAGGGTTCAAACCAAGCAGATAGCGCACTGCTCGCATCGTGCTTTGTGAAGAGCAGGTGAGGGCTGTTAATAAAGAGATGCACCTCTGGCTTCGACGGACTGATAGAGATCAGCAGAGTATTCTGGGGGAACGGTGTTACATGTTGTCCTTGTTCTTATCCTCTTCTCTAGGTATATGTTTTTATCAGATGCGGGATATTGGAGAAGATGGGCTCTCGATCTGACTTAATACACTTACAAAGTCTTGTGCTACATCCCCGCCAATCTCCAGCCTTTGCAAAGCGGGACACGCGTGAACCCAGCGGCTTCCCCTCGCGCTGCTGGAACCAAATGGATTTCAGCTCAACGACAAGCTGACAAAACCACAACGAAGCGGCGTTTCTCTGCTCCATAATGTGCGCAGGGACCTGCTCCGCACCCCAGAACCGAGACCCGCGGGACCCCGCGTTGCTCAGTCACCTCTTGGGCAGGAGAATCATCGAATCACAGAATCATTGTGGTTGGAAAAGCCCCTCAAGGGTCCAACTGTTAACCCAACCCTGGCATTAAACCACAGGGATTTGCGGACACACGCGTGAATGGAGAGTTTATGAATAACACAGGATCAATCACGCTGTTCAAGCACTGTAAAGATTTGCGCGCTTTTCAATTGATATTATATAAAGATACATCATAATGATATTTTTTTTTAAATGCCAAGAATCAGCTGTTTGTTACGTGCCTGTAACTCAGTTGGTACGCAAAGGAATCACCCACCACAGCCCAGTGCAAGCTTTCTGCTTTACTGGGTTTACTGGAGCAAGGATGCTGCTCGGAGCAGTGCACACCAACAGAACACAGTGAACGCTGGGGCGAGGAGTCAGAAATCGCTGTTCTGAGCAAAAGCTGAGCTCACCCAAACCTCCCAGTGCTGGGGACGGGCAGGATTGGGGCTGCAGCAGTGCCAGGGGGCTGTGTCAGACCCTCCGGGGTTTGCATCCACTCAGCCTTCGGGATGCAGCATGAAACTCAGCTGCTGTGATTTGCCTCATCTCATACAGCTGCATCTCCTCCCACAGGTCCCTTTAGACTTCTCTGGCAGTAAAAAAGAGACTTTAAAAAGGTAATACGTGCCTAAAGCTATGCGAAATAGCCTCAGCGCAACCCGGGATTGTCTCATCTCCAATAGGCTTCTCTAGATGTGGACTGGATTCCCTTCTTGCTGGTGTAAACCTAACGCACCCACACGAGCTCCGTGGCGAAATTCAGACGAGCACGTGGCCTGGAGCTACTATCGTGAGTAACAGCTTCGTGCATCTCAAAAGGGACTGAATCAGCGACCAGAATAACTCCGGGCTTCTATATCCAGGCAGCGGCTTATCCGCCCCAGATTCATCCATCTACGGAGAGCTGGGTTTGCGTACACACGCCGTGCTTGCTTTTATAATTATCATCTCTCAGTCGTCTTATAAACAGTAGTCGCCTTAAGGGTGAGAGTCTGAGCAAACTCCCTTGTTTGTTAAGAAAACAATACAGGCCTGATTACGAGCTCAGATCTACCCATTGCTAAGCCAGATAAATGCACTGAATTCAGGAGCGTTATACACAGGCTGAACCGGTGGGGAGAGGCTCAGAAGAAAGGTCGGTTGGTGCAGATTTGGCTTTAAGCACAACTTTTCCAAAAGGAGATGTGGATTCAGGAGAACTCGTCGTCGCTTCCACTGGGGAAATCAGTGCGGTGTTGCAAAAGCCTCGACAAATGCAGATGGGCTGAGCAAAGAAGGGTAGAAAGGGTGATTTCCCCACCCAGAACTGCCCTCCTGGAGAACCAGAGGTCTGAAATAGGAAGGGACAACCCTGGTGAGCTGCGGGCTAAGTGGTTAAATAATGCAAAATCAACCCTTTTTTCAGGGTGCTGGGAGGATTGCCAGCTCACTCTTTGGAGGAGTGTTGAGAATCAACACTGTGGTCTTGCTGAGGCAACGCTGAAACTCCCTTTTACTTTCTCGATTTCGGGGCTTCACCCTATTAAAAGGCAGAGACGAACCCAGATCTCAGCATAGCCCCGAGCACCCCAGGACCATTGGGCTTCAGCAGGGATTTGCTGGCTCAGGCTTTCTGAAATCAGTTGTTCCATCCTCTCATTAGGATGCTTTACAACTCCCTCAGACACAGGGTGTGAATTTTGGGGTGTCCTGTGCAGGGACAGGAGTTGGACTCGATGATCCTGGTGGGTCAACTCGAGACAGTCTCTGATTCTATGAGATCTGGCATCGCCAAGGACGGAGAAGAGCAGGCAGGGCTGGATGGGAAATCACCTCCCATGCTGCAAATACAGCACCTATGGTAAAAATACTTCAATACCTCTCAAACCTACAACTGTGACCCTTGGCGGTGCGGACCCACCTGTCTGCAATGAATCATAGAATCGTTTTGGTTGGAAAACACCCTGAAGACCATGGAATCCAACCATAACCCAGCCCTGGCACTGCCCCATGTCCTGAGAACCTCATGTCCGTCTGTCCAACCCTCCAGGGATGGTGACTCCAGCACTGCCCTGGGCAGCCTGTTCCAATGCCCCACAGCCCTTTGGCTGTCTCCATCACTAGTTTCTTGATTGCCCAAGAGAGCAGCTTTTACTTACACCTTGCACAAGCATCCGCACATAGTGCAGGGAAACCAGTTGCTTTTTCCCAGCTCATCCACAGAGAAGAACCACCAGCCCCGGGGGTGGGATGC
Source organism: Streptopelia decaocto (assembly GCF_964273445.1). NCBI lineage: Eukaryota > Metazoa > Chordata > Aves > Columbiformes > Columbidae > Streptopelia > Streptopelia decaocto. The sequence continues at coordinate 3,559,243 of NC_138677.1, read as the reverse complement.
AGGATCCATCCTTTGGGCATCTCCCCGAGCCGTCAGTACAGCAGCTTTCAGGACCTGTTTGCTGCTTCACCCCAGGAGGGCGGAGGTGGAAATGAGATGCATCGAAATCAAAGATTCCTTTTGCTTTCGGACTCTTTGTCATTTTCTTGTTTGCCTGATGTTTCGTTGTGTTTGGTTAGAGCCCCTCAGTACTTGAAGAAGGTGCCACACGTGGTCATAAATAATCATTAACTCCGCCAGTACTTTCTAGTTTAAACATTTTAAATAAATAGATGTAAGTCTCCCGAAACGCAAACCTTTATGTAACTCTATTACATTTGTATGCATGCTGCTTTCAACGAGAAACCCCCGCTGAGAAACAGGAGCGGCGTGGGCTGGATTGGTGTTTCCCAATCCACGATGGGAAGAGAGGCTGCTCTGTCACCGGGAAATAAAAAGGGCAAGATCAAACACCAGAGTATTTCTTCTTACTTGAAAGTGAGTCGCTTCACGCCACGCACTGATTTTTCAGTAATAAAAGCCTGCAGACTCACGGAGTCACGTCACGTTAGATAAGGCGGTGCTGCTGAGGAGATGTGAGCTGGTTTTGGCGGTGGGATTGAATGGGGAGGGGGGTGCAGAGGTCAGACCCCCCTGACATGCTGGGCGGGATTCCTGCCCTGCTTGGGAACACAGAGGGTAAAACTGGTTGTTAATTTTAAGAGTCCAGCTGGGCGCTGGTTGTGATTTTAGCAGCCGGCTCTACTGATCTGGACAGAAGCACCCCAGCAATGCCCTGATTTCAGAGGCATGACCTACAGGATTTGACGTGCCGAGTCACTTCCACACACAGCAGCGTTTCTCCCCTCTCATGACGATCACTTTTAACCGTAAGGACATCCATGCACCAACATTTGCATTCATCGGGGTCACGGTTTCAAGGCTGGGACACTGAGGAAAAGCCGGTGGTGAGCGATGGCTTCTGCTTTAGGCCTGGCCCAAGCAGGACCAGTTTGCAGCTTTGCTGGTGTTGGAACTGTGGCCTGAGCACAGACACTGGTGCCTTTGGAGCGAGGCAGGAGCACCCAGTTTCATCGAAGGGAGATGCTCAGGGTGCCACGGCCAAATTGTTTGGGCCGCATGCAGCAAAGAGCCGCAGCACGGCCGAGCAGGAGCTCCGTGTTACACCGGAGCAGACGTAATTAGCCAAGAGAAGCGCGTGCAATTAGCAGGTCGCTGCTGGGTCTTTCTGGTTGAGCTGTTTAACAACCGCAGCAAAGCCCTCTGTCGGACAGCAAGGTTAAACCCAGTGAAAAACGGTCTCGCAACAACGCTACAACTGTCTGAAAGGAGCTTGGAGCACAGAGGGTGAACTTGGGTTCTTCTCTCAAGTAGCAAGGGAGAGGATGAGAAGAAACGGCCTCAAGTTGCGCCAGGGGAGGTTGAGGTTGGATGTGGGGAACAATTTCTTCCCCAAAGGGCTGTGGGGCATTGGAACAGGCTGCCCAGGGCAGTGCTGGAGTCACCATCCCTGGAGGGTTGGACAGACGGACATGAGGTTCTCAGGACATGGGGCAGTGCCAGGGGTGGGGAATGGTTGGACTCGGTGATCTTAAAGGGCTTTTCCAACCAAAACGATTCTGTGATTCTATTCTATGATTCTATTCTATGATTCTATGAGAAAGGGATGTTCAGCTGACATGCAGGAAAAGCCACAAGGAACCAGCCAATGCTGATAAAGAAAACTTGGCACTGGTGATGCGACGGGCGACACCACACCAGCGATGGACCCAACCAGGGCAGAGCCTGGACTGGGCACACTGGGCTCTCAGGTGCCACCCGTGTCCCCAAACCTCCTTGCTCTCAGCTCCTCCAGACACCAGCAAAGTGCAGGAGCCTGGGGGTGCAGAACACCAGCCCTTGGCTGCATGTCCGAGGCTGTCACGCAATTTTTGGCTGGCAAGTGAAGCAAGTGCCACTGAAATAAGTGACAGGGAGGCTCAGAAAGAGGAGTTTATCTGTGAACACCTTGTTTTATCGGCATGACCAGGGCTTTTAGAGCAGCTGAGAGAAACAGCCCTTTATTTCAGCTGCTGTCACTGAAGGACTTGATGGACTCTCGGAGCAAAGCGCTGGAAACGGCGCCGGCAGAGCCCGCATTGCCACAATAAAAACGTCGGTGGCCTAAAGAGAGACAGTGACAAAGCAATCTCTGCAGGACACGGAGCTCAGTCTCCCCGCCACTTCGGCAAAGCCTTGTTTAATTTAGCGCGGGGCGGCTGAATTAAGTATTTCTTGGCCTTATTAAAATAAGGATTTACTCCCCATTCTATGACTCACGGGGCTGTATAATAAGTACCAGCCAGCCGGAGCATAATTAGCAAGCAATTATTTACAGAGATGAGAAAGTGTGGCTAAAAGCAAGTGACTGATGTGTGTGCGCTCCTGGCAGCGGGACGGCCGCACGGCACGACCCGTCGGGGCAGCAAGAGTAATGACACCTTCCGAGGCGAGGGGGTAACTCATCGCAACGGCAAACTGGCAGCGTGATTCACTGAGTAATTATAGAAGAATACAGTGTAAACTATTAGGAGATAATAACAGTAAGTCAGGATTGACTTGTCTCCTTTCAAACTTCAGGCTGGCTCTTGGTTATTTGTTATCTCTCGAGGGTGTCGCACGCATGAGAGCAGAGCTGATGTGCGGGCACCTTCTGCGGGCGGTGACAGCGAAAACCAAGCGGAGGTGGAGCCCATAAATCCCCTGGGTTGATGCTTTTGCCAAGGGTCGGTGTTTGCTGGAGGCATCTGGAGAAATGGTGGTGGGAAGGACAATGGAGGTAGGACAGGGGGTGACGGGGTCAGCGGTTCTTGTGCTTTGGGGGACACGATGCCGAGGGCAAGAGGGAGTTTCATCTCATTTGTTTTACAGAGACACCTGTAACGCTCCTTGCGTGCTGCTATTTGCTAAAGTTCACCCAAACCGAACCATTTTTAATAAAACCGAACTGAGGACGCAGCCGAACTCCTGGCAACCCCAGCGCCATGTTTTGATATCATTGATGTGTTCAGTTTCGATTCGGAAATGGAACCTTTTTTCCTTCCCAAATAGTCATTGGGTTAATTAGAGCAATTCTCTTTTTTTAAAGCACTTCGGATTGCAACTTTCTACTCTGGAAATGGCCAATTGAAATCACTGTGAGCCCGTTGCTGCCTCCCAGCTGCTTTCGGGCTGGGATAGTTGTCAACTCCAGCCCTTTGCTACGCGCCACTTTAGTTAAATGAACATTTTTAGTGAAAAAACTTAATCCAAATAGCCCCAGTTGGCAGGTCTTGCTATTGAGTTGCCTAATCTCGCTTACTATGGAAAATCCCGTATTCCAGAAATGTTTTTTACAACACCCGATGCCAAAATGTTGCCTTTAAAGTGCCTTGTGGGGCTTCTGGGGAGCGGTGGCTTCTCTTGTGGGTCGGGGTTGAACATTAGATATGAATGTGAGGTGCAGATTTGCATGTGTGTGCAAAAAACACATGCATGTGCACACACGTGTGCAGAACCACGTGTTTCTATAGGTTTGTAAGGCCTGGGGGCTCTGAGGGTCCAAAGACTCATTCTGCTTGTCCAGAAACGCTTGTGTGTGGGACATGGTGACAGGGCTCTGGAATGGGATGGTCTAAGTTCAATTCTGTTGCATGGAATAATGAAAATGCTACAATTTTTGGTAAACTGGCTGCAAAAAGGCACTTGTTTGGGTTTGCGGAGTAAAAATAAATAGCAAGCAGATTAAGGAGATATCCTGAAACATGTCCCCAAAGCCATGCCAGCAGAGCAGAGATGGGGACCGAGAGCAACATTTTGTTGGCTAATAGTGATGGGATAAGAGGAAACGGCCTCAAGTTGCACCAGGGGAGGTTGAGGTTGGATCTGGGGAACAATTTCTTCCCCAAAGGGCTGTGGGGCATTCGAACAGGCTGCCCAGGGCAGTGCTGGAGTCACCATCCCTGGAGGGTTGGACAGACGGACATGAGGTTCTCAGGACATGGGTTAGTGCTGGAGTTGGGTTATGGTTGGACTCGATGATCCCGAGGGTCTCTTCCAACTGAAATGATTCTATGATTCTATCAGGGATGCTCAATGCAAACAGCCCTGGGACATCACCACGGGACGGTCCATCGCCCCCCGGTTCCGTGGGACGGTGCCAATGGGCCTGACGCCTGCGAAGCGCTGCTCGGATAATTCAGCGATGCCTGAAAATGTTTGACCTCTCCTAATACAGATGTGAGGTTGGGATCTAAGGAAAAGCAGAGTGCTGGAGTCACCATCCTTGGAGGGTTGGACAGATGGACATGAGGTTCTCAGGACATGGGGCAGTGCCAGGGCTGGGTTATGCTTGGACTCCATGATCTTGAGTGTCTTTTCCAACCAAAATGATTCTGTGATTCTGATCCCATCATTTCATTACTTTTCCATCCACTAAGCAGATATCCTTCCCCTTGGTGCAACCTGCATTGCTGCCGGTGGATGCCAAAGCCTTTTCCCGCATTGAAGGGCATCCTATGGACAGGGATGCAGCTGGAGGTGCTGCTTGCACAGACCTGGAACGCACCGTGGATCCAGGAGAAACCCTGCAACCCTTGCAGCCTTTGGTTATAAAAGCCTGTGGGATCCGTGATCAAGACTTGAAGGTTCCACTCTGCACATAACAGCGGTTCTAAAATGGGGAAAAAGCAGGCATGGCCAGTTCATTTTTTTCACTTCGTTACGATATTTGCAGCAACGTGACTCCAGGCAAGTTTGCAGCTCGTATTCGCAGCTGAATTCTTTGGTGGCAAAAGCAATGAGCAATGATTTTTGTTCTCTGGGCTGCAATACTCATAACATTTCAATTTTTATGGCATTTGATTATGTATTAGACATTTAAGATGCATTTATAATATTAACCTCTCAAAAGAGGCCACTCCTCAAAGAGCTCTGTTTGCCTAGTTAAGATGCGACTCTTGCTGTTGTCTGTACCTCAAGTGCTCTGAGTTGATGGATCAAAGATCTGAAATGCTATAACAAAAAATATATATATAAAAAACTCCACGGGGGGAGAAAAGCCTTCTTTCCTAACAAATGACCTGTGCTGTAACATCAGCCACTCACTCATTTGTCACCGCGGCGCGGTTCTGCTTAGCTGCACCGCAAGTTGTAATTTGCAAATCTGACTCCAATTTGATGCTTTGTCATCTTGTGGCACCGCGGGGAGGGGGGAGAAGGTGACTCAGAACCGCTGAGTAGGGAGAGTAGTGAGAATCACTGTCAGGATGGGGTTGTGCAGGGGGATCATGGAATCACAGAATAATCTGGGTTGGAGGGACGTTCCCAGCTCCCCCAGTGCCCCCCCTGCCATGACAGGGACATCTTCACCAGCTCAGGGTGCTCAGAGCCCGTCCAGCCTGGCCTGGGATGTCTCCAGGGATGGTTCAGCCACCACCTCTCTGGCCAACCTGGGCCAGGCTCTCACCACCCTCAGGGCCAACAATTCCTTCCTCATGTCCAGCCTGAATCTCCCTCCTTTAGTTTCAAACCATCACCCCTTGTCCTATGGCAACAGGCCCTGCTCAAAAGTCTGTCCCCATCTTTCCTATGGGCCCCTTTTAAGCACAGAAAGGCTGCACTAAGGTCTCCCGGGAGCTTCTTTTCTCTTCTGAACACCCCAACTCTCTCAGCCTGTGCCCCAGCAGAGCTGTTCCAGCCTCGGATCATTCCTGGGGCTCCTCTGGCTCCTCTCCAATGGCTCCATGCGTGTCCTGTGCTGGGGACCCAGAGCTGTACACAGTAATGCCCCAGCACCCCCATTTTTGGGGCTTTTTTGAGACCTGGCAAGAAGAGGAAAGCACCGAGCAGGTTGTTCCACAACTGGAAAGGGCCAGAAGAGGTGAAGGGCTTTGCTCAACATCCTCGTGTGAGTCCAGCTGGAGCAGCACCAGAGTTTCCTCCTCCCCGGCCACTGCATCACACTGACCTTCCCCTGCTCTCCGAGCTCGTTTGGACCTTCGTTAATTGCTCCGTCTCTGTACGTTAACAATAACTGTCTATTTAGCACCAAGGCAGTAAATCCGCTCTCTTTAGAGGAGCTCTGTCCATCCTCGCCTGGTACAGGAGCCTCCTGAACGCTGCGTGGAACCATGAAAATAAAGCCTGTGTCATAACGCACACGAGACATGAAGGGTGGAAATGATGAATGAAGAGAACAAAGCGGAACTCCTGGTCCCCGTATCCGAAGCGTTTCACTTTGCAGCTTTCATGCTTATTTTTTCCCAGCTCTGTACTACCATAGGTTTATATTGTTATTTATTATATTAAGTCCCTATTATTATTTATTATATTATTACCTACCTCTACCATACTCAGGTTTATTTTATCAGTACAAACAGTAACAAAGATCCGATGCAGAAGCTGCACGACCCCAAAATGATGCTAAAGGAACCCCCAGGTGTTTGTGCTGCTACCCGCGGGTTCAAGGCAGCGAAGTTATCTCAATACACACGTGTTATTTTCCTTAGGGATCTTAATGTATGTACACTATAATTACTTTTAGTTGCTCCCCTCTCTTTTATTGTAATTTGCTTGCTAATTATCGTTACAGAATCTTAACTCCGTTGTTCCCATTAATCTTAAATTAATTATAAGGTAGTCCATACTAATTTAACACCAGGGTTGTTTTTCTTTTTCTTTTAATCACATGTTTTTAGGCTTGTTGCTGATGTGCTGGAAACAGTCGTACTGGAGGAGCAGCTCTGTCCTGAATGGTGATGCTGCAGAAAACACAACAGCAGCCGTGGGTGTTCTTTAATTTTCAGGTGCCTCAAGTATTTTGGCACAAGCCTTTCGGACAACTGTCCTTGGGAGGAAAGGACTAAACCCCGTGAAAATTTGGCTTCCATCTCCCAGAGGTTCCCTTGCAAATCTCCATCGCACTTAGCAACGTATTAATGGTGCAGGAACTTAAGGGGACTCGTCAGCTTTTTGGGCTGGAGGTGCTAATGGGAGAAAAAAGCCATCCTTTAATGGAGCTGCAGCCCAGGGGACAGAATGTTTACCAAGTGGACGGATATTTCTGCATGAAGGATTTCTGGGCATGCCTGTTTTTTGTAACACTGAGGGTTTGAGGTGTATTATTGCAGATGTTGTATCTCAGCTGGGTAACACGCTTTGGCTGAGACTATTTGGTAAAGATGGTGAGTTGGTGGCACTGAACTCATGTCAGTCAGTAGTTTTTCTTAAAACATCTATGTCTATGTCTATGTCTATGTCTATGTCTATGTCTATGTCTATGTCTATGTCTATGTCTATGTCTATGTCTATCTATATCTATATCTATATCATCTATATCATCTATATCATCTATATCATCTATATCATCTATATCTATATATCTCCGTCTCTATCTCTATCTATCTCTATCTCATATCTTTCTCCATCTCCATCTCCATCATCTCCATCTCCATATCTCTATCTATCTATCTCTATCTATCTCTCTCTATCTCTCTCTCTCTCTCTCTCTCTCTCTCTCTCTCTCTATCTCTATCTCTATCTCTATCTCTATCTCTATCTCTATCTCTATCATCTCCATCTCCATCTCCATCTCTATCTATCTATATCATCAGACCACCCCCTGAGTCAAGGCACTTCCCTCGAGGTATCATTGGGGTGGGTGGCTCCGTGTCACCCCCCTGCTGTCACCTCCCAGCCCACTCGCCCACACGGAATCGCCTGCCCCGAATTACACGTCTCAATTTCGATGATGAAGTATTTTGGCCTTTTCAAAATGTCATGGAAAAGACACGCTGGAGGGAACTGTTTTCTTTAAGTCCACACAGGATGCTATAGCCATCATAAAATCACTTCCCCTAAGTTTTTGTCAGGATTGCCCATGAGTTGGACAAAATAGTGTATTTGTGTCACCCCCAGAATAAAGCACTGCTGAAAATGCTGAGGAAACCAGGAAAGTCCTGCAAAACACTTCCATTCCAGAGCACCCGCGTTCGCCTTCTCAATACAGTTGTGTCAGATAAATGATGACAAATCCTGCTGTCCCTCATGTCACGGCTGCTTTTTATGTACCTGGACCTGCCCCAAGGATTTGCTGCGTGCTGCCAAAATACCGAATAAGAGATGCTCCGCAAACACGTAGAAAGGGGACAGTCCTTTGTCCACAAAGTACACTGGCCATCAGACAGCAAATACCAGCTAAAGAGAGCGGCTACCGAAGAAACAGCGAAGCTGCTCTGATCTATAATATATATAAAACCACTGATGCCTAAAGCTTAAACAATATTGACTTATTTATAGATAAGCAGGAACATGAAAGGACCGGGGAGGATGAGGCTTTGGCAATGGGATTAAATTAGATGTTTTCTAATGCCATGACGAATTTCACACGACCCTCAATTAGGGATGGGGACAGCGGCACACCGGGGAGTTTGGTGCCCCAGGAACACCTCTTATCGCTTCAATTGCAGCCACAGATTTTGGTGGGGTTTTGTGTCTCCCGTGACCGCTCGATTGCAGTGTATTATGAACTTGGAGCATTTCCCTCTCGAAATCTCTTTTGGCTCCAGTGAAATGTTTTCTTATGAAGACGCCCCAGCAAAAAATTCAGAGGGCAAGTGTGTTTCCTCCGGAGTTTTTCAGAGAGATATAAATATATCAGAAGAAACACTATATATACCATCTACAGTATTTTTCTCCTTTTCCCTGAAGTCCTCAGTGTGCTCCGTACCTTTGTGGTCATGGAGAACTTGCTGTTGCAAACCATTTCTCAGCATCCTCCACTGAAGGTTGCGATGGGATGTGAGAGAACTAGACATGAAGCTCAAAAATACTAATCCAGAGTCTACTGAGGAATGGCCTTGCTCTGATTAAAGAAATTGTTGGCCCTGAGGGTGGTGAGAGCCTGGCCCAGGTACCCAGAGAGGTGGTAGATGAATCATCCCTGGAGACATCCCAGGCCAGGCTGGACGGGGCTCTGAGCACCCTGAGGTGGTGACGATGTCCCTGCTCATGGATGAGCTGCAAAGGTCCCTTTAATCCAAACCGTTCTGTGATTCCAAGTGTTTGGTTCTAAGTGCAGGATACTCATCGCTCTCCTCACCAGAGCCAGCTGGGATCTACCCAGCACATCATTTAGGATCAACGGGGATTGTGGCAACACCACTTGCAAGGCGTACACAGGACCATCAGCCCTGGTGAAGGCAGATGGTGGCGGGTTAATAAACACCATGAGCAGCCCATAAAATCCCCCTTGCGTTCCCTGGCTGCCAGTGGACAGAATGCAAATCAACCCACCTGTTAATGTTGCCGCGTAAACAGAGGCTGAAGGATATTTGTGCCGCTTACCGCCAGCTAAAATGTCCCTCAGGAAGCTCTCAATTAGCGTCCTGTCCCCAAGCCTTCGCTTCATACAGTCCTTGTTAAAAGATACTGCCAGAGAATTGTGATTTTGGATGCTTAGAAAGAAATAAAGGGTAAATTTAAAAAATATAGGCCTGCTTGCTAAACTGTGCTGCTGGGGATGAGGAAGAGGCCGAGCAGGCAGGACAGGGCTGGGCCCAGCTCGGAGACCCGCTCCTCTCCCCAGCATCCCCAGGATGTTGCCACCTTTGCTTTTCCTTCCAGGAATTGTCCTCTGGGCTCAAAGTTATGTCAGAGCTCATCACCAGAGCAGACGATGTGTCACCGTGTCCGCGGGGCGAGGGTGGCACCACCATGGTGGGCGAGGACCTTGCCTTGGCCAGTCCAGGGCTGGAGAAACCCTCCATGGACAGCAGCGTCTGGATGAGCAGATCCAGGCGAGGAAACACCAGCACACGTATGAAAACACCAGACTTGGTCACCCTTCTGTTTTCTGTATCGCTTTTCCAAGCTCTCGGAGTCCACAATGTGGACCAATGTAGATCCCACGACCTTTGCGTTAAAACCCAGGGTCACGTTGGGTGGCAAATGAACACAAGCTTGCAGGATCGTGGTTTTTAGCTCTTAGCACCCCAAACCCAACCACTTCACAACCTGCTTTAGTACCTTCTCTTCATTTCCACTATTACCTGTGTTTATTTTTTAGCCACTAAAACACTCTGTGTTTGTGCCCATCTCTGTGTTGTGTGGGGGTGTATTTGACTCAGACGGTGTCTCTGGGTACTATTCTAAAGCGAGCAACAATAAATACATCTACACCACACTGTGCTAATGAGGGAGCACAGCTGACAGCATATTGGATGCCCTCATTTCAAAACAGCCCAAGATGAGGGGCCTTCCACAGCTCATCTCTATAATGGGAATCCACCAGGCCATGAGGCTGCGTTAAAAATAGCCATCGTAATTAAAAACAGAATCCAAGAGGTATCACAGGCAGATGTATCTCCTTGTAAATACAATATTTAAACACCTAATAAGTATTCAGCATATCACCGAGGAAGAAGAAGTTAGGAGAAGGTCAGTGCTCCTTCTATTAGTCATGCAGAGAAACAGAATGTATTTGATCGGTTCAATATATGTCAGATCTTTAATGGGACTTTCATTTGCCTGTAATATTTATCACAAACTGCTTTGCAAGAGGAAGGCTGGCTGGGTACCTGCAGCAGAAATGTCTTTGCGCTCGCTTTACTCAGAGCTTCTCTTTGAGATGTTCCTTGGAGGAGGAGAAGAGCCAAGGAGGTTTGAAGCCAACCATGTCCTGACCAAGAGAGAGGACAAAGGACTCTCTGTCAATGGGTGGTCACAAATGTGAATTATCAAGCCTTCAAGGACAAGGGTCACTGTTTGCAACTGCTCTGCTAATAAGAACTTGGTTTTACAGAACATCCCTCTGAGACTGAAGTTCTAGGACACACCACAAAGCTTTTGGGGACAGAAATCACCTTTTTCTCCTGTTCATCTCTTGCCTTTGAGGAATATGAGCTGCCTGGTTCTGTGTCAGTGCTTTTCTCTCCCTCAGATAAAGACATTATGGAATTTCCCCCCGTGTGCAGTTAGCAATCCCGCACGGAGCAAAACTGCTCCGCTGTCACTGTCCCGACAGCGCTAAGGACCTCGGGTCACCTCCAGCCCATGGTGACAGATGTGGCACCAGGCACCTGGAGACTGCTTTGCACCATGCTGGAATTTCTAGCCACTAAATTCATCCGGACAGGACCCTGAACTAGTTTTAGTGGGGTTCTCCTATGAGCTCATGTGGGGCAGGACAATCTGCTAAAAAGCCAACGTGTTGGGTTTGTTTCCTCCCGAATCCCTGCTGTGTCAAGGTCACTCTCTACTTCTTGAATTGGGGACTAGAAAAAAGTGACGATCCAGAAGGTGCATCCTCCTCACCACGTCCCCTCCAAATATGAAACCAGCTCGTTTGCAGGGCAGCCTGGTGCATAGTGATTAAACCACAGCACAAACGAGCCTGGAAATGATGAGTATCGACTTGGGAGAAGTCCAGGAGCAGAGAGACTTCTAGTAAATATTACCCTGAACCTCAGGACTTGGCTGGGTTCTCACGTCTCGTCCTTGGTGCTCAGCCCGGGGCAGCGTGCCGGGCGCATGCGTTGATCCATGGGCTGTAAATGTTTCATCACGGGCTGCACGCAGAGCCGGGGCGCAGGGGCTGAAAGGGGATGCTTGGCTTTCCATCTTCCCCCTATTTCTTTGGTGATGCTCCCGTTTGTGCTCCCCAGCTCTGCTGCTGCTCATTAACAACCTGCTCTGGGTGGATTTAGGACTCATTGAAAGGGAAGAGCCACTGGAGCCGGTGGAGTTCCAGCACAAAGAGCACAGCAGAGCTGCTGGTCCCGGCCCACTGTGCCCACAGTTACACGTCTTCATCAAAGTGACGTTTCTCGCCGCTCGCGGAGGGAACAGTTATTATCTCGCTGTCTGCTGCTAATGAACTTCACGGCAGTGAGCAAAGTCCTTTGGTGGGCACGGCTGGCGCTGCTCATCCCAATTAAAAACGCACAATTAACATCCTGCGCCATCCTCTCCAGCAGAACAACTCTTGGAAAATGTCCCTGATCCTTGCTGGCGCGGGACGGCGCTTGTGTTGTCGCTTGTCCCCATGCTTGGCGTGCTGAAAGTACCTGGGGGTCAGCACCGGTGGCTCGGCCACCCCCTGGCAGGCTGGGTGACACACCTGTCACCACCACGGAGCACAGGGGGGTCGGAGATGTTTTGGTTGAGAGCAGAGACGGCTTCCAAAACCCATCAGGAGGAATTATCGGGAGCCGCTGCCGAGATGAACAGCAGCAGGTCAGAGGGACATCATGAGGGCTTGGCGGATCTTGTAATCGCCATTGCACAGCGACGGCTTCATCCTCTGAGGATTTGTCCTCTTCTCTTTTTTGTTGCCCTCTGGCAATAAGAATTTATATTCTATCATTTTGTTGGGATGTTTTCACATCATGACAAGGGCTGGGAAGGCTCGGGGAAGAAATAATGATTGCTGGTTTTGTTCCAGCTGGGCTGAGCTCTGTCAGTCCGTCACTCTCTCTGCTGAGCTTCAGCAGGAGTGGGTCTGTATGTCCATGTCTGTGTGTCTGTCTGTGGGGCTGCAGAAGGACAGGGTGGTACCTGGCGATGCTCAGAGTGCTCCAGAGCATCCCGGAGCCGCAGGTCGCACACAGGAGGTGCAGGCCAGCAGGATCTAAACCAGGCCCTGGGCATCCACGGTGGCATCAAACACCCACCTGAGTCCTGCCCAGCTGACTAAGGACCGCGAATACTCCTGCGGATGGTACAAGAGAAGGAAATATCCTCTAGACTCGCAGGAAGAATTGCTGCTTTGCCGTGAATATCTCTCTCGTCCATAAAGAAATGCAACTATTATATAAAAGCACCCTCAAAAAGCAAAGCCTGTGGTGGTGACACTGCCCGGGGGGAAGGAGCCGCTAACAGATGCTGTCAGACTGTTTAATGACTCTGAGAATTAGAGAACCTACAAAGAATCAGAGCCAGAATGGCAGATTAATTAATAATATATAGAGATAAAGAGGGAACGTGTTCTCTGCTGCAGAGGGAACACATAAACATAACCTGCGTACACGGGAGAGAGGGAACAAAGGTTCAAAGTCCTTGAGAAAGGTGTTTTCTCTGTAAAATCTGGCATGACAGACTGCTCCTGCTGCTTCACTCTCTATATAACCCAAGATAAAATGTCTCCTTAAATAAAAATCAACTATACATGTGTGTGTGTTTCTGTGTGTCCTGAAAGCTGGGGAGAAGAACACAGCGAATTTTCTGCAAGTGTTCATTCATAATTTCAAATTAATTTGCTTCGTCTGGGCAAGAGTCCATTTTGGATGTCCATTCACCAGCTGTTGTAACAGAGGAATTTTAACAGCCCAAAGCCGTAGCCACCACTTTTACCCGCAGGCAGGAGTTCATGACGGTGCGTTTCCATCTGGGAGCTGAATTGGTCAGAGGAGAAGTCATTTGATTGAGCCTGAAACACTTGATTTGAAACATCTGGGCTAAGACTCCCTCTAATCATATCCAAAATAAGTCACTGCCAATAGCATTTGGCTGCTGTGACTCATATTGGGGGACTGTGATTTTTGAAGGCACACGGTCCCCACCACTTGTTACTGCAGGTCTGATGCGTTGCCATTTTAAAGCCTTGCAAAACCATGAAAATGTTTGAAACTGGTGGAATTCCCGACCTCAAGATCTTGCCTCTGCTCCCTTTATTTCCTCACGCTTGGCCCCAGGAGTAAAGCACAGTGAGAGCTGCAAGGAAGGAGTTTCCTTCTCCATCGATTCACCCCTTGCTCACCCAGGTACACACACATGCACACACAGCTCTTCATAAAATCACAGAATCATTTTGGGTGGAAAAGACCCTCAAGATCATCGAGTCCAACCGTTCCCCAGCCCTGGCACTGCCCCATGTCCTGAGAACCTCATGTCCGTCTGTCCAGCCCTCCAGGGATGGTGACTCCAGCACTGCCCTGGGCAGCCTGTTCCAATGCCACACAGCCCTTTGGGGAAGAAATTGTTCCCACATCCAACCTCAACCTCCCCTGGCGCAACTTGAGGCCGTTTCCTTGTTGAACCCCCCAGGTCCCTCAGCCGCGCCCATCACACTTGTGCTCCCGCCCCTTCCTTCCATCTCATCCATAGTCCATGATTTATTCATTCATAGATACTCACGTGGGATGTTTAAGTGGAAGGTTTATTTCAGTGCTTTAGCAGAAAGGTGAATTTATTTAGGCTGATAAGCTGTAATTAAACATTCACCCTGTGCACTGCGTCCCTCAACAGAACTTAATGTCTTTAGGAAAATGGTACTGAAGAAGCCCATAAGAAGAGGTTGTTCCTTTTGAGTCAAGTGACATGGCTCAGCATCAGGCAAGCGTTGCACCAGCATATGGGGTTCACACTGTCCACCCCCCGGGGAGACAACCGAGCTCCTTGTAACAACACAACATCCTCCAAACACCTTCAGGGCGGCAGGACCAGCGGCTTGCAGGGCGCAGTGGCCATGGGATGGTCAACGCCAATGCTACATTGGTACATGGAGACATTCACAGACCAAAGTGATGGTCTTCTCTCCACCCAAGGGCAGGAAAGCCTTGAAAGGCACTGCCAGACCCATTGTGGCCACGCTGCCGTCCATGGGGGTGGAGGGAAAGAGAGAAACACGTTCATGGATGTCTCCAGGATTCACTTGCCGTTCTTTACTCTTACCAAGAGGTGGCAATAGGCAGTTCTGTATTGGCCTCAGCAAGGAAGAAACCCTGAATTTTGATTTCCACCAGTCAGTGCCGCGCGTGGTGTCTCCGTTGGGTACAGCGTGAGCAAAGCTGCTGGGCTGGAAAAGGGACAGGGAGGGGTGGGTGCTGCCACAAAGGCAAAAAAGGACACTTGCAAAGCAAAAGTGACATTGTTTTTAGAGAGTGAGAGCAACACTGCCATTTGTAAAGGGCAAAGAATCTCCAGGGAGAACGGGAGAACATTATCGATAGATGGAGAGTATGGAAGGAGCACAACAGGAGAAAATTGTTTAATAATGAGGCAAGGAATGCTCTATTAGCTCATGCTAAAAATACCTCCCATAAACAACTGCAGCTGATCCAGACATGTTAAAGCCAAACACAAGAGCTAGAAGATCATGAGTCAGCTCCCCTTCCCTCTGGGTAGCGACACTGGCCCAACACGACAACACTGTCATCGGATGTGCATATGTATGGGCAAACATGCACTTCTTTTCATTTGGCTTCTGAACCTTAGGGGATGCACACAGGCCGCATCCGCACAATCCAGAGGGTCAGAAGCTTAGAAAAAAAAAGAGAACAAAAAGAAAAAGGAAAGAAAAAGCAAGAGGTCCCTTGGCACCGCATGGCTCCTGCGGGCAGGGGTGGATGGAGCTGCCGTGCTCTGCGGGAGATGCAGGGACATGGCGAGCGGTGAGTACTGGAGACCTTGGGAGATGCCTCTATTGCTTGTGCACTCAGCCCCTGCTCCTTCCAGCCAGCGGGGGCTGTTTCTGGTTTGCACCATGGATATTATCAAAGCTGACGGTTCCCGGAGCCGCAGCACATTGCCGCCTCCCTGCACAAAGCCCACGGTTGGGTTGACCCCAGCTTGGGCATGTGGGTGCCGAGCGCTCGAGGAAACACACCGTGACCCTGCCCGTGTCGTTGTGCTCACCAACAGGTATCTCAGAGGAGAAGGATCTTGTCCTTTCCACTCCTGACCCTTCACTCGGCAGCTCCATGTTCTGAAAACGACCCCTGTTCTGCAGGAGATGATGCTGATGCATCAGCCAGCTTAACGAGACCAGTAATCAATTCCCCATCCCTCGGCTGAAACAGCTTTCACACTGTGGACTCTACCTGGCAATTACACTCCTGTGCCGACCTTTAAATCACATCTGCTTTCCCAGGAGGGCGCTGAGCCGAGAGGTCACAGCCTCACTGTGTCTATGCATTGAGGTGCCTGACATTTTGGGAGGAAACATAAAGGCGATTTCAATCTTCTTGTAGCTCCAAGGTGCTATTGAAATAATACGACATGAAATACCACCTCTTCAAGGCCCAGCTGCAGCTGCTTGGGAACGGAAGCATGGGAGAGAGATTGTTCCAAGGGGTGGCCCAAGGGCGCAGGTGAAAGGCTTGTTAAGTCCGATTGTAACGAGTTTGTCTGCTTGGGAAGAGCCCTTTGTCACCTGCAGACAGCAGGGACGCGGGATGGATGCAGGATGGTGGCACGGGCCGGCTGCTCACCCAGAGGGGTTGAGGTGTGGAGAAGACAACCCAGGAAGGTCAGGACACGGCCGATCTGTCCTGAGAAAGCTCCGCTCAAAGCCACATCTGCCCAAAGTGCCCAGGTGTCTTTTTTGGTCCAAACAGAGCCCATGGTTGGGGTTCAGCCACCAAGGTTCTGGCTCATATCGACATATGGTTCTGGAGAGGGATTGTGTTCTGAGAGTGGGTGGTCCTAGAATCTAGTCATGGGCAACATTTGAGCTCCATTGATATCAATTGCCAGTCAAGAATTCTGGTTTGATTCCTAGATATTTATTATATCTTCCCAGTGCACTTAGAATTGCATTAAAAATGAATAATAAGAGAATCATCCTGCAAAATACCTTTTGGGTTCTGTTGGGCTCTGTCGGTCTCTGTTGATCCCTGTTGGATCCTGTTGGGCTCTGTTGGGTATTATCAGGCTCTGTCAAGCTCTGTCGGGATCTATCAGGCTCTTTTGGACCCTGTCAGGCCCTGTCGAGCTCTGTTGGGACCTGTCATAGAATAATAGAACCATTTTGGTTGGAAGACACCCTCAGGATCATTGAGTCCAACCACAACCCAACTGCAGCACTAAACCATGTCCCTAAGAACCTCACAGGTCTGAACTACGGCAAAACCACCTCGGGGACACGGTGGTGTAAAGCAAAATTTCCTACTTATATGCACCCCAGTGAAAACCCCCAAAACAGATTAGGAAAACAAAGAGGATTTGTTGGGCTTTGAGGCTACAAATGTCCTCACTGGGCACCTGCGTCCCCCCCATTGCTTGTGGCTGGAGGTGACTGGAGAGAAACGGTGGTTATAGCACGTGAAACCTGCTGGTCCTTTGCAGTCCATGGGGATTTGCTCTGGACCAGCAAAACCTTGAGGTGTGATTCCCCCCAGGGGGAGGATGAACGTTCCTCAATGAATCCCAGCTCCATAGCTGTGGAGATCCCTCCACCCAAGGTGCTCGACCAAGCGGGATCTTCTCAGTGTGCCTTAAGCACCTGTGTAGGCACCCAAGAGAGGATAAGGCCATATATATTTGTGTTCTGAACTGAAATGATATAAAAAATTACAGCCTCAGGTTGCTTTTTACTACCCTCAGTTATGGGAAACTACAAGCGCCGCTGAGCAAGACGTGTGCGTTTTCCCGCTGTGTTTCAGTGCGGAACCGAGATTAATTAAACCTCTGCCGAAGGTGATCGAAACTGCTCCACCTCATTGTGCAATGACCTCGGCAACCTCCACAGCCTTTGGCTCAGAAAATCTTTGATCTGCATATGCCTAGGGAGGGAGAAATTAGCATTTTTATCCATCTGACCTGTGCTTACACACTTTCCTTACGCATCCCCCACGAGCCACTATCAGAGATGGGATGCGGGTTTTTGGTACATGAAGCTCATTAGTTCTGACTGAACCTGACTTATTCGACTTATTTGCATTTGAATGTAAAACTGAGAGCAATTTCCAGACCACGAATAGGGGACGGTGCCTTCCAGACGATGTCTCATCATGAACATCTGCGGCTTGTAGCTTCGCCAGCCCAAGATTCCCATCAGACACCCTGTGCTGTTGGGTTTTGCATTCCCTGGCAGCCGCTACTCCAGCAAATTCTTTGTTGCACACCTTTGGTAGGCACATTCTAGGTAGAACAGCATAAATAATTGATTTTTTGCAATTTCAAACAAATAAGCAAACAAAAAAATGGCTTCGGGTCAACTTGAGATTCAAATCCTTGACTTGTTTTGGTCGATCAGAAAGATGCCCTAATAGAAAATGCTCCATTTCAAAGCCAAGTGTTTTCTTTAATCACGGCGCAAATAGAACTTAAGGAGGTTTCTAACCAAAGAGAGTTTTATTTGTTACACTTTTACTTCTCCTGATGTTTTGTTTGTGAGTGTCACGGGCAGTTCTGCAAGGCTGCGATTCATCTGGGAACAGTTTGCTGCCGCTGAACCTCTATTATTTTTGAGACAAAAAGATTTGGCGAAATATTGCACCCAGGTGAAGCTGGAGCTCGTTCAGAACTTTTATGTTCTCAAATCACCTTTTACCAAATCGACTTGGGACGTATTAAAGTGTCTGGTTTCCCTTTGAGCAAAGGAGGCGAAGCCCGGCCTGGGCAGAACGCCAGGGCGGGAGGTATTTGTGCATGAGAATTAACGGGAAATCTCATCTTCTTCTCGCAGGAAAGTCCTTCGAGTGCAATAGGGAGATTTGGTGCAGTTTCAGCTTCACAAGAAGGATTCCTGAAGGACCTGAATGGAATGATTTACCTCAGTGATGTAAAACTAAAGATAATCACCAGATCCTTCTGATCTAGCTGGTCTCTCTAATCTCAGTTTTTGGGGTAGAAATTGTGTTGATCTTGCCGCTCGTTCCCCAACCTTATGATGCCAAGATCACAGATTTGGGCTGGTCTTGATGCAGATCATGCAAAGATGTGGTGGAGACGAGAACCGAACCCAAGAGACCTGACTGGGTGCATGTTCCCTAGAAAGAATGTTTACTGTGATATCCAAGGGCTATTACACCAGCCCTTGCTTCAAAGCACCAGATATAAACCTTCCCCACAGGGACAAATAGTAAAGATGAGAAGAAACAGAAAATTCAGATGTAAGAGAGCAGCTGGCAGTTGAAAATGAATCAAAACCTCATTCTTTTCATGTTTGTATCATTCCAAACATAGTCTATGGAAGCCTGAAACAAGAAGATCCTATCAAAGCATCCGGCGATACCTCATCCAGCGCTACATGAACAGCAAAGTCACCACCCAACAAAATCACTTCTGAACCCCGTGCGGCAGCAGCCCGACAAATTGCATTTCAGATTAATGAGTCTTTCACTAAAGTCCTAATTGCATAATGAGAGCCTTACAGTTCACTTTTAACTACTGAACTGTTTCCAAATTAGCCAGGCGACGCACACGCACCCGGCGCAACCCGTACTCGGGCTGATTTGCATAGGATAATTACAAGCGTTCTGCTTTCTCTTACGGAGCGTTTGTTTCCGCTCCAGCAAACCGTGTTCTCAGACATGCGTATTATGGCTGAATCGTGAGCGGTTTAAAGCCTGCTAGTGATGTTCTGAGCTTACCTACAGCTATCGTGGTGCTGGAATTGTTCCCTGCCAGCTGCGGGGGATGAGACCGCGCTCTCTTCTTATTTAAAGGCAGCAAGTCCCGTTCTCCAAGCTGGAAAAGCTGCTTCTTCATCCCTTGGTCCTGTCTGGTTGTGCAAAGGTTTAGTGATTATGCCCCACTCTGCTAGTCCAGGCTTATCGAGGCTCTTGAGTTGACTAGTGGAGGGCTGAGCTTAAAGTGGGATGACTAGTGGAGGTTGACTTGTGGAGGGCTAAGCTTGGGTTGGCTAGTGGAGGGCTGAGCTTAAAGTGGGATGACTAGTGGAGGTTGACTTGTGGAGGGCTAAGCTTGGGTTGGCTAGTGGAGGGCTGAGCTTAAAGTGGGGTGACTAGTGGAGGCTGACTTGTGGAGGGCTAAGCTTGGGTTGGTTAGTGGAGGGCTGAGCTTAAAGTGGGATGGGGGAAACGCTGCTTGAACTGGGACGGGGCTGTGGGGTTGGATGGGGAGTTGTACATTTCATTGATGCTTTTTTTATGTGGGATAGCGCAGGAAAAAGAAACAGAGAAAAAGATGGAGAGGATGTGGCAGCTCTGTCCTCACCCTCGTCTCACCCCACCACCTCCCTGCCCGGCTCAGGATATATATGTGCACACATACCTATACTTCCATATGTATTAAATAAGACATTCCTTTTCGGAGTACGACGTATTGGTGAAACACACACCGTGACAACAGCACCTTCCCTAGAAGAAAAGCTGCCCTTTCAAGACTGGAAAAGCCCTTTTTTTCTCAACAGGAATATTGCACCATTCCTGCATTTTGCTGTAGGAATGGTGCTTTCCAGAGAACATTGCCCATTCTTCTTTCATTCACTAGAAGTGCTGAGGGGACAGAAACACGTCACCTTATCCCGAGGGCCGCTGTATCTGTGGTTGCATCTGCATCTCCTCCGAAGCATCACGGTCCCTTTGCTTTGCCCAGCTGGCAGCACAGCGCATTTCTCTCTCTTGTCCTTCAACAGCAAAGGCCTTTTCCTCATTGCAGAAAGATGATTTTGGCTCGTCTGAGCGGCTCCTCTCCACCGCCCGGCGCTGATGGATTGATTGCTGTTTTCCTCTTGGTTTGCCTTGTCAATGCGGGGAAGTCATTTTATGTCATAGATAAAGAGCTCAGGCTTGTTCCCTACGCTATAAAATGAAGGACTCCCTGCTTTCAAAAGAAACAAATGACAGATCTTTTTAGAGACACTGGAACTGCAGATGACCCCCCCAGCTCCTCCTTGTGCACCAGGTCTCATCCTGCTCCTATGACAGTTTCTCCTCTTTAACATCGCATTTTGATACCCTCCTTCATTGCACTAAAGCTCAGCCTGCTCCTAACATGAGGAAAAATGGTAGAGAAAGGTGGACTTCATAACTGATAACTTTATAGTTGAAGAGTGATGTTCTTGAATAATAACATATTATAGCACAATTCTTCCCGGCCGGGAAGCAGATTGCCTTCCACCTCCATGGGGATAGATGGGACTAAGGCTCTGGTTTCTATTCAGCGCAAAGAACCCAGAATCGGTTTGCAGACAGGCTCTAATTGAGCTCGCTGCTGCTGCTGGGGACGGCAGGACTCTGTTGTTTCTCATTAGTGTTAACGCTGCCCGCACGGTGTAGAACACAAGCGCTCAGCCATCGGCAGACACAGCCGACTGTGCTGCTTCCGAGGGTAAAGAAATAAACGTCACCAACGCCGCAAATAACAATCCCACTTCCAGTGTTGTTCAGTAATGACGCCTTTGCATTATGCAGGGGGTCCTTTGTGCTCCTCTTTCCTTGACAAAACGATGGTAAATCATCTTAGACCCAATATGTGAAGCACATTTTTGCAAGGGGACAGAAGAATGATTTGATCAGACACAGGCTGTTTCTGCTCCTCTCGTGGAACAGGAGCCATATTCCTCCTCCGTCATTAGGAATGAACACAGATTGCAGGGGAGCAAAGACAAACTTAGATCAGTTTACCCTCTTTCCAAGTTGGGGTATACTTTGCTTATATATATGTGCACATATACGCATACTTCCATATGCATTAAATCAATATCTATAGCCCTGTTTGGATGCACGTGCACGGTGCGTGATCAGCATTGCGGGTGCTCAGAGGACTCTCGTTAGACTTTAAAGCTCAGCCTAACTAAGATGAATCTCCCCTTGCTGAGCAGGAGCTGGTGAAGAGACAAAAGGGCAAAGCTACTCAGGTGACAAAACCCCTTGGGGGCCTTATTGCTGCCTAAACATCACAAAATATCCCTTTTCCTGGAATACTGGTTGTCCTTTGGAGATGCGGAGGATGCTGGTGATGCTCCGTTTGTGCTGCTGCTTTAATCCAGCTGCCGGGGGTTTAAAGGAAGGTTCTGTGGGCAATTGGGGTCAAATCGCTCAGCCTTTCCAGAGTGAATTCGGCACACAGGGATCCAACCGCAGCTCTGCAAGTGTTTTTTGTTCCGTCCGTCTCTCGCTCTGTCCCAAGGGGGGATTTTCCTGCCTCCTAAGCAAGATTACAAAGAATAAAACCGCTCATTTATTCTTTACGGGCGCAGCTTGGCACTCCAATCCCACGGGAGGCGTATTTGGCTTTGTATACCTCGAGACAAAATTCAAACACCTTTGGATGTCAGGCGATGGAAAATGTGTATTTTGTTTGCTTTGTGAGAATAACTATCAGGATAAAATTCATCCCCATTCAAGAAGGACTTTATAGCACTAAAGTCTTGCTAGCAAAGAATACATTTACTCTGTAGAGAGCATTCAAACCAACAAACCCCAGTGCCTTTAAACACTCCCGAGTTCACTCTTGCACTTCAATATAAAAGCAACGTTTCCCAGCAGGTTGGGGAAACTGAGTCACGGCACAGTAAAAGTATATTGGCTATTTTGCCCCAAATCCTCGCAACAATTGTCAAGATAAACTCCTGGGTGTTCCTAGTTTTAATGTCATGTTTTACCTTTGAAGGCTGAGCGGCCTTTGTTGCAGTGAAGGAAAACAGCTGCCAGGTGAAAGAACAAAGCACCGATTTGTGCAGGAGTGGCTCTGTCGCGCTGGAATGGCAGCGGCCCCTCGGCCGCGAACCAGCTTTGGAAATTTAATCCAAGTCTCAGAGCTGTCTATTATACATTACACAGCCCTGGGTGATTTTTGCAGGGATTTCTATGCCATTGATTATTCCTTTCTACAAACAAGTTGTTTTTTTTGGGCGTGATTAACTCAAACATCGCGCTCTGCCGTGTCCCCACATTGGGATGGCGCCTGGGTTTTATTTGGGGCTGGTGGTTCTTCCCAGTGGATGCTTTGGATGGAGCCACCATGGAAAAGGCTTTTCCAGAGAAAAACCAGCTCACAGGTGAATTTTCCTCTAAAAGCTGGAAAACCCCTGATTTGCTACATATACCAATAAGTTATCTTTGTTTTACACGCCGAAAGCCCAGCATGCACAGCCCCTTTGTGAAGCTTCCTTCACATGCACTGTTACCCATCACCAGCCAAGCAAGGAATTTAGAATGAAGATTTGGGGGAAAAGCATCCTGCTGCGTGTAGACAATAGCACCGTGCTTCTAATAAGCGCTGCCATGAGGAAAACAAACACTTCCATTAATAATAATAATTTTGCAATCAGCATGTCAGCGTGTATCTAATGGTCTGTTCGCCTTAAACCGAGATGAATTGGCGGTATGCGATTTAAATACGCTTTGGAGATGCACAGTTGCCACGGAGCACAGAACCAGCACGTGGGATCGCACGTCTGAAGTGGCATGAGAAGCTGCTGTGGACTTGGCAGAGCTGTAAAATAAACCATTTCTGTGGCTGTTTGCAGCCTGCTTGGCAGAAAACACGATGCGAGATTGTCTTAAGATGCTTCATCAGCAGCTGGTGAAGTCGGATGTGTTGCTTCCAACACAATCAGTCTCATTTTTATGGCCGTAGCTGATGACATTTTTATAGCATATTGGAGCCCAGTCACGGACTAACATCTTACTGTAAAAGTTACTATGCAAGCGCCAAGCTTAAGACAACCTCAGCTACAAGAAAGATGAAGTCCTGTAATTAATCCGTGCTCCAATCAAGCCATTATTCAGTGCTAAGTGATCAAGCAGTCCTTTAAATGACTCTCGGGGGCTCGGGGTTCTTTTATTTTCATTGAATTTCCCAAGTCCTCGGATCAGAGGAGACAGGCCAGGGTAATCTCTCAAATCCACATATTGATTAGTCGTTCGGTGGAGATAGGAAGCAAAATGCAGTTTAAAGATGCCTCGGCCCTGTAGCAGCTCAATGTGTGATCCGCCTGGGTCCTTGTTCCGCTGCAGCTTCATCCCAACATGTTGCTCTACAAGCTGCTCTGGATGTTGGAAAAACTGGTGTAAATCTAAGCTCAGAGCGGTTAAACCCCCGCCCAGGCCCAGCCTGGGGCTCGGCTGCTCTGGTACGATGAAAAGTTGACATTTGCATTCTTCCCTTTCAGAAAGAAATAACCTAAAAGAGACATGGCAAAGCTGAAAAGCCATCCCTACCTCCAGAAATGTGAAATAGGGTGTTTGGGGCTATTTTTTGAGACTTCTTCTCGAGAAGCTTTATTTCCAGAGATCCAAAAAAATCAACGTGCTAAGTTTCTACAAAACACTAATTCCTGGCCAGAAAACATTGAGCTGGAGATCGCCCAGCTCTCTAGTAAATGAGAGACATGTTAAATGTGTAGCAGGTGACTAACAACTTGCTCACTTTGATTGCCTGACATGTCCACATATCCACGTGACTCCGGGAGATGGGGATTTAAAGCGGAAGAAAACACACCGTGACACAACGCTAAGAGAAAATGAAATCACGGTTAACGCGGCGCGTATTTTATAGCTTCTGGACAGCTAAAAAGCACTGAAAACAATGTCACTCTCTTTCCCTCCTCACCCACTTCTCCCATCTGGTGCTTTCCCGCCTCCGCGTTTCCCGCTTGGCGCCATCTGTCCTGCCCGCCCTTCCCTGCGAAACCTCCGGCTCCCGCGCCCGGCGCCTTCCTGCTGTCACCCCCAGCCCGTGTCACACAGTCCCGGGGTGATCTGGGTTGCAGGATCCCTATAGATCCCCAGCCCTGCTCACGCAGGGTCACAGAGCAGATCACACAGGTGGGCCCAGGGGGCTTGAATGTCTCAGAGAAGGAGACTCCACACCCGCTCTGGGCAGCCTGGGCCAGGCTCTGGCACCGCAAAGGGAAGAAGTTTCTCCTCGTGTTCAGATGGAGCCTCCTGTGTTTCAGTCTGTGCCCGTTGCCCCTCACCCTGGCGTTGGGGGATGAAGCTGGTGGGTGAGGGGCTGGAGTTTTATGGGGAGTGGCTGAGGGACCTGGGGGGTTCAGCTGGAGAACAGGAGCTGAGGGGAGACCTTCTGATCTCTGAACTGCCTGAAAGGAGCTTGGAGCCAGGGGGGTCGGGCTCTGCTCCCCAGGAACAAGCGCCAGGAGCAGAGGAAACGGCCTCAAGTTGCGCCAGGGGAGGTTGAGGTTGGATGTGGGGAACAATTTCTTCCCCAAAGGGCTGTGGGGCATTGGAACAGGCTGCCCAGGGCAGTGCTGGAGTCACCATCCCTGGAGGGGTTTAAAAGGCATTTAGACAAGGTTCTCAGGACATGGGTTAGTGCTGGAGTTGGGTTATGGTTGGACTCCATGATCCTGAGGTCTCTTCTAACCAAACCGATTCTGTGATTCTATGAACAGAGTCGGGTCCATCCTCTGACACCCACCCTGAGATATTTCCCAGCCACAGCTCCTACTCAGGGCTCTGCTCTGGTTTTGCTCCTCTTCTGGCATTTGTGTCACTTAGGCTGGGATTGAACAGGGACATCGCCTCCTCGCATGTCTGATCCCCTCCCTGCTTTGCAGGACATCAGGAAGGAAACAGGCAGCAAGAATTGCTGGATTTATGTATTTTTGCATGTGGGGCTCAATCCACAGCAAGGGGCTGATGAGCCGTGCACCCTGTCAGGGCTTTGGTTTAAGGGGAAAAAGGAGCATTTTTAAGATTGGCGGTGTTACCTGAATTCAGAGCGTTACTCCAAAAGGCCGATCTGTGGTATTCCCGGCACAAGCCCTAACACAGAGAAAATTCCGGTTGGAGATTTTCTCTCCAAATCGCACGCAAGACTTTTTAACGAAACCCAACATATTTGCAATTGAAAAGAAAAAGCAAGTCCACGTTCTACATTTGGTGAATCGGCATTTCCCGATGAAGAACATATTGTCCAAACCCCCCGTGGGCAGCACATCCCAGGGCACCATCCCTGGGACCACAAATGTGTGTTCAACACAGCCCGGCCCGCGTGGGATCAACTTGTTCTCAAGGAATGGAGTTTCTGCGCTTTCCTGTGAGATATTAATTCATGGAAACACAGTTCACTGTCAAGCGATTCTCCCCGGTGGTCGCTGTGGACTCTCCCTTTCTTTGCATTATTGCATTAGCGCTAGTTAGAACTCCTTGAATTAGCTTTCCTTGCAGTGTGCACGCTCTGCATACTTATTAAAAAATTAGTGTCGTAATTTAGTCATAACTGAGCATGTCCCTTAAGCATTAGATTCCATTTCTCTGGGGTTTTTTCAATTAATTAACACTCCTTGTGGTTTCTAGGACTGCAACCCCCAGGTTTGGTTGGACTCTCACCAATACAACAAACAGCATCACCACAGGGAACTTCCGGAGGTTAATTCTCATCATTTCGATTGTCTTGGCTTGATATTAAAACTAAAAGACAAGGGATTGCTCAGGCAGGTTGGTTTAGGCAGAGATGGGTTACGTTCCACCCATCACAGCCTTGGCACCGGCATCACTTTTTCTATTAAAATCCCCTCTGTTCCAAAAATAAACAGCTGAACCTGTCATTGTGCCTATTGTCATTTAAAAAGAATATAAAATAGAATCCAATGCCAATATATTCCTACTTAAAGAAAAGAGTTGGTAATTACTACGACTCAGAGCTTTTTAGGGCTGCAAATATGTCACATTTCAGAGCTGTTACCCATTGGAACCTTCAGAAACGCTGGAAATGCCCTGAGGGGAACCCAGTCTGTTGTGCACACACTATTCGAATGTATTTTTATAAGAGCAGATTGCGGTTTTGTTTATTTAGAGCTTTTTCTCCCTGCATATGCTTTACTATTTTGGGTTCATCGATGAAATATTCCTGCCTCTAGACTTTGGCTACTGTGTGGTTGTTACCTACACTGAATGTACGTGTTTCAGAGTGTTATGAAATAGGAGCTCATCTAATTTAGTGGGCGAAGAGGTAGTAGTCGCATTTTGCAGAGTTAGAGCCTCAGAGGAACAGTGTGCTGGGAGGGAAAAGCAGCATCCCCAGCTTTAATTTCTTCTATTATTATTATTTCAGGCATGAGCGCGACAGAGATTTATCCTGGGAAGTCCATCAGTCACAAACACTTCTTGGTGTTTCGGAACAAACTGCAAACCTTTAGTGGAAAACCAAAAGCCAGACATGTAAAACCCCGTTGTAGGAGAGAGATGAGCTATATTGCGTTTGAAGCACGTGGTTAATTAGTGAACAAGGTGCTAATTAGAAGGGGTTTGTCCAAGCAGTTCAGGACATTAATGAAGGGATGTCTCGTGTCTGAGTGGGTGATCCGAGGCTGGAACAGCTCAGGTGAAGAGTTGGGGTGTTCAGCTGGAGAAGAGAAGCTCTGGAGAGACCTTAGTGCGGCCTTTCATTGCTTAAAAGGGGATGATGAGAAAGATGGGGACAGACTTTTGAGCAGGGCCTGTTGCAACAGGACAAGGGGTGATGGTTTGAAACCAAAGGAGGGAGATTCAGGCTGGAGATGAGGAAGGAATTGTTGTCCCTGAGGGTGGTGAGAGCCTGGCCCAGGTTGGCCAGAGAGATGGTGGCTGAACCATCCCTGGAGACATCCCAGGCCAGGCTGGACGGGGCTCTGAGCACCCTGAGCTGGTGAAGATGTCCCTGCTCATGGCAGGGGGGCACTGGGGGAGCTTTGGGGAGGTTGAGGTTGGATATTAGGAAAAAATTCTTCATAGAAAGGGCTGTGGAGCATTGGAACAGGCTGCCCAGGGCAGTGCTGGAGTCACCATCCCTGGAGGGTTGGACAGACGGACATGAGGTTCTCAGGGACATGGTTTAGTGGTAGAGTTGGGTTATGGTTGGACTCGATGATCCTGAGGACCTTTCCCACCCGAATAATCCTGTGATTCTACATTCTATGAGAAGCCCACGGAGGACCAGCAGCGGGAGGTGAGGACGGGAAGGTTTGGACGACCGGTGCTTGTCAGGTGTGGGAGGATGGGAATATTTCTGACCTTGGCTCAGGACACGTGTCCTTCTAAAAGCAACGGCCTGTTCCTGCTCTCCATGGGCATTTGGGGCCTTCCAGGAATCGCAAAGGAGCCTAATTCTGATCTGGCTTACTTGGATCAAAGATAATTCCATGGAAGGAAATGAAATGACTCAGGTATTAAACTGGTGATCCAAAGGCAGTCAGTCTCTAGAGACTTAGAACAAACATTCCCAATAGAACAATGAATTGCTTTATAGAAGGATGGAATGCAATTAATTTAAGGAAGAAAACAAATTTAAAACATAAATATGGGATGTTGCTTGGCTTCAGAACTTCGCCAAAGTAAATCTTAATTAAATCCTAGTTAAATCAATTTTGTGGATGTGCCTGTATCTAAACCAAACCTCTTTTTGTTATGCAGCTTTCTATATAATGAATAATGTTATAAAAGCCTTTCGCACAACGCTTGACGAGACTCCTTAGGAAATTGGGAAGTGATTTAAAGCAAACAACAAAACCTGCCAAGCGCGTCCGTCCCCAGCACGTGACAACGATCACCCCCACCCGGTAACAAAGCGCTTGTCTCCGAACGATCAACACGAGCTGCTGCTGGGAGCTTCTCTAATTACCACTTGCAGAAATGATATATGATTTTTAATGAGAACGCATCTCTCCCTTCTCTCCTGCTCGTTTGCAAAAGGTCAGGAAGACGCTTTCATGTTCAAGCTGCTTCAACCCCGAGAAGCCGGCGCTGCCTTAAAAAATGCCAAAAGAGCCTCCTTAGAAATTGCTTTGTGGGGTTTAGAAACAGCGTTCTCGGAATTATTCCTGAAGGCTTCTTAGATGTAGTTGTCATTGAGTTGCATGGAGAGGAATTATTAAAATCAGCTCTTTTTTTTGCTAGTAAATCGGGATTTGAAGACTAATCCCCGCTGCCCGTCCTGCCACGCGGTGGGTGCAGCACAGACCCAACCATTTAGCTCCACATGTCTGCCTTGCCTCGTGTTTCTAATCTCACCTTCAGGGTGGGGTTTAAAGAGTCCGTTGAGTCATTTCTTTGGATGAAGAACAGTCTTTTGAAAGGGAAACACCCACAAACACGTTCCCGCTTTTATCCATTCATTTTTATGACTTACTCCTCCAGCACAGATGGAGATCCACCACCAAGAAGCATCTTCCCACTTGTTTTTCATGAAGCCAGATGACAAAGGATACCAAGAGCCACCCCAGGAACTCATGGTGACGTCCCTGATCCCATTCCTGATGTTTTCCCCCAACAGTTGGAGGATGGTCTGTCCCCACGTGGACCGCAGGCTTTGGGGTGGGCTCAGCACCAGCAGCTGAGGCAGAACACGTGGCATCAGCATCCAGCTCCGCACATTAAAGCTGGAAGGGAAGGGATTTGCTGCTAAGAGAGGATTAATTTTCTGAGTCATCAAAATCTCAATTGAGAGGCAGGGAGAAGGATTGAAAAGAGAACATTGTGGTGAATGAGATTAGAAAATGAGGAAATCTATCACAAACTCCCTCAAAGGTAGGGAGCGCATTCTTAATTCTTATTTAATGGCACAGTTCCTTGTGTCAATAGCTCGGTTAAAGATTAACTGGAGGCTTTGTCCATCTGCATACCGAAAAAAGAAGCTGGAAATGCTCTTTAGGGGAACTCACAGAGACAAACAATCACTTGTTTAATTTCACCAATAACAATTTTAGAGAAAGAAACCACGATTTTTGGAAAACTCTGCAGGTAACGAATCGCTTCATCTGACAAACAACCCATCCCAACTTCTGCCAATAGGGACAATTTCCTATGGTAGAAGTTTTGCTTTCTCCGAAACATGAAAAGCCTCAGACATCCAGAAAAAAACAGCCCCGTGTCACACGGGGCTTGAATCACAATAAGCGCTCCCATTTTTCAAGTCAAACACCCTTGGAATTGTTCAATTTCCTGACAAATGGAGCTTGGGGTCTCTCAGCATGAACTGCAGCGCTGCCTGATTTAAGCTTTGCTGGAGCAGCCTATTTGTGAAAGACTCTTCATCACCATGTCCCAAAGCCTCCACCAAAGTCTCCATGTGTTTCTATGTATGTTTTACAATTTCCCTTCTCTCTCTGCCAATTCCACTCATTCCAAGCCCTCCAGTCCCAGCCTTTGTGCTTTGAATCCATCCCTGTCTATAGTTTAGGGATCTGGAAGGAAACCCAAGTAAAAAACCACCTATTCTGGAACCAGGTCACCCCAGCATCCTTCCCACGACACTTTCTGAAGCTTTGGTCCATTGGGAAGGGACCCCGGATCCTCCCATCCCACGGACACAGAGATTTGGGGACACATCTGACAGCAAAGAGCTTCAGCTCAGGGCTCCGGCTCCCACCAAACACCCAGTGCGCACAAACTTGGGTGCAAAGATTTGCCAGATGATAAAAACCTCAATGTTCGAGATGGGAAAGACCCAAAAGACCCCCCACGTGTTAATAAATTCTATTTTCCCATCTGATTTTAATTGAGTGATTGGTTCTAGAAACACTTTCACACCCCTTGGACACTCAAATCCTTCCAGGCAATGGAGCCAAGACCATCTTTGTGTGCCCAAGATGGACTTAAGGAGCGTGGGGTTATGTGGCTGATACCCCTTCAGGTGACAAAAATCACTCTGTGTCTGATGATATAGGGGTGGAAATGTCACCTCCTTAGTGCTTGATATAAATCCATCCCCAGAAGCAGCAAAACACAGGATCTAGGTAAGAACCATGCAGGCTGAGTGTTTATATGTTGAAAACTGTATTTCACTGAAATGCTTTGGGGAAAGGTATCATTATATACTAAGTGTTGGTTTTTTTTTTACGAGGGAAGGCAAAGCGCTTTGATGATGTCGAAACATTATGACAATATCATAATGGAACATTTCAATTTCTCATTTTGGAATACTCTTATTTTGCTCTGCCGTTTTACAAATATATACCAGTAAAAGAATATGATTAACGGTAAATATCGACATCAGTAGGTGATTTTTAGATTTTATAAGAATGAACTGTTCAGATCAAGCTTAGTATGAAACTCTCTTCAAAATAGGTATTTTCTTAAAATTGACTTTGTTTGCAATTTCTCTAAATTTGGATGGTGGTTCATTGTGGTTTTTTGCATGTTTTTTCAGGTCCGAGTCTCACCAGGACTCGTCATCCTCCTCATTTGTCATCGACCGCCTGTCCAAGCCCTGGCAACACAAAGTCCCTGCAGAGTTCATCACTGTTAGTCAGCAGCTGGAAATTAGCAGTAATTTGCTTAATATTGGCTGTGTAGAACACAATGGGAATGAACATTTCCACTGATTGCAGGGAGTGCCCGGCTCGATTTTTCCATCCTTCTGGCTCTCCCATTGCCCAGTCCTCTGCAACTACAAAGCCATGGCTGGGGTCATGATTGCTCAAGGGTCATGATTGCTCAAGGGTCACAATTGCTCAAGGGTCACAATCCCTCAAGGGTCACGATCGCTCAACGGTCCCAACTGCTCAAGGGTCATGATCGGTCAAGGGTCCCAACTGCTCAAGGGTCCCAATTGCTCAAGGGTCATGATTGCTCAAGGGTCATGATTGCTCAAGGGTCCCAATAGCTCAAGGGTCCCAATTGCTCAAGGGTCACAACAGCTCAAGGGTCCCAACTGCTCAAGGGTCACGATCGCTCAAGGGTCATGATAGCCCAAGAGTCACGATAGCTCAAGGGTCATGATTGCTCAAGGGTCCCAATTGCTCAAGGGTCATGATTGCTCAAAGGTCATGATGGCTCAAGGGTCACAATCGCTCAAGGGTCATGATCGCTCAAGGATCACGATCACTCAAGAATCACGATCGCTCAAGAGTCATGATCGCTCAAGGGTCCCAATAGCTCAAGGGTCCCAATAGCTCAAGAGTCATGATCGCTCAAGGGTCATGACAGCTCAAGAGTCACGATCACTCAAAGGTCATGATTGCTCAAGGGTCCCAATCACTCAAGGGTCCCAATCGCTCAAGGGTCACGATCACTCAAGCCAACAGTGGTTTCTCAGTGCAACAATTTGCAGAATGAGCCGACAGCATTTTGCAGCAGCGTTTGTCACCCCGATGGGATGACTTGCTGGGCCATTTTAGCCACGTGACTGTGTTATGTTCATTTTGAACACAGAGATCCAGCTAGGAATGTGATTTTGGATACAAGATGCCTGGACACACCAAACTCAACAGTGTGAAGTTAGGGGGAAAATGCAGCTTTGGGATAAGTTTGGCTGTAAGAGTGAGGCCGGGTCAAAGAGTTGCTGCCCATTCCCATTGTCATTGTCCCCAGATCCAACCTCAACCTCCCCTGGCGCAACTTGAGGCCGTTTCCTCTGCTCCTGGCGCTTGTTCCTGGGGAGCAGAGCCCGACCCCCCTGGCTCCAAGCTCCTTTCAGGCAGTTCAGAGATCAGAAGGTCTCCCCTCAGCTCCTGTTCTCCAGCTGAACCCCCAGGTCCCTCATTTTCCCAGTATACAACCACAACAACATCTCTTCGCTGGCATCACCCCATCCTTTGGAGCACGCTCTGTTCTTGTGAGCTGGACGCTTCACGCTAATTGGAAAACAAGATAATTCTGGGCTAGCGGGGCCTGGATTTGCAGCCTCTTGGTTATCTGATAAAATAAATCAGGCATGGAGAGGTGGCTTCTAAGCAACAGGGGGGCATGGCGGGCTGATAACACCTTTTATGTCCAGGACCATCTAAATCTCACTTGCGGTATCTAGAAGGGAATTACAATGACAGCGATTGTGTGTGACTGAGACCAGGGAAACAGAAAATGATCTTCGGGTGCTCTTAGGAGCAGGACACGTGGAGGAAAATGTCAATAATTTTCCTTCTCTTTTCCAATGTGCTTTTCAGCGAAAGCTCTCACAGCTCTTTTTAGTCATTAGCTAAGCAAATCTCACAACCCTCCTGCAAGAAAAGCATTGAACTATTTTAGTTTTCAGTAGCATGAAAGAGGCATCAATAAGAACGGGGATTGGCAACCCTGAGCTCCAAGACAATGCCGCTGTGAAATGCCCATGGAATATGTGCAAGGAAATGCAGCCCTGCTGTTCTCCTCCGTGAACACATTTACCAGTTTTTCACTGTATTTTAGACGTATCCGTTCTCTACTGAAGGCTTGACTGGAGTTCAGCTTTTCTGATGCCAAAGTGACCCCCGCGGAGGAACGTGTCACTTGTCAGAGCGCTTGCGGGGGCCGTCTCGGCTGCCAGAAGCGTGTCATGGGGACCCCCCGCAAAGGACATTCGCAGGGTGACAGTGACAGTGGCCAGAACACCGTGCGGAGACGTTTTCCAGGTGCTCACAACATCCTCCATGTGCCCACGGACGGATCAACTCCCACCCCAACACGAGGGTACGTGCACTAAAAATGCGTAAAACAAACCCAAATCCTATGGAAAACTCCGACTTCGCAATTTACTTCCCACCCTCATTAAGCTTAATGATTTATGCCTTGTAATTGCCACAACTGGGCAAGAATCCCTGAATCTTAATAATTCTAAGGATGCCAGAAGCAGATTTTCAAATCCGAAGCAAAAATTAAATGACCACAAAATGTGTGTTCGCCTTCCAAGAGCCGGTTTTGTTTCAACAAGACGGCTTAATTAAAAGCTCAGTAAATTGGTCACAACATTTTTTAATAAACAGCATGCGGGAGAGAGATGGAGATTAATGCGGCAGCAGTAATTGAATGATCAAAGGTCCCTGTTCCTTTGGTGACCTCTGCAGAAGCTCAAACCAGCTCCAACCGTTGCCAGGGGAAGCTGAGGCAGGTGAAGACCTGGAAACCACATTTATATTCCACAATATCTAATTGGCACAAATTAACATTGCCCAGATTTAACGACATGGGACCGCAAGTAGAAGTATTAAGGTGTGGTTGCATCTTTGAAGCTCCAGTGCTGGGTGCGTGACCTGATCCAGATGTTCACGCCAGGATCTGGTTTGTCACGCTGGGAAATCTTTGCACAGTTGGGACCTGGGGTCAGGAATGTCCTTTGTGAGGGTTTGCTGCACAACCTGGTCATTCTGACCCACCTTGAGTCCCTTTTTAACTTCAGGATGAGAATGAAGAGAGATTTGGTTTCAAAATCACCATCTGTTTTATTTGTTTTGAAGCACAAAATACCCCTCGGCCACTCAAACGAGATGTTTCATTTGAGGAGAAACACACCACTTCGCTCAACCTGGAATAACTCCTTCATCCCATCCAGAAGAACCAGCGAACCAAACAATGGGTTATTCCCTCACCTCTGTGTGTTCCCCATCCCCTGAACCACATGGTCCTTCTATAAACAAGTCAACCCTTTGTCATGCGGTTACTCTACACAGTCACCTCGTGCTCTGATCGCATCACATGAACCACTTTGCATTCCATCTCTGCCACAATATTGAACTTTCTTTCCATTATATATTTATCTGATGTTTCCTTTCCCTCAGTTTAGGGCTGTGGGAGAAAGTCGGGTAGTTCAGAGCTATGAAGAGCAAGAGCTGCATCTGCACCCTCATGCATGGGAGAACCCATTATAAAGACATCAAACAACCACCGAGGAGAAAAATCCAATAGAACATCCCCCAAGACACCTCGAGGTGGGTATGTGGAAAACAATAAACGATTAATTATGACATTGTTGTGAATACCCTTGAAAATACTCCACAGAATCACAGAATGTCAGGGATTGGAAGGGACCTCAAAAGATCATCCAGTCCAATCCCCTGCCGGAGCAGGAACACCCAGATGAGTTTAAAGGGGTTTTGTTGCCACTTGTACCTCCAGCTTTTCTTACAATTCGCATTTGACTGGTGTTGCACCAGTGAAAAGCATTCACACTGTGTTTAACGGAAAGCTGGAGAACGTTTTCTTGCTGTCCTGTTGAGGAGCGATGCTATGGATTCATGTATTTGTGGATTCACGTTTTAGGCTGACACGGTTACCACTGGATCTTCAGTGCAGCCTCCCAGTGTAATTCAAGTCCGAGGATTTTCTCCTCTATTGAATCTACCCATCTGTAAATATGAAGTTTCTTGCAAAGCTGACTATCTGGAACAAAGTTATTTGGCAAAGATTTATGAATCATCCACCACGCCGTCAGGATCGGCTTGCAAATGATTTACTAAACAGAAATGGGGCTGAGTTCATAATGGATGTTACTCAAAACCTGAAATTTGACTGGTGCTATATATTTCATCTAGTGGACATAAAATGCATTTGCTGTAATAAAGCGAAGATATAAATGTTAAATGTATTCCTTTTTCTCCACGTGTGGATTTGTGTTAAGAATCCTCGGCCGCCGGAGCCGTGATTGATGGCGGCCTCGCCGACAGCCTCACCAACACCAGTTCGGCGGCGGGCAAATTTGCTTTGGAGTATTCTCGCCTCAAACAAATTCACTTTGGGGCCCATTAACACTGTTTGTGATTTTGGGCTCGAAGCTTTCAGCGATTTCAGCAGCCCCAGGGCTTTGGGAAGATGGACTGGGAGCTGGTTGGTAGCTCCTAAACCACTGACTGCTCGGAGCTGGGAGGGGATAAGGGGAAAAGGACTTTATCCTGCTCGTGGCCACATCTGAATAGCCGCTCTACAGCTTATTTTTTAGACTTATTTTTTAGACTAGACTTTGCTTGCACAGGATTCAACGACATGAAAAGGAATCGGGTGCCTTTGATGCTGAGGACGCAGCTCTATTATTCACCCCCTCGGTACAAACGGGGCGGTACCTGCTGCACCAATGACCCCCGAGATGCTCGTACACGCAGCCGGAGCCGCTCCGGCTGCCTCGGAGCTGTCTGGACAACATCTGATGCCCGTCTTGCTGCGATATTTTGATTTACACATTCTAGAACTGGAATAGGTCCAGGGATACGATTCCTATCCCATGCAGGACAATCCTGTGGACCACAGGAGGAACAGGACCTGCAAGCATCTCTCCATGTTACACTATAATATCTCATCTAGTCCATTTAACCTCACAATATGTCATTTCATGGGGTTTTCTGGGTGGTTTCCAGCCAGCCAGGGGTCTGGAAGTGACCAGAGCTGAACCTTAGACATACCTTATATTTATTTTAACCACGACCAAACAAGATCCTTCTTCTTCAAACAAAATTCTTCAATGTTTCCCTTTT
This sequence comes from Streptopelia decaocto, assembly GCF_964273445.1. Taxonomy (NCBI): domain Eukaryota; kingdom Metazoa; phylum Chordata; class Aves; order Columbiformes; family Columbidae; genus Streptopelia; species Streptopelia decaocto. The sequence goes on along the minus strand of NC_138677.1, from coordinate 3,523,437 downwards.
GTGGGGTTCAGAAAGCTCCTCCGACGATTTCTATTATTTCCAACAGGACAGAAATGACGAATCCCACTCATAAATCCGTGATCCAACTGGCTTAAGTCCTGAAAGTCCTGACACTATTCCACTAGAAGCAGCAATGTTTTCCAAGCCATGTATTAATATGATATCACATCTCTAGGTTTGGCCCCAGACCTCTGGAATCAAAAAAGGAGGCTGTGCTGCATGAGAATGAGATCCTAATTAGCTAATAATCTCTAATGGCCAAAGGAAAATGAACATGACTAGCTGTCATTAAGTCAGTTTTGAAAGCCATTCTTTAGTGTATAAAGCACTTTAAAAAAGATTTCACGATCCATCATGCCGTATGGTTTCTACGGCATGAAAGGGGAATTATCAGTAATCACAAAGCATACAATGACCATCATTTAGCCTTGTCGTTAACTGCAGCAGTGAGTGAATCAAACTGTGCCTGCAAATAAAGAACAACTTGCTTTCCTTTTCAGTCCCTGGAGGTCGGCTTTGTCCAGCTTGCAGGACCGCATTTCCCAGCAACGGCTTTTCACAGCTGACAGCTCCACGGGACTTCATTCTGCTCTACAGGCCGCCTTTCCTGCCACAGAACCATGGAATGGGACCTTAAAGATCATGCAGTTCCAACCCACTGCCATGGGACATCGTCACCAGCTCAGGTTGCTCAGACCCCGTCCAGCCTGGCCTGGGATGTCTCCAGAGATGGTTCATCCACCACCTCTCTGGCCAACCTGGGCCAGGCTCTCACCACCCTCAGGGACAACAATTCTTTCTTTATACCCATCCATGTCACTAACAAAGATGTTAAACCCAACACCAACCCTAGAGGACACAACTCACTGGTCTCCACTGTGACACTGAGCTGTTGACGGCACCTCTTTGAGTGCGACCGTGAAGCCGATTCCTCATCCCCTGAGTGGTCCATCTGTCAAATCCATGTCTCTCCAATTTAGAACTATGAGACACGAGGCCAATTTAGAGACACGAGACACTGAGTCCTTGCAGGGACCGCTGTGGTCGGACCTGGGGGGTTCGGCTGCCCCCCTAGATCAAGCCATAATGTTAATGAGTCTCCTCTGCTAAGCAACAGCCGGTTTCTTCCTTGCAAGTGAAGCAAGGGGTGTTCTACACTTGAGTCTTGTTAAATTCTGTTCCTGTCAGACAGCTACAACGCAGGTTCCTTGACTCCGCTCGCATCCAAGTTCAGGAAGGAATTGATAACGTGCCAGCCTTTGGAGCCGACTGTCTTTGATAAATCAGGGCCAAGAGCTATCAATGGAAGTGTTTCACTTTGGACTGTGAATACCGAATATGTCTCAACGGGTGAGAGACAAAGGAGAAACAAGAAAATAAAAAGGAAGAAGAAAGGTCAATGTTTCCTGCAGAAACCCTTGAGGTGACACTAGTCCCCTCGGCACCAGATGTAAATTGACATTCAGGGGGCTGCAAAGAGCATGAGAAGATGCCTGTGCAAAGAGCGGTCAGTTGGAATAAACCACGGCTGCAGGTGGAAACGGCCACGGAGAGCGGCCCTGTCCCTGCTGACAGCAAAGCTCCCGAACACAAGTCATTCCGCGGGTCTGACAGCTGCTTTTGCAGCTGAAACGTTCAAAATGTATCCTATTAACTCCAGGTTTTGGTCTAAAGAGACTTGTTAGTTTTCCTACCGCGCAGACAGAGGGATAACAGCAATTGTTGGTGGAGCTGTTGGCTCGATGACTGATAAATATCGCCCAGGTCTCAAGGGTGGCACAGCCACTGTGACCCTGAGCGGTAACTCCGATGGGGTTTTTAGCAGCACGGTTTGGAGGAGCCGCTTCCCAAAGGAGCCACACGGCTCCGTGTGACACTCACCCCCTGCAACGGTGCCGATAAACCATCTTTACAGCCCTGATCCCCAGTTAATGCTGGAGGGGAAGGCTGGTTCCCACAGCCACACTGTAGAGTCACTGGTTGTGACTACAACCATACTGGCTGTAGTCACAAAACTATTTTGATTATCCAGAGATTCCCTGGAAAAGCAGCTGGGGTAGATAACAGATGCCCTGTGTAAGGTCTTGCTCAAACTGTCATTTTCCAGAGTCTGATTTAGTGCTAAATCTTGAAGTGAGAGCTAAATCCTCATCAACATGGAAGAAGCCACGGGCTGGCCCAGCCAACCTGCACTAAACTTATGCAGCTGACGGACCTAAGAAGGGTTCAGTAAATATCTCAAGGTCAGAAATGCTTTTTTGCAGCTGTATTTTCTTTTATTAGGTCTTTCAACTCTATTAAAATGTACTAGAGAGACTTTTATGCAGGAACTAGCAAAATTTTCAGTCCAGTCTTTTTCTGTTACTGCAACTCTAATGACTTCTTTGGAGTTATCGTGAAGCAGAAAGCAGGTTCCTCTACTACTCCCTCCCAAACAAAATAAACCCCAAAGCCATCATTATGCAAATCAAAGATGAAAAGAGCAATTTAGCTGTGTTAAAAAGAGGAGAGTCTCGCAGGCTACGTCTTGGAAGGAAAGTCAGGAGTTGGAGAACAAGCATCTTGCCAGCGATCACCTTTGCCGTGTGTTGGGTACCACTGAACTGGGGGAACCGGGGCTGGGACACCCATGAGGAGGGTGGTTCAGGTGTTGATCCCGGCTTAAGGAGGAGGAGGAGGCACATAAATAACACCCGAGTTACAGCTCCGAGGTGGTGCTGGGCACCTGGAGCTTGCAAGGCAAGACACATGTGCTTTGGCCCTTGTAGATGCAAAATTAAAAGTATTTCCATAGATCAGCTTGAAGGTGTGTGCAAATGTTTCTCTACATCAACCTCCTTTTCTGCCCAAGCCCCCAAACACCAACAGATCCCCCAACCCACCTTTTCTCTGCATTAACAGTTTAGATAATGGTTTATTTAGCTAAATCTTGAAGTGAGAGATAAATCTTCATCAACATGGAAGAAGCCACGGACTGGCTCAGCCAACCCGCCACTAAACTCACGCAGCTGACGGACCTAAGAAGAGGGACACAACATTGGCCTGTGCGGGGCTGCTCGGGGCGGATTTTGGAAGGTGGGAATGTGCAGAGCCTGTGGGAAGGCTTGACATGAAACCTCGGGTTGTGTTTGCAGGAGAGTATTTCTCCCCTGCAGAGCTGGGTCTGAGCGGGACGCAGGGGCTGGACACGCTCAGGGCCCAGCCCACGTGTGCGATGCTGCGCAACCACTTCGGCCGCAGGAAAGATTAAAGAGTGAGGTTTGCAACTGTTCTGCTGTCTGCTAGAGTCTTCTGGTTTGCCTTTTGTGTTCTTTCTGGGGGGTACATCCCCCTCACAAACCTCGAACAGCAGATTTTCAAAGATGTTCTGGCTCTGCGACAACTTCAAAGACCTGGCCTAAAGCTTTTTGTCTGGGGATCCTGGAGGCAAGAGTGGAAAAGATGTTCTTTCTGCAGGGGATGAAACAAAAAATCACCTTGTGTTTGCTCCGCTCTTGTGAGCAAATGAAGCATCGTCTGTTGAAGCAGAGATGTGGAAGGAGGCAGGACAGGGTGGGCACAGGGGCGGAAAGGAGGAGCGGGATGTCGGGAGAAGGTTCCGGATGCGATGGCGCTGGCAGCACGCCCCCAGCCCGGCTCCGACACATGAGAGGGGATTTTATCCAGCTCGAACACATTGCCTCAGTGCAGATCATGCGGATTAATGGCTTGAAATTAAACCTCTGCTCATGCAAAAGAGCAGTGTGAGTTTCCAGCAGATCATTTCTCTCCTGGCAGGAGGAAGCCAGAGCCGTGTGGCATTTGCGCAGGGGGCTGCTGGTGGGCAGGCGGCTACGGAGCAGCGACTCAATCATTTCTTTCCCAGCTGCAGTAATATTTCTCCTCACCGCACGTTACAGCCGAGCTCCCCTGACTCGCGCTACAAGAGCTGAAACTCGATGACGATGAACAAATCAAGAGGTGCTTTCTCTGTGCTGTCACCCGGTGCCACATCAGCTCTACCCAAACCCGGATGAAACAAGATGAATCTTCAAAGATGGGTTTCTACATACCGAGATGTTCAAGAGCTGCACCACTTTCTGCTCATTCTAATGCCTCCTGGCGCAGTAAGGCCATGGGAAAAAGAGTAATTGCTCTATACGATATAGAACCTTGTATATATGTCACTCTTGAGTTGGAGAAACCTTGTGCTAATACATGTCAGGTTTCTCTTCCCCTGTATCTGCAGCAAAAAATGCCTGGAGCTCTCTGGGTGCATCAAAGGTTGGTATGGTGATGGCTCAGCAAATGCTGCCTAAATAACTCCAAAGGGTGTTTGTCAACCACAGCTACAGCTCCGAGGAACAGTGTGTTTGCAGTGGTAACACCGCCTATCCCATAACTCACCTCTGTGCTGGTCTGTGGTGCCCAAAAGATGGGGAGAAAGGGAGAGCGAGACTTGGGTTTTCCAGCCCAGAGAGAGACAAGGTGATGGAATCACCTGCAAATACGGTTTCATGCTTATTGAACCCTGAAAGGGTCTCCAGGCGCAATGTAAAGCTCTTATCAGCTGCTGTGTGCTTAAAGGAATAGCAGAGACGGGAGAAGGTGCAAACTCAACCCATCAATGCAGTTGCATGGACCTTTCTACACACTAATGACCCCAGACAAGCTGCCTCCAGCAAGAGAAGAACCTGACAGTGTTTCTTACTCACCCAAGTCGCCCTAAACCCCAGCAAAAAGCAGAAACCAGCATGCGGAGGCCTGAACATGGTAAGGAGCAGCTTGATTTCTCTTTCATTTGCACTAAAACTCAAAATCAGCGCCCAGAAGGCCGTGGTGGGAGGCAGATGCAGACCTGTGCATCCTCTCAGCTACTCCTGCCAGTGTCAGGTCACAGAATAAGCCTGACTGGGGCATTAAAAAATAACCGCAGGGTATTTAAAACCAATTTGCGAGGTGGGAGCACCCACGACCAGCCCCCGTTACAGAACAAACAAGAAGCTCTTGCTGTTCAAGAGCTGAATCCCAAAGGCAAGAAGCAACCACAGGCTCTTATTTATCAGGAAGAAATGTCTAATAAGGAAGAACATGCGTGATCATTTGGATGCAGATAAAAGTGTTTTAACAGCTTTGCCCAAAACAGGATTTTTGCCCAAAGCTGACAGATTTTCTCTTCTTGTCAAGCACAGGAATAGCAAAGTAGCCTGAGAAAAGGGACACTCCAGCTCCACGAACCTGCACACACGAGTCTCCTCTGGCTTGTGCCGGCAAAATCCAGGAGTAACTCTCCTTTCTCACACTCGGTGCTTTCGCTTCTGCGTTACAAGCTGCAAATGCGTTTTTGCCTTTTCGTGAAAGAATATCCCTATTTCTGACTAGTATTTTCTATTTTCCGTGGGTACACAGCATCCCAGGGGCTCGCCAAGGGGAGCCCAGCGGCTGCGGGAGCACCAGCCCAGGGCTGTTCTCTCCTCCTCCTCCGCGCTGCAGTCAGATACATTTCTGTTATGATGACTTTAATTTTGCTTTCATGAAAAGCAGATGAAAACCCTTCCCCGGAGGCTACTACTGGCAAGGACAGGAATGGGAAATGCAGACGAGTGGTGTCTGCTCATAATGCCACCGCATTTCCCCGCGGTGGTTCCCAGGAGCACCCGCAGCTCTCAGGATGCTGGGCAGTCGCGGTTCAATGTCTGGTTATCTCCTCTCTGCTTGCAGTGGTTTGTTCGGTTGTTTGATTATTCCTTGGTTTCAAACTCCAGGCGTGAGCTGCAAGGGGGGTTGTTTGTGTGTTTGTTTGTGCTGGGGGGGTGTTTGGGTTTTATTTCCCAGATTTCATCTCTGGGATTTAGTGTTTTCCCCAGCGACAGGCGGCTTCTACATCAAAAGGGATTTTTCCACCACTCTGAATTTATACACTCGGAATGTATTGACTCAATACATCTGGACCAAGGGGGTCATCCGTTAGATTTTTCACCCTTTTCTCTTGCAGAGGGAGAACGACATGGCAATCAAATATTTATTTTAGATTCCAGCAATCTAACACAGATGCCTCAGGTTTACCAGGGGCTTTCAAAGCCCTTCTAAAGAAACTCTCAGAGATTTTCTCTATTATTTTTTCCCCTTATTTTATCTGGAAAAAAACCAGGGATACGCAGCCCTTTCGCTGTGCCCCTTCCCAAGCTGGTTCTGACTATTTACTCTCGCTGTAAAGTTTCTTAGCGATGAGAGCATCATAAAACCTCCCTCCATCACCTCCCCCTCATCCCACCTTCCCTTCCCTCACCGATGCCTCCGAACAAACCGTATATCACGCGTTGAGCAGCTCTGAGCCGTTAAACCCCAGCTCTGGCGTTAGTGCCGTGGAAATGGAGAGTTTTCACGGCCACTCCAGGATGGTTTTAATGGGTAATTGATGGCTGTTGACAGCGCGGAGAGATTAAGCAGTTTACTGTGCAGGGGAAACCTGGCTGGTCCAGCCGCCCCGCTTCAGCGGCCAATCTCGAAAGGAATAAATGATGCTCATAAACGCATCGTTTTTCTCCAAATCATCATCATTTGCTCGCTACAGCGCGGTCTCGCAGGCAGAGCCCCATCCAACACCCACAAAGCCCATCGGGGCCGTTCCTGCCAGCCTGGCAGACGCACAGACCATGTAGAGGCAGGAGGAGCTCGGCGAAACGCAGCCCCTCGAACGCAAAATTGCAATTAGAAAATGCCAGGTGTTCAGCTTAATCCTCAGTGTGCCGGACCACGATGTTCCCTGCGTATCTCAAGTTGTATTTTTGTGCTCCCGATCCCCATTTCGAGCTCGTTTCAGCCCCTTCTCGGTCCAGATGGGAAAACAAAGCTGGAGGGACAGTTGTCTCATTTTCAGGGTATGCTACTGCTAAGAAAACCTGCAGAATTAAATCCAAGATTATCTCCTTTTTAGTGAAATCCACGCTGCATTTCCTACCAGAAATACAGAGGATGTTTTCCCACCTCCCCTTGTCCTGCCTTTGTGTAGAAAAGCTTGTAAAATAATCAAACCGGAGGAAGAAGGAGAAGATGATGCAGGAATCGGGTGCTGGGTAATGCAGGAAAGTAGCCCTGTTCTCCTTCAGTTTTATTTGCTTTATTGCTGCTACTCATTTAAAGTCATGTTAGAAACCAAAATAATAATAAGGAAAGAATAACAGTAACAGATGAAGACTCTTGAGTGCCAAAGCAGATTGGATGAGGAGCTGGATCACAATAGCCCGGCAGCATTTGGTGCCTGACTTACCCATGCAGGCTTCACTGGGGACTTGGAGGAGTTGGGACCTGGTAGAGGTTTAATGAACAAAGGAGACAAATTCAATCTCTACAATCCTTTTTTGTCCTCTGGTAAATATTGCCCTTGAATTTCATGCCTTGCACTCAGCCAGAAACAAGCTAATGATCCAAGATGTAAACATTTTATCTCCTGTCTCCGAAGCTGAACACAACGTTAACCCTTGCCCGGCGAGCACCGGCAGCCGTCAAGAAAGCTCTGGTGGGCTTCAAGGGCAAGATCCTGGCCCTGCTGAAGGCAATGGGACTTTTGTCATTGCCATGGGGGCACTTGGGGAAAAAGGGAATGAGGAAACCACCAAGGACAGAAGCATAAGTGTTAGCAGATTGTCCTGCTGCAAGTCGGGATGCCCAGGACATTCAACATGCAGTTGCATCAAGACAAACGAATAATTAATTTATCTGGCATTTTCTTCTCCAAAATTGGGCACTCTAAGAGGAAGCCGATGCTTTGGATGGAGCTGGAAGGTGTTTGGAGGGGAGATGTACTGCCTGAGCGGGGCTGCTTTGGAGGTCAGTTGAAAACAATTCCAAGTCAACGATATTAAGAGGGTCTGGTACAAGTCATGGCCACATTGCAACCCCAAACTCCAGGGTATAAAGGCATGTGGGGTGACGAGCTGAGACAGCCTCCCCCACCTGTGATGAGGGATTTGGTGTGAGATGAATCTGACCCTTTGAAGGGGGCATCAAACCCAACGTTCAACAGAGAAACTATGACCACTTTAACCTGTCATTCCCCTTTTTCCCTGTAACCACCTGTGGACCATCTATGGACAAAGGGGCTGTGCCAGTGATCGTGGAACCAACAAGCAGCCAAGCCATTTAATTCACTCCCAATCATCATTAATAGAAGAACAGGGGGGAAAAATGCCCTTACTATAATTTAAGCAGCTGTTTGCTTAATGTTTCTGGCCATGACATGAACACATAGGGTTGATTACTCTATGTAGGTGCAGGATTATTTTTGACCGAAAGGATTTCTTGCTTCTTGCGCAACCTCAGACTCAAGCACCGAGTCTTATCCAGATGCCTTTAAGAGATGCAGCCCAAGCCAAGGCTGAGCAGCAATTTGTTTTTGTTTACTCGGCCAATTAGGGTCAAGTTAATGAAGCATTGGGTGGAAAACGGCATCTCTTGTTATGTTGCCACAGCAGCAATTACAGTTCTCTTGAAAGAAGGTTAAAGAATTAATTGCAGCACTTCTTTAGATATAAAAAATAAGCGGAGGTGCTGGTTTTGGTGGCTTGAGGAACTCAGTGATCCATCTGGGTTTGCGGGCAACATTTATTGACAGCACAGTGGAATAAGCTCCTTCTTTATTCAGACCTTGCTGGTGTTCGAGGGAGGACACATGTTGGAAAAGAAGGCGGCAGCGTTGGAAAGACAAGCTCTGGCAAAGTGATGGATGTGCCTTCTGGAGCCGCTGAAATCTCAACAAGGCTGATGAGAAATGAGAAAGTGAGGAACGCCTCGAGAACAAGCTGAGCGATCCAGAGGGTAAAGGCAGGACGATTGTGTCCTGACACTTTGGTGGCCGAGAGAAGCGAAAACGTGGAGCAATGGGCAGAGCTCTGCTCCGTCCCCTCTCTGAATCCCTCTAGAAACCCTTCTGATTCTTCATTCAAATGCTGGCTGATGGAAGAAGGGGCACCTGCCCGACCCACCATGGCTGCGGACGACAAGAGCAGACGATGCTCCTTTTACTGCCTGAACAAAGCGCTCTGCTCAAGTTGAGCTCGAGTTTATGTCCCGGGCTTCCAGGTGAACAAATTTATGGGGCTAGAAGTGACTGAGGTGTCAGGCCAAGGGACAAAGTCTGGCCCACTGGGCTATGAGGCCTTGAGGAAAGACAGCAGCTGTATCAGTGGAGACTCCCCGAAAGATCATAGAATCACAGAACCATTTTGGTTGGAAAAGCCCCTCAGGATCATCGAGTCCAACCGTTCCCCACCCCGGCACTGCCCCATGTCCTGAGAACCTCATGTCCGTCTGTCCAACCCTCCAGGGATGGTGACTCCAGCACTGCCCTGGGCAGCCTGTTCCAATGCCCCACAGCCCTTTGGGGAAGAAATTGTTCCCAGATCCAACCTCAACCTCCCCTGGCGCAACTTGAGGCCGTTTCCTCTGCTCCTATCACTCGCTACTTGGGAGAAGAGCCCGACCCCTCCGTGCTCCAACCTCCTTTCAGGCAGTTGCAGACGCCAAAGTTGTTGTAAGTACCAGAATTACGCGGTGCAGGTTTATTCTCTACCCATAGAACTTACCTGCTCGGCTGCTGATTCGGCTCTTGGTGCCAGATCTGCAGGAGAGGCCGGGGGGGCGGGTGAGCATCCCTAACCCGGGGAGTTTGTACAACCAGCAATGCAAAGGCTGCCCGAGATCCCCCAAAGTGCTGAGTGAGATGGTGAGCACATCAAACTCGCTTATTTTAAGCGTTGAAAGCACATCGCCTAACCTGGGACATTTGCAAAACTCTTTGTAGAGACGGGTAGCAGAAAATTTCACCCTGCAGGTAGCTTTAGAATAGATGAAAAAGCTACACTGTCAGCCCTAAAGTCTGTCAAACCACAGTTTTCCAGGGTCACTTAAAGCACACTGGACATTGTCTTCGGCTTGGTTTGATTTTGGATGATTCTGACTCAAGAATGATGGAAAGGGCTCTTCTATATAGACAGCACTAAGGACTCACCACCTTAAGAGTCGGCTTTTTTAAGGTATTTTTAAGTAGATACCCCAAATTGCTAAATTCTTTGATAAACCCCAGCATTGTTGCTAACTCTGAACCTCAGTCCGAAGCCCTTGAACTTGCTCTTTGCAAATATTAATATTTAAGGATTTATTATTATTATTGATTATTAATATTTAAGGACTGTTAGAAAGTCCCTTCTCCGTCTTCCTGGGGCTAAACAGCCCCGTTTTGGGGCGGGTAAGAAACGAAGCACAGCCAATCTGTATTTCCACCCATCACAAAATATGGCATTAAACAGAACAGGCGCACAGAAGCACAAGTGTCGCCGGGCCCAGTGACTTCATCCAAGGCCCTTTGCATTAGTCATTAATTAGATCATCATACGCTACTTTTTCTTGCCGGTGTCTGATGTGATGCACAAGATGAACCTGCCCTGGGTGGTGATGGAAGGTGTTGCCTTCAGGATTCTCTTGCATTAAAAAAACAAGCCCAAAAGAATAAATAAACCCCCCAAAAACCCCTATCAAAACCGAACAAAAACTCAAATAAGACAAAACACACCAAAAGAAACAGAAAAGGCACGTTTGAAATGGAGGAGATATTTTTTGAGCAATTGCAGCCAACGTTCTCCCTGCCACATTATAACTGCGCTTTCTCTGCCGAAGGGATGGGGAGAGCAGCTCCAGTCCTGCTGAAATTAATGGCCTGTGTGGTTTACTTTTATCTGGCAGGTTTTGTTTTTCGGAGCTGGGTAGAAAGCGAGTCATTTTGAAATTAAATAGATAAAAAGACATTTCGGAGTCGGGATCAAAAGCTGTGAAAAAGCAGATTTGCGCAGCGCGGCCGCTGAGATGACCTTCATCATCTTTTATGTCCACTTCATTTGTTGCTTATCGGGCTCCTCGGTGTGTTAAACACCCGTCGCTGTCTCTGCAGTGACACCGTGGCCTGAGCGGGATGGGTCGCCTGTGACATTTGTGAGTTACCGACCTGAATCCTGCTTTTCAGCTCCCCAAGGAATAAACCTGCTGGGTAATTTTCAGAAGCATCATATTCTGCTGGAAAACGGTACAGAAATACCATTTCAATGGGCTTCGCCAAGTGTTTATTGATGCTGATGGATTTCTTGGGGAGCGTAATATTTCTTAAACACAATATGTGGGTTGTTTCTGGTTTTTGTTTCCATTCCAGTACCAAAGGAAAACCTTCCTCGGGATGGAAACGTTGAGCTTAGGCCAGGTCCATGTGCAGACCCTGCTCTTTTCCATGAATCTCCCTTTCTCCCATTAAATCATCCCTCAATGACCGGCCTCCTCATCTCCCTCAGTCCCTCCCAGACCCCACAACTGCTTCACTCCTGCTCTCCATCCTCATTTTTATTCCAGAAAATCCCATTGCTCCAAACTGCACTTGGCCCACGCCAGCACCGAGATCCTCTCGGTCACCGTTAAACAAATCGGACGCCTCCACCGGAGTGACTTGAAAATAAGACATCTCCCCTGCTGGATTTGATTTCTTTGTCAGAAATCGATCCTCTCTTTCCTTTCCCTCACTGTTCTTAACAGAGCTTGAAATGAATGTGCTTCTCTGCCGTCTGTCGGCCTTCTCCTCCCGCTCCACGGCACCGGAGGGACCCGATCTCCCCGCGGTTCCTCCCGCGTCACCTCATCCTGCCCGTGGGATGGGAGATCCTGGCACCTGGAGCTGCCAGACCAGCTGAGATGTGTCCTGAGGACACTTTCTCTGCCCTGAAGGGCTTTGAGGACAGTGAGGCTGCTCCGGTGCCAACTAATAGTGTGGTCCTGGGGCTCTGTTGTGGCCTCGGGGTGATCTTTCTATCCAAGGGGAGGTGGTTTTGGGTGCTGCTAAAAAGTTAACCGGAGGAGCTCTCACTTTAGTGAATCATAGAGTCGTTTAGGTTGGAAAAGACCCTCGGGATCATCGAGTCCAACCATAACCCAGCTCCAGCACTACCCCATGTCCTGAGAACCTGATGTCCGTCTGTCCAACCCTCCAGGGATGGTGACTCCAGCACTGCCCTGGGCAGCCTGTTCCAATGCCCCACAGCCCTTTGGGGAAGAAATTGTTCCCCACATCCAACCTCAACCTCCCCTGGTGCAACTTGAGGCCATTTCCTCTGCTCCTGGCGCTTGTTCCTGGGGAGCAGAGCCCGACCCCCCTGGCTCCAAGCTCCTTTCAGGCAGTTCAGAGATCAGAAGGTCTCCCCTCAGCTCCTGTTCTCCAGCTGAACCCCCCAGCTCCCTCAGCCGCTCCCATCACACTTGTGCTCCAGCCCCTCACCAGCTCCGTTCCCTCCTCTGCACTCTCTCCACTATTTCAATGTCCTTCTCATGATGAGGGGCCCAAAACTGAACACAGGATTCAAGGTTTGGCCTCATCAGTGCCGAGTACAGCGGCACAATCGCTTCTCTAGTCCTGCTGGCCACACTATTCCTGAGCCAAGCCAGGATGCTGATGGCCTTTTCGACGGGACCATGACCAGGCGTCACCTTGTCACAGCGCCGAGGATTCACCGAGCTGAGCTGTGATCCCCACGGCGCGATCGACTAAACGCTGAGGAGGAAACATCAGCGCTACGAGGAGCGTATTGGAGTAAATCTCCCCAGGAGCTGCTGGAGCAGATCAGAATAATACCCAAAAGATGCAATTTCCCAGCAGGGCTGGCTCCCCGCGCGGTCCGGAGGAGCATTTGTGTGCAGAAAGACACCTCGGTGCGCAGTTTGCTCTGCAGGAGTCTCGGAGAGAAAGCACGAGCACCCGTCTGAGTCGCAGACACTTGTTTCCTTTGGCCTTCTCTCCAAAACTATATAATAAGAGGAAAAAAAGCCACGATTTTCTTTCTTTGACAGGGAGCATTTCCCAGTGATGTCCCCTCCCATGCGTCCCCATGTCCCACCACATGCTCTGCCCCTGACCCCTGGTATTAAATGCTCAGGGCTGCCTATGGAGCAATTGCCCTTTTGGCTCAGGGTGGCAGTTTTAATTCTATTTTGAAAGAATGAAAAGCCATCTCTACCAAACAGATTGTGACGGAGCAGCTCCCTCCGACCTCTCCCCATTCCCTTTTTCCCCTTTCCAATCTATTTTCCCTCGCTAGGCTGCAGCCAAGAATTAAATGCGCTGACGTTTCTTTCTGTTTGTTCGAGTTTACCGTTCCAATCCGTTTACGCTTCTCATTGAACATAATGACTTGAGAGATTAGGAGAGGAGTTAATCAAACCCAGGTCCTCGAAACGATGTGCCGCGGCGAGTTTGAAGTGCGGGTTTGAAAGGCCCACGCCAAGCTGTTTGCTGGCAATGTGTTTGTGGCGCTGAGCTCACTTCAAAGCCAGCACGTCTGGAACGGCTGGACGCGCTCGGTGGGGAAGTGATGCTGAACAGACCTCGGGCTGCATCTGCGGGCGAGACGGACGGCTTCAAACATCTTCATCAAAACACAGAGCAGGGTTAAGGGCGGAAAAGCGGGCACAGAGGCGGCTGGGATCTGTGGAAAGCGGAGAGGCTACAAACTGCATCGTGTTGTATGGGATGTGGAACAGACTGCACAGGATTGATTTGAAGGATGAACGGTGTCGCGGTTGAGACGGACAAACGACATGGACCAAGTTCCTTCAAGATGAAAGTAATAGATGCCATTTATTGCTACAAGTGCATTTTTGTACAATTCTACCAGTTCATGTGTCTTTTCACTATTGGTTACAAGTTACAGCACCAACATCTCATTGGTTAATTTTGCTATCATCCATGTTATTCTTCTATCCCCTTCTCTCTCACGGGTACATCTCTCCTCTCTCACGGGTACAACTCCATACCTCCAGATACTCCTTTACTCCCATCCTTCTCAAGGGTAAATCTTAATATCTTCAAGGCTGATCTCTACTCCCATATTTTCTGACAAGGATTCCACAGACCCGCTGCAGTTTCCCACAGAACGGCAAAGCAACAAAATCTTCAAAATGAGGCCATACCCGAAAAACATTGACTTCCACAATCTCATGTATTACATTAGGCGACAAACCACCACTTGGACACTTAGATCAAGCCGGGCGAGTTCCCTCCCTTTGCCTTATCTAAGAGATATTGTTTGTTTTAGGTACTTTTAATGCAGACTTGTTCTTGCCTTCGAGAAGCGCGCTCCAGCAGCGAGATGAAGAGCAAACACAAACTCAGCACGTCCTTAAGCAGAACGACGCTCACTGGAGACAGCCAAAAGCAAATTTGTAAGAAATTCCTTCTTGCTCGTTGATTTTGCTCCAAATTGAACTGAAACCACTAGTATTTTCTTTACGTTTATCGCAGAGTAGAAACTCCCACGGTTTTGCAGCTGCTCCCATGGAACTAGTGGAAGATAGAAATGGGCAAGGATGTGAACGGCACTGAGATGCTGGAGAGGAACGTCCTGCTCATCCCCAAAATCCCAGCCCTGCCGCACATGCGGCATTTGAGCCACCTGGAGAGAAACGTCACAAAACCTGCCTTTGGGTTGGCCAAACCGATTCAAAGCTCAGAAGTGGTAAATGAGGTAAATGGTGCTGCATGAAATGGTGTTTTCCATAAGGATACTTGGTTTTGCTGGATGAGACTAAACTGGGCTCAACAGCTCAAAGCGCCTCGTTAGGAGAAAGATTGGAGTGAGATCAGAAAAATGGGAAGGAAAAGATAATTAAAGCATTGGTGGGACTGAGGAGGGAAGATTAAAAGAGTGGAATAAGTAGTGTGGCTCAGCGGCGAGCAGTTCGGAAAGGTGAGAAGAAAGAAATAGGTGTGTTTGAAGGCTGTGAGCACGCAGATGGATTGGGCGGATGCTGCAGATCCTGAGGTTATTTGGGAGGGAGGGCAGGTGGAACTGGGGGGGACAGAGGGACAACTAATGATGGCCACGATCTCCCGGCAGCTCCTGTTGGTCTGGATGCGCCTCGGGAGATGCGCCGTGTCCATCGCCCCGTGCCGGCTGGGGCAGAGCCAGGGGAGCCATTGGAACCCCTGCGGCTCTTCTTCATGGCTTCAACATGAGAGATTTATGGAGAGATTCATTAACTGGTGCGGTTTATATCTGCTTGAATACCTGGATTTGCAGTCCCTGGTTCCCATCTGCCTTCACCAGGCCCAACTTCAAGTTTCCACCACGTCCCACTTGTCCATAATAACCTCCTGTTATTTCTCAGTTAAATGTCAAGCTGGACTTTCAATTTGCGGCCAGTACGATTCCTTTCGGGTCATTTGTACCTTAACTGACCAGCATACGCCTCCCTTTAGGACACGGGCCCTGCTCATCCTCCCGCCTGGGCTGCGAGCCCTTCGCTCATTAAACCGCAACAGACCCGACCGTAAAGAGAGTGTGGGCATCGTTAGAGCTAAATATGTTTTCTTCCTTGGTTTTGTTTTCTAAGGGATATGTTTGGGGACTTGTATAATGAGGAGCTTGTTGGCAGGGTAGTTAGAGAGCTAAAGGCAATGAGGCAAAGCGATATAAAACCAGAATGGATCAACAAGCGACGTCTTTGCTTTACAGGAGCGCGGTGATGTCCCCTCGCACCTGTACCCAGCACAACAGTCACAGGAGGTGACAATGATCTGTCTGGTGTAACTGGCCCCGTCATACGGTGCTGAGCAGCTCCTGATCCGTCACGTCCTCACGCGGATCCAAAGGAGGAACCGAGATTTGTCCAAGGAGATCTCTGCGACATTTTTCTGCCTCAAACTGTGGTAAAAATCCTTGTGAATTAAATGCAACCAATGCGGTTCCTCTTCCCGTGGTGCGGCGGGAGCAAGAATCAATCCCAATGCTGCATCTGGGTTGGCTTCAGCTTCTTCATTTCATTTTCCTACTCTGAATAAACCAACATTTTTGACCAGAAAGCCTGTGATTTAACACCCAGAGACTCCTTACAAAACACAAACGGGTGTTTTTTAGGGATGACAAACCCTAGAAAGGAAAATACACTGAAAAATTCCTGGTGGCCACAGCTCTCACTTCCAGCCATGACTGTTGAACGTATCACAGTCATGCGGAAAGTGAGTTGCGGTGCAAAGCCCTGGTGTGTAAATGATTACAGAATTGCTAAACATAGATTGAAAATTGTCCTAAACGCTGCCGTATCCTCCCATTTTGTCCCCATGTCCTGTGTCGTGCTGGACACCGTCATCTGGAGCTAAACCTCATCTATAGGAAGGTGGGAGCTGGTGTGTGACAACGTGGAGCAACGTCAGCAGGTCCCGAGAGCCCAAGTTTACATGGTGTACAAGGGGAAAGTCTGCGGAGCAAGCGCTGGGAACGAAAAATTGGATTGAGGCATCACACTGTAAAACTTAATCTCCCATATAGAGACTTAGTCTAGCATAAAAGAAACAGTGCTGGAGGATGTAAGAAAACACGAGACCCTAGGGATGATTTAATGTCCTGAAGACATAAAGACATAAGCCACAGCAACGCAAAAATGAGCTCGGGAATGGAGAGGCTATTACATTTCAATTGCTTATGTGTACTCTGCATAAAACACAATCAAAACACTTGTTTTTAAAAGATGTAAATGCCTTTCTCAGGCTGAGCAGAAGCAGCGTCACTGATCTGGAATCTTAAATATCATTTGAGGCTTTAAATTTGAGTGATGCCACCTCCAGCCAGCCAAACTGGATGCGGAAAGGACGGTTTAAACTTGGTTTGGGCAGTGTTAATGTGAGACCCGGCAGCCAAGTCAGGAAAACCGGGTTCATTTTCTGTTACAGATTGAATAAAAAGCTATTTAACCCTCAGCTGTACGTTTATGGGCTTTGTGGCCGGGCTCTGGGTAATTCCTGGTTATCCAAGGAGTCTCAAAGGTAACTGTTGAAGTTAGGAAAGACTAAAGCTTTGCCCTCAATCTCCTCCTTTCCTTGATCACCCCACTTCTACATTTCCCCTTTCATCCAGATGAGAAGGGAGAATTAAGTTCAAACGTTGAACCTCTTCGCAGACAGTTGTCTCCTCCTCCCCAAATTAAAACCCCACTGATTCTAGGTAGTTTAATTAATTCTCTTCCTAGCATCTCAGGTAGGGAAATACACACATCCAAACAACTGTCGGGCATGGAAAAATCAGCTAACTCGTTATTGTCTTTTAGTATTTCCCTGCCTTGTCGACGGGGTGATACATCACACCGCCGAGACGCCGTCCCCGCGCTAAACCTTTGCTGTCAGTCGCTTCAAACAGTCGCACCAGAAATACCTTTATTGGTTTGACATTTCTCAGGTGTTTTCTGCATTTCACAAGGACTTAATCAGCTTTGCTGGAGTTATGTGATCATAAAAGTATCTACAGGCCTTCATATTTTTCACAGGCTTTTTGTGATCGAGCAGCTAAAAGGCCGCTGTGTTTGGCATAGAGCTGCTTGTACAATGTTCCCTCCTTCTCCTTCTTCCACTGTACAATTTTGCCTTTTTGTGATGAGTTATTTGGGTTTTGACTTCAGGGTTTTCTGATGAATGTTGAAGAGCAGAAGACAAGCTGGTCCTTCTTCCAGAAATATACGGGACAACCCCAAACCTGATTTTCTATTATTAAAGTTTTGGGTTCGGTTGGGGATTTTTTGGTCTGTCTTGAGTTTGAACTTAAACTTTAGAGATAAACATAATTTTAGAGTGTTAACCTATAAATCTTTTCCAAATGCCCGTTTCTTCTGCACAAACTGAATCAAAGCCCTTAGACTATTTACATGGGGAGAGATTTGAAAGCAGGCCTTTGTGTGTGGTATATTGTACAAATGGACTAAACGCCCCCAAATCGAGTCGACTTTCTACAAGAATGACCATCTGCTGGTCTTGTCACGCTAATGATGGCACCAAACTACCACAGGTTGCCACGTTGTGATGATTTTATGGGATGCCAGCCTGGGCCAACGCAGGAATAGACCAAGACCCCTTCTCGCTCCAAAGAGCTCGTTACCAAACCACTGCTGCTCTTCCTAGCAAAGCCTGACTCGCGCTAAACCTCAGCAACGCGCAGGACTAGGGGACGGCGCCACAAACGACATCCCGGTGAGGACGAGCACATTTCGGTACCCAAAACCCTGCCACGACGTTATTTACTGATAGAGATTTAAGCAAAGCAAGCGTGTGGTGCCTATAAATTCCCCGAGTTTCTATGGCTACGAGGATAAGTACATCGTGGAGAGAGAGATTCGATTGTCCCCGTTGCAAACCTACAGGCCGCTGGCTTTGCGATGGGTTAATGTGCCATAGCGGGGTGTGCACAGAGCTCACAGAGGGCAGAATCTCCTCGGAGAAAGGAAAACACGAGCTGTTCATGCTGCTGGAATGGAGGAGCTTTGATTTGGCTGCAGTGTCCAAGGAGGGGAAGGGAAGGGACGGGATGGGGGATGCTCCACTGTAAAGATCTAATGCAGCCTGTTGGTAAATGTCAGTGGAGCAGCGTCGCAGCAGACATGGAAAAATGGTTCTTTTGACAAAAGAAACTAAATAAAAAGCAAAGGAAGTGCTCGGGATCCCCTGCCAGGAGTGGCAGAGCGGTCGTGCGCTGTTCGGAGACTTTTATCATCAAAGAGCCTCTTTTTTCTGCCATCGCGAAGTCAAGCCCTTTTACAAGACTAACAATATGCAGACATTAAAACTGTGATACAAAGAAAAGAGCAAGGATTATGCATTTGATTAATCTTTACATTCTATACCTAAAGGGCAGGATATGCTGCTCCTGATGCCTGGAAAGCCCTGGCTACTGTGAGCTCTGAAAACTATACATTTTTTTCTGCCTGTTAAATTTCCATTAATAAGAAAGTACAATAGACTCTGCAAATATTGCTGCTTTTTTATACTGTCGATCACCTTGTGCTGGCTTAAAATTCCCCCATCTCAGTAGCGCTACCTAAGGTGTCTGTACCAAAGCTCAGACCTAGAAAGAGCCAGCCGGGGTTCTGATGACCTTTGATTATCTTCAATACAAATATGCTGGGCATGTAACACCAGCTTTCTGGCAAACAAGAACAGCATGTAAAATAACCCAGGGTGCGATTTTCATTCCGAGAGTCCTCGGCACCGCACGACAGCTCCGGATGATGAATGTACTGACTCGGAGCGGTGCTGAAACACTCCGGGCTCCTTTAGTCCTCTCCTATTAGCACAACTTAAATTGAAGCTTAAAACTAAACCGAAGAAAAGATCCGACCAACGTGAACACAAACCACACCTCCCGTATAACCCATCTCGAAGTCAGCAGAAATAAGCTCAGCTTTTTTGCTGATTTAGCGAGAAAGCCCAGTTCTATTTGAAGGGCTCTTGCAGGGTGGAGTCTGAAAAATGAGGCCGTGGGTACTTTGCCAGCATCATGGGAAAGATGTGTGGTTGGTTTGGGTGAGCAAGAGGAGATTTAGTTGCCCTGTTTGCCCACAGTCCCGCTTGGTTGCCCCCGAGTGATATTTGCGGGCGCAGTGATTCCAGCCAAGAAGCGGCTGCAGGTTCAGCTTCTGAGCTTTGCAGAATTTCATAGCCAGGATCCTCATATTTGAGCCTGTATTAATGTAACAGTCTTGACTTTTTCAAGCAACCATCCTAAGCCTTCACCAGAAATCCCAGAGGTTGCTTTGGAGATCAGATTTGCACAAGGTTCCACCTCCGTAACTGATAATTTGACTATTAAACCACAACTCCAGCCCAAGGCTAAGCCAGAACATTTGTCTGCCTCCAAATAAGACAGGACTGTTCCTACCTCCCCTCTGTTCCCTTGCTGTATGTATTCCCGGGTTATTCACGTTCAGTGATGTGAATACCCAAGAATGCCCCCGGAATAGGAACGGAACTGATTCTTTGTGCCGCAGATGGTCGAGTTTTTAAGCTCAGGGAATCTCATCTTTTAGTTTTGAGCCAGTCAAATAATACTCAAGACCCAACCCGTATTTTCCCTATTATGAGCTTAAGTGTATTGATCTACAGAAATAATTTGTGGGGGACTACAGAAAAAAAATCATGGGATGTCCAATAAAATCTTTGCAAATAACGGTTCCTGTCTTTGTCTCATCCGTCATCCCCCCCTCCTGTGACACGGTATCTTAAACTTCTTAAGGAAGCAAGAAATAAGAAAGAAAAGGCATTTCCAATTCTTCTCCAAGTATAAAACCTCCACACAACAAAAACTCAGCCGCATTTATTTATATCGATCGGGAAGGTATTTACTTCAAGCACTGAACAAATGTCTCTGCAAACATCAATATTGGTATTAGACTCATAAATGTCGTCTATATTTCATAACGCGAGAAGCAATGACTTTTGGGAATGCTCATACCCTTCATTCATTCCATCTTCTTATTTATTTCTTTCCTCCCTTCTCTGGAAGAGGCTGCAGGGCTGAGATATATTTAGTCCCATACTTCTGAGTTTGCTGCCGCAGCTGCCAGTGAATATAGATTTAGTCGGTTGGCTCAACCTTGAGCAGAGGCTGTTGCAGGAAATAGATGGTGATTTGAAAGGTTTCGGTGCCGTTTCATTTGGCATTAGGTACATGGCGCACGGGGGAAATGGAACACTCATGATACTTGATTCTTCCTAATGGAGATAGCGGGTGTCATTGCTCCAGCATCCCAAAGCAAGGGGTGTAAAACAGCTTGTGCGTTTATTTACAGTCTACAAAGGAAATGGAGGCCCTACAATTTAAATTAAACAGGCACTTCGGTAGCTGCGCCGGCTCCAACAGCTTCTATCTTAAGTCCAGCTTTTCTCCAAGACCCTGTTAGTTTTTAGCCCATTTCTTCCTCGTTTACTAAATCACTCCTTGTCTTAGAGTCAGATCTGAAGAAATCCCGACGCAGTTGAGCTGAGGTTTGGGCAGGGATTTTAACAGAAGGTACCACCACAAAGCTGTCCTGGGGCGCTTTGGCTATGGGGGGTACCCCAAGTTTTCCAGGCCCAGCTGGTCACATCACACCACTTCAGGCACTTTAGAAAACCACCCCTTCCATAGAAATAACTCCCAATCTGTTGTTTGAAGAGCTGGATACATCTAATCCTCCTAAATGGCCACCTCTAAAGCTGCCACCACCTTCGTCCTGGACTGATTTTTAAGGGAAGCGTTATTGCCCCTGCCTGCTCCTCGGTGCCTGTTATCCAAGCGTGAGCTCCCCTGCACCCTTCAGAAGCCGTCAGCCAGAAATGAAGGAGTTATCTTCTATTTTTAGGGGCACAAAAACCATCTCCTGGGCCATGAAAGGAAACAAATATGTTAATTCAGGGAAAAAAAAAAAGCGGGGTGGGGGAAGGACGTCTCAGGTTTATTTCTTGCATTGCCTCGAGAGAGAAATGCCATCTTTCATTTTCTTTCTCTCTTTCTTTTCTTGGTATTTCCTTGCCCTCCTTTCCTCCGAGTTTCTGAGGAATTAGGAACAGCCATGCGAGGATCAGCCTGGCTGTGATGTGTCCCAGGGGAACAGGGGCGACACGTGGCCACCCAGGCCTGAGTTGCAAAGGTCACATCAGGCCATGAGCAGAGCTGCTCTAGGCTGTTCTACCTCCCAAGATACCTGAGATGACAACCGTGGCTGCCCTTACACTTCATCCAGGCTCCCAGGGGCTCAGCTTATTCATGAGAGTCAAAAAACACGGGCAAGGTCCAGATTCAATCTCTGAGGGGCAAAAGAAGGAGCCTAGAGAGGCTTTACCCCACCAAAAGGTCCTGCAGAGCTCAAGATGCCATGGGACATAGTCCAAGATGTCACAGGATGTAGTTCAAGATGCTGTGGGACACAGTTCAAGATGCCATGGGGCAT
This sequence comes from Streptopelia decaocto, assembly GCF_964273445.1. NCBI lineage: Eukaryota > Metazoa > Chordata > Aves > Columbiformes > Columbidae > Streptopelia > Streptopelia decaocto. The sequence continues at coordinate 3,501,681 of NC_138677.1, read as the reverse complement.
AGTTCAAGACGCCATGAGATGTAGTTCAAGGCGTCATGGGATGTATGCAGTTCAAGGTGCTATGGGATGTAGTTCAAGATGCTGTGGGATGTAGCTCAAGATGCTGTGGGATGTAGTTCAAGACGCCATGGGATGTAGTTCAAGATGCCATAGGACATAGTTCAAGACGCCATAGGACATAGTTCAAGACACCACGCGATGTAGTTCAAGACACCATGGGATGTAGTTCAAGATGCCATAGGACATAGTTCAAGATGCCATGGGATGTAATTCAAGGTGCCATGGGATGTAGTTCAAGGTGCCATGGGATGTAGTTCAGGGTGCTGTGGGATGCAGCTCAGGATGCCATGGGATGTAGCTCAAGGTACCATGGGATGTAGTTCAAGATGCCATGGGATGTAGCTCAAGGTGCCATGGGATGCAGCTCAAGATGCCGTGGGATGTAGTTCAAGATGCCAGCGGATGTAGCTCAAGGTGCCAGCAGATGCAGTTCAAGATGCCGTGGGATGTAGCTCAAGCTGCTGTGGGATGCAGTTCCATTCAGACTGTAGCCTCACCAGGGGAAAAGCAAAAGCCCGTCTCTGCTTAGCTGAGTTTATCCTCTTGAGCAACCACGCTCGCCAGCTGCAGAGTGGGCTGTGAAGGTGTGTTTGATGTCTGCAAAGTGCTTTGAAATCCTCAGATGAAAGGAGCTTGGGAAGCACAAAGTATTGTTTTGACGAGGTGTTTCAACAGCGAGCACCAAGCAGGGGAATTGCACGGGCACCGCACCCAGGACGGCAGCTCCGTCTGCTTTCCGATGGGGTTTTGTACGGGGTCTGGGGGCTCTGGGATGTCTGTGTCCACGGAAAACAGGGAAGGCCACGGAAAAACCTGGCAAGTCATGTGCCTCAGTTTCTTTAATGAAAACGATTCCGTAAAATGAAAACGATACCATTGTAATCTACTTTAGACTCCAGCCCTACGAGTGCCCTCACCTCTCACCTCTCTCTCTTCAGTTGTCCATATGAACATATCAGGACACTGAGCTTATTACATATTGCTCACACTCAGAGTTGGAGAATTACAGCCTTCCAAGACTATATTACAGTCTTTATACTCTTTATACCCTTTACATTCCTCATAGAAGGAGTGGATTAAACGACCAACAAGCAAAACCGAAATCTCAATGTGATTTAATAGGATTGTCCCTGATATCTGGAGAAAGCTAAAGCTGGCAGCAAAAATAACAGTTAAGAATTCAGGAGAAGGCTTCACGCAGTCAGAGATCCCTCTCCAAGTTTCCCTGGGAGTTGTGGAGTAGCTGTGGTTTTATTAAAGTTTCAAGACTCAAAGGCATGTGATGAGATTCAGCTTTCAGTTCAGTAACTTCCAGCGCTGCTGAGAAAAACCAGCGACTTAAAAATAACACCTTCCCTCCAGCTCCAAATCTCGCAAAATAAGTTAAAAAAAAATGAGAATCTGACAAATTTTCCATTTAAAAAGTCACATGTTTCAAAGAACAACCTCCAGATTTTTTCAGAAAGTGACTTGTGAAGTTTTGGAGGTTGCAATAGTTTGCAGGTGGTTCTCAGGAGGGATTTCAGGCTCCGTTTGGCTGAGCAGAGACCAGCACAGGGGTAAAGTGCCTCCAGGATGGTGGTGATGCTCCTGAGAAACACCTGTGTGATGTGGGCAGAGTTCTGGATGTTTGGGCTTGATAACACTGAAGAGAAACCAATATTATTACATGACTGCTCCCTTCAGCTTGGCCGTGCATTCCGCCACTCCCCGGTGCTTCAGCAGCTCTTCTGCTGATGAGTGGAGACACTTGAGCTTCTCAGAAGTTCATATGAAAGACACCTAAGGAGATTTCAGGTCCAGCTCTGCATCTCCAGCACATCAGAAAGCAGGGGGGGGTCTGGAGGAAACAGCTCCTGCATTGCGGCCTGGAGAAAGGGATGCTGGAGTTTCTGAGCACCACACAAACATGAGCCTTCAGTGCCCCGCTTGGAAGCAACCACCATAGGAATAACCTCAGGAAGAACCACCCGTGGTGCTCACCCCTGCGGTGGGATGTAGGAGATTCCCGGTCAGGGGGGTTTGAATGATCATAGAATCACAGAATCACTTTGTTTGAAAAAGAGCCATCGAGTCCAACCGTTCCCCCACCCCTGGCACTGCCCCATGTCCTGAGAACCTCATGTCCATCTGTCCAGCCCTCCAGGGATGGTGACTCCAGCACTGCCCTGGGCAGCCTGTTCCAACGCCCCACAGCCCTTTGGGGAAGAAATTGTTCCCAGATCCAACCTCAACCTCCCCTGGTGCAACTTGAGGCCGTTTCCTCTCATCTATCCCACGGGTTCTCATCTCCCACCATGCCCAGAACACACTCACGTTCGGGCAGGGAGAACAATCTGTGTGTTGCCAGATATCGGTAGCTTGCAGAGGACAAAGGGACAAAGCAGAGCTCCTCTCTCTGGAGACAGGAGCCGGCTTTGTCCTGAGAAGAGATGAGAAACGCTCGGTGTTTAGCTAATAAACTAAAATGGAATGGCAAACCCACAGCCCTGCGTGTCATTGGGCTGCGCTTCAAAACCCAAACACAAATAAAACCATTTCCCTGTGAAGCGAAGCTTGCAGAATGAGAGCCCTGGACAGGTTTGCGGATGCTGCGGGTTCAGATCAACAAGAAAAGAAAAATACAACCTCCATCTAAATGAGTTAAGTAATTTTTCTTTGTAATTTCCGTAATTTACATAGCGACAGCGGCCAATCTGCAGCAAACGCTGGGGAAGGTCCCCAACCATCAGAATTCATCGATGAACTACAAATACACAAGTTTTTGGTATAAAAACGCCCACTCCAACAACCAAAATATCTGGCGCCGTTTTAAAAAGCATAACGGCAATCATTATAATCTAATGATTATTCCTATAATTACGAGTAACTGCAGATGTCCAATGTTTTATCTAAATAAAATAACAATAATATTAATATCTGATCGTTATAACTAATGACAAATGTATATGCAATGCAATAACAAACAATTAATCCAATCTGTAGGTTATTAATGCCTCTTGTTTTCACCGATATTACCACGTAAAGACCATTTTTCAGAATGACCCAGAATCTCTTACAGGGAACTTTGTTTGGGCTTGTACCAAAGATCTGTGAACTTGATTATCATCAGAGAAAAAAGCACGCGCCGCCTGCTCCGAACAATTAATCCACCTTGTTTCTGATCATTTAACTTGTTCTTTCTCCGCCGTTGCTAAAAAAGAGCTGATGGTGCACAGTCTGTGTAGAGGAGCATCAACTAGGGATGAAGGAGAAACAAATTGTTGGGCCCTGGAAGGGTTTTAGTCGATCTAACAGAGGAGACGGAGGAGGAAGCTGCTAGAGGGATTGTCAACGGGAAGGAGCTGGTGCAGCTCCGCTCCTCTTTGCAGTACAGACTCTTCTCCTTCTCCATTCACACTTGCGGCGTAAAAATAGCAGAGTCCCTGTCCCCGATAAAGAGGTGTCACCCTTGGGTGCTGGATTCACCCAGATAACGCGGTGTCTTCCCATGGGAAACGTCCTCTTGGGAATGACGAGCTCTCCGGGGCGTCTGTTGGACTCAGGAGGCTCAAAAGCCGCTGCCTGACCCACAGGGCCCTGGGGAACCCGAATGCTCCGTCCCCACAGCTGCTTGCTTAGAGGAAGGATGAAAGGGACCTAAAAGACTCTTCCCCAAAATTGGAAAATGAGGCGTGAAGGTGGTTGGGAGGGGCGCTGGCTCCGGGCAGCCCCGGCCAGAGCCCGATCTGAGGATGAGGAAGGCAGGAAAGCACCTGGAGGTGTCACACAACGAGCGGCTCGGAAGCCGGAGTCAAAGAGAGCTGGGCTGGCTGGAAGGAGAAAATTAGACAGGGAGAATGACAAAAAGCCATCGGGTTTTGCTGCAGGTTAATTAACCCGGGAGGTCATCAGTACCTTGGCTGAGCTGTCTTCAACAGCTCATTAAGAGGTTTTTTTGACAAATTCATTCTTTCTTTGTCCTCTCTTTCTTCTGAGAATAGGAGAAAAAGTAGGAGCGGCGGCCCTGCCCAAAGGCACAATGCCATTTGCTTATTTTATATATCATTTCATGAATGGCTAGGAGATTTTTTTTTCCTTTAATCTCTGTAATTAAAGCCCCCAGCTGTCACAGCTCTAGAAAGTAACAGCAATCTAATAATACTCGGTAATTCGCAGCCCGGCACCTTCTCCCCCCTGTCGCTGCCTCTCTGTTGATGCTCTCAGGTGCGACGCTCCATCTGGGCGGTGGGAATGTGAGGGAACAACAGACCTGTTCCTGGTCTAGCTCCGTTCCAGGAAAGCCGCTGATAGAGCGGAGACACCCGCTGAGCCCAGACAGAGACGATCTGGAAGCAGAATAACTTCATTTCTGTGCCTGATGGGCTCATTTGTGCCAGGATGTGTCATATCTCCAACAGTAAAAACCTCGTCTTTCCCCAAACCTCATCAACGGCCGCAGACCACGCGACACGGTAAAGAAAAGAAGTGATGAAGAGCCAGAGCTGAAATTATCCTGACACAGGAGACAGCAATTTAATGAAATTGGTTCATATGGCTTCGGAGCCCTTTAAATTCTGCTGGTCCAAATGAGATCACTCACTCTCCTGTCCTTTTACTTTTTCTTAATGAACTCAATGTTAATCAATGAAATGATGTGAGTGGAGTATTACTTCTCCATGGTTCATTAATACGGCGAATTCGCTCTGCTCAGAAGTTTTCCGATGGCCAGATCTCTGGCTCAGAAAATACGAAGAAACCAAAACTCTTCGCAGGAACACAGTGGGACCAAAGGCGCACAATAATTTCATTGTAATTTTATGATGAAGCTGTTGCTTCGTACTCTGTGGGCACAGAGGAACGCGGCATTCACCTTCCAGGCACAGATTGGACCCACATCTCCTGTGGCCCAGATAATGTGGGAATGGAGCGGGTCGCAGGGAACAGGAGCGTGTGATGGGACTGGAGGGATGGGGAGGTTATGAGACAGGTTATTGGACAGAAAGTTATCGGACAGCATCACAGAATCCCAGAATGTCAGAGCTTGGAAGGGCCCTGGAAAGCTCATCCAGTGCAATCCCCCCATGGAGCAGGAACACCCAGATGAGGTTACACAGGAAGGTGTCCAGGCGGGTTGGAATGTCTGCACAGAAGGAGACTCCACAACCCCCCTGGGCAGCCTGGGCCAGGCTCTGCCACCCTCACTGAGAAGAAGTTTCTTCTCCTCTTTCAGTGGAACCTCCTGTGTTCCAGTTTGCACCCATTGCCCCTTGTCCTGTCACTGGTTGTCACCCAGAAGAGCCTGGCTCCATCCTCCTGACACTCCCCCTTTCCATATTGATCCCCAGGAATGAGTCCCCCCTCAGTCTCCTCTTGTCCAGCTCCAGAGCCCCAGCTCCCTCAGCCTTTCCTCACACGGGAGATGCTCCACTCCCTGCAGCATCTTGGTGGCTGCGCTGGACTCTCTGCAGCAGTTCCCTGTCCTGCTGGAACTGAGGGGCCACAACTGGACACAAGATTCCAGGTGTGGTCTCCCCAGGGCAGAGCAGAGGGGCAGGAGAACCTCTCTGACCTACTGACCACCCCCTTCTAACCCACCCCAGGTACCATTGGCTTCCTGGCCACAAGGGCCCAGTGCTGGCTCATGGTCACCCTGCTGTCCCCAGGACCCCCAGGTCCCTTTCCCCTACACTGCACTCTCAGCGGTGTCACCCCCTCCTGTCACAGTCACCGTGGCCACAGGCACTGGGCTGGTCCCACACAGCCCTTTGCAGAGCCCCGCAATGTGGCCCTGACTTGAAAATCCTATTTTTCCCCCAACTGAAGATCAGAGCGATCCTGCCTTAAGAAGACTGCGGTTCCCTGAAGGCTTTTGCCCTTTCCCTCTGCTGTGACATGTGACATTTATCTGCTGCCTCTCTCGTGAAGAGAAAAGGAGCAGAAAACCCCCCTGGCTGGAGCAGGAGACCCGCGGGGGCTGCCATACTGAGATGCCCAACGACCAGCAGCAGAGGAACATTTGGGGCCTTTCCTTCATGTCTTTCAAAAGTTTAAAGGGTTTTTGATCCTCTGGGCGAAGAGCTGAGCACAGACCTGGGAACGCTGATAAGGATCCAGCTGTTCCAGGGGTTCCCACAGAAGCGGCTCACGAGTCGTTTCTGTCGCTCGGAGGCATTTGGGAGCTTTTCTGGTCAGGCTTCCCATCCCAGTCCTGTGATCCTGCAGGTCTGGATGTCTGGATGAGTTTGAAAGTCTTATTTAACATGTCCTGCTAAGACAGAGGGGGTGATGCAGCAAAGTTGAGCTGCTCCTGCCGCTGCCATTAACCACCGGGGCACAAGGATGAACGGAGGTGTGTGTGACAGAGAAATATGCCTGGAGATAAGGCTTTAATAGGGTTTTATAGCGCTATTAAAATGTCTGAACATAGCCTATATTATAATCCTTCTTTCACTACCCAAAAGAAGATTTCTCTAGAACTGAATTATAGGAGTTAAGCTTTACTAGAGCGGGTTTTTACATCCCAGAGAGAAATGGGTCCCAGGGTGAACGGATGAAGGGAGAGAGGAAACCCCTCTCCCAGGAGGGGCTGATATACCTTTTCTGTTTTATACATTTCTAAGCACACATTTTCAGTTGTTCTGGTAAATATCTAATTCAAATACCCCCCCGCAAAAGCCTTGAATCAAACTTTAAACTCTGAAACATTTGAACACTTTTTCCTCCTGATCAGCCCCCAACATTTCTGCTCAAGTCTGGAACCACCAGCACCTACAGAAAATCTTCTTTGCTTCTTGTTTCTGCTTCCTCTCCGTCTTTTTATGGCACATATGGCTCTGTAGGTGACACGGGGAACGTGTCACAAGGGACAGAAATGGTTTTGTTTCATCCTGGCAGAAAGTGGATGAGAATATTGGCTGCTGGAAGAACTTCAGTGGTTTTCCTGCCTGGAAAGAGGCATCATTGCACATATCACAGGGGTTGATGTAAATACGTGATGTCACATGTGTGACTGGCTCAAGTCCTACAGCTTTATTCCCAGAAATGATCTCATTTCAAGCTCAGGGTTTCCTTTGGGGGAGAAAAAAATAAGGAAATGTTTTGATTTTTTAGGAACAACAACCAGCAAATAAATAAAGGAGTGAGTAAATCACACAGTTTTCATTCCAACCTCGAAAAAAATCCAAAGGATTGGAATTTTCTGCTTTATTCTTGACTTTGCGCTGGCTTAAAGTCCCATTTCCTTTTCATGACAATCATTTTGGATTTCTAAATCCGACCATCTTTAAACAGCAGCCTCATCCTGCTCTCTCTGGTAGTGCCTTTTTTATTTAAGTAACATAATTTCAAACTGATTTAATTGAAAGTGTAATGAGCAAAATAATTGTGCCAAACTATGCATGCTAGTGATAAGCTATACGTGCGTCAGACGACATTTCCAAATATCTCTCGAGTTCTTTAAAAGCATCGTGTCACCAGCATCAAACCCGGCATGTTTGCTTCATTGATCTCGGACCTGTCAAGACAAAGCTCGTGACTTTGGGACAGTCATTGTGTGGTGTCCACGGGCACGTTAAGCACCTGGATTCAATGTCAGCGGGCAGTAAAGAGCTGAAAAGTGCACTAAACACACCAAGGGATGCTGGTGGGGAAAAACCTTCCCTGGGTTCTGGATCCCTCCAAAGCTGGGGAGATGACGGCGCCTCCTCATCCTTCACAGACATGAGCTGTTTCCCATTGAGTGGCTGCAAATTCATAGAATCACAGAACAGTTTATGTTGAAGGGACCTTCAAATGTCCCCCAGTGCCCCCCCTGCCATGACAGGGACATCTGCACCAGCTCAGGGTGCTCAGAGCCCCGTCCAGCCTGGCCTGGGATGTCTCCAGGGATGGTTCAGCCACCACCTCTCTGGCCAACCTGGGCCAGGCTCTCACCACCCTCAGGGACAACAATTCCTTCCTCATGTCCAGCCTGAATCTCCCTCCTTTACTTCCAAACCATCACCCCTTGTCCTACCACAACAGGCCCTGCTCAAAAGTCTGTCCCCATCTTTCTTACGGACCCCTTTTCAGTACAAAAAGGCCACAATAAGCTCCTCCCAGAGCTTCTCCAACACCCCCAATTGAGCTCCCTCCACTCTTATTTCTCCCCTGGTCTCCCCTTTCTCTCCACTCACCCCCCCAACCCACCGAGAAGGAACCACAGCAGTAACTGAGCCCACAGAAAGTCTCAAGAAGAGCCAGGATACCTGCAAACAGCACCCAAAACCCATCAGTGCTCTGCCTCAGTCAATCAAGCCTTCCAATTATTTTTCACTAACGGTTTCCACGAGCTGCAAAGAGTTTTACATGCGAGAATGTCTTTACAACATCAAAAACTAGTTTAAAAAAACCCTCATCCAGACAGAGCCTTCTATAACTCAGGGCTGCCTTTATGCCTATAATCCTACATACATATATCTTAATTTACTGCCGCTACAAGCCTTTCAGGAAGAAGAAAAGTCATTCCAGGCTCTTTGTCTGTTTTTGATAACTGCATGAGTATATATATATATTGGCCAAGTTACCAAAAGAAAATATAAAAAGTTTTAAATTATTTTAATTAAAATGTGATTATACAATTGTTTAAAGAGATAAAAATAATTCTCATTCATTTTAATGAGTCTTCATTTCTGCACGCCTGGAGCATCTTCCGCTGTACTTGAACACTCCTCTAACTCCTGCTTTCCCATCCCACAGCCCCAAGAAGGGGAATTTGGGGCACGGGCAATAGAAGCAGCACGGAAAGCAAGAGGAGATTCTGTGCTAGACTGCTCCGTCTACCTGCCACGCTCCAAACTGCAGGGGACGAAGAATAGGAGAAAATGGGAGATGAGCATGTGGGCAGATGGGGTCGTGGTGCTGCTGCGGGGGAGCAAAGGAGCCGAGAGGACCCAGGGGTGCATGGGGCGGCGCTCTGGGGTTTGGCAAAATGGTTTTCTTTGGAAAATAATGCTGTGTAGAAACTGCGATAGACCCCCAGGCTCGCTGGGATGTCTGGAAAGAAGGGGCTGTAGCCTCGGGGTGGGAATGGGCAAAATGCGCTGTTACCAAACAAATCCTTTTCCAAGGCAAAATCCACTGTTAGAAACCATAATCTTTGATTAAAGACAGAGAAGAAGAGAAACATGCAGAAGCGTGAAAAAGCGGAGTGTGAAGGCTTCATTATGAACAATAACCCTTAATGTCTCTCCCTTTCACGACAGGGTTTTTAAGATAAGAACGCATTGGGGCTCGTCAGCCTGTTCGAGATGAGCAATTACTGCTCTTTTTACCGGACAAAGCCAGAGCCCAGATCGCTGTCAGCTCTGCTGTCTGCCCCTATTACAATCTGCTCTGCTTCACACAAAACACAGCGGGGACAAGAAAGAATTTGCCAAACTGGACAATGCAGACAGCGAACTGGGAATATCTCAATGCTCGGTGTGCAGAGCGGCTGCAACAAACCGGTGCAGGGGCTGGAAGGGAGGACGCGTGGCCAGCAGCAATAGAACTGCTGGGATATCTGTGATGCTGGATTATTTATTTTGTGCCACAGTGCTGTTCAAGGAGGGGAAAAAAACCCTGTGATTGCCCAAGACAGATGCTCCCCAGGCTGGAATTCAGCATTATAACGTCACCGGGATCTGCACAAACCTCAGGTTTAGCGAGTTGCCAAGTGCGACACGGTGGGTCGGCTCCACCAGCTCACTTAGTGCCAGGAGGGTGTTGCCTTTGTGGGGATGGAAACCAGAGTGGCTGCACTGAGAATGATAGAAAAAGCGATGCTCAAATAGCACAAACCTCCCGTGGTGCAACCTGGGGAGTCCAGGCTGGGACTTCAACCTAAAACATCCTCTAACTTGGAATGAAATACTTGCTTTCAGGTGGTGAGGACTGTATCAGTGGAGGGTCTTAAACACAGAATCACAGAATCATTTTGGTTGGAAAAGACCATCAAGATAGAGTCCAATTGTTCCCCGACCCCTGTCCCTGCCCCATGTCCTGAGAACCTCATGTCCGTCTGTCCAGCCCTCCAGGGATGGTGACTCCAGCACTGCCCTGGGCAGCCTGTTCCAATGCCCCACAGCCCTTTGGGGGAGAAATTGGTCCCAGATCCAACCTCAACCTCCCCTGGCGCAACTTGAGGCCGTTTCCTCTGCTCCTGGCGCTTGTTCCTGGGGAGCGGAGCCCGACCCCCCTGGCTCCAAGCTCCTTTCAGGCAGTTCAGAGATCAGAAGGTCTCCCCTCTAAGTCTATTATTAAGTCGAAATACTCCCTCTATGAACATGGGCTCCCCGAACTGAAAGTGTCAATGCCACAGAAGCTATTGCCAACCAGGCAATTTGCTCCTCTGGACTAGAGGGGCTCCCCGAGGTGTCCGTCCCCGCAGCGGTGGCCGCACCAGCACGGGAGAGGGACCGATGAGCCAAGAGCATCTTTGCCAACAAATCACTCCAATATTAACGCCAATTGGACAGAGAGATAACAATGCCCCCCCGCTCCTGGTTATGATGGTTGATTTTGTAGCTCACATTCCCCTTTCCCAGCGGGCACGTTAGAAGCGTTGGAGAAGATGAAGCAATAATTTCTTCTCCAGGTGCTGTCCTCCTGTGGAATTCTCATTTCCTTCCTGTTCCGAGCATCGCTCCCCGTGATCGACACAAAACACCGCCAGGTTTTGCTAATATCAGGGAAATGGCAGCGCTGCAGCCTCCCTCTCCCACTCCAATTTCATTTCTCAAATCATTCTCCCCATTGCAAATATTTTCTGCTTTGTAACAGCTGAGGTTTGAAAACAATGCAATGTGCCCAGATAGAACATCTTTCTCTTGTTTGCTTTTATCTCACTGGAGAAAATAGAACTGATTCATTTATTCATTGCATATAAATTAACCAACTGTTTGACTCTTCTTTTTTTAATTATTGTGTCGCAAAACAACGCACAGTTTGATTTTTGCAAGTTTACTCATTACTCATACTTGTTAACCAGAATACCTGAACACTAAGGTGTTATTCAATTATTTAGTAATCATTAATCTTCACGACAATTTCTCATCCATTTCTTGGGGCATTATTGCCGCTTCTCAGTTTGATGCCCCAAACTCTTCTTTGATGGGAGAAGGACGGCTCATTAGCGGTAAATAAGAAACAATTAAAGATTATTTTTCTTGTTGCTTTAGCCAGTCTTTACATGGCTTTTCTTTACATGAAAAACTGCTGCTCCCTTGACAGAGAATCACAGAATATAGAACACCAGGTTGGAAGGCACCACAAGGATCGTCTGGTCCAGCCTTTCTTAGTATAAACCTGGTCTAGACAAGCCCAGCGCCCGGTCTAAAAGTGTCCAATGTTGGGGAATCCACCGCTTCCCTGGGGACATCATCCCAATGGCTGATTGTTCATTCCCTCTTGTGTCCAATGGGAACCCACTGCCCCATTTTCTATGGGACTCCTTGTACAAATGAGTCTCCGTGTTCTTTGTACCCACCTTTAAACACCAGAACACGGTGCTGAGGTCTCCCCTCAATCTTCTTGCTCCGCATGGGGAGAATCTCTGATCTACCTCAGCAAGGAATGGCTGGGAAACAAGAATTGCTTTTGGCCACGTATCGAGAGGATTTACTCTTCCATTTTCACTCCCCACTGATGTACAAACAGAACCCTTCAAATCTTTCATCAAAAAGCTCCAAAGAAAGAACCTCCTGACCATTGCAAACCAAGCCTACCCATCTAAATCCCAAAGGCTTCACTGGAATGATCATCATCAAAGCACTATTCATTGCTGTTGAAACACAATCAAAGGGTTGGCTGAGAAGCTGCCAACGAGCTCCAAGAGGGATCTCTCCGAACGTTCCTCCAGGACGGGCAGTGACTGTGAATATTGGCCCTGGTTGTGGAGCTGAGAGCGCGTCCTCCTGCGTAACCGCTCCAGGAGGAGCGAGAGATGGATTTCTGGAGGGAAATGAGGAGTACAAGTGTCTCTTCTGGTTTTCCATACCCCAAAGTGAGCGGGGCACCTCTTAGGAGTTGCCCAGGCAGCAGGGAGTGGGTGGGGGTGTTTTACGGATCAAACAGTACAGGATTTGGGGATGTTTGCAATGTGGTTTGGTTAGCTAAGCAAAAAGCAGAGATCCCCCTCGCCTCCTATCGTGGACCCCCCCACAAATCCCTTCTACCCACGGTTTGCAGGTCAGGGATCAGCTCAGAGCTGCTCCCCCAAACCCTTCCGGCAATCTCTTATTTTCCCTTTGTCGTTCAGAAGTTGCTAATAGCTACAAAGAAGCAAAGAAATGCTTTTCCACAGAGAATCCTCATGTGTTTTCTGAGTTGACAGCTCTCCCCCAGCAGCGAGGAGCGTTCAGACACACCCCAGGGTTGTAATTTCCGAGATGACCCCGCGTTTAAGCGTCTCCATCGCTCACTGTCCCCAAGCACAATTATCGCCGCCCGTCCGCAAGCACCGGGGGCACTTCTGGCTCTAGGTTTTCATCATTGTGTTGAAATCAGAGCGAGAGCAGCGCTGCTGTCACCCTCTGCAGAAGCGATGAGAAGGGAGAGACATCTCCAGGTGCCTCCTGCGGTGCCGGGATCATTACTGGGCCCTTCCTTGTGAGCGAGACCATCAGATTAACCTTCCCAAAAAGAACAAATGCATTATTGTGGCATATTCAGGGAATAAGTGACTCACTGACGGCTATTACGGTGATTATTCCAGAGTGTTCTGAAGTTTCCGTTTCTCTGGGAACAATGGCTGTGACCAGCCAGGAAACGCTGAAAATCTCCCAGGAGTGATGAATTAAGCACAAGGCAAGAAAACGACCCCTTAGCAGGTTTTGTGTCACAGCATGCAGCTCTTAGGAGTAAGGAGAGCCAGTTCTGGCTTTGAGCAGGGAGGCAAGAATTGGTGTTGGATTTGCTCAGCGTTGGATTTGCACAGTGTTGGATTTGCTCAGTGTTGGATTTGCAGTGTTGGATTTGCACAGTGTTGGATTTGCAGTGTTGGATTTGCGCAGTGTTGGATTTGCAGTGTTGGATTTGCAGTGTTGGATTTGCTCAGTGTTGGATTTGCAGTGTTGGATTTGCACAGTATTGGATTTGCGCAGTGTTGGATTTGCAGTGTTGGATTTGCACAGTATTGGATTTGCACAGTGTTGGATTTGCACAGTGTTGGATTTGCAGTGTTGGATTTGCAGTGTTGGATTTGCACAGTGTTGGATTTGCACAGTGTTGGATTTGCAGTGTTGGATTTGCGCAGTGCTGGATTTGCAGTGTTGGATTTGCACAGTGTTGGATTTGCACAGTGTTGGATTTGCAGCGTTGGATTTGCACAGTGTTGGATTTGCAGTGTTGGATTTGCGCAGTGTTGGATTTGCACAGTGTTGGATTTGCAGTGTTGGATTTGCACAGTGTTGATTTGCAGTGTTGGATTTGCACAGTGTTGGATTTGCACAGTGTTGGATTTGCAGCGTTGGATTTGCACAGTGTTGGATTTGCGCAGTGTTGGATTTGCAGCGTTGGATTTGCACAGTGTTGGATTTGCACAGTGTTGGATTTGCAGTGTTGGATTTGCAGTGTTGGATTTGCACTGTGTTGGATTTGCTCAGTATTGGATTTGCACAGTGTTGGATTTGCGCAGTATTGGATTTGCACAGTGTTGGATTTGCACAGTGTTGGATTTGCGCAGTATTGGATTTGCACAGTGTTGGATTTGCACAGTACAAGGTTTTCATGCCCAAGGGCTGTGCTGTCCCATTCCCACCAAGGCAGGGACTTCAGCAGGAGCTGGGAACTGGTTAGTGACATTCTACCAGGTCTGGGAGCCTCTGCACACCAGGAGCTCCCCATGTTTGGCCTGGTGAGTCCCACCTTCCAGCCCACAGACCATCAGCCACAAAGGCGACCTTGCCATTGAGGTACAGTGCAGATGTTTCCATCAGACAGGGCTGTGGGGCATTGGAACAGGCTGCCCAGGGCAGTGCTGGCGTCACCATCCCTGGAGGGTTGGACAGACGGACATGAGGTTCTCAGGACATGGGGCAGTGCCAGGGCTGGGGAATGGTTGCACTCAATGATTTTGAGGGTCTTGTGATCACACACACAGTACAGAGACGCTTCCACAGGGCTGGGAAAAGGTGGGATAAGTGGAAGAAGCAGAGCGCCCCACTCCAGCCATTTGGCAAGGAGAAATTCAAGAGATTACAATGCACCCAAGCATCGCAGAGTGAGCCGGAGAAAGCCTCGCCACAGCACATTTTCTGATTACATTAATGAGAGCGTGTGCAGCAAGTCCTAGTCTTACATCATGGAGCTAATGTTTGTTTTCACTACATCTGCTACTAAGGCGACATCTGAAAGACATGACGAAGGTCTGGTGTCCCAGCGCAGCGCCGTCCCCTCCTCTGCCGCACAGACACACTTAGATCATGTCTCTCCTGGACACGTGAGTTTGTGAGTCCTTGCAGGGCAGACCCAGACGCTCCCTCACAGAACCGGAGCGTCTCATGCTGCTCATTTCTATCAATTCATCATCCCCATTTCTTTGCCAGGCCCACAGCCATCAGAGAGAAGCTGGGGAAACCAAGCTGGTGGGTGCAGCCAGACCGTCGATATCGCGATACACCCCGAAAAGGGAATACCGTTTGCTCTGAACTCAGATCAGCTCCAGGCAAGATGGGTGGGATGAAAATAAATGGCTTGAGGGCAGACAGAAGGCAGTGGTGGAGTCACCATCCCTGGAAGGCTGGACAGACAGACATGAGGTTCTCAGGACACGGGGCAGTGCTGGAGCTGGGTTATGGGTGGACTCGATGATTCGGTGCAGACTGCAGGGCTCCAGCAGATGAGAAGCAAGCCCTCATATTAATATTTTGTATGTGTGTAGTGAATTCAGTCTGGAAGGTGTAACACACACTACACAGATGACCGTTTATTAAAGGGGTAAACTGAGGCACGGAGTGAATCGGAGGATTTATAGGGAGCCGGTACCGCATCACACAGGGAACATGTTTTCCCAGATATGTTCACTAAACTGCAACAGTCACAGACTCAAAAACCAAGCAGGGAATGTTTCGCACACCATGACGGAGCAGAGGGGCGATGAGCCAGGAGAGCGGGGCACATCACCGGGGTAGGTGCAAAAATCAGCTCGGCTTTTAAACCAAACTCTGCAGGGATTACAGGCGCAACATCAGGTGCTCCCAGCCCTGTCAAACCCTCACAAAACATTATTAAACCCGGGGGTTTAGCCCCATTTGTGCAGGTGTACGTCACGTTTTGCAAGGGCCCCAAATCACCCCGGGCTCATTAGCGCACACTGTTGACATCTCTTTTGGCAAGCTTTTTTAGCAGGGAAGTAACACTGAAATGCCAATCACCTCCCCTGTTGGAACACATATTGAAATGTTTTTCCAATCTGTCAAATCATTCAGGGCTTGTTAATTATACATATCAGGAGCCGCTCTCCATCACACGCTCAGGCCACTGAGCTGGGAAGGTCGGCCCTGCCGGGGTCTGGACTAATGAAGCCTTAACAATTCTGTCTGCCTACATCTTTTGTTCAGAAAATTATTCACCTTCATATTTTGACTAATTAGGGGAGTTCAGCAAGGCTGGGCTGGCTCAGAGCCAGGGCCTCAATCCAGCTCCAGGCAGCGACTGAGGCCTTGGAGAAGGGACCCAACCCCAGTTGGCATCAGGTTGTCTTGGGGTGAGACCCTCCGAAGGGACAACACCTTTGGGGTTGATGCCTTGATACCCAGCACATGTGGTATCCTCAAGGTCAAGGTCTGACCGCTAATTAATTAATCAGTCGTGTAAAACTTAATTTTCCGAGCTCATTCAGTGTGTCCCTGGGAACGGGGCTGAGCGTGACTCCATCCCTCACGCACACCCGTGGATGGGAGGTGACGATCCCAGTTTTCAAGGGGGGAACTGAAATTAGGCCAAGGTTCTGTAAAATTTATGAGTCCAAGGCAACATCAGCTGGTAATTCAGCGATGTGAGCAGCACTTTGTGTGTAAAATATCAGCATGTAGGTAGCCAGAGCCTCCGAGCAGGGAAACGTGCTTGTTTCTTTAACTGCCTTCTCAGCTCTTGCTGGGATTTATGATCTGACAGAAAATACACTCGCACACGAGCAATTTTCAACTAAAAAAAGTGAAAATGAAGAACAGGCAGCTTGTAAATAAACATCTACCTTAAATTTAAGAATTACTTAAATAGAGAAAATCATGACTCAAATCAAAATCGCTCTTTTTTCCTGGCTCAGCAGCTGCCCAATTCAGCTTCACAGTCTCTGTATTTTGAATAGGAGTGTGCCAGCCACCAAGGAGAAACCACATCGTATTGACTGGAGAGATCAATCCCAGTGTGAGGACAGCGGAGAGATGAACAGGGAGACCTGGGAGCCTCAGGGAGGGAGTTGTGAGCAAATCTACAGCCTGGAATCCATCGCAACCAGCCCCACTTCAAAATAACAGGAGCTGGCGAGCACGTCGGTGAAAAGAAAAAGGGATTTTGATCAGCCAAAGTGGCAGCGAGGGCTCAGACAGTGCTTTGCTGCAGAGAGCTCAGCGCACTCTATAAAAGAGAGAAAACAATTTATAGTGTATCACTCTTTATCCTCAGCATCCCGGTTCAGCGGGGGATGCAGCGTGGCTGGTCAGAGCACGCTGGCTTCTGTTGTCATGGAATCACAGAATCATTTTGGTTGGAAAAGCCCCTCAAGCTCATTGAGTCCAAGCATAACCCACCCCTGTCCCTGCCCCATGTCCTGAGAACCTCATGTCCGTCTGTCCAGCCCTCCAGGGATGGTGACTCCAGCACTGCCCTGGGCAGCCTGTTCCAATGCCCCACAGCCCTTTGGGGAAGAAATCGTGCTCTGAAATTCTCGGCTGAAGGAGTCGCTTCTGCTGGAAATCAGCGCGTGTGAACGACGCATTGCAAATTTTTGCAGGCAAATGTTCACTCTGGAGCTGGATAATACACGCTCGCAGGCACAGATCAGAAATGATACCTCAGGCTTATCAGAGCAATCAGAGCTCAGCTGCGCAGCTCAGGTTTTGAACGCTGCAGACGACAAACATGATTCAAACACAAGGAAGGAATGAAGTGGAAGAAATTGCAGGCTGGAGCGAATTTCAACTACCAGAGAAATTATTGTTGTGAATTATGCACCATCCCCGGGGCTGACAGATCTACAAAGCCCTGAGCGGTTTGCGCTGGCTGGGGAGAAATCACCCAAGCGGGATTTCTGCTCTGCATTTGGAACGTTTGGTTTTCCCTTCCTGAATGATCGCAGGAAAGGGGGTGAGTGTTTCAGATGAGAGCCAGGGAGCTCTGGGAATCAGTGGAGCGCGAATGTCGAGGCAAAAACCTGCACCCCCATAGCCCCGGAGCAGCCAGAGCTGCAATCCCTCCATCAGGCTGGGACACCCTCGCCCACCTTGCCCTTCATCCTATCACTTAATAAGAAACATGTTTTAGACCAGTGGGAATTTCTTGGTGTTGGAAAATTGACTTCTCCGCTCCCACAGCTCATCAAAATAATTCATTTTCAGCTCAACACATCCCTGGTTTTTGGTTTGGTTTGGTTTTGGAAAATGCTGGGTTTCTACACAAATTTAGCTGCTCATTTCCAAGGAAATCTTATGAAGAGGAGAGCGGGGAAGTGCTCTGGGGCTTGTTTTTCATAGGGCCAGCAAAAAATTCCAGCCTTTTGTAATACTTCAGAACACTCCAATCTTCTCTGGCTCTCAAGCTGCTCCCTCATGCAATTCAAAGTGCTCGAGTCCACCCTGGCATCGAGCGGCCTCAATTCAGCAAGTTCTCAGCGACATGTGCCATCATCATATTGATTTTGCTGGCTTGATAGCGCAGGTTAAATTCTCTCCTGAACTGAGGTCTCTGTGTTTTACCCACTTATTCAGTCTCAGCCCAATCCCTTCCTCTCACAAAGTTCACACTCTGCTGGGAAACGTTACCGGGATAGACTTTGGGTGTTGGAGCGTTCGGTAGCTCTGGAGGTGTCTGGAAGGGTCATCGCTCGTCCCCGCACAGCGCTGAGTGATGGAGGATCTGCAGGGACCGGGCTCAACGGCACATAGGGCGATATTTTGGGGCTGGTTGTTGAATACAGAGGTCGCATTTCCTGCGAGCAGCGGTAAAACATTTTGCAAGAAGCTTTTGCTGGTGTCTCCCTCCATCAGCTGAGGGTTGTTCCCTTCCCGGCTCCTTCGTTTCCCTCACGTTGGCGTTTTCCCCCTCGCACACCTTGTGTAACTATCACTTGCTGCACTGGCTGCACAGACACACACTGAGCTTCCCCGAATTTCAGCAGCTCCTCAGCAAATTGTCATCACAACCGGCCATATTCTCTTATCTGCAAACAATAGATCTGTGTGGATGTTCCGCTGTCTCTTTATCAACAGCTCCGTGATAAATCGTTAATGAGATCTGGAAGAATAAACCTGGAACACGTGTCAATAATTATGTTATTTTCCCAGCCACACGTTGCCTCGTCCCCTTTTTGCCTCCGTAAGGGTGACAAGACACCATACATTGTGTCCTACTAGATGAAAGGCATGTCAGGCTTAACCTAGTGCACTTTAAAACCAG
This sequence comes from Streptopelia decaocto, assembly GCF_964273445.1. Taxonomy (NCBI): domain Eukaryota; kingdom Metazoa; phylum Chordata; class Aves; order Columbiformes; family Columbidae; genus Streptopelia; species Streptopelia decaocto. Next base: position 3,483,006 of record NC_138677.1, on the reverse strand, counting down.
CACTGAATTAATTTCAGTGCAGTCTGAGCCTGTCTGGAATGCAAAGCAGCCCCGAGTTTGCGCAGAGGACTAAGGAGCCTGGGCAGAAAGTGCCGATCAATTGAATTTCCTCTTAAATCAGATTGAAAAAATATTACGCGCTGCAGAGCGATCATTAGCTTGAGTGATCAGGGAGAGCGGCGCAACGAGCCAATTCTCCATGGCCAAGCCACAGTGTTTTGTTAAGCCTGGCCTGGGAAAGCGCTGGGTACAGCGAATGTATCAAGTAGGGATTGATTGGAAAGTCAAAGGCTGTAGTTTGGCTCATCTTCCAGAGCCCAAGCTGCTCGTCCCAGGTGCTTTAGATGTTGCTATAGAAATAATACACGGCTCTGCCTGAGCCTTGCGTTAACACCTCCCAGTGCGCTCAGATATTTGGGGTTCTGTGCGGTGAACTGGGTGATGCTTTTAAACTAAAAGAGGGAAGATTCAGGCCAGACATGACGAAGGAATTTGCTCTTCAGGAGCACTGGTCTGCACTATATGATCGGCATTATTCAGCTTAGTGACATATTGAAGGTCCTATTATTATTATTTATTATTGGATCTTGCAAACAGTCCCCACGTGGAGCCGGTGCTTTATGTGCCTGGGATGGGAGGTGAATACTCCCTTTCTGACGGGACGCGCAACCTATGTCCAAATCCTGCAGAATATGAGATATTGGACCTGCAAACGGCATTGTAACGTGACAGCAACTTTCTATCACTTTTAATCCCCAGCATTTATCACTTCCAATATTTTCTCTCCTCTCCAGACCCACCAGAGTTGCTCTGGAAACTCATGCTTAACTTGCAGGAAGGGAAAAATAAAGCAGTCTTATTAAAAAGAATAAGCCCCAAACACCCAACAGACTTAAAACATCTGATGCGTTTCCTACATCAGTTCAGGAGCCTGTGTCGTGTAAATAAGTTATAAGGCAGGGAGAGTCTATTATCTCTGAGCAGGAAATGATTTTTAGCAAGAATTACTGTGGTTTTAGGTATTGCAAGGAGGAAGAGATCCCAAAATCAGGTGGATCCCATCCCGCATGTGAGCACGTCTGCACCCCGAGGAACACGCACCATGGATGTGAACGTTGGCATGCTGGATGAAGCTAGAGCGGGACCAAGCTGTACAGGAGCAGTGAGAACAACCAGAATTGTCACAGATATGAGAAATCAGCATAACTCCGCATCTCGAATGGGTTGTCGGTCCTAAAGGGTTAAGAAAGCGGAAAACATATTTCCCATCCTTTTGTTGATGATGAAGCGCAGCCTCTCGGAGCCGCGATAACGATCTAGATGGATCTTTGGCCTAATCTAATCTGACGGTTCTTACGTTCTCGAGTGAAATATCTAAAAGTTTGGGATAATATTCCCTTACATCTTCTGTATTTTTGGGGAAAGTTGCTGCTGTTGGAGTCACAGCTGACAAACATTCGACATGATTTTACCATCCACTTTGACTCTCATTATATTATAATGGAAGATCTTCGTCTCTGCTTTGCCCTCAAATAAGGGGGTCACTAAGCAGTTAATAAGCTCCAAAACCCAATTAATGGTCAGCTTTGGTAATTGTTTCTTGCCCGCTTTGTTTTTTCCCTTGCTGGAACCAGCAGAAACACTCGCTCACCTTCTCGTTTATAAAATGGTATTTCACACAGGCAGAAACACACGCATTATTACTAATTATTCATTAGAACCACGTTTAAAAGCGGTGCGTTATGTGAGCTCCTCGGATATTTCATGTGGAAGAGAGGCAGAGATTTCCATGGCCATGTGTCAGCTTGAGACCTCAATGAATCTGTCTGGAGGAATCTGGGTGACGTGTGCTCGGTGCCTCAGTTTCCCCATTTGTAACAGTCATCTCACAAGAACCTTCGTATTCTCTTAATTCTAAAGCTACAAGAGTAGTTTTATAATTAGGACTTTTGCTAAATGCCATGAAAAGCAGTTGTAGAACGGTGGCTTGGAGAGATACAAAGAGCCGCAAACTAACACGGTGATTTCTTTTGTTACAAAGAACAAAATTGATCCAGCAGTGGCCAAACACGGAATAACTGAGCAATAGGAAAGGTTCCAGTTCCAGTATAAGTTGGGGAATGAACCATTAGAGAGCAGCGTAGGGGAAAGGGACCTGGGGGTCCTGGGGACAGCAGGGTGACCATGAGCCAGCACTGGGCCCTTGTGGCCAGGAAGCCAATGGGACCTGGGGTGGGTTAGAAGGGGGTGGTCAGTAGGTCAGAGAGGTTCTCCTGCCCCTCTGCTCTGCCCTGGGGAGACCACACCTGGAATCTTGTGTCCAGTTGTGGCCCCTCAGTTCCAGCAGGACAGGGAACTGCTGGAGAGAGTCCAGCGCAGCCACCAAGATGCTGCAGGGAGTGGAGCATCTCCCGTGTGAGGAAAGGCTGAGGGAGCTGGGGCTCTGGAGCTGGACAAGAGGACACTGAGGGGGGACTCATTCCTGGGGATCAATATGGAAAGGGGGAGTGTCAGGAGGATGGAGCCAGGCTCTTCTGGTGACAACCAGTGACAGGACAAGGGGCAATGGGTGCAAACTGGAACACAGGAGGTTCCATTTAAATATGAGAAGCAACTTGTTCCTGGTGAGGGTGGCAGAGCCTGGCCCAGGCTGCCCAGGGGGGTTGTGGAGTCTCCTTCTGTGCAGACATTCCAACCCGCCTGGACACCTTCCTGTGTAACCTCATCTGGGTGTTCCTGCTCCATGGGGGGATTGCACTGGATGAGCTTTCCAGGGCCCTTCAACCCCTGACACTCTGGGATTCTGTGTCTGTGTGTGAACAGCGTGTGCAGAACGAGCACAATGACTGGATAGGCCAGAGCAGGGTGTTTATCAAAACACAATATTGCTACCAATTCTGTATCTGAGAAGAGGGGACAAGAGGATTTGATGCTGGGATTACGAAAAAGAATTGACAGAAGTATTACTTCAAACAATTAATTTTCTTCTGTTATGAGCAAGTCAAGGGCTTAATGTGCAACTTATTTTTCCTAGAGAAAAAGGAACAAAAAAAAGCCTTAGAAACAGTTCTGTTCTTTTTAAGCTTTAAAATAAAAACCTGATCCTGTTCAAACTGCTCTTTATTTACGGTTTCTCACCATAGTCGAAAATCATCTGTGTGTTTTCCAGCTATATCGCTTGCTCCTGCATCTAGTTAAACTCTGCCCTTCAGAAAACCAGCCTCATGTTACACGGCTGTGTTTGCCGTAATTCTCCCCTGCACCATTTAAAAACTGATTCACCGACTTTCTTCCAATGGGGTCTATTGAATGCTCTAATTAAAAAAGAAATTGCTATCTCAGGAGCTCCCACCCAATCAATTGCCTTTGGCAATGGTGGTTACTATTGCCCTGGCCAAAATTAAAAGAGAACAACAGGGAAAAAACCTATCTAATTACTGTAAGATAAATACAGGTACTTGGGGAATGCAAAGAGTTCAGCAGAACTTTTTGGAGAAGACAGACAAGGCGCTGGCCCAAAGGCACCTGAGCTTGGACTTAATGGGCTTCTGTCCCCTCTGGGCTTGCACTGGGTTTAATTACAGTGGCAATAAACGGTGCCGTCCACTTTCAGCCCATCTAAGCCCTGCATTCCTGCAATGGCCAAACGAGGACACCAGCGATAGCTCAGGGCTGAGGTGATGATCCAGAACCAGGCGCTTATTAGAGTTTCTTTGAAGATGTCACGCTTATCCTGCTATAATCCTGCGCAAAGAACTTCTTTGCTTTGGGATTTCAGCTGAAATCTGTTAACTCAGGTTTCCGTGTATTTTCCGGTGGTCAGGGCTATTTGGAAATGCCAGCAGGGGGGAAGGTATTTTGTGGGTAACGTCACTATTTATTAGAACAGCTACACCCGAGAGCATCAGCTGCTTTGTCAGTTGTTCCCGAGCTACATGTGGCTGGAGATGAGTCTTTTTGCGCTTCTAAGAGGTGCAACCACACCATCACTGAGAGGAAGTTAAACTAGAAGAGGAGAGATTCAGGCTGGACATGAGGAAGGAATTGTTGGCCCTGAGGGTGGTGAGAGCCTGGCCCAGGTTGGCCAGAGAGGGGGTGGCTGAAGCATCCCTGGAGACATCCCAGGCCAGGCTGGACGGGGCTCTGAGCACCCTGAGCTGGTGAAGATGTCCCTGCTCATGGCAGGGGGGGCACTGAGGGAGCTTTAAGGTCCCTTCAACCCAAACCCATCTGTGATTCTATGATTCTATGACACATGTGATGTTCAGGACTTTGCAAGCCAGCTTGTTGAATGAGCCAGGCTATCGATTCCCTGCTCTTTCTCTACATCTGCAGTGTATATATCATTATTTATTTGAATAAAGTCAAGATACACACCAGAAGATGCACTCTTAGACACGGCACCAAGGGCCTGATTCCTTTTCCCGTGTAGTCTCAGCGACTCCAGGGCTGTCACTACTGATTTATATTGGTCTCTTCTCCCAGGCATCAGCAATAGGCCAAGGGGCCATGGGCTTAAACTCTGCCAGGGGAAATTTAGGCTGGAGATTAGAAAGAAATTCTTTACAGAGAGAGTGGTCAGGATTGGAATGGCTGCCCAGGGAGGTGCTGGACTCGCCGTCCCTGGAGGTTGTTAAACTGAGATTGGACATGGCACTTAGTGCCATGATCTAGTGAATGGACTGGAGTTGGACCAAGGGTTGGACTCGATGATCTCTGAGGTCTTTTCCAACCCCGTCGATTCTGTGATTCTGTGATTCTGTGAAAAGGATTCCGGTTAAGACTCAATAAATATTCATGTCTCTGGAAAGACTGAGGACCAACTAACTCTTGGAAGGAAAAGAATGTTTGGAAATGAACCTACCAGCCTTTAGCCTGAGAGGAACAGGCTTTTGAAAGGAGCTCTTTCTTAATTTTAGCTTGAGCATCCAGGGAATCAGACGCAGCTTCCAATAAAACTCCCCAGAGTATTCGGCCCATCAATCGATTCAATATTCACCATCCTAAGGGCTATTTAGGCTTAATTAAGTTGTGCTGGTTTCTGAAGAAGAAAGAATTGACTGTTCGGTGCGCTTCCCTGATTCATTTATTTCTATAGTGATCAGGCAGCAAATATCCAGAGTGCTCGTGCGTTCCTTCTTCATTACTGGGGACCTCCCCGGATCCTCCTGCGCTGGTAATTAAGAAGCTATAAGCAAATGAAGAAGCCCCTACCCTGCGAGGCTCCGGGATGGTTCTGGGAGCACCTTGTGTTCCCCGTTAGCGAGTATTTGTTGAGCAAGACTTTTCCAGAACGCTGTTTGTGGATCAGGAGCATCTCCACTCCCATTGAGACCTTCTTGGTCATAACCATGCGGTGCCTCGTGGCACCAAGAGAAGACACAAAGCATCAAATACCATGGGCTTTTTACTGAAAGTCTTTTTTTGTTAAAAGAAAATTCATCCTAAAAAAGCGACAGCCTTCATTGTGGGAAAACTCATTGACTCAGGGCAAGAATTTTCCACGGGATGATTTTCCCAGTGGAAAGTGCTCGGTTTAGGCAATCGACATTTTCCATTCACATTTCTCAGAGGAGTTTTCAAGGAGATGTGACTCTGGGGAAAGTTTCTGGAATAATAGGAGAAAATTATTTCCAAATGGAAGAAGAAAGAAAAAAAAACCAGACAAAAATGCAGCATTTCAAAGTAGCTTAATTTTTAATGATCTCCTTCCTCAAGGACACATTGATGGATTTTCTTCATGTGTTCCAGAAACACGCTGAGGAAAAATCACAGTCCAGCCCGGTTTCTAAGGGGAAATAAGAGGAGACACAAAGACATGGAAATGGTTTGATTTGGGAACAAAAAGGGGCAAAATGTAGCGGTACCTGCTCTGTTTCACCAGCGAGACTGCGATGGAAAGAAGAACAAAGTCACGCGTCAGGACAGATCCACGGCCCTGGGCTGAAGCTCTGGCAGCTCATGCCCACAAATGGAGATTTATCAGCCCCTTCAGAAATCAATTCCGCCTCCTCCATCCAGCCAGACTCTGCCCTTCGCCTACGAATCAGGTTTTAATCCCCGCACAAGGGCACTGGATCTACCGCGGATAATTCTTATTCTATCAAAAGCTTTGGTCAGGCGGTATTTCTGTTTTCCTTTTGTAACCTCTTTGTTTGCTCGTTCCTACAAACTCTGTTCGAACCAGAAGATTCTCCTTTCTGCATGTGGGGAAATTCAGCATTAGCCACACACACACACAAAAAGCCTCATAAAAATGACACTGGGCGCATGTTAATGAATTATAACAAGGGAAAGTGCAGAGTGTTGCATCTGGGCAGGAACAACCCCAGGTTCCACTATAAGTTGGGGAATGAGCTATTAGAGAGCAGCGTAGGGGAAAGGGAGCTGGGGGTCCTGGGGACAGCAGGGTGACCATGAGCCAGCACTGGGCCCTTGTGGCCAGGAAGCCAATGGGACCTGGGGTGGGTTAGAAGGGGGTGGTCAGTAGGTCAGAGAGGTTCTCCTGCCCCTCTGCTCTGCCCTGGGGAGACCACACCTGGAATCTTGTGTCCAGTTGTGGCCCCTCAGTTCCAGCAGGACAGGGAACTGCTGCAGAGAGTCCAGCGCAGCCACCAAGATGCTGCAGGGAGTGGAGCATCTCCCGTGTGAGGAAAGGCTGAGGGAGCTGGGGCTCTGGAGCTGGACAAGAGGAGACTGAGGGGGGACTCATTCCTGGGGATCAATATGGAAAGGGGGAGTGTCAGGAGGATGGAGCCAGGCTCTTCTGGTGACAACCAGTGACAGGACAAGGGGCAATGGGTGCAAACTGGAACACAGGAGGTTCCATTTAAATTTGAGAAGAAACTTCTCAGTGAGGGTGGCAGAGCCTGGCCCAGGCTGCCCAGGGGGTTGTGGAGTCTCCTTCTGTGCAGACATTCCAACCCGCCTGGACACCTTCCTGTGTAACCTCATCTGGGTGTTCCTGCTCCATGGGGGGATTGCACTGGATGAGCTTTCCAGGGCCCTTCAACCCCTGACATTCTGGGATTCTGTGATTCTGTTGCAAAATGAGAATGTGTTGATGGCATTTCTAGGCTGCAAATGGACATCAGCTGCTGGATTATTTTTAACTCGGTATCAAAACGCTAAGGAAGCTGGTGCTGCGACTTGGAACCCGGTCACATGGCAAATTAGGGCACGGATTAAATTTGGGCCTTGCTTTGGAAGCAGGAGCGATCTGAGCAGCATATTGCAGTTCTAACACATAGCAGTTGTAGGTTTGTTATGTAAAGTGTGAGGGTCTGTGAAAACAGACCGTCCAGAACCTCGGAAAAGTTAAGAAACATATTTCATCATTAAAAAAAATAATAATAATTCAAAACCAACTTCAAACCAAAAAGGAGAAAAATCTCTGCTCGTTAAAAGTTTCCCACTATTGAAAAAGTCATGAGAAACACCACTAAATGTCCTTTGATGCAGAACTGCCTTTTCCCCACACTCAAATTAACATGTGGATACCAAACAACAACACAAGAATATTCGGAGTTGCAGGAAAAGTGGTATTTTGGACCAGAGGCTGTTGTCTGAGAAGTCTCCCTGATTCTGGGTTGCTTTACAGGGACAGTGTGAACCCAAAAGCACAGGGTTATTGGGGGAACCACTCGTCGGGGGTACGGAATCGGGATCCTTCCACCAGCACTGCCAGCCCTAATGGAATCTTTCCTAATGAAAGATATATTTTGGCAGAAAATTTGGCTTGTGATTCAATATCGGTTCTGAGAGGCAGATTCTTCAGACAATACAGAGTCCATTGTTTGTTGCGGAACAGTGTGATGCCAACGAGCAAAGCCAGGGGAGGTTTAGATTGGATATTGGGAAAAATATTCTTCCTGGAAAGGGCTTTTGGGCATTGGAAGAGATGAAACGCACTCCTGTGTGTGTGTCTCGCTGACATTTATTCAGATGCTTCCCATCACCAAGTCTGGATGAGAAGAATTTAACCTTCATGTATCTGCTCTTGTATTTCCTTTAGAAACTTGTTGGGGCAGAACAGATGGGTTCAGCCCCCAAAGGAGACGCCCGAACGTATGGTGACCACATGTGAGAGGCCTGGCTGGTACCTAAACTAACACCCCAGCCAAAAAACCCCTAAACCGTGATGGAGTCGCCCAAACAGTGACACTGGAGATGGAGATTTCTGTAACAGGCTGGCAGCTGTGACCTGCGGAGACCTGAGTGTGTGTGTGTGTGTGTGTGTGTGCTGGAAATGAAGGGACAGGAGCAGAGGAAACGGCCTCAAGTTGCGCCAGGGGAGGTTGAGGTTGGATGTGGGAACAATTTCTTCCCCAAAGGGCTGTGGGGCATTGGAACAGGCTGCCCAGGGCAGTGCTGGAGTCACCATCCCTGGAGGGCTGGACAGACGGACATGAGGTTCTCAGGACATGGGGCAGTGCCAGGGGTGGGGGAATGGTTGGACTCAATAACTTTGAGGGTCTTTTCCAACAAAAATCATGCTGTGATTCTCCGATTTCCGAGGATGCCAGAGCGCTCCGGTTTGGGAAGCTGAGGCAGGAGCACACAGACCTGCAGCCTGTCCCTCCAGCCCAGTTTTTGCTGCAGTGACGTGGTATTTGCCATTGTGCAGCAAGACAAGGAAACCTCACGATCCCTTTGGCCTTTTCCAAGGCAGGAGGAGTTGGGGTGTCATGGGAGATGCAAACCGCAAAGGCAAAGGGATGAATGTGGCATCAGAATGATAATTCTTGTGTAGACTGAGGAAATAATAGTTAGAAGAGGAAAATATTCCAGCAAATCTGCCTTGTGCTTACAACAAGATAGGAAATTTCTGCCAGGAGAAACCTGGGCCCTCAAGAACTCGCTGCCCTTCCAGGCCCAGGTGGACTTTGCTTCTTCTCTGTATCATCCAGACCTGGGTCTGTGTCCTCGGGCAGACGCCAATGCCACCTTTACTGGTAACACCGCCGCCGAAAATACCGATTTCCCTCCACATCCCCAGCCAGAAGCTTGAGAAGCGACCGATTCCTCTAACGGAGGGCGCGATAATTAGCACCGAGGTGAACAAGCCAGCAGGCCGTCTACAGCAAAACGGCCAAAAGAGCTGCGGATTGATACGGTGATTGATGCCGAGAGTGACGATAACGCCATTGTGAAGGCGACGACTGCGAAATGACTGATGCTGCTTCGCACTGTAAATCTCCCCGGTGTATTTTATCCAGAGCCAGGCCGGCTTTTGCCAGCGCCACCAGTAGTAATTTCTCTGATAGATCGCAAGGTCATACAGCAAACGGCTCGAATGTGTCCGACAACGAGACGGACGCTAATTAATGCTGCTTCTCGAGAGCTCAGGATGTAACCTTGTGCAGGGAGCATTGGAAGCCACAGACAGGACTGAGCGGAGGTTCCGACGCTGGAGCAAAACACTTGGATTTATTTGGGTGCCCACGATGCGAAAAACACACTGTGGAGAGAGATCTTGAAGGAGGGACTCAAGTTACTACAGGATGTTTTAATAAATGTGATTAAGAGGGACTATTTTTGCAGAAGACAATCCGTGCAAGGCTAATTAAAATATTGCTGGCTTAACTTGCTCAGCTTAGTTTTAAGAGCTAATGACATGCAAAGTATTGTTTCTTGTTTTCAACTGGAAGGGAGTTCATTAGTGTACCTGCCGGTGCTGGATTAAGCCAAGTGCTCAGAAAGTGAATAAATTGAATCTTAGTAATTGAAGACCAACGTTTTTTTGGCTGCAACGTGATATTGGAAATGAAATCCAAAAAGAAATGGAAAAAAATGGGAGGTGCATGTGTGCTTTGGTTCCATGAAGAAAAATGGAGCGTTTTGGGGCGGGCAAACACTTCCCGCAAATTTTATCTGAAAAACTACAAGTTTTGGGCAACAAATGTTCGGCCTTCAACAGGCAAAATTCCCTGAGAAAGTCTTTCCTTTGTTTCTTATTTTTCAGCTTTAGTCCTGAGGACACATCAGATCGAGCACTGCAGGAGCGGATCCTCACTGAGCAGAACACTTAATTCTTAAGCTAAAAATATAACCTATTAATACAAGCAGGTAATTCTCTTTTCATCTTTGTTTGCTGGGCCAGTGGTTTGTAGGAAGCTGCTCCGCTCCCCAACCCTCACACTGCGATGCAGGTGGAAAGTGGGTCTTGCTTTGGATTAGAGAGCAACCAGTTCCTAGAACAGCAGAACAAAGCCCAGTTTTCAAAGCTGTTTCTCATATAGAGATGAGTTAAGGATAATTTTTCTCCCACAATGGCATAACTAACCCAATGTTGCTTCCACTAAACCGAGGGAATAGAGTGACTATCAGCAAGTTTTCTGATGACACCAAGCTGGGAGGAGTGGCTGACACTGGAAGCTGTGCTGCCATCAGAGACCTGGACAGGCTGGAGAGCTGGGCAGGGAAAAATGTAATGAAATAGAACAAGGGCAAGTGTAGAGTCTTGAATCTGGGCAGGAACAACCCCAGGTTCCAGTGTAAGTTGGGGAATGACCTATTAGAGAGCAGCGTAGGGGAAAGGGACCTGGGGGTCCTGGGCACAGCAGGGTGACCATGAGCCAGCACTGGGCCCTTGTGGCCAGGAAGCCAATGGTACCTGGGGTGGGTTAGAAGGGGGGGTCAGTAGGTCAGAGAGGTTCTCCTGCCCCTCTGCTCTGCCCTGGGGAGACCACACCTGGAATATTGTGTCCAGTTGTGGCCCCTCAGTTCCAGCAGGACAGGGAACTGCTGGAGAGAGTCCAGCGCAGCCACCAAGATGCTGCAGGGAGTGGAGCATCTCCCGTGTGAGGAAAGGCTGAGGGAGCTGGGGCTCTGGAGCTGGACAAGAGGACACTGAGGGGGGACTCATTCCTGGGGATCAATATGGAAAGGGGGAGTGTCAGGAGGATGGAGCCAGGCTCTTCTGGGTGACAACCAGTGACAGGACAAGGGGCAATGGGTGCAAACTGGAACACAAGAGGTTCCACTTAAATTTGAGAAGCAACTTGTTCCCGGTGAGGGTGGCAGAGCCTGGCCCAGGCTGCCCAGGGAGGTTGTGGAGTCTCCTTCTGTGCAGACATTCCAACCCGCCTGGACACCTTCCTGTGTAACCTCATCTGGGTGTTCCTGCTCCATGGGGGGATTGCACTGGATGAGCTTTCCAGGTCCCTTCAACCCCTGACATTCTGGGATTGTGTGCGATTCTGTAATAGCTTTGAATCTTTAAGCACGAGGTCAAATTTGGCTGAAATTGGTCAATGAGTGAGTGAGGAGATGAAAAGACGCGACTTGTTACATGAACTGCATTCCTTAGCAAAGCAAAGATCAAAATCCAGCTACATTCAAACAGCAGAGAAACTTCCCGAAATGGGGAAGAGATTCCAAAGAGGCTCCTCATATTCAAGTTGCCATCTGTAAAAAGTCTGGGGCTCTCACGTTGGGTGGAAGTCGCTGTGTGAATATATGAATATATGAATATATGCAGGTCCACGCCTCTGCGGTGCCACTTCTTGGCACAAACAAAGAGACTTTGCTCTTATTAGCAGCATCTTAGATCACACTCGGAGCTTCTGTTGCAGCTTTATCTCCGATTTTTTAATTTTTTTGTCTTATTTTCTCTATGAGGCCACAATCTGCAACTGATAGAACAGATTTTTTTGCAATGATTCCAATTAATAGCAAATAAACCCAGGCAAACAGATCACAGTCACTACACTAAGCCTTCCTTGGGAATAAGTGCCCATATAAAGAAAGATAAAATAGCTATATTTGTTGCTCAACAAATATTTCTGTTTAAGTCTAACTCTTGATCTGGGCACCGCGACTTCTCTATATTCATGAGCCAGTTTGTCTCCATAGTCATCTGCTGTTATTTTTCTCTCTCATTGTTTGGTCTCACCAGGCTTCAAAATATATGGAAATACGGATGTGATTGCACTAAGGGAACAAATAGGGAAAGTCTAGAGACTGTCAGACTTGCAAGGGCAGAAATAAGGTTGTAGGAAGTCTTAGATTTGATTTCCACACTCTCAGATTGCTCGCGTGCTTGTAAATCTCACCAAACTCTGCATGTCCTGCAGTATGACATGTTAGCTCAAATCATTCCTGCAGCGTCTATTTTGACTACGCTATTGCATTTTGCATTCAACCTTCCCTCCAATTCAATAATTTTGTTCTTTTGGATGGGGATATTGAAAGATTCTCGACTTAATTCTATTTCCGGCTAAAATAAATCTCATTGGGTGATTCAATGAAACTTGTCTCCCAGGTCACATCCATCCTGCAAAAAGCACCAACTAGAAAAAATCACCCGCTGTTGCAAAAGTGAATGAAAAGCTCCTGTAAAGGCAGGAGTCACCGAGCTGTGGCCAAATCGTTCTTCTCATTGTGCTGGAGGTGTTAACTTGGGTAAATAACCCCTGCAGTGCATCTGATGTTCATCACTCCTGCAAGTTTTACTAATTACCCTGTGGCAGAATGCAACCCCCCTCTCTCCCCCTCCCTCCTTCGATATGGAAGGTGTAGGCACATCTCCGTCTCTCTGCTGCTTGAGGCCGACAGCTGCTTCTGTTTGACCCCAGAGCCCCCGGCCAGGGCCGTTAACAGAGAGGAGAAGGGAGCGCAGAGGCGCCAGGGAGCCGCTGGGCGCCCACGGCCAGTGTGGGGGTGTTTGGAAGCTTCAGGGGCACCCACGGCCAGTGTGGGGGTGCAGAGAAGCTTCTGGAACGCCCACAGTCAGGTCTGATCAGGCTATAAAACGGGATTCTCGCCGAGGTTCCGCCCCCTGTGCGGATCTCTGGGAGTTCCGAGCTGAGCCGCTGCCGCCAGGAGCCGCTTCCCCCGGGACGGAGACTCCGCTGGCCTCGCGCCACGGGGTGAGGAGATGAACCCCGCAGGACTGCGAGTGTAGCTGCTTTCCGTGCACATCTGCACATGTATTTATACTTTCTGTGCACATTTGCACGTGTATTTATACTTTCCGTGCACATTTGCACGCGTACTTTCCGTGCTCAATACGAGCACGTGTATAATTATTTCCTCGCAGAATCGCGAGTGTATTTTCCTCCCGTGCTTCCACATAAGCACGTGTAATATTCCGTGCACATTTGCACGTGGATTTCTCCTCGCAGGATTGCGAGTGTATTATAAATTTACCCTCGCAGAATCGCGAGTGTACACTTTCTGTGCTCAATATGAGTACATGTATCCCTTTAAAATAACCCCACACCGTGTTCATGCAGTGTGGACTCTGCCCGGACTCAGCGACGGCTCCAGCACTGTTTTGGTGAAGCCACGTGCATGTTCACTGTGGGCCTCCTGTTGTATTAGTTGCTGCCCCTTAATAATTTCCTCAACTGATACCCGAACCTGTATTCAAGTCACTTTGGAGTGCTAAAACCCTATTTCTCACCGGTTTAATAAAAGTTGCTTTGGACCCTGTTGTCCCTTAAACCAACCTCGGGGTGCCTCCGTGACACACCCCGGAGCACCCACCTGCATTCAGCTTCCTCAGCCACTTAATGAACGGGGAAACTGAGGCACAGCTGCGGGAGAGTAGAGGAGGTTGGAGCTGAAGAGCTTCTTGATCTTTGGAGAGCCTTTTAGAACATAATTCCTAGTTAACAGCACTTATTAGTTTCTTTTTGACGTGCAACGGGTTGGATGGTACTTTATAATTTAAGCACCTGTTCCTTCTCCCCTTCGCGCGCATCGATAACAAGTTGATCTATATAGAAGCAGCAATGGGAGCTGCTGGCACTTTTTGACTTGCATTTTTACTGCCAGGAGGTGTGGGAGAGCAAAGGATCCCTTTGCTGGATATTCACAGCACTATTCAGGCTGGAGGGGCAGGATGAGGTTTGCTGAGAAATCATCTGTGACACTTGAGATTTTCTCTGATATGCTGCAGTTTATGCACATCTCGACTTCAGAGTCAGGGGAAATTCAGAAGACAGAGAATTTACACGGCAAAAACCACCAGCGGAATTCGAAATGGACTGGAAGTAACTGCGTATTTGTGCTTACTCTGGGAAAACATTCTAGAAAAGCAGGAAAAGGCAACAAAAGAGGCCAGCGTTGGGGCGGGAAGGTGGGATTGAACTGGGAGAGGCTCTTGCAGCTCTTCTAGTGACTATGTGAAGACAAACACCGTACCAGGGGACTCGGGGACCGTCGTTTTGCACCCAGGGTCAGGACAAGGTGAGAAAAGAGTAGCAAGGAATGACCAGAGAAGCCTTGAGCTTGGAAAAGCCTCCACGGTGCTGTCTCGGTGCTCACTGGCTGCAAACCTCTCGTGTGCAAGATGCGCCATCACCTCCTCGGAGCCAGAAGAAGCCCTTGTCAGCTATAAAACACCGCTCAGCTGTGGTTTCAGCTCATGACTTATGTCTCCCAAGCCGAGGGTGAAGATTCATAATGGGGTCAAGACCAATTACCTCATCCTTCAGCTCCAACCGATGGGATTCAGTCGCTAAATGGAGAGGACAGATGCATCCAAAGACAAAACGCTGAACCTTCTGCAGCAGGGTGAGCGAAGCTCCCAGCAGAACCCCCTGCAAGGTCATGGCCACAGGATGGTGGCAAAGATGTTGCAAAGGGTCTAATTAGATGGATGTAAATCTGGTTTGGCACTTGTGGGCGATGTCAATTGGGAAAGCAGCTTTTCACCCAAGCCCCTGTCGCTTGCTGGGATGGAAAACAGGTTAAAGAGCCCGTGGTGGGCTGGAAACGGGATCCGTGCAGCCGGGGCTGGCTCAGCAGCACTTGCATTGTCCCAGCTCTTTCTCCTCTCGCAGTGAGTTGGCCCGAACCAGGGAATTGCAAACGAGGGCAATTAGTCAGCCCGGCTGCCATCGGCTCCGCGTCCCCGCTCCCCTGCACCGTGTCTCTGCCAAGCGCAGCCGGGCTCAGGAAAGCAAATGAAAAGGAAGATGAGACAAAGTTCCTCTGATGGATTCTTCTCCTTTCTCCAAATGCTACCTGCGTCATTTTTCAGCCATCGGAAGGGAGCGTGATGACAACATTTCCTTTAAATCACCAGCACTAATGATTTCTAGCTTGAATGGGAAACTTGTAATTGCCGTCAAGGACAGAAAGATAGCAAGGAACAAACTCTACCGAGAACTGTCCCAGTACGGGTCCCTGAAATGTCTTGCTTTTTGTGGAGTGCAGTGCCCATCAAAGCCAGGCAATGTCACTTTGTCATTAAACTTTCCTCGCCCGATTGAGCAGTGAACTACTAAGCACGTTAAGCACTTTGGAGGCAGAAACAAGGCTCCTGCCTACCTGCCTCTTTGTCGGCATCCGGTGTTCACGGAGAGTGAAAGAGGAGCTGTTTCAACATCTCCCAGTGGTCTTCCCCACACCTGGGGGTTTTTAATGCTGTCAGAGGTGTGCTGTTCTCCCCGGGGTGTTTTCTGAGGTCCAATTTATTCCATCAGCCATATGGTGATCAAGTATCTCTCAGCGCCTGCAGTGCTTTCAAGAGCTTGGCTTTGTTCTGTGACAGGTTCTGGCCAGCGTTGCCTGGAGAATTCTCCACGCTGCTCAGCTGGACGCCTGCAGATGGTGTGACAGTGTCTGGCTAACGAAGCCGTGTCACGTAACGAGCTCCCGTGCCCGGGACAGGTACAGGGACCCAGCACTGGCTCCTCGGAGCTCGTCCTCCTACCGTGTTCACAGAACAGCACTGTGTCAGTACAGAAAGACAGTGATTTGTAACACTGAAAATGACTTTGCTTCATCTTTCCTTGCCTCTAAGGTATTTCCAAGCTTTTATCTTCAGCTCTGATTATTCCTCTAGCAGTTGCCGTTGCCGAAGTTGTTCACTTTTGCTTCCTGCTCTTCAGCTCAGCTGTCACCGCTGTCAGCCCATCTCCGATCTACTTGCTTTTGCTTGTAGCAGAAACAATACTCTGGAATCGTGAACAAGAACACGTTTTCCCCTGGAGACCCGTCCTCGCTGGCAGGAACCGCAGAACATCAGTCACACCCCACGGAGATGGGAGGAGGAGCGGGGAGGCCCCTGTGCTCCTCTCCCCATCGTTTCCCCTTCACGATTTTCCTGCTGTCCACACACACATCTGTCCCACGCCACAAGTGTGTCCCATCACTTGATGGAATCTGTGTGCGGTTTTGCTCATCACTCAGCTGTACTCCTGGTCAGAGGATGAAGGAGGGAAGGAGCTAAACAGACCTGGGAAGAGGATGGGAGAAAATGGCTAACGGGTCGGGCGTGATGTTCTGCTGATCCAGGGGTGGTTTATAAGGTGTAGCTTGAGCATCCTCACTCCAAATTGTCTGTTGCTGCCCACTTTTGGAGACAGCAACCAAAACCAGTCAGCTTACAGAGGGGAGATTCAGGCAGACATGAGGAAGGAATTGTTGTCCCTGAGGGTGGTGAGAGCCTGGCCCAGGTTGGCCAGAGAGGTGGTGGCTGAAGCATCCCTGGAGACATCCCAGGCCAGGCTGGACGGGGCTCTGAGCACCCTGAGCTGGTGAAGATGTCCCTGCTTATGGCAGGGGGCACTGGGGGGGCTGGGAAGGTCCTTTCCAACCCAAACTATTCTATGATTATTGCACCAATGTGGTGTTTGCTCTGGTCCACAGCTGTGACAACAGAGTACATCTCTGCCCCTCAGCCTCTGTGCAATATGGACCTGCTTAATTACTAAACACTGGCAAAGTACGGTGGAAACAGCGGGTTACGAGAACCACTGGAGTTTGCTGGCTCTCAGCCTGCTCCTGGAATCGGGAGGTCCATTTATTTGTGTGTATATATATATATATACACTTAAGTGTATTTCAGGGTCTGAATACATGTGTACGGGATGAGAAACAAAAAAGTCTATTGAATAATACATGAGAGAAATGGCAGATTACAATGATTTTTTCTAAAATAACTAATAGCAGCAATAAAGCAAACGCCTGAAAGGGCTGTCAGCCCATTTGTCAGGCTTGCGACAGATTTTTCAGGCCCGTACCCGAAGCTTCCTCATTGCAGCCCATAAATAAATCACTGCCTCACCTTGACCCCCTCCCAGTGCTGCCTGTTCCTTGTGCTTTGCCGTCCTGCACCCCGGAGCCGCCTTTCCTGCCTCAACCAGCTGGGTATGGTGTTGAGGAGCAGGATTTCTGTCCACATCTCCGCCGTGAGAGGGAAGGTCGGGTCAAACACGGTTTTCTCACGCAGCGAACTCTCTCGGTGCCCCGCAAACCCACGCTCTGCTCAGAGACCTACTTAAGAACACGCAGCAGCAAGCGGATCTCACGCGAAGGGCTGGGAGTGGTCAGGAAAACAAGGCGGTTTGTTAAAACACAGTTGATTTAATATGCTAAACTACAGACACGCACATGGAGAGATTCTGTAAGCAGCCAGTGTAAACAGGAGAGCTGGAAAGATGAGGATCAAACAGAGGGAAGAAAGGTGGGTTCAAGAGATGATTCAGCCAAAACAGAAATGTCTCCAAATTCAGACAATTCAACCCAATAAGTGGGCATGGAAACTCTTAAGCTGGTTTTCCTCCTCAACCTGAAAGGCTGGGTCCCTCGGGGAGCACAGTCTGAAAGGGCCCAACAAGGCCCGACAGGGCTTGACAGAGCCCGACAGAGCCTGACAAAGCCCGTTAGATTGCGACAGAGCCCAACAGAGCCCAACAAGAGCCCAACAGGGCCTGAAAGAGCCTGACAGGGCCCGACAAAGCCCAATAGAGCCTAACAGGGCCCAACGAAGCCCGTTAGATCCCAACAGCGCCCCATAAAGCCCAACAGAGCCTGATGGAGCCCAACAAGGTCGGAAAGAGCCTGACAGGGCGTGACAGAGCCCAACAGGGCCCAACAAAGCTGTTAGATCCCAACAGAGCCCCACAAAGCCCGACAGAGCCCAACAGAGCTCGATAAAGCTCAACAGATCCCGACAGGGCCCAGCAAAGCCAGACAGAGCCCAACAGGGCCTGACAAAGCTGAACAGGAATACCCAAGGGTTCTCCAGCAACACCAACAAAGGAAACGGGGCCAACCAGTAGACAGAGGGATTGGAACTGGTCCAGTGTACAAACGAGGATTCTACTCCTGCCCATTTTATAAGAAATTAATTACTGATTAACGGCTAAAGCTGCAGTCCCAGAAATTTCGGAGGAGATGTGTCAGCAATGCAGTAGTGTCGACAGACGGAGCCCGGGAGAGCGAGACGCAAACGTGCTGTGCTGTGCAGGTGGCATCTGCACGCAGGGCGGTGTCCCCAGGCCCCACGTCAGTGTGGGAGATGGATGGGAAGCGCCACACGTTGCCGAGGATTTACCGACCAACCCGTAAGAGGCAACAATTGAAAGGGCATTAACCCAGCGCTCCCTGCCCAGGCTGATGGGGGATTCGCGGCAGCGGTTTCGCTCCCGGACCCGTCGGTCTCCTGCCCTTCCTGTTATTCTGTCCAACAAATCAGCCACACGTGGTTCTTTCTAAAAGTCCCGCTCTTGCTTTCTCACTGGCAAAATGTCTCTTCTCCAGCAAACGCCAATTTGCTGAAGCCAAAAATATCTGTGAGAAAGGATCAATTTGATGAATCTCCTGCTGGAGGAGGAAAAAAAATGTTGAAAAACTGTTGAAAGCCCATTTTGTCATTTTCGACAAACCCAATATTTTTTGTTTGGAATAACTTCTAGCTTAGAAATGTAACTTAGTTTACACTACAAATGTTCTTTTAAAGGTCAAATGGAAATAAACAGCTTGAAGACCCATTGTTTTGACTGGCTCACGATAAAAAATGGGAGATTTTGGATTCTTTCTTCCAGTTCAAAACAGGAAAATCATTTAAAGATTCTTCTAAGATGAAAAGACGGCTCCCATGCAGCACAAATTGGAACTTTGGTTTAGGGCAAAGCAAAGCACATGCTCTCATGCTCCGGATTTCTTTGTTCACGTCCAAAGAGCATCGCCTGGGAGACGCCATTCCTGCAAAGCACGATTGCTTCTTCCAAAGAGCATCGCTATGGAGAGGCCGCATTTCCACGGGAATACGTCAAGTAGAATTGTCTGGAGAACAAGAGTCTCTCCAGTGGTGGGGTGGGCAGGTGGGACCTTTCTCAAGCCCTTTTACAAGCTGTGGTTTAATCTCTGCAGCTCCCGAATGTGCAGTGAACGGGGGGAAAAACACCAGCCAAGATGGTATCTCCAAGTTTAACCGAGACGGTATTTCCCAGTTTAACCAAGATGGCATTTTCAAGTTTCTGCTCAATTTATCACGGCGGCGGGAACAAGACACACATCCACAACCTCATTTTATTCCCCTGTCCCATTTTGCCTGGAGCCTTCGCTGGTGGAGACATTTCTTAACGCAGTGAGCTCTTCCTAAACAACAGCTTCTGTTTCCTTTCTGCCCTTTCAATCAGCCCGAGATACTTTAAATATTAACAACAAGAAAACAAATGGAGATTCTAAACAATGTCCCTCTCACAGCAAAGCCTTGGCTACAAAGCTCTGCAATAATCAGCTGTCAGGAGACAGAAATACAGCTGTATTAGGATTCATCCTGATCACTTCCAGACCACTTCTCTTGCCGATTCCTGCCCAGCTCAGCGTCCTGGCGTTGGGGATGTGTCTCATTTGTCCTGAAATACCTTTGGTGGGTGACGCTTCACCCCGAGCAGGGTGCTGAGCTCAGGGGTTCCCCGATGTGGCCCCCACCTTGGCCTCTCAAACCTGCAGCTCAAGGACCGGCCGTCCCGCTGTTCCCACCATATCCATTCACCGCTTTTTTTGGTGGCTTTTTGCCTTCTTTATAACTCGCAAAAGGAAATACAGGAGATTTGTGCAGATTTTCATAAAACCTGGGTCACCCCTGTGACTAAAGAACACAAGTTTCAGCAGCCTCGATGAAAAGAACACAAATACAAGATGAAAATATAGGTCACTATTTCCAAAACCAATCCGGTACCTTTAGTTCTTTAAAATAAGCGCCAAAGATTCACAGTTTTGTTTACTCGCTACAAAACAACAGAGAAAGATCTTTGCTCAGATAGACTCGATTTGCCGCTGGGCTTTGCTATTTTGATAGAGAATCTAATTCATTCGTTTGCCTGGAGAGAAATTCAATAGAGACTCGTGATCGATACCTGAGCGGGTGCTGGACCAGCCCAGCGCAGACAACGCTCAAAAAGAACGAGGCCCAAAGCAGCGGGGCTGAGCTTCCAGAGAGCCGAAAAAACAGCTTGTAGCTGTAGTTATTATAGTTACTAGTTAGTTATACGATCAAGGCATGCGAGTCGATGACCCCATTGTGCCAGGTGTGGTACAAAACCCAGAAGGATGAGAAGATGGCAAAGTGGCCAACAGGTGGTGAGAGAGCGGAGCGGTGATCGCTCCCTGCTCGTTAGGAACCGCTGTCAAGCGATGGCAGAGGTGCCAGGAAAAGGATTTCAGGAAAGGAGGGTTTGGGGAGGATCTGAAGGCCCTTGGGGTACTTGTCTGTGTAGGGTGTAAGGAGCAGCATGGGAGGCAGCACAAACATCCTTGGCTAAATATCGAATGGGTGGTGATGGGGCATTGTGGGTCTCCAAAAGGCACTGAAGTTGGCTAAAGGGAATAAGATGATGGTAAAGATGCCCCAGGAGGGCTCAAAGGTCTATAAGTAACGTATGCTGACACAAGGGAGCACGTACATGTGCAGAGACTGGACAGCAAAGCATCCAGGACAGCACAGCCCTGCAAAGCGAAGGCAAAAACATCCACTGATTTCACCACAGGCCCTCAACACCCAGCACAAGCATTGCCCCCAGGTCACAGCAGAGACCATCCCCAGCTACAACAGGCAGCTGTTTCATCCTTAGTCTTGCTGAAAGTCTGCAGAAAACAAAACAGCAAGAAAAAGGGCTAGAACAGAACAGAACAGGACACTCCGTCTTCAAATCACAGATTCCCTTTGGTTGGAAAAGCCCCTCAAGCTCATCGAGTCCAACCATAACCCACCCCGGCACTGCCCCACGTCCCTGAGAACCTCATCTTTCTGTACTCACCCTTCCACTTGCCTTTCTCATGCTGGTTTTGTAGATGATTTTATTCAACTAAAGCTGAAAGCCTATGGGGATGTCTGTTGTTCAGTACAAATGTATTAATACATAAATATCTCCAGCAGTGTCTTTTTAAAAACCTTAAAACAAGCTTGGCTCTCTCCCTCCCAAAGCCTGCAAGTTCAGTACAGACAAAAAACAGAGCAAGAGAGAAAATCTATACAGGCTTCAAAGAAACCACTTTGCTGATACACAGAGCAGAAGGCAAGAAATAAATACATTCTGGGCATACATAAGCAGATTTTGTAGAAACACTGGGGGGAAAATCTCCAGATTAACAAACAACCCGGCGATACTTGTGAATGCGAGAGAGCGGTGGGTGTGTGTCAGAAACCAGCCAGGGGCACGACGGACATTGTGAGGGTATGGAAATAGGTATTTTTGTGTGAAAATTAAGTTGCATTTCCGGTGAAATTCTTCATGTCCGAAGGTCAGCGCTTGCACAGAACTGGAATGCAGACAGTGGTGTGTTGGTATCTAAGGTGTGAATCCCACTCCGGCCATCTGCAGCCTTTCCTGAACGACTTCTTCTTCATAGAATCATTGTGGTTGGAAATACCTTTAAGATCGAGTCCAATTAATGCAACACCAATTCAACGAAGGTTTCCCCGCTCCCGTCCTTCTGGCAGCTTCACCAGGAGACACAGGACCCGGCTGGTTCCCCAGCGTGTCCCCATTTCCAACAAGCGCCGGTGAGCAAAATGAGGAATGAGAAAACATGGAACATGTCGCACACCTGAGGCCGGTAACTGGAGCAGCGACTGGAAGAAGCCTCGTTCTTCCTCCAAAGCTCTTGGTTTGTCATCATTCCTCTGTTTTCTTTTGCTTCCAGGAGAATTCACACCCCTCTCCAGAAAGGGAAGGACACGACTTGCATTAAGTCGCGTGGAAATTCTATCTGTGCTTGTCTTTAATGCTTATCTGCACCATCCAAATTGCTCACTATAGAAATTGTTTTCTGCGGCAATTTCGAAGACGCTGAAAAGATTTCACAGGGGACAGGAATCTTTGCTGAGATGGGGAGAGCAGGTGGAGTTTGTAGGTAAGGAGAGAGGGGGCTTCGCTCCCCCAATATCCATATATGCCCATTTTCCTTGGCGAGTTCCATTCGGTGTCGCTGTTCCGTGATAGACGCCCATCTCGACCTCTTGCCATCCCTTTTGAACTTCAGTGTAATGCTGATTTCATTTCTAATACTTCCAGAGCAACATCTCAGGGATTTGAAAGCACATGAAACAATGATCTCTAGGCGTGCTCCCTCAAACAATCTTTCTAAGAACCAATAATCACATTGAAAAACAGTCTCCCGAAAATGCCGCTGCTCTTATTCCACATGCAGCTTCTCTTCTGCTGTTTTGCTCTATTAACAGACCCGATCTGAAATGGTAAAGAAGCCTCTCTGGACACAGCATCTTTACATTCGTGTAACTGGGTATAAACCTACAGCCACAGCCACATTCTGTCTTTCATTTCTTACTTTCCCTAACACTAAATACCAATCAAGACCCTGCAGGGAGCTTTGGGTAATATTGCACAGATAAATATTCACCTATTCCTTCTATTTTTCTTGCTGTTCTCCTTGCTGGCCATATTTGCATGAAAATAAGGTCTTTATTGCTTATGTCCTGGCGTGATATTGCACTGCGAAGCTACAAAGATTGTAAAAACTGCGGGTGATGAATAAGCCACTGGAACAGATGTCCACGGTAATTAAAAATGCGGGAATATTGTCATCTGTTAAATATAGAGCGATGGACAGGATTGTTTCTAGGCAGAACCTTTCCTGTGAGCCGCTCGCAGAGATCACAAGGCTGGAGTTGCTCGGGGAAGGAAAACTGGGCTGGTTTGACACTGGAAGAGATGGATCCTCTCATTTCTGAGCCCTCTGCGCCTCGTCGGCTCCTCAGGAGCTCGCTGGCCATCTCACCAACTCTCTTTTCCAAGCACCGTGAACTCGGTCCAGCTCCAGCTCCTCCATTTTGCTCCAGGGCTCCACTCAGCACCGGCCTCCTGCTCCATCCCCCTGTTCTCTCCCTCTCCATCCTCTTGTCACGTAGGTTTTATCGGAGGTTTCTGCCCCGCTTCAGGCTCAGAAGGTCTCAGCTGTTAAATCCCAGTGGCTGAAATCAAAGGGTTGTGGTCCCGCCTGTAAAACGCGGACTTGGACCGTAAATTGTTCAGGAAGCGGCGTCTTTCTGCATCTGAATAGTGTGCGGAGTCGGTACCAGTGACTGACTGAGCCCTTGGGCAGAGCCAGAGTGTGATTAATGACACTCTCCTCGTTCCCTTTCTCTGCCAGTGATGAGCATATTGGAAATGCCTCCATCAATATAGATTACAGGGATCAAGTCTTCATCTCCTTTCAAATCTGGTCTATAATGTGTTGCCTCGGCTTTTGTTGAGCCTTTAAATGTTTGCCTTTTTCCTTCTGCTTTAATTATTCATCTCACTGATGTCGTTAGCTCCCAAGTACATTTTGGATGGTGTTTGTTTGTGTTGCAAGGCACAGACTAAACTAGCATTGATTTTGAACACTTGGAAGTAACTGTAGGGGAATTAGAGTCTAAAAGATGCAGAATTTGACTCTGATCTTTACACAGACACTGTTCTTCTGTTCTTCATTACCGGCGGGTTCGCTGGAAGGGAATTGGCCTATGAAACTTTTGTCCCATTTCTCCACTTGAGGCCTTTTATATGTTCTACTTTGGAGACGAATCTGAAAGAGGCATTGGCTACAGGACTTATTAGCACTAATTGCCTCCCAGGGTAAAATCAAACATCCAGATCACTAAAACGTCCTGCTCTGTTTTCATAATAGCCATTCAATTCAATGGGCAGAAGTGCAGGGAACTTTCCCAGGGAAAGGTAATACATGTAAATTGAAAATGTAATGGGATATTGGGACACATTATGCCCAGCAGGTCTGCCAGATGTGATTAAACTCAGTTCCTTCACAAAAGGATAATAGTTCTCACTGTAGATCAGCAAAATCAAACCCTCCGTTGTTCTTACGTTAACACTAAACTGACCCAATCTGGTGGTACCGGCCAAATCAAAATTCACTTTTTGATCTCCTGTTTCTAGTGCAGGAAGATCCAAGGCAATAGAATGTGATTGCTCTTGTTTTGCAATGATCCATCCATTGAAAGCCTTGGTTTTGTTTGCTTTCGTTTTACTCCTGCTATCTGATAACCAACATCTGATAACCACCGTCTGATACCAGTGTCCACTCAGCAAACCCCTGGGCAAGCGCTGGTCTCTTCCTTCCACATCCCCTGTTCCCTCTGAGCTCTAGTTCAGTATCATCACATTTTAGACCATGGACACGTGCATCCAACGCTGCTGGATCCAGTCCTGCTCCTGAACCCAACGTTTCCCACTTGGCTGCTTTTAAACCTTCCACTAAGCGCAACACACAAATAATAAACCCAAGAACGTCTCAGTGCCCCTGTGGTCCAATTTCCTCCTGGTTTGCTTCCTTGGTTTGGGTAATCAAACAATCTGGGGCTTGCTAATGACCCGGCCTAATTGCTCCTACCAATGCTGCTGGCATAAAACATCACGTTCTCCTCAACTGGGCTAAATTTCCTTCATTTCTTGGCTTCATCCTCAACCTACCAGGCTGGATTAGAAACACAACATCGGTCTGAGGTTCTGAACACTTTATTTCTGTATCGTTGTGCTTTTGGCCCTATGGATTCACCCCGGACAAAGCACAGAGATACAGAGGCCTTAGGAAAAGTATCGGGCTGCTCGTCCCATTAACACGTTAAGGAAAACAGAAGAGGAAAGGACCACGTTGGTAAGAAGGTAAAAAATACAGACGTATTTACAGCAGAAAACTCAGCACAGGTATCCAGCTTTGCAGGTTCTGTTTTATAAGGAACAAGCTTTGCGGGTTCTCACTATTTTATAGGGAATACAGCAATATTAACGCCTCAGTTCTTCAGCCCTGTGAAATTCTTGGGTGGCATTAAACAACCAAGAACTCTAAACCTTGCAGCTTCCAAGGAGAGCTCTTAAATATAGTCTAAATGAGTCATCAGGGCCCATAAGGCTGAAAGCAAAAGACGAAAGAAACCCTAAAATATCATTAAAAACAAAAAACTCATTATTCTTTCAAGGTTTGGTTCATATTTTCAAGCCTGGGCCAGAATAGGAGTAATTTTCTTCTCCAAGAGCTGGGACAACTGCAGTGTTGGGAACATGGGTTTGAGAACCTCAAATCTCAGACCAATGAAACGCAGCAGCTGTTGGAAGAAAAAGCTGTAAGTGTATTTAAAGATGCAATGAAAAGCCACGGTAAAGCAGGACGTTAGATCCAGAAAATGAGAATAGTGTCACATTTCACTCTGGGAGAAACAAGAGGAGAAAGCCAGGTAGGAATTAACAGCTTTTCCAAATACGTCGCTAAAAGCTTTTGAAGAGACATAGAAGGAGATTTATATCTGGGTGGCTGACAAACAGAAGGATGTGTCTGCTACAACTGGGCTTCCACCGTGATTTCATTTAAGCTGTAAGAGAAATAAATGGTGCTTTCCAAAGATCCCAATGACAAGCAAACAGCCAAGGGAGGAGGTTGTGCACTACGAGCTTCATGTTCCCACTGAGACCGGTCAAAGATTATCCATCAAAACGATCTTTTTTGCTTATAAAAGGGACTCCTGACGAGAAAACAAGTTCACAAAATGGGAGTTGTACCCAAGGATAGATTTTTCCTGAGAACAAAGAGCTATTTTGTGGCTGAAGAGTGGTGTTTTGGGGCCAAAAAGCTGTTCAATTTTTGATGAGGACACCATATTTCCCGGGAATAAACAACAACAAAAAAGGCAAACAACAAAACAAGCTTCAAATCCCCATCAGAGCCAAGGTGTGATGTAGGAAGAATAGGTCAGGAGAAGAAAACCACAACCCACACAACATATCCTCATATTCTAGATAATTCTTTCCACAAGGACCTAATGTACAGAGCGAACTGGGAAACAAGCAGCAATAAGGGTTTCACCCCCTCTGTCCTCTGCCCAAACCCCTCTGCCCTTCCACCTTCTGGGGACCACAGGGATCTCTGCGGCTTTTGCGGGACCAGAAGGATGTCCCCTCCTTGTCACCACCGTCACTTCACAGGGTGTCCCCTCCTTGTCACCACCGTCACTTCACAGGATGTCCCCTCCTTGTCACCACCGTCACTTCACAGGGTGTCCCCTCCTTGTCACCACCGTCACTTCACAGGGTGTCCCCTCCTTGTCACCACCGTCACTTCACAGGGTGTCCCCTCCTTGTCACCACTGTCACTTCACAGGGTGTCCCCTCCTTGCCACCACCGTCACTTCACAGGATGTCCCCTCCTTGTCACCACCGTCACTTCACAGGGAGATCAATGCCGAGAGACACATCAGATGTGTCACAGTTTTGCCACCGTGACGCAAAGTCTAAGTGGCCTAAAGGAAATTTTGCTGGGTGTGATGGAAAGTCCTTTTCCAGCCCAGCAGATCAGGACTGTGCTGACAACAAGCAGGAATTAGGAACCAGAAGGTAAATTGCTAATAAATGGCAGCTAAAGGGGAATGGGGATGCAGTCGGGCTGCTCGCTGCCATCGATCACTGGTATTGCAGCACCACCTACATGTCCCGGCCACAGAACACAACTCGGTGACATCAGGACTTGAAGAACCACAGAATACAAAGGGTGTTTGGGGTGTGTTGAAGTTCAAGGTTAAAATATTTCAGTGCGAATGTATATGTGGGAGTCAGGGGCTTGGCTGAACTGCTGAACCTGAGCATCGCACCATTGGAAATGTGTGAATCTTTGGATCGTTGAATCATTTAGGTTGGAAGAGACCATCAAAGTCATTGAGTCCAACCGTTATCCCACCCCGGCACTGCCCCATGTCCTGAGAACCTCCTGTCCGTCTGTCCAACCCTCCAGGGATGGTGACTCCAGCACTGCCCTGGGCAGCCTGTTCCAATGCCCCACAGCCCTTTGGGGAAGAAATTGTTCCCACATCCAACCTCAACCTCCCCTGGGCAACTTGAGGCCGTTTCCTCTGCTCCTGTCCCTTCATTTCCAGCACACACACACACACACACACACACACACACACACACACACACTCAGGTCTCCGCAGGTCACAGCTGCCAGCCTGTTACAGAAATCTCCATCTCCAGTGTCACTGTTTGGGCGACTCCATCACGGTTTAGGGGTTTTTTGGCTGGGGTGTTCAGGTACCAGCCAGGCCTCTCACATGTGGTCACCATACGTTCGGGTGTCTCCTTTGGGGGCTGAACCCATCTGTTCTGCCCCAACAAGTTTCTAAAGGAAATACAAGAGCAGATACATGAAGGTTAAATTCTTCTCATCCAGACTTGGGGATGGGAAGCATCTGAATAAATGTCAGAGAGACACACACACAGGAGTGCGTTTCATCTCTTTCTACAAAGGACGCCTGTATTTACACAGAAGGATCATGTTCGGTCATCCAACGTCTGAATTCGGTGACCACCAGGAACTCAGGACGAGTCTCTCATGTGGTCCCCGGGATGAATCCCATCTCTCAGCTCAGACAGAGGGTGGAAAGGATCCAAGCCCCAGTGGATTCATCCCTGCCGGCTCAGTCTTTGCCTTCCTTTTCATTCAGATTTTCTAACTGCCTTGGGCACGACAATTTTTTTTACAAAGGAAATGGACAAATACATCAACCCAAAAGATCTAGATTGATCCGTTAAAAACAAAAGAAGAGCCAGTTCAGTCAATTCCCCATAAAGAAGAAGAGGAAACTTTGAATGTTAAATATTAGCCCAATCATGATGTTTTAAGCCTTATGCTGGAGATGCTATTAATTATAATTCAATTGCTCTAGTGCTGGGGAGCAGCCAATGCTGTAATGGATTTTAAGACAAAGTAGCTGCTATTTTGTGTAAGTGATGCTGGTGATGCCAATTGTCCTAATGGCATAAGGCTTAACCAGGCTGCTGGAAACCTCCATGAATGTTTTTACCCTTACGGGGAGTTTTAACATTAAAGAAACTGTTTAGAAGGTACCAGCACTGGAAAGAAGGTGCCTCAACTGAGGCAGCTTTGAAAGGTCCCCAGTAAAGCGAAGGTATTTGTGAGAGAAGAGGGGAGAAGGACAGAGGGAGATTGTTGAACAGCATGAATATCAAGGCAGAGAAGCAAGATGCCTCAAAGCACATGGAGAATTGTTTGATAGAGTTCTCCCAGCTCACCAGTTTGCCTATTCAGGAAAAGCAGCAGCATAACCACCATCCATGGTCAATCTAATCCTGAGGAGCATTGGAAGGAACAGCCCTGAGAGCTCAGCTGGGGAACTGGAGGCACCTTCAGCCCCGTCTCCAGGTGTCCAAGGCAGGAAAATGTCAACGAACACCCTGAAGGTTGAACAGGGAGAGACGTGCCAGTGTGAGGGAGGAGAAAACTGCAGCCAAGAGTATGGGAAAGCACTCTGATCCTATTCCACTCCAATAAACAGGGATTTGGACGTGGATAAGGCATCCAGCATTGCTTCATAGCAACCATTCTTTGGAAAAGAAAGCTCTTAAAGGGCAACAATGGAACAAACTGTGCTCCAAGGGCGACCGATATTAAATGGGAGCCAGATTGTGGCTCAAACTCCAAGTCGCTACCCATCCCTGGGAAACATTCCGCTTTAGCTAATGAGCTGTTTGCAAGACACCACAAACAAAGGCGAACAAATGGAAATAACGGCCTCAAGCTACAGCTTGTAGTGAGAGGTTTTGTATCTGCACTTCCAGCCCCGAACGATAGATCTATGGTTATAAACAGATCACCATCAACTTATAGCATTAGTCCCAAAGTTGGGTTTTCTATTCTCCTCATACAGCTTAAAGACCTTTTTACAGCTCCTGCTTGATCTGCGCTTCAGCGCCGCTCTCCCTCAGATTTTTCATTACTCGGGATTACTTATTAAATTCTTTGTGTGAGCAAAATTCCAACTGGAACTGAAGTGCGATTCGCTGACGGCAAGGTATTGTGCTTGGTTATAAACTGTAAAAGCACATTGAATAAACGGCTGCAATTCTGATGTGCTAAGAAGAGGCAGGAGGAACTCTGGGCAGAGCAGATCTATGAGATGGGATGGTTTTTTCCTCGAGGCTGTTCCAATAGCTCCATGAATAGATCATAGGATTAGGGCATGAAAGCCCTAAAGCAAATCACTGCTCTGTGCTGGGAAGAATAGGGAGTTGAACTAAACTCCGTCATTGCAGGTGAAAGATAAAACATTGAAAAGTTCTCTCACTGCTCTCAATCACTAGGTAGGTGCTTCTCGAAGCAAAAATCCTTCTGGATTCATTAAATATGAGACTTCACTGCTCTCGAATCTGATTCAAAACCTCTTTCCAGATCCCGTACAACTGATTTGATTGCCAATTTGCCCGTTACCAAAGAACACGTTTTTTACTGAGTATGTACAAGCCTATAGTGCTGTTCCCTCCTGCAGTCCCGAGGAGCTGATTTCTCCCTGGCACAGGGTATGTATGATCTGATCTGACCTGGTGAAGTCCCCGATAGCGAATCATTAACCCCAGGAGCACAAAGATGATTAGAACTAATGAAGGAAGGGTGATGTTGTACAAGGAGCAGCCCCTGGAGCCCAAGCGGAGAGGACAGGGCAGATGGGCCACCAAGGCCACGTGCTGTTGAGCTGGATGGTAGGATGAGGCCAGACCTCATCACCTCTGTTTTCCACACTCGCTGGGCTTTGATTAGAAACTATTATAAAGCAGATGGAAAATTGGAGGCATATCGGCCTGTGTGTGAGACGGGATGGAAACTGATAATCCAAAACTCCAAACTAACGGAGCATCTCACCTCTACAAAGGACATTCAGCGGGGTCTGTGCTGGTGGCTTTTCTGCCAAGGTGTCCACACTCCTGGGACACGAGTAGAATCGGTATAGGAGGCTCCCGAGGTTCTGAAGAGACCAGGGAAATCTTCTTTTCTTTGAGAGGATAGAAGAGGTAAATATCTTTCTTTTAATACAGATATAAATAATCACTGAATCATGCAAAAATAGGAATCGTTAGTTGTGACGCAGAGAGGAATACGCATTTAGTGAAAAGAGACGCGAGTTTTCTGCCTTGTATTTCTTTGAACGGGATGATCTCTGCCGATGAGCCGTTTGCGTGGGAGTCGGAGAGTGATTGGGTTTGAACTCCGGTTCCTCTCAGCAAAACCACTGGATCAGCTCAGACTGGGCAAGAGGCTGGAAACTGGTCTTGTCCTCACTCGACCCATTTTGTAAGCCGAGCACATCAACCCGCAGATCTTCTCCTGCTGTTCTCCATTACCCTGAGGGATTCCAGATTAGAAAGAGAGGGTTTTGCTTATTTTGCCCTGCTGAGGAATCCACCTCCCTGTAATATTTCCTAATCAGTTTGCTCCTAGAGGTGCCTTGGCCCAAACTCAGGCCCAGAAGACACAAGGCAGAGGAATAAGCTGCACTTTAGCAGCGGCCAAGACAACACTTGAGGGAAACCCCCACTGCAAACAGCTGAACGGAGCCATGTGAAATTCACCCCCCACTTTTACGTTTGTAATCTAAAATTAGGTTGCTGAAGAGTCAGATTTATGTGCCTAGAAGGGAACATGATTATTATTTTCCAGTGCCTTTCCAAAGCACCTGAGATGAAGCGAGGACCAAACAACACGGCTACATCGGGAGAATTAAATCGCCTCTTTATTTTAAAGCGTCACAGGAAAATGAGCAGGCTTTGAAATTTCACTGCTGCAAAGAGATTGGTTGCTTGCTTTAAATCTCCCCAAAGATAATCTGGATAATACATTTTTTAAGGACACAAAGTCATCTAGTTTCATTTCCTACTCACTGGGGGGAGAAATATGTTTTTAAATGGAAAATTATCCATTTTGAATAGAATCTGGATATAAAGGCCAGTTAAGCCCCATCAGAAATAATCAAACCTATATTATTGTCAACTCCCTTAAAGAGCCACATTTCTACAGTAATTTCTGAGTGATCTTCTTCGCCCCTTTCTCATTGCAAAGCCTTTCTTTCTATTGCTAAAAGCCACAAGTTTTGTGAGTTATGACGGTTCTTTGCTGGGT
This sequence comes from Streptopelia decaocto, assembly GCF_964273445.1. Classification (NCBI taxonomy): domain Eukaryota; kingdom Metazoa; phylum Chordata; class Aves; order Columbiformes; family Columbidae; genus Streptopelia; species Streptopelia decaocto. The sequence continues at coordinate 3,451,845 of NC_138677.1, read as the reverse complement.
ATTTAATGAGATAAATGCAGAGTCCCATGCCCGCTGCAACATTTTAACTGAATCATTTCTGTACAGGCGGCACATTCAGCATTGTGTAATGCCTTTCAAGCCAAGCTCTCCCTGATGAAGTTGTCATAAATCACCGTTTGGGCTATTACCCAGGTTCCGTTTGTACGGCAGCTCAAGCACTCGGCATGATACAGAGCCTGCAAAATAGAACCATGGAATCATAGAGTCGTTTAGGTTGGAAAAGACCCTCGGGATCATCGAGTCCAACCATAACCCAACTCCAGCACTACCCCACGTCCTGAGAACCTCATGTCCGTCTGTCCAGCCCTCCAGGGATGGTGACTCCAGCACTGCCCTGGGCAGCCTGTTCCAATGCCCCACAGCCCTTTGGGGAAGAAATTGTTCCTAAATCCAACCTCAGCCTCCCCGGGCGCAACTTGAGGCCGTTTCCTCTGCTCCTGGCGCTTGTTCCTGGGGAGCAGAGCCCGACCCCCCTGGCTCCAAGCTCCTTTCAGGCAGTTCAGAGATCAGAAGGTCTCCCCTCAGCTCCTGTTCTCCAGCTGAACCCCCCGGGTCCCTCAGCCGCTCCCATCACCCTTGTGCTCCAGCCCCTCACCAGCTCCGTTCCCTCCTCTGCACTCTCTCCACTATTTCAATGTCCTTCTCATGATGAGGGGCCCAAAACTGAACACAGGATTCAAGGTTTGATCTCACCAGCACCGAGTACAGCGGCACAATCACTTCTCTAGTCCTGCTGGCCACACTATTCCTGATCCAAGCCAGGATCCTGTGGCCTTTTTGGCCACCTGGGCGTCATGTTCAGCCACTGTCACCAACACTCCAGACCCTCTGTGCCTGTAGCGTTCATGCGGTTGTTGTGACGCAAGTGCAGGACCCAGCACTTGGCCTTGTTAGACCTCAGACAACCGGCCTCAGCCCAACGATCCAGCCAGTCCAGCTGAATCCTTAATAATAAATAACCTGAGCTCCTTTTCTCTGCGTTCCAAGGCGTTCCCCTTCCTACAGCAGTGCACAATAGACAGAAATGGAGACATCTTGGCTTCTGATGGATTTGGGATGCTTGAGGAATAAGGCTGAGAGAAGGAGAGAAGAACAATGTTCCTACTAGGAGATAATCAAAGCTGAGGTAGGTCCCTTTTTGCTTCATCTCCGCTTGTCCTACAGCTTTATTTACTGAAAGGGCTTTGGTATTAAGCTCCTCGAACGCTGACCCACCGTCCCCTTGCCATGGCCAGGATCTGGAACCCATCAGTCACCAACTCTTCAGCTCTTACTGGAGTCTCTTCCATGCAGAGACATGATGGCACCAGCAAGAACATTTTCAGGCCCAATCTCAGTGAGACGTATTCGGGATTGTGGAATCTACATTTGCACAGCACTTCTGTGTGCTTGAAATATTTATTGGCTTCACGCATGCTTGATCCTATTTATTCTTGCCCTCTGAAAGCAGAAGGACTCTTTGTTTTGTTTCTTGTCCACCAAACCATTCAGAAGGAGGATTTTGAACGGCTGACCGCAATGCCAAATGAGTGTGGCTTTTTAATGACAATGCTGTCACTACTGAGGCCGTTTCTCTTGATCTCTTATGGGTAATTCGTATTGAATCAAGATTTATGAACCTGCATGCGCAAATACATAATGTAATCATCATATACCTTTAGTCCCCACTCCATCTCTTTGGTTCTAAGCAGACAGACACCAAAAGTGTTGCAAAGTTTCACCTTGTAGGACTGAAATAGATATTCGTCCAGTCAAGGAGCACTGTGTTTTATTAGCGTGAGGGGCCCTGGTTCATTGGGTGACCTTAAACAAACCGTTTAGCTTCTTGTGTGTTTGTGAACCCAGCTGGAAAACTTCACACAAAAGCATCCAGCAGGCAACTCCCAGCAAGGCACATGCCGTGCCCGCATTTCAGCTTTCCTCGGGGAAATAAAGCACAAATGAAAACTGCAAACCATCATCAACCCATAATAAATGTTTAAAACACATGCTGGAGTCAGGAGAAAAGACTGAAATTTAAACATGAAGCAAGCCAGACTACCAGCTACTTTTTTCTCTCTTTTTTTCCCCCATAATTTAGCCCCACTTAACTCTTCTCAAATCTCAATTGCTGCACACATGCTTGGTACTTTTTATATTATGACCATATGGGTTGGATGAACTAATTGATGAGCTGACAGCAAGCTGCACCGTGTTCCCCATCTTAATGATTTTTTATCCAGATATATCTGCCACCTTAAGGCTTAACCAAAAGAACTCAGACCTAACTTTACTGGAGTAAACACACCTCAGCACCGGCACCGACCTGCACTGTGGTTGGGTGGAGAACCCAGGATACCAGCTTTATCTGGGGATAGATGTTGGCCCTGAGGGTGGTGAGAGCCTGGCCCAGGTACCCAGAGAGGTGGTGGCTGAACCATCCCTGGAGACATCCCAGGCCAGGCTGGACGGGGCTCTGAGCACCCTGAGCTGGTGAAGATGTCCCTGCTGTGGGGCACTGGGGGAGCTTTAAGGTCCCTTCAACCCAAACCATCCTGTGATTCTGTGTTTCAGTTGGCTCCATGGATCATGTCAGCCTGGAATATCCAACACGGATGTGAGCATAAGATGGCAGATGTTCCCAAAGCACTTCTACTTTGAAGAGCCACCGCGATACCCAGTGCTGCCTGATCACACTTCGCCTTTAGCATTTCATTCTACGGCAGAAACAACACTCAAGAGGGCAGCAGAATCGATTCCACAGGGAGAGGGAAGAGCAAAGGACCATGTAAAGATGGGGAAGAACCAACTGATAGTCTTGAAATGCCAAAGAGCTGGACGTGAGCCCAGCAGTGGACATTTGCCAGTCCCGCTCAGCTCCTCGCTGGGGACTGAGCGCATGTGGTAGCTGCGCGCTGGGGTCCGACCCGCAGGATTCACAGCCAAGCTACAGCTTAGTGCAAGTTTGAGAGGAAAACAAATACAAACATGCAGAAGAAAAAAAGCCTTTTTGATCAGAGATGAAGTTAAATACCAGAAATAGTCTCAAAATACACGTTTGTCAAGGGGTTTGATTGCGGGGTGACAATAAAACCGTGGCAGGTGTATTGTTAACTCCCCTTCCCACTCAGGACAGGCGATCGGGAGGGAAAGAAGGACAGAGAGAAGAGAGTTGGAAATATTAACAATGTTTTACTAATGCTACTGATAAGAATAGAGAAAATAACACAAAATATACAAAACCAATCTGGAAAGTCTCAGCAACTGCAGAGCCAGCAGCCGAAGTCCTGGACTGGACTCTGTAGCCAAGCGGAGCTGGATTCAGTCTCTCACTGGCCTCAGTTCACAGGGACGACTCGCAAGGTCCTCTCCTAATGTCGCCATAAGCAGAAGGGAAAAGGGACGAGATCCTCGTGATCTCCCACGTTATATGAAGTATTCACGTGAATGGGATGTTATACACAGTCGGTCATTTCTTGGTCACTTGTTCCTCGTTGCCCCTCTCGCCAGTTGTCCATCCCTGCTTAGCAATAACCTCGCGTCCCATTGCTACGTTTACCAAAACATGTAATAATGAGCCGTTTTCCCCAGCCCCTGCCCTGATAAAGAGCTGGACAGGTGGAGCTGGACTTTGTCCCCAGATCAGATTTGGGGTTCAGGGCAGATCAAGCGGGAATGCAGAGAAGAACCCTCAGCTCCCAAGGAGCCAGATTATCAGCTGAAGAGGCGATGGGAGAGAAATCAGAGAACAAAAGGTGAGGCAGCTTGTTAGAAATCAGGGACAAAATGATGAATAAGAAAACATTAGCAATATAACATGTTAGTCTTATTAGGTGCCAGGCAGGAGGGAAGCCAGTAACCCAGGAGTCACTTTAATGTAGCACAAAATGTGTGAAAAACTGCATCAGAATTCTTTGATTTTTCACAGCAGATCCAGAAGCTTTGGGAAAAAAAATAAGCAAGCAAACCTAATGAGAAGTGAACAGCTAATGGCCAGGAATGTTGGGTCTTATTCAAACCAAAAATTCTTTTAGATGTGAGAGGCTTGAAACGCAACGTGGGGCTCTTCCCTCATTACTGCTCATGGGAACCGGTGGATTTGAGCTGGTAATTTGAAGGAAAGAGGTTGAAAATGTACCCAAAGTGATGCTTATCTTGGAAATGAGAGTCCAGGGAATACCCAACATGAGAGCAGTAGGACATGTGGACACCAACCTGGTCTTGCTAAAGAGTTCAGACTGAACCTTTTTTTAGGTCGAAAACTGGATTTTTGGTGATTTGTGTGTAAAATACCTTTCTACGTAAACCATAAAATGACAAACACTAAGTTTCTTCTTTTCCTACTGAGGAATATTAACAGTGCTCAATATGTGGTAGTTTGAACAGAGTATTTGGGAATTCTTAGGACACATTTTGGAGGAATCAAGGGTCCGTCACTCTTTCTCCATCATTCCCTGCTCAGTTCTGTGCTACATATTCCAAAAATAAGCCCCGCAGAAACACGGGCAGTGGGAAGGGTATTGTCTTCACTGGCAAGCTGAGAAATGAAGAGGCGAGGCTGTGAAACTGCGCATGGATAAAACAGGATTGAAGGCAGCGGTGAAATGATCCCCTGCAAAGCAGCAATAGGAGATAAACCAGGACACCAGCATGTGAGTTACAGAGCGCAGAAACTGGGGTTCTCCTTTCTCCAAAATCAAGTTTCCAGCCCCTACCAGCAGCAGGAATCTGACTAACCACGGACGGAAATGCTGATTTGCAGCAAGGCCGTTGTCACCAAGAACATTCCTGTGCTCCATGGGCTACGAGCTATCTCCATTTCTCTCCTAGGAGACAAGGGTGCGATCACATCTCTCTCTACAACTCGCATCCGCTCTGCTGCACACGTACCACCTACCTTTTCTTTCCGAGATGAACTAACTGATGTATCTCTAATTAAACTCAGAGCAATCATCCTCAACTCGTATTTAGCTTTCCAATCTGATGCTTCTATTCCAGACCTGAATAATGGCAAGTGCGCCTGAAAGCTTCTCGGCTTTTTCCAGCTATACTTGATCTAATAAGAAATAATAATTCACGCTGTAGAAAATCAAACCCTTCATAAAAAGCATTATAGTTGTCCCTGTGGTTTTAGCTATTGCTTGCACCTATTAAATTCCGTATGGCAACGGGATGTGTGGCCACTGAAGACGTAAATGGGGGACCAACATCTCATGCTCTGAGGTCTAAGGAGTTAACAGGTTTTGTTCTTTCAGGGGGTTTTGTCAAAGCCACCAGACCGCAAGGAGAACCTCAGAGCAAAGACCAGCTCAGGTTAGACCGAGCTCATCTATTCTTGGCTATGCACGTGCTCTTTGCCATTGCCACACTGCAGCCAGGGGAGGTTGAGGTTGGATCTGGGAACAATTTCTTCCCCAAAGGGCTGTGGGGCATTGGAACAGGCTGCCCAGGGCAGTGCTGGAGTCACCATCCCTGGAGGGGTTTAAAAGGCGTTTAGACGAGGTTCTTACGGACATGGGTTAGTGCTGGAGTTGGGTTATGGTTGGACTCAGTGATCCTGAGGGTCTGTTCCAACCAAAATGATTCTACAGTCAACTGGCCCCTGCTGACCCTCAGCATTCAACTGCACCCGCCCTTGACACCCTGTCACCATTACTGTGACAGCTTCTATGCCAGGGCAACACAACAACGGAATGCATTTTGTAAATTAACTTAATTAATGTGCTTCTGATCAGGGCTGCATCTCGGTTGTTGGCCAAATGGGCTTTCTCTGCTGCCTCTCCCATGGCAATGACAGACAGTCCTTGCACCAACCGCTGCGAGTTTGTTCCCAAAGGTCTGTTCTCCAGAGCTCCCCGTGCGACCTGCTGCAATCCAGCCCCTGCATCTCCTCTGTTAGACTAACACACGGTGTAATTGCTCTCCCACTGAAGTGATTTTCCTTGCAATTACACTCCTCAAAGTTGCTGCCGTTAGTCTCTCTTGTCTCCCTTCAATCAGTGACTCCTCCACCCTCTGTACTCAGTGCAGCACCCTTGGAATATGAGGGATGCCCCGTGAAACATAATGAGACTGTTATTCCCACACACTCCAAAGCAGGGCTATCAGTTCCATTCAAACTCTATTAGCCGCTTACAATTGCTCTCAGAAATTTTTCTGTGATGAATTCACCCACCTATTGAGAAGGATTCTACAGACCTCAATTTCTCTCCCTATACCTTTCTGTCAACCTATGAATTCCTCTCCCTGCCTGTTGCCGCGTCCTCATTCATTTCCGCAGGAGGGCAACTGGGAGCCCTGAGACCAAAGTCCCGTTAAGCAGACGGACTAAAGGATTCTCAGCCTTTTCTGGTGTTCAGCTCATTAATGAAGGATTTCCATAGACTCCGGCAAGCCCTGGAGCTCTGTAGTTGAATGCCTGAGGAATATCCCTTGTTCCCAGCACCCTGTGCTTATGGCATTGCTGGGTGTGCTGGTTTGCCTGAAAATGGGTTAATTTTCTTCACGCATTCAGAAACCTTTCTTTTTCCTAGCTAGAATGCTCATTATTTGGACTTAGTTTGAGAACAAGCAGATAACAGCCCAGCACGGAGTTAATGTTTTTAATTGCCAAGGATGCTCTGAGCTCTGCCCGCAGGGGTTGGGCAGCGAGGCAGGGGATGGATGGGCAGAGCTGGACTGACACCCAGACTGATCAATAAGAGTATTCCAGCCCATCAGCATCACGCTAATTATTTAAGGAGAGTTGGGACCTTCTGGTTTTGGCTCTTTTCATCTCTCAGGTTCTTCTCTTCACTCTTTTTGACGCAGCTGGGGGAGTTTTGGTGCGGGACGGTTAGTCCGGCTTTTGCCATTTCGCAAGCCTTTCAGGCTTTTTTTCCCTCTCTTTTCTCCCTCTGGGATGGAGTTGGGACCAGGTGTCATTTCCTGGGACTGGCTGCTCAAGTTTTGATTCTCTCCCCTATTTGGGAGCAGCGAGCGAGTGGCTATGGTGGTTGTATTGCCAGCTCGGGTTAAACTGGGCGATGTCTCAGCTCCCAGCGCAGCTCTGGGGATGGTGACTCCTCCAAATCCCATGGGGCTGCCGGACGGGCAAAGGAGAGTTTGCTCTCCGGGGTTAATCATCCCGTGGTTTTGCTGTTGTGCCTCTTAACACAGGCTGGCGTGGGGGCTGCTTCTCTGATTCAGCTCATCAGGAACGACGAGAGGGCCTGTGCTCTCTCCAGCTGGCTCCCCAGAGCTGGCATCACACAGAAATAACTAACAGGCATTTCTCGCAGCAAGTCACCTTCAAAGCAGCGAGCTCCAGAAAAGTCCTCCCCTAGCAATACCCTTGCCTCGAGCCTTCCAGGCTCTGCTGATTGTATTAATTTCCTTTAGAAATACAGTAATGTCACCTGACATCTCTTAGGGCAAACAGTGGGACACAATTTGAGGTTTCGCTCTTAATGAGAAGCAAATTGCTGTCTCCAGCCTGTGTTCTGGACTAACGATGCAATCACATCAGGCACAATTCGTAACTCGGGGGAGGAACAGACAGGCAGGCAGAGAAAGAGCCGCCGAGAAGCCAAGCGTGGTGAACTGTACATCACCGCAGCCATTATGGGCTGAAACTGGAGTTAACGTGTGTAAATCACCGTGTCAGCTTTTCCTGACAGATGAACAATGCAATTATCCCTTCGCTCAACTGATACCATTTATTCAGCGTGGGTTCACCTCCCTTTTTCCAATTTAAAACTGATTCGGATTTGACTACAGGCACAGAGATGAAGGCGGAGCTGGTGAACAGCAGCTGCTCCAGGTGGCATCGCCTTCCACGCGGGACGGGGAATCCAGCGTTCCAAGGCCCAGCAACCTCCCAGCTGCTGGAGGTTTGTCCAATATCCACCACAGAATCCCAGAATGTCAGGGGTTGAAGGGCCCTGGAAAGCTCATCCAGTGCAATCCCCCCATGGAGCAGGAACACCCAGATGAGGTTACACAGGAAGGTGTCCAGGCGGGTTGGAATGTCTGCACAGAAGGAGACTCCACAACCCCCCTGGGCAGCCTGGGCCAGGCTCTGCCACCCTCACCGGGAACAAGTTTCTTCTCAAGTTTAAGTGGAACCTCTTGTGTTCCAGGCTTCCCAGGAAGCAAATCCCAACGCCTCTAATCCCTCACAGACGAGCACTGGTTCCTGCCAGCCCTCAGCTCCGCACGGTTTTGCAGGACAACTTGCAGCCCTGTCTGCTTTTGTAAGGGTGGGAAATTCAGGCACACAGCATGGGAAAACTTGTCCATGGCCAGACAGGATCAAGGATGGACCAGGAAGCAAAGCCAGCTCTCCTAAATTTAACTATTGGAAACAGCTTTTGCTAATATTTCTGATTAATTGTGTAGTGCCACATAAGAGGGAGAGGGGGGTCATTCCAGACGCCTGCAGCAGTTTACGAACCAAAGCATGGGATTTGATTGTCTTTAGCCCAGCTACCAACTCTAATAATGAGAAAATCCAAGGGCTATATTTAACTCGCTGCTTCTGGTTCAACTTGTGACGGCTTCTTCCTTTTCACTGCATTCCTTTGTTCTCCGTTGTTATGCTCAACAGCTTTTCCATTACTTGTCTGTTTACAGCCCTCCCCCCCGACCCTCTGGTATTGCTTTATAATGGAGAATTTGTTCAAAACAACCTCCCAGACTTCAAATCCTTTCCAGCAAGTCGGCTGGAAAATCAGCCCTTCCCCCAGCAGCTGGTGCAGCCACTGGGAGCCCTGTGCGGGGAAAGAGGGGCTGAGGACTCCGCTCAAGGACCTGGGGAGCAGTTGGAGCTCATTCCTTGATGGAAATATTCACTTTGTTTCTGTTTAATGAGTGTTGTTGCAACCATTATCCCTGTTTCATCTTCTGAGGAAGCTGGGAGCACTTCGGTAGGATGTCTACAGGCCACAATGGGTACCCATCTGAAGGATGTTGCCCTCAGCATGACGATGGCTGATGCTTCGTCTGTCACCAGAAGAAGGTTTCTCCATCTCCACATCTGGACCAAGACAATAGCATTTGTTTCAGTCTTACCACGAAGGCTAAAAAGTTAAGGGTCCATCTCTCAGTGAGGGGTGACCTCATTCATGGTTACAGATATCTAAAGGGGGAGTGTCAGGAGGATGGAGCCAGGCTCTTCTGGTGACAACCAGTGACAGGACAAGGGGCAATGGGTTCAAACTGGAACACAAGAGGTTCCATTTAAATATGAGGAGAAACTTGTTCCTGGTGAGGGTGGCAGAGCCTGGCCCAGGCTGCCCAGGGGGGTTGTGGAGTCTCCTTCTGTGCAGACATTCCAACCCGCCTGGACACCTTCCTGTGTAACCTCATCTGGGTGTTCCTGCTCCATGGGGGGATTGCACTGGATGAGCTTTCCAGGGCCCTTCAACGCCTGACACTCTGGGATTCTGTGTCTGTGGTGGATATTGGACAAACTTCCAGCAGCTCCACTCCAAGAAAACCTCCGAGCTCCCCCAAGACGTGGTTTTGGAGAAGAGGTGGCTCATGAGCCACTTCAGAGATGTCATGGAGCCCCAAGTAAAGTGTGTGGATACCACATCAGTGATGAGGTATCCAAACTACAGCAGCTCCTCCAAATCACATCAAATAGCCAAGGCCAGGATGCAACAAGAGGTCAGAGGGACACCTGTTTGACCTGATGCTATGGGAAGGGATTGGAGGTCCACAGACTTAAGCTCTTTTTTGTAATATCTCAACAGATCTGGAGTTGGAACAAGCTAATTACTGCCAGGGACTTTGGCAGAAACGTCCAGTTCAGGTTTCAGGAGCTCTTGTGATTCCATTAACATCTTTCTTTTATGGGACATTAACCAATTTGGAATATAGTACAAGGGAAAAAAAGCAGCAGCATCGTTTCAACTTGTGCATCAGAGGCTGCTCAGCTTGTTATTTCTTTTTAAAGTCATAGCCCAAGCACTTTGGAAATTGCTCATGAAATACTGTTTCTCACTTCTATTTCTAGATTCTCTGCTGATGTGACCCCATTGACTTCAAAGCATTTTACACTAACAGGGAATTTGGCCACGCAACGAATTTAAGGAAAAACCCACACCCTCCTATGGACATTTTGCTCAATTATTTGAGCCCCAGAGATCGTGTCCCTTGCACACAGCAAACCCTGAACCAGAACACCTTCCCAGAATTCATTTCTGAAATGCCTTCCTAGATGTCAGAGGCCAGCTAAAGCAAACAGCATAGAACAAACCAAGGTGGAGGGGTGAAAACATGGTTAGACTCATCCTACAGACACAGTTTTCTATGAGGAACCATCAAAATGAAAGGATGTGCTGGCTGTGTATCCACGTGGGGCTGTGTTGGGCACCGTGTGTAGTATCTGTCACATAATAGGGGACAGAGTAGAAAAGAGGCTTGTGAAACCGATAGTGAGTCGAGAAACAAAAGGAATTGGAGGCAGGATCCTGGAATGACCCTCAGTCGGATGCACAACATCATTTCTGACATTTAAGGGGAATACAAGCACTGTAGAACTTAAAAAAAAAGAGGACATTCATTAGGAAGTTGTCCTGAGTATTACTTATGCTGAGACTAGAACATCAACCGCATAAATACGTGCTAGATAGAAGTTGTCAGGCAGCGGTTCTGCATAAAAGAATCTGAATGGTTTAGTGCATCCCTAGGGGAACATAAATGAACAATGCGATGCTGTTGTAGCAAAGGCAAAACTCTCCCAGGAGGCACCAAGAGCTGAACAAGGCAAAGAGAAATCCGTCTGTCCGTCTGCCGCACCAGCACCAAATAGGTTTGAGTCCAGCGTGCGGTCCTGGGCTGAGGACTGGCTGGGGGATCAAGAAGAGAATTATGTGACTTATCAGGAGCCTATAAACCAGACTCCAATAAAAAAATGGAATGAGATTCTTTAACATAATAACAGTCTGCAAATATAGAGGGAGCTGCTGCAGAGAGGATGGAATGAGCTGTGCTATGTGGCCAAGGAACAGGACAAAAAGTTGCAGCTAGAAATATCAGGTTAAACGTTAGGAAAGCATTAAATAATATTACCACTAAACACTGGAGTAGACTGCCTGGGGAGGTACTTAGAATCTCCATCACCATAAGCATAGATTTAACCAACAAATAATAATTCCTCCAGTAGGACAAAGAACTACACAAGCTCTGTGGGTTCCCTGCAAACCTCTGAATGCTCACGATGTCCCGAAGCCGCATGCTGACCCGTCCTCCAAACGCTCTCCATGCCCTACGATCGGCGATTTGCACGGGTGGCAATCTCTGCAGAGAAAAACCCGACACAGGCACCGCACAATGAGTTCTGGTAATGAGGGGGTGGCTTAAACACCCAAAGCAACATACTTAAGCTATGCGAAACATGTAAATCAGGCCGCAGCAACAGATTGAGCACATTCAGCTTTGAAAAACTTCTGAAGGCATTCACATCGCAAGTGGGAACGGCTTTAAACGCCACTCAGCAAACCAAGAGCTGGGTAAATTAAACGCACCGTACATCACAGCTGCTTTGAAGCCAACCTGGAACCATGAGCACTGGATAAACCGGGGCACAAAGAACCCACCGCACGGACACTCCACCTAAAGGTGAAGGATATTTGGATCAAGATGCATCCCATAGAATATCAGACCCTTAAGTGTTGAAATTAGGAGCCCTGTTTAGATTTGGTGTTTGAGCTCTGCCCACAGAAGGTCCTTCCAGAGGATTTTTGCTGTCCCTGGGTTGTACAGGGATTTCTTGCTCCTTATTTTTACCGGGTTTCTCACTTAGGTGCTTCAGCTGAAACACTAAGTGAGGTGGGATGTGTCCAGACCTCTGTGACTTCTCCTTGGCTCAGAGCCTGGAGTTTTCAAGACTATGACATTATTCTAGCACAATAAAAAATAATAAGTAAACCACCTGTTCTAGAGACCATCTGTCTCAAGGGAGTAGTACAAAACATGATGAATGGAGGACTGGAAAGGACATTCCAGCCGACTGCACCCTGAGAACCATTAACACCATTTTATGAGGGCACCAAAATGCATTTTTTAATTATATATATATACATTTCTGAAGCTCTGCTGCTTTGGTTGGGTGGCTGTTCCACAGCCTCCTTCTCATTTGCTGATCTACTTGTATCTCCACCCCACGGGAGACACATCACGGGCTGGTCCAGGAGCTGCCCCTGCACTGACATACACAGAAAATGACCATAAACCCAAGAGGATTATTGCGATGGACGCGGTCGCACGGAGGCTGAGCACTGGGGGGAATATCTGAACTGGGATTGAGTTGAAGAAACCACAGGCTGAGATGTGTGAGCGGCTCCGTGACTCAGACGCTAGCAGGGTTTGTGTATTTCAGCCACCCAGCAGCAGTCAAAGTGAGTGTCATAGAAAGCAAATTATAGACAGACCAGCAAAGAGATGAAGGTTAAAGATAATTGTTGTATATCGATGTGGTTAATGACTTGGAAACAGAAGTTTAGACTTCTAAACCCAAACTTCCAGCTGGCAGCAAAAGGCAGTTTCTGGGTGTTCACCGAGTTTGTGCGGTATAAGCTTAATATTAAAAAGCGGTGTCAGAGCCGGGAGGCACCGTAAACCAGCACAGGGCTCTGAGTTACCTGTGGGGAGCGCTGGGCTCACCAGGACCATGCAGAATTTTGCAGCACCGAGTCTCCATCACCCACGTTATTTTGTCTCTATGAAATGCAAAAGGCCACACCATACAGCAAAGGGTTTTTTTTTTTCCTCAGTCTTTTTCTAACCCGCAGTTAATTGATTGCCAATTAACTTGCAAACCTGGTCACTCCCTGCACATTAAGAGCAGAATATAAATGCCTTAGAGAGACACGGATGTTCCTCGCCTGGAACAAAGTTAGGGGGAGTTAACTGCGCTCAAACTAACCTTTACAAGTGTGTTATTAAGCATCTTGAGTTAATTGCTTACAAATTAACTCAAGGTCAAAACCCTGCACCTGAAGGCCTTAAGACAACTTTTCTGAATATCTTTCTTAACTGCTGGGGAGTGAAGAAAGATATAATACAGTATCACCAGCACAGCTGCTTTGGCATCAGGACAAGCAAGGAAATGCACCTTCTATCCAGCCAACAGGATCCTGCTCTGATTCTCTTTCTGTACCCAAACGCCTGTGCCTTTTTCACCCTGTCCCCCAATTGCGTGTGCGCTTCACTCATGTACCAGGTACCTGCACACCCGCGGGGCCAGGCACCAGAAAATCAATGGGTTTGTCACCTTGCAGAATGGCCAGATAGAAAGAGCAGCTTCTTCAGGTGGGAGAGTGGGTGTGCTGCGAGTTTTCCTCTTCTCACCATGACAATGGTGTGAAGAAACGATGCGGGCAAAGGCAGGACGGCAATAATGACAGCGCTACGATGCCTGCAGGCCTGCCTGGTTTCACACACACACACACACACACACACACACACACACACACACACACTTTGCAGTTCGGGCTCGTTTCTGAATCCTAGAGTACAGCAAACACCAGAGAGTTCATAAACTTTTAAAGAAACCATGTGTTAGTAAGCATGCGATACATTTATTTCCGTAGACAACCAAAATCTAAATTAGGAAGAGCTCTTCAAGATGTCTCTGAATAGTGCCTTACAATATTTCAAGATGTGTTGGCCCTCAACATGCTCTGGAGGACTCTTGGGCACCCCCTTGGTGGAAAACTCAACATGGTTCTGCAAACCACTTACAACAATTTCTCCAGCTACTCATGGGAGGACTGTGGTTTAGGAACCTCTACTTTGGAGACATATTCAACCTCCCCTAACCCAAGATCACAGCGCAACTGAGCAAGACTGGAAGAATCAGAATAATTTAGTATCTCATCACCTGAGAGCTGGCCAGAAATCCTCCTTGTACTTTCTGTAATATTGTCTGTTCTGCTTAAGGATTTTAAGGTAAATAGTTTATGAATGTTACTTTTCAGAGGTTTTTTTTTTTAGGCAAAACAATCTACAGACCAGCCTCTAAATGATGCTACTCATGGAGGACCCCAGGTTCCAGTATAAGCTGGGGAATGACCTATTAGAGAGCAGCGTAGGGGAAAGGGACCTGGGGGTCCTGGGGACAGCAGGGTGACCATGAGCCAGCACTGGGCCCTTGTGGCCAGGAAGCCAATGGTACCTGGGGTGGGTTAGAAGGGGGTGGTCAGTAGGTCAGAGAGGTTCTCCTGCCCCTCTGCTCTGCCCTGGGGAGACCACACCTGGAATCTTGTGTCCAGTTGTGGCCCCTCAGTTCCAGCAGGACAGGGAACTGCTGCAGAGAGTCCAGCGCAGCCACCAAGATGCTGCAGGGAGTGGAGCATCTCCCGTGTGAGGAAAGGCTGAGGGAGCTGGGGCTCTGGAGCTGGACAAGAGGACACTGAGGGGGGACTCATTCCTGGGGATCAATATGGAAAGGGGGAGTGTCAGGAGGATGGAGCCAGGCTCTTCTGGTGACAACCAGTGACAGGACAAGGGGCAATGGGTGCAAACTGGAACACAGGAGGTTCCACTTGAATTTGAGGAGAAACTTCTTCTCAGTGAGGGTGGCAGAGCCTGGCCCAGGCTGCCCAGGGGGGTTGTGGAGTCTCCTTCTGTGCAGACATTCCAACCCGCCTGGACACCTTCCTGTGTAACCTCAGCTGGGTGTTCCTGCTCCATGGGGGGATTGCACTGGATGAGTTTTCCAGGTTCCTTTCAATACCTGACATTCTGGAGTTCTGTGACTCTACAACCGAAAAGGAGCATGTGGGAGCCTGGCTTAGTTAGCGCCCACTTTTCTCAGGTCATTCCAGTCCTTGTGGTCCTTTGGGAGGGCAACAAGCCAGTATATTGGACCATTTGTATTTCGCATCCTGTCGAACTATTTGTGCATTCTTGAAATCGACTGCATTGCCATCCCATAATAACCAGTGAGATGTAAGAGTTAAAAAAGTCTCCTTCCATCACCAGCAATATCACAGGTGGAGGAATGAGAAAAGAACAGATTTGCGAGTAACACATTTGGCAAGCAAAAGATAAATGCCTTGGCTGAGCTAAACCGTGGCTGTTATTTGACCACTGGTAGGGTTGAAAACAACTTTAACGTTACTGTGTTTGAACGAAAATGTCCAAATGGTTCCAATAATTCGTCTAAGAGATAATAAATGGGGCCAAGTCTTCTCAGGAGAGGCGACAGTGCTCTGTAGAAAACTAAATTGGATATAATTAGCTGTGAACATAATGGTAAACAAACTCTAGCTCAGCCTTCCTGTTGCTTAATACTGTTATAATTCCTGTCTAGGCGCGCAGCAGCTGGACCAGCATCCTACATGAACCATCTTCATCCAAAGCTAAAAAGTTCTGAATCCAAGACAACTTGTCAGCAAAGCACATGGCAGCAGGGCCCCTGGGGTGGCACCGCACAGCTCTGAGCTTGGTGTCACCGCAGAGCCCCTGTCACACAGTCTCTCACTCCTGGAGGTCACAACTTCAGCTGGAGAAGAGAAGCTCCGGGGAGACCTCAGTGCGGCTTTTCTGGACTTAAAAGGGGCTTATAACAAAGTTGGGGACAGACTTTTGAGCAGGGCCTGTTGCAATAGGACAAGGGGTGATGGTTTAAATGAAAGGAGGGAGATTCAGGCTGGAGATGAGGCAGGAATTGTTGTCCCTGAGGGTGGTGAGAGCCTGGCCCAGGTTGGCCAGAGAGGTGGTGGCTGAACCATCCCTGGAGACATCCCAGGCCAGGCTGGACGGGGCTCTGAGCACCCTGAGCTGGTGAAGATGTCCCTGCTCATGGATGAGCTGGGAAGGTCCCTCCAACCCAAACCATTCCATGATTCTATGACGGCTGCCATGGCAATGAGGGTTTTGCCCCATCCAGAGGGTCTGGATTTGCCGACACCTGCGGGCGACACGCGATTTCCAGGGTTGGGAAGAAAGGAGGCTCAGAAGAAACAACGCGCATCTGCACAACTCTTAATTGCTGTGTTGACGGGCTCTTCAAAGAGAAGAGCTATTCTTGTAAAGGATTGTTCAATTTGCAGATGCAACACATTTTGAAGAACCTATTGGGCCAAGATTCTTTTCACACACAAAGATTAACACCTGTTCCAATTCAGCTGCCTTTCATTTTTTTTCCTACAAGAAAATCAGACATAAAATTGTTGGTCGTAGGTGCAGGGACACGAGTTATAATGGAAACTATTTTCAGAAAATATCCAGTATAAAATAAAAGCATGAAAACACAGAAGTGTTAAATTTCACACTGTCCAAAACAAAATGTTTCATTTGAGATTCCAGCTTTTCTATACTTTCTTTTTTTTTTTTTTTTACAAATTCTGCATCTATTTTGAACAGAAATAGAAAAATTGAGGCTTTTTGTTTTGCAAATGTCAGCAGAAAACACCGTAACTTGCTCAATCTTTTTGATTTCATTCTGGATGATCCACTACTGACTTTTAAGTTGACGGTATTATTTCAAATGCTTTGCTCAACCTAAATACAAGGCTTTCAGGGGAAAATGAATAGTCTAAAAAGATCATATAGCTTTCAAAATAAAATCTTGTCTCATTCTTTCCCCTGAAAATGTTGCTTCTGTCTCCTCCAACCTGTTTTCAGTGCAGGAGTGTCCCAGAGCCCTCTGCCCACCCATCCAGCTGCCCAACACAAGGCAGCTCGCATACAGAAGCACTTTATAAACATTATCACAGCGAGAAGGTAAAGCTGGCTCAGTATAGTTGTATCAGAGCATCCTGTGCTGGTACGGCCACGTGGTTTCCACATCCAGCATCTCATATGAACAAGCTCCTGTCTGTCTGAGCACACTGGTGTGGCACAGATCCACCCAAAAACCTCATAGTATGATGTGTTATGTGGAGGAAAAAGTCCATATCACTTAAATAAATTAAATAAAAACGGTATAAATCTTTAAAATTCCAGCTCCCGCCTCTTCCTCCTTCTTGACATAATAAATTGCCGTTTGCAGAGGATGTGGAGTTAAAGATCTCAGAGAACAGTGCTTTTGGTATATAGTGAATGTTAATCTATTCCTTTCCTAACACATCGGTGTCTGTGCATTTGAAATGAACTGTATTAAATATTGATTTCCTATAGCTCCCGCTGTGCCTGAAGGTTGCTGTGTCCTGCGGTGATTCACAAGTGTGACAACAGCACGTTCTGGTGACAGCACGTTCTGGTGATATCACATCCCTTACACCCGATGCCCACACTCGTATTCTCCCATCACGATCAGGTGTTGGGAAGGGGACACGCTGCAGCGGTCAGAGGCTCTCCCAGGGAATCCAAGGGCTCTAACTCATAATAAAATAGGTTTCGAACCCATTATTGCCACCACCTTAAGCAGTTCAGCTCCCTCATCTGTTCCGTGAGCTCTTTCCATCTGTACAATGGGAACACAAATAATGAATGAGCCATCGCTTCTGGTTGCACAGTCGCCAGCCTCAACAGTGAAGGGGAGTTAATATTATTCCAGAACTTTCCACATTGTTAGCAGAATAGTTTTTTAGAATAAAATCTTGAACAGTCTTTACATAGGCACAGCTTTGCTCTCATTGTCTCAGCACTTTGGGGGATCTCGGGCAGCCTTTGCATTGCTGGTTGTACAAACTCCCCGGGTTAGGGATGCTCACCCGCCCCCCCGGCCTCTCCTGCAGATCTGGCACCAAGAGCCGAATCAGCAGCCGAGCAGGTAAGTTCTATGGGTAGAGAATAAACCTGCACTGCGTAATTCTGGTACTTACAACAACTTTGCCATCTGCAACTGCCTGAAAGGAGGTTGGAGCACGGAGGGGTCGGGCTCTGCTCCCAAGTAGCAAGTGACAGGATGAGAGGAAACGGCCTCAAGTTGCGCCAGGGGAGGTTGAGGTTGGATGTGGGGAACAATTTCTTCCCCAAAGGGCTGTGGGGCATTGGAACAGGCTGCCCAGGGCAGTGCTGGAGTCACCATCCCTGGAGGGGTTTAAAAGGCGTTTAGACAACATTCTCAGAGACGTGGATTAGTTGTAGAGGTCGGTTATGGTTGGACTCGGTGATCCTGAGGGTCTCTTCCAACTGAAATGATTCTATGACTCCATAATTTACTGCAGGACATCCTCTGCCAGCCCCGTGCTGCTCAAACGCCTCAGACAATGCGGATGTATCACCCCAGGCTGCCTGTGAACGGGCATCGTACGCGTTATTGCTCGAGAAGTTAGTCTCAAACTGTATCTAATCTAATGGAAATGGAGGCAGGACGAGACGTTGCACTTTATTTATTGACTAATTTCAGCCTCTTTCCTTGATCATTACCCAAACTGTTCCTTCCTTTAAATCAATTGAAATTGCTCTCTCATTGCAAACTGGAACCGATGCAATTCTCTTTGCCTATTCATCTAGCTTTCAAGATTAAAAAAAAAATGTAAAGGAGAAAAAAAAACCAACAAAAAAAGCAGGGTAAAGTGGTAAGGGGTTCGTGCATATATAGGAAATAACGTGCCTTTGGTTTAAGCCGAGTGTCCCCACGCTGTGTGCAGCCCCTGCCGAGGGGGGACGTCCCACGGCTGCGCCCACTGTGGGTGGGAGAGCAGCCCAAAAGTCACTTCCACTCCTTCTTCCCCACATTAAAGCTGAATTGAAGCTGATGTCTGAGGGAGAAGTTCTGCTGCTGACAGGTTATCGTCACCTTCAAAGGGAGAAGGGAGGAACTGAAGAGTGTGACGCTTCTGTGGCTCAGGGTATGAGCCTTTCTAGTCTGACAATGCAGCGCATGGTCTGCAAGTCTCACAGCAGAGAAATGAAAAGTGGAATGTGTTGGCTGGGAATGAAAGCAGGAGTGTTCCTAAAGGCCCGTTCTCTGGGGGTCTTAATGCAAAGCAAACACCAGAACCTCCCTACCTACTGTCCATGTACAGAACGCACACAGACCTATGGTCACCATGAAATATTATCACAAATAGAGCTGTACTAAGAAAATGAGTTGGTCATTTCCTCCCCTTCTGGCCCACCCTGCTTGGGTATCCACTGGGATTTGGGGATGAATAGAATCCTCTGGCAAAGCATCTTTCTCGCCCATCGTCCCTTTGCATCAAGCTAAAGGTCCATCTAGAAAGGTTCAAATCCACTTGGCGGTTTTGTGCTGCTCTCGAGTTTCTCCTTTCAGCAGGATTTCAAGCCCTGCTCAATGGCTCAGTCGGCTCCGAGGACAGGGGCCGAGATCACTGACTTATGTTCGCGTTGGTGGCTGATATTCGCGGCAAGAGAAAGGAGCTGCCATAAAACACCCGTATAGCTCCGGATTTACAGCAGCGCGAGCTCTGCTTTCCTTGGGCGCTCAGCACAGAGCGTCTGGCTTCGGAGAGTCGGGTATAAATCAGTGCAGAAAACACCTTCACTGGGAGAGCAGGGGGAAACATTTCAGCGCACGGACATAGTGAAACGCAGCGTCGTTTCCCACCCAGGTGTTAACACAGGGCATGATGGAGCCCCCAGGAAATTGCATTCAAAATATTTCCGAAGGGCAAATGCTCATAGATAAGCTTTGGTCCTGGTTTTGTTAAAAACAAGTTTCTCTTTCAGTGATTTTGCCTGTCAGCTAAAGCCTTCATATTAACTGCATTTTCCTGGAGAACCAGACACATGTTTTGGTAAACCTAGCAATGGAATGCAAACTTATTGATAAGCACGGATGGACATCTCGCCAGAGGGGCAACGAGAAACAAGTGACCAAGAAACTGACCAACTGTGTATAACATCCCATTCACGTGAATACTTCATATAAAAGTGGGAGATCACGAGGATCTCGTCCCTTTTGCCTTGCTTTTTCCCTTCTGCTTATGGCGACATTAGGAGAGGACCTTGCCAGTCATCCCTGTGAACTGAGGCCCAGTGAGAGACTGAATCCAGCTCCGCTTGGCTGCAGAGTCCAGTCCAGGACTTCGGGTGCCGGCTCTGCAGTTGCTGAGACTTTCAAGATTGGTTTTGTATATTTTGTATTATTTTCTCTATTCTTATCGGTAGCATTAGTAAAACATCTTTAATTTTTTTCCAACTCTCTTCTCTCTGTCCTTCTTTCCCTCCCGATGGCCTGTCCTGAGTGGGAAGGGGGGAGAGGGAGGGGCAAAAGGGGGAAGTGGGGGGGAGAGGGGGTTAACAATACATCTGCCAGGGTTTTATTGTCACCCCGCAATCTAAACCCTCAATTGCTTTATACTGTCAAGCTTCACATCAGACGAGATACTGGCCATTCCTTTGCAGTGGAGCTACAGAAACCCCACTCCGCACATGCAGAAACCTCAGCCCAGACCTCCACACCATTTTCTGAACAAATCTGCCATGCACATCTTCAACTCTTTCCCATTTCTAAATTCTCATACGGATTTAGGAGAAACACTCTTACACCTGATTTTCTCACTGTTAGAGCCACAGAGTTAGAGCCGAAGCACCAAAGATGGTGTCGGCTTCCCATTAATTCAGTATAAATCATTCATTTCTTCAATTTTCTTTAAAAAAGAGCCCATTTAAAGCGGATTATTCGGAATTGTTATTTGAAAAACCTGATTTGGGGTTGTCTCTAAAGCAAATCATGCGCCTGTTCCTGGCAGGCTGCCAGGGCTAAATTAGCTTGATACATTTAATGCAAGTGCAAGCTAATAGGCAGCCTGGTCTTCTGTGGAAACTATGCAATCTTTTACATGTTTAATCAAGAAGCAAAATTAGGAGTTAAAAATCCATTGTTTCCAGCATTGTTTTTCTTCTAAGCAAGCAAGTAAAAATTTCAAATCCCTTTTGCCAGGGCAGCACTTTCTGTGATGTGAAGGCATCTTTTTGATGGTCAAGAGGATACGGTGCTGGAGAATCAAACTACACTGAGTCGTGTCTCCTCCTGCAGCGACATAACAAAGCAATAGCATAGATAATATCAGACATCCAACCCTGCTCTAACACATTTCAAATGTTTGCTGAAGGCCACGGGAAGCTTCGTCCTTTTAGAAAACATATTAGCCACACGTGAGCCTCAGTACATCCCATATGGAACCTCAACAGAGCGGCGCAAATGTTTCTCAGTCAAGAAGAAAATACAGGAATATCTCCTAGTAAAAACAGAAGCACGGGAACAATATATATCCAATAAACTGCATTTGGACTATGGTGGGTAATGTTTGAGTGAGATTCACCAGGCAAGACATCTGCAGGGGTCCCTCAGGGTGTGTAAGGTGACCCAACTAGTAGCTGAGGGAAAGGCTGTGAGTGTTGTGTACTTGACTTCAGTAAAGCCTTTGACACCGTGTCCCACAGCATCTCCTGGAGAAGCTGCAGCTCGTGCCCTGGATGGTGTATCTGCGATGGGTAAAGAACTGGCTGGAGGCCCAGGCCCAAAGAGTTGTGGTGAATGGAGCCACATCCAGTTGGTGGCCGGTCATGAGTTGTGTCCCCAGGGTGGCCAAGAGGCCACCAGCATCCTGGCTTGGGTCAGGTATAGTGTGGCCTGAAGGACTAGAGAAGTGATTGTGCCGCTGTACTCGGCACTGATGAGGCCAAACCTTGAATCCTGTGTTCAGTTTTGGGCCCCTCATCATAAGAAGGACATTGAAATAGTGGAGAGAGTGCAGAGGAGGGAACGGAGCTGGTGAGGGGCTGGAGCACAAGTGTGATGGGAGCGGCTGAGGGACCTGGGGGGTTCAGCTGGAGAACAGGAGCTGAGGGGAGACCTTCTGATCTCTGAACTGCCTGAAAGGAGCTTGAAGCCAGGGGGGTCGGGCTCTGCTCCCCAGGAACAAGCGCCAGGAGCAGAGGAAACGGCCTCAAGTTGCACCAGGGGAGGTTGAGGTTGGATGTGGGGAACAATTTCTTCCCCAAAGGGCTGTGGGGCATTGGAACAGGCTGCCCAGGGCAGTGCTGGAGTCACCATCCCCGGAGGGTTGGACAGACGGACATGAGGTTCTTAGGGACATAGGTTAGTGCTGGAGTTGGGTTATGGTTGGACTTGATGATGCTGAGGGTCTCTTCCAACTGAAACGATTCTATAATTCTAATGATTCTACCCTCATCCTCTACAGTGCTCTGGTAACCTGCCAGCAAACAGGCTGGGCTCCCACAGGAGCTCACGAGTCACTGGCTGCAGCTTGAAATCCGCTCTCCAGGGCTTTCGAGTTCACATGGCTGTGGGCAGAACTGGTAAACACAAGCTAAAAACCATCCCCGCCACTGAGCAGCAATGAAATGTGGCTTTGCAGTGTGCAGGAACGTCATCCTCTCCCCTCGTGATGCCCCCTAAGCAGAAACCTGCTGCACAGCCCCTTTCATGCCGGGGATCTTCCTCCCCCTTTAAACTGCAACATGCTCACAAGATCACAGTGTGGGGAGACATGAGACCGTGCAGGAACGTGCCCTTGGGAAGGATTCACTAGAGCTTTACAGACAACGAGTTCTGGAAGGCACTTCCAGAGAAGGATGTTGTCTCCTGAGATCTATTACGAAGAGGATGCCAGGCAGCCTTCAGCAGACAGATGCTCTCTCTTCCCCTTGCACAATGTGTAAAAAAATCCCCAAATCCCACCTTGTCACAGCTAGAAGTTCTTCTGGCATGCTGCTAAATTAACATAGCATTATTTTGCTGGGAAGGTGCTGGAGATGGGTTGTTGGTGCTGCAGGTGTGGATGTGACAGGCAGCAGTGCGGCCGGGCCGGGCGCAGAGCTCTCCCATGGGCTGGGGGGAAGGACACACAGACCTTCCCTTTCTAAGACCAAGCACAAAGTTTTCCATTTGGGAAACACCTCGAACTCTCGCTTTGCAAAACTCAATTCTGAACAAGCAGTGGGAAGTAAACTCTGAAAAGTACCTGTATTTCCTATGATGACTTAGTTTCAGCTTTCCTTACCACTCAGGAAGGGGAAGAATTTCATATCCAAAGCTGATTCGATAGAACCATCTGCCCTGGCTAATATGACACTGGCAAAGGGGAATTCTTCACAACTAATTTATTTTCTCTTTTTATCACAGCAACCGAAATGAAATGTGTCAGTACAAACCTGCTCTGCTTAGCAGGAATAATGTCAAAAAGAGCAAACACTGACAATGTATGGAAAATCCTTTTTACCCCAGGGTAGACTTCAATATTATGTATTGTCCCAACAGCATCTGCAGACGCTGTATTATGGCTATAATTTCAGAGAAAATACAATTAACAGTCAAAGGAATTGTTTCATGCCAGAAGGCAAATAGATTTTCTAAGCCTCCCAGCAAACCTCCACGGTTCTGAGTAGCTTGTGTTAGAGAACAACCTCAGTCGATGTGTAAGTCACAGATGCCCTGGGTGCCTTTGCTTTCTTCAAGTTTTCTCTGATTTCACTTACGCATTGGATACTTCCAAGAGCTTCCTGAGCTGAATGCAATCCTCCCTCATCACTTACGGTTTCCAGCTCCTTGAAGTGGGAGAAGAGCTGATTCAGTGGGTTTCAAAATGCCGTGTTTGACACCGGGGAGGATGATACACAGACAGGTCAAACCCCGGAGCCGCCAAGTTCCACCTTCAAGTAAAGGACTCCTCTGAAAGCCACGGCTCAGACCGTGCTTCCAAATAAACATCGTACAAGACATCCAGGTTTTAAAGAGTTTTCACGATAAACTGAGACAAGAGAGTTTGCAGAGACACGAAGGGTGGGATTCACCTCATTTAACATTAGACGTGTAATTGTTAAAAGTCTCCATCGATGCAAATCCTCCATCCCCAGCACACACACGCGCTTTGGGGCCTGCGGAGAGCTGGGGAGCAGCAGACGGCTGTTCGGCTCCCGGTGTCTGTTTTGCGATGGGCTGTGCTACCCCAGGCCGTGCTTGTCTCCTTTGACTAAAGAGGAGCTGAAGTTATTGTCTTAGACATCTGCTCAGCATCCAGATCCAAGGTGACTCCAGCTTGGAGCAACTTGCTCCTGGGTCTATTGCAGGGCAACACAACGGCCAAGTTTTGAGCTATTCCTCTGTCATATCGTGCTTGAACCGTGACAGCATCCTTCTCCACAGGCAGGGACATCAACCCCTTCACTGCCGGGCCGCTGTGACTCAGCAGTGGGGGATGTGCCAAACCACCTTTAAAGGTCAAGAAGATCCTCTTTGCCAAGGCTGAAAACAGCAGCTTGGCCCTTTCATCTGTCAGCTCCGGTTTATATCAGCTGTCAATTGCTGGCATCCCATCCTGAAATAACTCACTTCACCTCTGCTTCCAGGCTGGCAGCCCATCAGGCTGTTCCTACCCTGTCACCTCCTGTTCCCCCGTGTCACATCATGGGGCTGGTGTGACATGACAGGCTGGGACACACGGAGCCAGGGAAGCCGTAATCACGCTCCAACAGAGAGAAAGAGAGGACAGGATGGGTCACGAGTGCAATTAAACAGACCACATTCGATCAGCACTCTAAACCCACAATGGATGTGTTTCCTTTCAGCCTTGGGCAAAGGATTTCACAATACCTGATCAGCTGGTTCTTTACAACTCCCAAAGGCACCTTGTTCCACTCTCGCACTGATCATCAGAAGTCAAAGAGAGCAGATTCCCTCGGTTGGTCTGTTTGGACAGAGCTGCAAGGAACAGGATCCCTCAGCCCTCCAGAATGTCTGTATCACCAGAGACTTCAAGAATGAACAACTTTATTCAGCATATTAGGGCACTGCCTTAACCCCTTCCCTAAAAACCAGTGGGGTAGGAGCACAAAGAGGTGGCCAAACTCCGGAACAGATCCACCCTGGTTTACTGCAGCAGAAAGGGGCAGTTTACATGTCCTGGGCTGATCAAGAAACCTCAAGTTTGTTGCTAAATAACAGCGTGGATGGACCTAAAAGCTATAGAACCCTATTTCCCTCCCATGCCCCTAAAAGAATGATCCTCTTCCTTATCTTCCTGAGCTTATTTTTTAAAATATCTTGTCTTTGGCAACAGATCAGAGTCAATTGGTGACAAAGAGCTGCAGGATGGAGCTTCCTTCGCAGGATGGTCCCTGGGAGAGGGAGGGAGCACTGGTCCCTGCAGGGTATGGGGTATTTCATAGACTCATAGAGTCAAAGAATCATTTCAGTTGGAAGAGACCCTCAGCATCATCAAGTCCAACCATAACCCACCCTGGCACTACCCCATGTCCTGAGAACCTCATTTCCGTCTGTCCAACCCTCCAGGGATGGTGACTCCAGCACTGCCCTGGGCAGCCTGTTCCAATGCCCCACAGCCCTTTGGGGAAGAAATTGTTCCCCACATCCAACCTCAGCCTCCCCTGGCGCAACTTGAGGCCGTTTCCTCTGCTCCTGGTGCTTGTTCCTGGGGAGCAGAGCCCGACCCCCCTGGCTCCAAGCTCCTTTCAGGCAGTTCAGAGATCAGAAGGTCTCCCCTCAGCTCCTGTTCTCCAGCTGAACCCCCCAGCTCCCTCAGCCCCTCACCAGCAGAGCACATCGGCACGTTGCCGTGGGCCAGAACTGCCCCTCAGTTAAGGACATCACCTCCATCTCCAGCATCTGCCCTGCAATACGCAGCTGGAGCTCCCCACCCCAAAGTGGCACATCAGGGGTTTTCCCACCTCTCCTGTTTCAGCTACAGGCTCTGCTTATTGCCAGGGCGCATCTCTCCTTCTGTTGCATTGTGAGCTGGTACATTCAGCCACAGCAGGGAGAAAAGGTGTTTGAAGGTGCTTCATTTCCCTGCTGTGATGCGGGACTGACAGCACTGTTCAGCCTCACAGAGCGGCTGTGAGTACCAGCGCTAAAGAGATTAAATTGGTGGAGGCCATCCAGGGCCGGCAGGCAGGCAGGGATGCTCTCCTTCCAGCCTGTTCCTGCCGAAATAACCAGTCTGGGGCTGTGCAATGATGTCTCCCTTCTGTGTGATCAGCGATTGTGTCTCTTGTCATCTGCTCTGACAGGTTGTAGCAGGAAGAGAACATCAATCTGTTTCTTCAGGTTAATGGCTTTCTCTGTTCTACCTTATCAGGTGTCTTCGACCACCTTCTCCTCGAATGGATGATACATTTCCAGCCAGCGCTCACGTGTTAATGAAATCAGAGATGGAAGGAAAGCACGCACGGCCCTGCCCGTAGCCCCCTGCCCTACCAGCCCGTTTAATTGAACCGCAGCTTCAACGTTTTGTTTCCAAACGCGCTCGCTCTGGGCCAAGAACTACCCCTGCAGCTGACCAGAGGATGCTTTACGCCATTTTTGAAAGGACATTGATTTCAGAGCTGTGGCTGCCTATGGACCACACCAGTCCCACACCAAGCCTTGCTGGTGGAGCGTGTCATGCTGAAAAGGTGGCTGAGCTTTAATGTCACAACCCGGATGATGATGGACATGGCATTCCAGAGCCAGCGAGCTCATGACTGAATGAGCTGTGCACAAATGAGAGCAAGCTGGAGGCATCTCAGTGTAAATCCCCTGCAGTCACTGGAGTTATAATCTTTAGTGCTTTTAGTGTTTCTGCAGCCCTGCACATCCCGGCTCCGTGTGGGAGCTTGAGTGCACCTTGCTCAGGGATGCTACTGCTTTATTCTGTACATTAATTACCAGGCCTGTGGCCTGGATGGGAAGGGAGCGTGGCCTGAGTGTAATCAAGGCCCAGAGAGATAGTGACAACAGGAACATGTTTCATGCCCCAAGCTGGCAGTGGGAAAGCCGAATGGATTAAGCTATTGGTGAGACAGGGCAGGATGGGAGGACAGAGCGCGCCCAGAGAAATGGAGTGAACTGGGCCGAGCTGGTGCAGACAGGGAGCCCCTTGAACTCTGTACAAGCCCTTCACATAGCGCTGTGGAGGAATCACTGCTATTCCCTAAGTATTACCTCTACTTCTGGACTCTACTTCTTCTTACAAAAAGGCTTTGAAAAACCATCCTAACTGAAACAATTACCTAAAGTAAAAAGCTACTAAATAACCGGGCAGCATTTAGAAAAGAGCGTTTGATGTTGAAAATATCCACAACCACCAGAAGCTGGCGGCTCGTGCAGCTTTCCCGCTGAGAGCGGACACAGATTCTAATGCAAGCTGGTCAAATCAATCGTTGTTTGGTCAAACACCTGTTTGGTCCATGACTTCCATCCTCTCGTAATGTAACATCTGCAGCAGGACCTCTCGGCTGGATAACCCAACACGGTAGAGGATAACGTGGGGAACGTGAGAGAGCTGGCTCTGCTTAACCATTTAACTTCTGTACAAGAACACTGAGATGGGTTTTGTCGCACAGCTTAGGAAAAACTTCAACTTTTGCAGGGCAAACCAGCAATTCCTGCAGGGAGATGTGTCTCAGCGGTGCTGGGGAGTGGGGAAGAATCAGCTCCTTCACCTCTTCCTAATGCAGCCCAGGATGCTGTTGGCATCTGCTGCAGGTCAGAGTCTGGGTCCCGCTCAGCTCGGGGTCCCCCAGGACTGCAGCCCAACTGCCGCTGAGCACCGGGACAAATGATGGCTCAGAAATGCCATTTTGATGGAACTTCCACATTTACACTTCAAAAAAACCCACGAGCTCAGCACAGCACAAAAGGGTATAATTAGCATTTCAGAAAATAATAAATGTTAATTTGACGTTGTGCGTTATGGCTCTGACAGCTCCCGGGCTCCTGTGAAATGAGTGTCAAAGAGACATTATGAACAAATACTGAAGTGTTTGTTTGTCTTCTTTTTATACTGAAGAGAAGGATAGGGGAGCAATGAGTGGAAAAAGCGACTGTTAAAGGAGGAAGCAAAGTTGTTACGAAGCACTTTGTGATTTCCAGAGCGAGCGAGTGTGGGAATAGTTCTTATTTTGCTAAAGCCCTTGCTGAACAGACGGGATCACGCACACCCAGAGGTGACGCCCCGGCAGGCGCTGAGATCCTCATTTGTTCCTTCAAACCCCCTCCTAAGAACAACCGAAGCCTTTTTGGCTTTATCACTCCAGAAATCAAAATAATCCAGAGTTTGGGATTGATAACAAATGTCTATAAGGGAAATCATTGAGTTTTCCCAACCTGATCTCCATCCCAGGAAAGACAGTGCGTGGCACCAAAAGCAAACACATTGACCTGAGCCTAAACATTTCAGATTGAATCAGTTCCAATGGGTCCAGTTCGGCACAGATGGAAAATGAGCCTTGCAATACAGAACAAGCAGAAGTAGTCAATAAATACTTAATTTCTGTATCGGGAAATAATTTGGGTGATGTATTCATATCCTACGAGGATAATGAAATGCTTCACTTTCCAATGGCCCTAAGCAATATTTGATTGCACGGAAAGAATTCAATATAATTAAAGAGGATGTTAAACAACAAATATTCTAGTCAAACATTTTAAAACCTGCAGCTCGAGATCATTTACCTGCAGGATTATTAAGAGAAGCATTTCAAGAATGTTCCAGAACTGGTTACAATTTTTGAGAGATAGTGTATGCATGATATCTGATTCAGGCATAAGACACTTTAAACTTGGATTTTCAGTCTCCTACGGGAATGCCCTGATCAGCAGATGCTCGGCTCTCGTCTCACGATGCTGACTCAGTCTTTCTGCCTGCTTAGCGCTTTTTTTTCCGTCTCTCTCCTCCTTTCCTCCCTCACCCAAACAGATTTCTAAAGGCCTTGGTGTCTCAGACAGAAAAGGCGACGGTTATCAAACCTGCCCCTCTTCTTTTGGTCAGGTCCTTGCACCAACCAGGCGGCCAAGGGGAAGAGCCGGGGATGCGGTGGATGCAGCAGCTCAGCCAAAAATCAACCCCAGCCCTGCATGAGCGAGATGGGGGTGAACTGGCCTCTCTGGATCCTTCTCCAGACCCCCCTGCCCTATATCTGATCTCTCTGGCCTCTCTGGATCCTTCTCCAGACCCTCCTGCCCTATATCTGATCTCTCTGGCCTCTCTGGATCCTTCTCCAGACCCCCCTGCCCTATATCTGATCTCTCTGGCCTCTCTGGATCCTTCTCCAGACCCCCCTACCCTATATCTGATCTCTCTGGCCTCTCTGGATCCTTCTCCAGACCCCCCTGCCCTATATCTGATCTCCCCACAGAGCCCCCCCGGCTTGATTCTTACTGCACGGAATCTTTTCTTGCCTGGGTATCACCCACCAGCACGTTTCAATAACCTCCTGCCTTCCTTCAATTCAGGCCCTCAGTGAGTAATTTATTAACCAACTGAGAGACAGTTCAGGTGACCTAGATGAACTTCATTAACATAGTACAAATAATTCAAGATTCCTAAGAAAAGAAATGGGCCTCGGAAACACTAATTTTGGTTCCTGAGCAGCTTTGGTGTAGCTGCCACATGGGGTCACTCACTGAGTTGTGTGACGCACAGCTCGGACATCTCAGCTTAGGAATAAGGCAAACAGGGGCTTTGGCACCTCCTCGGGTCTAAAATAATAATTAAAGAGTCCCAAATATTAAAATTAAAGAGCTCTCATTCTCCAGCTCCCCCTGCTCGATGTTCCTTATATATATAGATGTTTAGGTCCCTATAGCACTGTGACCCTCATGCTCTCAATGAGCTGGTAACTCTGGTACATGAAGCCAAAGACTAAAGCATTTCTTCCAGTTCTCATACCTATATATATATATATATATATATATACACATATAATGAGGAAAGCGTAACTTCAGTTGTTTTTCTCTAGTTCTAAGAGAGAAAAGAAATATAATAAAAAGAAAAGCAAATCCTTCTTCAAAACAGAAAGGAAAACGGGAGTAATTCATAGATTAACAGGGGAACCTATAAAATATCCCTCCCAAATATACGAATGCTACTCAGGCACAAATTAAATACTTTATACCGATGATTTTGAGGCGCTAAGTTTCACTTTTGAACATTCCGAAAAGCTTTTCCCTATTGATGTAACCCACGTGTCAAAGCAAAAAGCTCTTTTGAACAGAAAACTTGAACTTTGCTTTGAGAACGCTGTAGATATTATTATTATTATTACTACTTTTTACTCTTCTCTCTGGCGAAAGAGAAGAATGACCTTTGACTTTGAAAGTGATAACCGTGATGCGCTTTTATTTTCAGCGCCCAAAGATCTAATTGACAAAGTTCAGGGCACCCGAACTACATCTCCCCCGTTAGTCTGTTCCAGCTGGGTTAATCAGCCTGACTTTTAGAAAGGTGGGATTTAATTCCATTAAGGGCTTTGTCTGGCTCTCAGTAATGGGGTTAATGAGAATATCACACTCCAGTTCACCAGAGATCTTCTCTGACAGAGCAAATAAAACATTCTGTGTTCCACCGATCTGAACAAATGACATTATAATATTGGGAACGGGGAGGAGCAGGCGCTGGAAAAAGCCCCATCTGGATAGACCTGGTGGAACAAGGTGTTTGGTTTGGGATTTTCCCCACTCTTCAATAGTTAATCCAAAGGGAGGATATTGGAACATTTATTTCCGACACTATTCCATTCCCTTCACAAGCAAAACCCCTGGCTGTCGCTCCTTTTGCTGGGAGGCTTTGTCTGCACTGTTTGAGGATGTTATTCATATTACTTGCATTACAAAGGATTATACTCGTATATTCTTTTGACATTTTGGAAATCTGACTTGAGTTGACAAAATGATACATCAGTGACCACTTTCCCATCTTTCTTCACTTATTTAAGTCAGCTACTACTCAGAAATACTTGTGGAAACCACTATTTAGAGCAGCAAGTTCAAGGTGTCGGTGACATTTTCAAGCATCAGGGGATCAGGCGCCTCTTTGTTCTGACTGCATTAACTATTCCTTGGGGCAGAACGTAGAATTCGCTCAGGCTGTGAAAACCACTTCTCACCCAATTCCTGCGAACTGTTTCTCCAGAGATCACCCAAAGTGACTCTAAAGT
The DNA here is from genome assembly GCF_964273445.1 of Streptopelia decaocto. Taxonomy (NCBI): domain Eukaryota; kingdom Metazoa; phylum Chordata; class Aves; order Columbiformes; family Columbidae; genus Streptopelia; species Streptopelia decaocto. Next base: position 3,421,035 of record NC_138677.1, on the reverse strand, counting down.
CAGCCTGAAGTCAGCCCTGTTCGAGGGAACAGAGTGACTGTCAGCAAGTTTGCTGATGACACCAAGCTGGGAGGAGTGGGTGACACTGGAAGCTGTGCTGCCATCAGAGACCTGGACAGGCTGGAGAGTTGGGCGAGGAAAAAATTAATGAAATAGAACAAGGGCAAGTGCAGAGTCTTCTGGGCAGGAACAACCCCAGGTTCCATTATAAGTTGGGGAATGAGCTATTAGAGAGCAGCGTAGGGGAAAGGGACCTGGGGGTCCTGGGGACAGCAGGGTGACCATGAGCCAGCACTGGGCCCTTGTGGCCAGGAAGCCAATGGTACCTGGGGTGGGTTAGAAGGGGGTGGTCAGTAGGTCAGAGAGGTTCTCCTGCCCCTCTGCTCTGCCCTGGGGAGACCACACCTGGAATCTTGTGTCCAGCTGTGGCCCCTCAGCTCCAGCAGGACAGGGAACTGCTGCAGAGAGTCCAGCGCAGCCACCAAGATGCTGCAGGGAGTGGAGCATCTCCCGTGTGAGGAAAGGCTGAGGGAGCTGGGGCTCTGGAGCTGGACAAGAGGACACTGAGGGGGGACTCATTCCTGGGGATCAATATGGAAAGGGGGAGTGTCAGGAGGATGGAGCCAGGCTCTTCTGGGTGACAACCAGTGACAGGACAAGGGGCAATGGGTACAAACTGGAACACAGGAGGTTCCATTTAAATATGAGAAGAAACAACTTCTCAGTGGGGTTCACAGAACACTGGCCCAGGCTGCCCAGGGGGTTGTGGAGTCTCCTTCTCTGCAGACATTCCAACCCGCCTGGACACCTTCCTGTGTAACCTCATCTGGGTGTTCCTGCTCCATGGGGGGATTGCACTGGATGAGCTTTCCAGGGCCCTTCCAACCCCTGACATTCTGGGATTCTGTGGTTCTGTGAAGTTAAGCTCAGACTAACCAGCAAGGTGAAGGTCTCCAGCCTTTTTTGTTTGGAAAAGATTCTGTCTCAGATGCAGAGGCTCTGCATTGTCTTTAACTCCCAAGCAAAAATTAGGCATCTTTGAAACTATGCTAATTAATTAATAAAGTCCCCATCACATTTCCTTGCGCAGGAAAGCTGGAATAGAATCAGAAATATGTTAATGTGCCATTTGCTAATTTCGCTCTTACTCCATCTGGGGACAGTAAGATCTTCTCCTCTGATATGTTTGCAATGTACTTGTCAGAATTATTAGATCTTGACGAAGATATAAAGTTTCCTGCTTTTTGCAAGTATTTTTTCATTCTTATCCCTGAGTCCTCACATGAGGCAGATCAAGATAAACTGTTTTTTTTTTACCCCACTTAAGCCAAGACCAGTTCAGCTGCTGCTCGTGCTTTATCTTCTCTAGATATCTGGAGTGATTTTTGCCGGTGTTATTTTACTCTCAAGATCTTTTCTTGATCATAATTGGATTCTAAAATTAGGCTGAGAGAGGGACAAATTCAATGTTGTGACTTTAAGGACTGGTCTTTCTAACCACAGGTTGCATTACTGCTACTTATAGAAATAGTATCAGATCGGTACCTAAGCAGAAAGAAATCAAATGGTGAAAGACACTGTTCTGTGACCATTCCATCCTTTATACTGTTCACATGTGCAGAAACAAATTCTGGCCTTGGACAAATTCAGGTCTTAACTAGAATTCCACTAATCCTCACAATCTGAGATTGTCAAAGTCCCAACATTCGGGCTGCGTATCTGTCACGATGTTTTCAGAGATTTCCATACAGTTCCGGCTCCTGTCCTTCAGTTTACTTGGATATGGATTCATATGGATTCATATGGATTCACTTGCATAAATTCGTGTGGATTCACTCATAGCTCAGTCCAGGCTTCCCTTTGCAAGCAGGATGGAGTCACTAATTCGCCTCTAAATCCCTGGAGATGTCCCCGCCTGCAGAGGAGACAATGGAGAGTTGCTTCTGGCTCCAATTTTTCCCTTTCTTGGGGAGGATTAGACAGGGGGAGGCTCATCCCCCACTTCTGCCCGCTCTGTTGAATCCCCAGGGGTTGGAAGTGCCGTGTGTCCCGTGCAGGCGACACTGGATTCAACACAGCTCAGCCACCGACTGGCCACGCGACTTTGGGAAAGCTGTGATAGAATCACAGCATCATTTTGGTTGGAAAAGCTCCTCAAGTTCATCGAGTCCAACCATAACCCACCCCTGGCACTGCCCCATGTCCTGAGAACCTCATGTCCGTCTGTCCAGCCCTCCAGGGATGGTGACTCCAGCACTGCCCTGGGCAGCCTGTTCCAATGCCCCACAGCCCTTTGGGGAAGAAATTGTTCCCCACATCCAACCTCAACCTCTCCTGGTGCAACTGGATGCTCTTCTTTCCCCCATCTCTAAACCAGGGATAATACCATCAGTCTCCTTGCGAAGTGCCTGTCAGCTCTGAAGCAAGACACTAATGTTTGTCCTATTGTAATACTTCAGTATTTATTTATTTTCCTATTTTTGTTCTGTTCACAAAACACTTTCAGCATATTGTAGATCTCTATATCCAACACAGGCTTTAATATTAGAAGGAACTGATACTGATGGGAGCGCTGATATAATTTGTTAGGTTTTTATGTTACACTTTAAAAAAATAAAATGATGTACTCGGAATTGGTGAAGTTATTTTTCAAGGGTTTAGTGGAGTCTAAATGATGCTTTGGCCTTGGTCTTCTCTATGGGTGGCTTTCGCCTGGGGCAAAACAGAATGGCCTGGTTAGTGAGGATATAGATTTCAAATAGTAACTCCTACTGCTTAATGATCACTTCAACTTACGCTCTCATGATACGTAACAGCTATTTCCCTTGAAGGTTTCCAGCCCGGAATTCAGGTTACCTATTACAGCATCGGGAGGGAGAATAAACGCTGAGAGTGCTTAAAAGTAGAGAGGAAATAGCAGCTCATATTGCATTTCCAGCCCTCGGACACCCCGTGTTCCACCCCCATTCAGCGGTTGCTTTGACTGGCAATGGTGTGGGGAGCGTGTCCCTCTGTGCGTCACTATTGCGGTGGGTTTTGCCTTGACAGAAGCGCTAATGGAGCCGCGGGCTTTGCTTTGTCCCACGACAAAAGAGGTTTCTGCCCCTCAACCTACTGAATCAGAACCACTGGGGAGGAAAAGATGGATATTTAAACAACAGACTTTGAAGGGAGTGAAATTTCACCTCTCTTTTCCCTCTAAATCACAGCAGCTTTCAAACTTCTTAATGAACTAAACGCTGACCACTTATCCATTCAACCCCCATCCTTTCACATCTCCACGCGATTCACTGTATTTCTTAAGAGGACGGAAGGAGGGGCAGAAATAAAGCCAAAATAAAGAAAACCATGTTGTTTTGCTAACAATCAAAATACAATTTTGCATTCTGATGCCCCAATCCACAAGCATCAGCAATGGGAAACCTGTCCCCCATCCCCAGGGGGAGCCTCACAGACAAGCTCATTTGGATTTAGATTCAGATTTCTGTCCTTTCTGTTGCTTTCTTCTGATTGCTTTCGATTCAAATAACGAAGGACATGTATTTGGAGGCTGGGAAATTCTCTCTATTGTTTTTAAAGCAACTCTATTTTTTCCTCATTTATTTCTGAGCGTGCCTGGAAATGCTTCAAGAAAATCTGTACAAAAAGCGGCTGCTTCCCACACACATTTGTGATTCTTTCTCTTCCTCCTGCCCTTTGCTGCCACAAAGGAATCCTCAACACACACGTGTATGCTATGATACCATCCTATGATCCTATAATGCTGAGAGCTGGACTTAGAGTCATTTACAGCATCACTTATGCCCACCCAGGCTTTTGCCCACCCAAAATTACGAGGACAACAACTCAGCAGCTCTTGTCAATATTTATCTTTCCTTGGTTATAATTTCTTTTAAAAGTAGTAACTTTTCCTAAGACATTTTTTTCTGCTCTTTCCTCCTAATGCTTGAATTGAATGTCTGATTTTAAGCTATTTAAAGTCCTTCGAAATCACTACGTAAAGCTATATTTCTAAGCGGAACATTTTCAAAAGAATTCAAAATGCTTCATTGCAGAAACATCAAAATAAAATCATTTCAGCTTCTCCAAAAGCAATCCCACTCCCACTCCTGTGTATATTTACAGTAGCCAGAAATATTTACCGAATTTGAGACTAATTCTTCACTGAGTCAAAACAAACGCAGGGGTAGATTTGTTTGCTGCCAAATGGCAAATCTGGTGAATAAACGGTTTTGTCCAACCCCAGTTCCAGGTCACCCGGGCCCTGCTCGGGGGTTCTGAGCGGACAATGAGCCCATTTCAGCGCTCAGGACCCAGGGAGGAAGGTCACACACCCTGCAAGGTTGTGTATTGAGAAGGAAAGGATACAGGGAATATCCATCCTCACAAAGACCGAATCAAACTCAGCGTCTTCAACACAAGGAGTGTAACCACTGTACCATACTCTAAAGAAGAAGAAGAGCAATCACACGATTTGAACGCAGGAATTTGTGCAAGAAGGAAGGAATCACTGTCCACGTTGCCCACGGTTACTCTCATGTCAGCCCTTCAGCTGGAATTTGTCACATCTGGAAACCAAAGGGTATCACGGCGCTCCTGGCTCCACACTCCCCAACCAGCAAGAAAAAGAGTTCAGTTGATTTTTGTTGCGTGGAACAGACATATCCTCAGATACTACAGCAGCGAAGTGTAAATAAGACACAGATAGGTAGATAGAGATGCTCAGTGCTAAAATAAAACAGGCTGAAGAGTTCTATTCAACAGAGAGAAGAGCCAAAGGCGACAGCGAACCTCTGACACAGACCTGCAGGATCAATTCCCTTGAATGATGAGCAAAGGAGGAAGACGAGAGTAAAAGAAAGCAGGGTCTTTCAGATAAGCAGATGAAGCGCTCAGCAGGAGTGTGGGGGACTCTGCAGTGTCCCCGCCAGCCCTCAGTTCCGCGCAGCCGCTCGTCCGGGTGCTGCAGGAGTGTCACGCTGTCCCTGTCCCCTTGGCTTTGCGGGAGGTTTCTGGGGCTGACCCTTTGCTGGTGCTGATAAAAGACAGGACGGTAGTCAGGCCTCTTTTTGCTCTACTTCTAGATATATTTTTCCCCTATTAAAAACATCCTGCTTAGGTAATAGGCTCCAGAAAGAGGAAAAATGTCCCATTAATGAGGAACCAATAGAGACTTTTCAAAGCACCTGACAGGGCTAAAGTCATAAATTCTCTGAATTAACTAGAGTAGAGTTATGGATGCGAGTAGGAACTCAGCCAGGAATGAATTAAAAGAATTCAGCCTCAAATTCATCAATGTCCTGGTTAATATTTTAGCCTCTCGGTAGCCCAGAAATGACGAGGGAGAGAGCAGGATCGACAGCAGTAACAAGGCTGCTCAGCACCCCTGGTGAGTCTTACTGGCAAGGGGACTGGTGAGAGGTGCAGTGGTGTCCAAAGCGCCGTCGCTGCCACCGCTGTCGCCAGCACCCAGACCCCGCCAGCACCCAGTTCTCCTCCAGCACCCAGATCCGGCCAGTCCCCAAAACCTGCCAGCACCCAGTTCTCCTCCAGCACCCAGACCTGGCCAGCACCAAGACCCCGTCAGCACCCAGTTCTCCTCCAGCACCCAGACCCCGTCAGCACCTAGACCCCGTCAGCACCTATACCCCACCAGTACCCAGACCCTGCCAGCACCCAGACCCTGCCAGCACCCAAACCTTGCCAGCACGCAGTTCTCCTCCAGCACCCAGTTCTCCTCCAACACCCAAACCCTGCCAGCACCCAGACTCCACCAACACCCATCACTCCTCCAGCACCCATCCCTCTTCCAGCACCCAGGCCCCTCCAGCACCCATCCCTCCTCCAACACCCAGACCCCTCCAGCACCCAAACCCCTCTGGCGCCCAGACCCCTCCAGCACTCATCCCTCCTCCAGCACCCATCCCCCCTCCAGCACTCAGACCCCACCAGCACCCATCCCTCCTCCAACACCCATCCCTCCTCCAGCACCCAAACCCAACAGCACCCAGACCCCTCCAGCACCCAGACCCCTCCAGCACCCATCCCTCCTCTAGCACCCATCCCTTCTCCAGCACCCAGACCCCTCCAGCACCCAGTTCTCCAGCACCCAGACCCCACCAGTGGGTGCTGCTCCTTGGTCCTTGCTGGAAAAGAAGAGTTTTGGGACTGTTTTGCTCGGAGCCCACAGGAGAAACACAGAAGCCAAGGTAATCGTGCATGTGCGGCGCTGTTCTCCTAAGGTTTGTTTTTATCCCCAAGGAGAACAGGAGGAGATGGATGTCAAACAGTAACAAAGATGTTTTCAAATAGACTCTTAAGAGAAAGGAAAACACTTTGCTGTGGAAGTCGGAAGGTTTTTGTGTACAGTCCAAGCAGGTCAATCGGCCCAGCGCACAACTGCTCCATTTCATTTGTGAAACGGCACTTTGGGCAGGTGGACCAAAATGTTTCATTTCATTTTTTCACCCTGTTAAATCACCCTCATCATTGTTCCTTTAATTGAAATGCAAGCCCATGCTTACACATCCAGGTTTCAACAATAAATTAACCCATCTGTGTTAAAAATGTATGGTATATTTTATGCATTTATTCATGCAACTTAGGAAAATAATGTCAAGCCACTCATGAAAAAATCAAGATGAGGGAATTTCCTCCCAGCCAGTTCAAGTGGGATCCTTCACTCACCGGTGTGGTGGGCCAAAATGGAAATGTTCCCTTGTGAATTAATTATCCGTAGTCTCTTGAAGAGACAAGCAGCTCTAAAGCATGATTTACTGCCCACATTTCCATACTGACCTCAAGAGAAGAAAGAAGACGTGCCTATTTCTTTCAGCTTTCAATTAAGTCCAGACAATTGGTACAGACTAAATCCTACATTCCAGACACCTAAACTGAGATTCAATGCCACCCCTCTCTGGAGACTGTTGCACATCTGTACAGGTCACAGGGCTCCGAGCACAGGAGAAGGGCAAACTCATGGCTTTTTTTTCACATAAATATTCTCAGCTACGTAACCGGACAATTCAACCAGCTCTAATGAACACTTGTCTTGTTTCTTGCTCAAAGAAAGAATGCTGGGGTGGGATGTGCGGCTCAGTAAATTCACACGAAGCTTTGCAGAGAAAAGAATCTGGTTTTTCTTCCAAGTGTTACTAAGTGGCTCATTGCTCTGAAAGCACAACTGACATCCATCCATCCATCCATCCATCCATCCATCCGTCCATCCGTCCATCCATCCTTCCATCCGTCCATCCATTCATCCATCCATCCATCCATCCATCCATCCATCCATCCATCCATCCGTCCATCCATCCTTCCATCCATCCATCCATCCGTCCATCCATCCATCCATCCATCCACCCGTCCGTCCGTCCATCCATCCATCCCATCCCATGGCTGTTCACTAACAGCACACGTCAGAAGGTTCAAAGGAACATCTACGTGATCCCACAAGGTTTCACAGCCCGGGCTCGGCGCAGCTTCCAGGTTTTCACCTCCACTACAAACACCAACATTGTCCGGTGAACCTCACTTTTCAAGAGGTTAAATAGCTATTGAAAACTCCAATTTCCCTTCCAATTCTGCATTCCAGGCAGCAGAACTGGAGCCAGAGCAAGCACAGCCTGACTATCATTAACAGACTCAGGTATCAAGACCAGCAGGATGGACTTAGCCCTGCCTGAATAAACCCCGACAGCACTGTGAGGACACACTTGTCAACAATGCTTGTTAAAGTTTGGGTTTATTCCCAATTATCTTTTTTTTCCCATTCTAATCAATCCTCCCGATTTTGTAGCCAAGACCCTAGAGCTGCCGGCTCTCTGCTTGGTCTAACACCGTAAAGATCAGGTAATGCTGATGTCAGTACTGATGTGTAACATCAGCTGTCCTGCTCTAGGATCCAGCTTTACCTACCTGCTTCCCCGCTCCGAAGAATTATCTATCGACCCTCCTCACGTGTGGTTTGTTTTGTGGCTGCTCTTGAGAACGCTGACAATGACAGACAATGTAATTTCTTCGAGAGGCTTCAAACGCAGACTTAGCAGAGCTGGCACCAGGCATCTGCCCGAGCATATGACTTGTCAGAGCTTCACTGCGGGAGCAACAACATGTGAGTTCAGCTCCTTCCCCCAGCTGGGGATTTCAAACAGGAGGAGGCTATAGCTAGAAAACACGCTCCTCAGACTCTTAAGGAAAACTCCTACTTGCCGGCCAGATCCTGAGGAGTAAATACACACTCAGATATTGCCGAAGTCAATAAGAGACCTAGACTAGACTATTTTAGAAAGAGTTGTGGTTGGGTTTTTAAGGACCAGCAGTGTTGAGCATAAGTCCACAGCCAGTTTCAAAGTTTAAGTTGGTCCTTGTTAAGTTTTGAGACTCTTTTAGTGACTGTACCTGTCGTTAGTCACAGCAATATCAAGGTGCCACCAGTGAGGACAACGTGACAACACGGGATCCCACAGCCCTCAAGGTAAGGTATGAGAATAACAAAATTTGGGGGACAAAGAGAAGAGAGAAGGGAGGGAGTTAAGGATCAAAATCCGTATTTAAGTAGACATATTATTAATTGTCCGGATATAGATTTGTCTTTCAAGTCTGAAAATGTGGCCCTGTAGCATTTTATTTGATGTTTAAGCCGGCTCAATGGGAATTAATTTTCACATACGTAGTGTCACTGTGTATCTCAGGCACAGATAGATTTTTTTATTCCTTTTATTTCTTTATTTTTTGCTAAGAGAACCACAGCAGTGCCTCAAAGCCAAAGGAATGTCAAGGGCCATAAAGAAACCTTGGTTTAAACTCCGCTGCTTCTCCGGGGAACGCGTCTAATCCCGGCTCAGTGACCTCCCCGCGCACGGTACCAAGAGCAACAGCACCAGCTCGCGCTGCTAAGTTTTCACTTCATAATCAGCTTGCACAAAGGATCAAAGAGTGAGCATCCCAGATAGACAGAAAAGCCAATAGATAGAAGAGAATTGATACAGTACTGCACTGAATCCCTGCAAAAAAAAAAATCCCTTCTATTAGATTCTTTTCCTCTAAGGATCTTCCTGGTGATTGATGTTGCTGGCAGCCCTGGGGACAAGAGCTCCCTCTTCTCTTGCAGCAAAAACAACAAGGTGATGGATTTCCCTCTTATTTTGGTGGTAAGGCTCTTCTGTGGCCAGATAAAATGATCACTCGCTTTATTTTACTTGGGAATAGAAGGCTCGGGCAGAGCGGAGTGGACAGCCCACGCACCTTTGCTCCAGGTCTGAATTCCACGTCTGCTGACGACTTTGGCCCCGTAAGAACAAAAGGTGTCACCCAAACGTGTGGCTTCTCCACAGCACAGCCGAAGAGGCTCTTGGGACGAGATCTCAGGGTTTTAGGAGGGGGACAGGAATGCCCCTGAGATGTTTGGAAAATGCCACTGAAGCTAACAGCATTCTGGATGACAAGGAGGGCCAAAACACTTTTTGGGATGCAGGTGTGTCGTACACTGAATATATTGAATGTGCTTTGTGCAAAGAATGGGGAAAACAGGAGATGATGTTAAGCCTCAGGGAGACTCTGAACCTGCGTTTGCACACCAAACAGATCCCACGGCCTCTCTCTTTCCTCTCCTCCCAACCCAAAACTGAGGTACACACATATGTGTCTATTCATGCCATACCAGCTCCGCTTGCAAAAGCACATTCTGTGCATCCCCGAGTCACAACACGGTCACAGGCTGATGCTCAAGGAAATCGATTCCCCCCTGCCTGTCCATTCCCACCACCAGCACCACCAGATCTCCGGGGATCTTGCGCTGCAGGGACCTGGGAAGTGATCCAGTTCAATCCATCATTAGTAACCTGCATTGGTTCTCTGTGCATCCTCACCAGTGCTTGTTGGTACCAAGGAGAGGAGGAACCTCTGTCGTGGAAACAGGGGTAAGAAGGAGCTTTTGGGGCTGGTGTGAATCCACATTGGGCAGAATCAGAGCTGTGGGAACGCCCTGAGTAAAATAAAGACATCTCAAGCACCACACAGTCGGAGACCTGCTCTTAAAATCTTGACCTGCTCATCTCTATCACAGCACTAAGCGTTGCTCCAGATTGAAATTACACTAGAAAGCCTTTTTTTCACCCACGTGCCTGTCCCAGCGCGCTCGCAGAGCTGTGCAGGGCTCCTGGAGGAGGAGGACGATGGTGCCTCTGCGCTGTGGCCCAGGATACAGGGCCTTCCTCCCAGAGCGGAGGCTGTGAAGGTGATGACCAGACTGGTTTTTACTGGGACACAACCTGCCTGCTCTGGCCCGGGGTGTTTGCCAGCTGTCTGCCCAGGAGTCCGGGAGCTCCATCACCAGATGGCCGAGGCCCTCGGTAGATGTTGGAGATTACTGTCTTCACAAGCCATTTGCACTCATCATCAGGCACTGGATGCAGCACAGGAATGTATTGTGCATTTGACACGGGAGAGGTGAAGCAGCATGTTATCTCTGCCCCAGAGACTAACGCTGGGAGCGTTTTCAATGGGAAAATTAAAAAAAATGGAATTATCTCACTCATATTTCCTTTTGCTCTTTTAGTATTTTACAATTAAACAGTTTGTTTTAAAGTCTCTCTCTTTTTCCTTTCTTCATTTTCTTTCCTTTGAACTGCCCCTGTCTCTACCTTGTACTCCCACTTTCTCTTCTTGAGAGGAAATGAGAGAGGAATGAGTGAAACTGGGACTGATAATCCCACACCTTTCCACCTTTCCTCTTTTCTGGATCTGTCGCCAGTATGAATAGTTCAGAATCCTTTTCTTCTCCCGCTCATCTTCTTTCAAGGAAACCTTGTTATACTGGGCAGGGGGAGCAGCTTTTGCAAAAGAAACCCAGCCCAATCCAAGCTGTTTGATCATTTGAGCATCTTTGAAGATTTTGTTCCAGTTTGTTCTACCAGATCTCTCCCAGGCTGAAGGAGCGGAGAGAGAACCGCCACTTGTCGCTCTCTACATTTGGAACTCTTCTGGGTGACTTTAGGGAAAGCTCATCCGTTTTCCAGCTGTTCCCTTGGTTCTGTCCACCTGTGACTCAAGATCGTGTGAAAAATGAGCCCTGGCTTTTCTCCAGAGACCTGAAAATGAACTTCATAGAATGGTTGGTTGGAAGAGACCCTCAGGATCATCGAGTCCAACCATAACCCAACTCCAGCACTAACCCGTGTCCCTGAGAACCTCATGTCCGTCTGTCCAACCCTCCAGGGATGGTGACTCCAGCACTGCCCTGGGCAGCCTGTTCCAATGCTTCTTTGGGGAAGAAAACTGATTGATTTTCCGAAACTGAAGGTAAAACTCCCAATTGCACTGGGATCACCCCCTGGGGTGGGTGTTCACACAACACATTTCAATCGGGACAACTCTGGTGAACACTGCAGGTCCAAGATGTGTCTTGATTCCACTGGGCCCACCCAGTCTTATTTCTGCTCTACTTAACTATTATTCAGATATTTCAGGGTTTGGAGGGGAGTTGATGGGGTTTTTTAGAGTGAATTTTCTTTCCAGTCCCTTTATACCATCTAGTGGGGGATCTGGGTAAAACACATCGGTAAAAGGTGAATGCTGAGAAAATACCAGGTGGTGCTAGATCACCTGGTGTTAACATTTCTGCACCTCTAATTAACGCAATGGTGATGAAGGGGATAAGGAAAAAGCCCTCAGGCCATACAAACAGATAATCACCTTGGGCTGGAGATGGAAACGGAGGGAAACCCAAAATTCTTGGGGTTTATTCTCAGTTTGTACGAGGAAAAGCAGAAATATGTGAAATGTAAAATGGAATAAAGATTGGAAACAAAACATGAGGGTGAAAAGGGGATTTTTGGAAGTGAGTGGATGTATTTGAGCTGGAAATCATGTGAAAAACACAGACCCGAAGAGGTTTTTTAGCCCTAAGACTGAGCTTCATTTTTATTCCCTGTGCTTAATTTTAATTCCCTCATTGCTTAAATTGTACAAAAACACTGCGAGAAGTGATCTGTATCTTCAGAAATCTCTATCAAACACGGAAGAGAACAAAATGGTTGGAACTTAAAGGCACAACTGGAAGCTGAAGCACAAAAAGAAATAACTTGTAAGCTTCAACTCCTGCAGAAATCACTTCAAGGCACAACATGGAACTTCCAGCTGCTACTCTGACCACTCCATTCCATTTTCCTTTTATTTTCTGCTGTTTGAATGGCCTGCAAAGCAACCGAATCTGGGTTTTCACAGCGCTCTGGCCAGAGCTGCCGGACCCTTTCTGGAGGCTTTGGGGAGCTTGTGTTTGCTGGTTTGAATGATGCTTTACCAACAACACATGGAAAACGGGAGAGCTGGCGGAAATCTTTTGACAAGTTTACAAGACAAAACACAGACTATTGTCAAAACGGCTGTTTCCTGTAAGTCTCAAAACGAAAGCTTTTTGAATCGACATTTGGAAACGTCACTCTGTCAAAAATGACATTTCTCTGAAATGAGGTATTTCTTTTGCTCCAAACAGACAACTGTTTTCAGGTTGCTGTTTCCAAACCAACATTTTCCTGAAGTTGAATGCCACTAAAATGGTGATATTTTGATGCAGTTAGCAAACAATGAATGGCAAAAGGATGAACTCTTAGAGGAAAACTCTTCTTTAGTTCTGGAGAGTGAAGCAGCTGCCAGTCTGAGGACAAACGTTCCCTTGGGTGCTTGGAGCTTGGAGCAGGGCAGGTCCTATGAAATATTGGGTTAAAGAAAATGATGCTGGCGATTGTGTTGTCTGAAAGTAATGGAGAAAAGCTCGTTTTCCGCCTTCAGAGGAACAATTAGGTCCCTGGCTAATGAGAGTTTTTACTTTAGATTAAAGGAATTCAAACCGAAAGGTGAGGGAGAGGCTGGTGTGGCAGAGGGGATGTACCTCCCATAGTCGCACCTCATGCTGTTTCCATCACAAATCCAAAACGCAGCGCCATACAGAGCGCGATGAACTAAATTAACTCTATCCAGCCCAAAGCAGTACAGATGGCGCCTCTGCTGAGAATGCATGTTCCAGAAATGTCAGAGAACAGGCACTCAGATCCATCATTACATGTCATCCACGTACTAGTCTGAGAAGATAACTCAACAGTTCCTTTCTGTGCTTGGGGACCCAACGAAGGGGTTGGGACCTTCCAGCGTAGCCACTGGTAAATACAGGAGTCGAAGCCAGAGGTTTCTGGGTTCCTGGTATTGTCACTGGTCACCGTATGTGACGGGACATGAGTCTGGTTAAGGAGTCAGCAGCACAGAAGTGGCATATATGGCAAACAGATATAAACTCAACCAAAATCTCCAGTTCAAGTCAAAAAGCAGTTGGGGAGGGAGAATATATACCCAGTTTAATATAAAATAGGTGACATGGGGTCAGGAATAGCTCTTGGCATAGGCACTGCTTACAGCTGCCTAAAGATTCGGGTCAATGAGCCGCGTCATGAGCCACATCCCCAAGCGAACGCACAGAACCTCTTAAAACAAGGCGCTTTACAGAAATCGCTTTCCTAAGGCACAAACCATGCAAACACGGGGCTGCGGAGAAGTTGAATTGCTCATTTTCAGTTCTCTGCTGCCGGTAGAATAAAACGCTGAGCAGGAACTGGGCAGGAACTGGATGCAGGGGATCAATGCACTGCAATCAGACCCAAATGGAAAGGAGCCCCAGCGGCCCCTGGATGGTGCTCGTGTTTCGCAGCTGCGTTTGCTGCCGGGAGAGCAGTTCAGACATCGCGCTCGCTGAGGTTTGCTGTCAAAAAACCCTGAAAAGAGCTTGAAAAGCACCAGAGGAGGCGAGGCTGGAAGACAGCAAGGGAACAGCATGGCTGGGTGCTGAGGTTTATGGAGCACAGGAAGGTTTTTTCTGACTTTGATAAGCAATAAGGGGAACTGGGCAGGAAATTGAGTTGTTAATGCAGTAAAAAGAAGTTTAAAAACTACCCAAAATCCTCCCACAAAATTCAATCGCACATCAGCGCAAAACAGAGACATGGAGAGGTTTTCATGCGAAAGAACACAAAACCCAGCGAACAACAGAAAACAGGAGTTTCATAAACACGAGCGGCCAGAGCGCCTGAGAGGTGACAGCCCTGCTTCAATGTGGCCTAATTCAGGAAAAGAGGAAAGTCAGTTTATGCACGATACACTCATCCACAGCTAAATCCGGTTATCGCCCACCAGCCACCCCAGGGAACCCATTTTCAGGCTTATTTTTGGAGCTGTTGTGCTTCATAGGCACCATGGAGTCAGGGGGAGCCGAGGTTAGTGGAGAAGTGACCAGGGCAATGGGATGGGCAGTGGAAAGATGCTTTTATAGATATAATTTTTCTATTTCTAGAATTATATCTATTTATACATTTTCTAGATAATTTTTATATATCACTTAAATCCATGATGGAGTAAGGCAACCGTTTCACTGGTAGAAAGTCAGGCAGCCGCAATGTGCCCGATCTCTTTGCAATGGAGCAAATGGTGCACGTGGCACATTCCGTTCTGCTGTACAGGACACAAATCCTCACCCACACCCTGAATTCCTCCTTGGGCCACGGATCCCACAGGCAGGAGGCTGGAATAGCGAGTCCCATCGCACCGTACGGCTACGGCAGCCCCTACACCTGCACCGACATCTTTGAAATAGTCTTCAAACCGACTTCTGTTCACCATCCTTCACTCCAAAAGGGAAGGTAAAGGGAGAGAGGAAAAAGATCATTTCAAACCCATCCCATTGCTTGGCTAGTATCTGTCCGTTCTGTCCGCCTTGTGGGATAGATGTTTTAATGCAAATTATCTCAAAAGGTGGTTTTCCTTGCTGCGAATAACCTGCATTAAAATCCATCTTTACAAAGAGGTTATGGATAAAAGATTTGTGGAGATGGAAGGAATGTGGTGTAGGCACAGAGGGGAGATCAGCGTCCTGCGTCCCGCAATGCTGCTGGCTAACGGACGGTCTCCCAATTAAACCATCTCCTTGACCAAAGTGCCCCTTCACCTTTCTCCTGAGTTCAACCCGTCTTGCAAAGCTCCTGGAAAATCATGGAATGGGAAACAGAGGCAAACTAAACTCACTTCACGGAAGAGATTCAGCATATCCACAAAAGGCTGTCAGGCTCACATTTTGCCAGCTAACGGATGGAAGGATCTGATTGCCCGGTCCGGAGCGTCTCCAGATGCCGCCCCAGTTTCACGCCTCACATCACGAAGAGCAGAGCGGCTGCAACACGAGGCTGCTCCCAAAGGAAAGGCCTTTGCTCAGCCTCTTTCAAGGGTGATGTCTGCTGGGTGAACCCCTATAGCGCATGCACAGTGGAATTAGTAACCTGGGAGGCCGATTAGATGTGAGACAAGGGTTTCCTGGGCCAAAAATCAGCTTTTTAGCCCCACACAGCATGCACAGCCAGAAACAATGTTCTTCAGCAGTAGCTTGTCAAAGAGATATGTGAAACACAGCACAATTTCTATTAGCAGAATCAGAAAGCTCTTTGTTGCTGCTGCTCTGTATTAAAGGTCATGTACTGGCTGCACAGAAATAGATAAATTAGTGGCCCCCAAGGGCCGGTGGAAGAACAAACACTGTTCAGAAAGTGTCCGGCTGTGCAGGTGCTGGGTAACGCTGCTTGTGGGGACTGACAGGTCATTTTGTGCAAAGCAGATCGTTGGGCTCTACAGCTCCAGCGGGAGAAGCAGCCTCGGCCTCCAGAGCCTCTGGGTTTATTTGGAGCTCGGTCACTGTGGCCTTCCCTGGCTCCTTGCTACCAAAACCCAGCAAGAGCAGGTTTTGTCACCCAACATGACAGATCCTGGGACAGTCTTTGACCAAGGGACTCTTCATCCTGGTGACAACTACAGATAGTCAGATATAGTTTGTTTGCTTCTCCATGTTTTCTATGGAAGATGCTGACTGTGAACTTCAAACCCATAGAACTCTTCATTTCCATTTTTCATCATGAAATACCAAGTTTACAAGCAGAATGGCATTTCCTCCTTGTGTTAAAAATTCACCTTTTCAGTGCAAACTATTTTGTTGGCAAAGCATCACGCAGTGCAGCCTGGTTTGTATTGCTGTGCGGTCCTTCGAGTTTGGTATCGAAAAGAGCGAGTTACTATTGCTGCTTTCTCTCCCCTGTTCTCTGTACTGGGTAAGGGTGAGATTCTCTATTCTTTTAGAGGAAACAAGCACAGAGCAGCTCTCCCCACAAATACACCATGGACAAGGTCTCCACCTCCTGCTTGACAACTTATTTCTACAGTTGCAGAAGCATCATCATCTTTATGCCTCCGTTGTGCAGTCCTGTCCACCTGGAATTAGGCAATTTGCTGCAAAGGTGGCAGAGAAGAGATAGCAGAAGTAAAAAATGAAAAAAGAAAGACGAATGAAGACAAATATTCTGGAAATGCAGCCTGTCTGTCCATCTCCTTCCTGCCGCTGAACAGCCCAGAGGTTGTTGCTCCAGGGTCTCCAAGGCACCAACAGTTAAGCTCCCAGTCTGACCAGTTTCTGCAGCCCTTGTGATTAGTGTCTGTGTGTCAGATGCTAATTAGCTGTCAGCAGTTAAGCACAGCAGGAGAGAAAGATAGGTGTGTGCTGTTGAGCTTATTAAACTTCTAGATCACAGCTGATTAACTTGGGTGTGAGGGTTTTCTTTCCAATGCAGGGAATAATTTGCACAAGACTGAAAGGATCAAGACCTGGACCACTTGGAATTTTTTCAAAGAACTAACTGTGCTGGTCTTTAATTCATTACTGCTCTTGAGTGTTCAGCAGCTGACCAGAACTGAGACACCTGAGTGTGTTTTCTATTCCTCTTCCTTTCTGCATCCATCCATCCATCCATCCATCCATCCATCCATCCATCCATCCATCCATCCATTTATTTCAGCCTTCCCGAGAAGGTCAGGTTTAACAAAATGTTCTGCTACATTTACACATTACAAGTCCTAGGAAAGTGAGAAGATCCTGGGCTGGATTCACCTCACCTGACTTGATCTGGGAGGGATATAATACAAGCACTGCAGGTATTTAGAGTCAGCCAAAGTCTGATTTCAGAGTCAATGGAGGGAGACAGGCAGATAAATTGTTCAATTCAGAGATTCTGGTATGAAGCAAATCTTGCTGTAAAAGTGCCTATTTCTCTCTGCTGCCCATGAAAAGGCTGAAAGATTTCATCACTCCACACAGAATCCCAGAATGTCAGGGGTTGGAAGGGACCTGGAAAGCTCATCCAGTGCAATCCCCCCATGGAGCAGGAACACCCAGATGAGGTTACACAGGAAGGTGTCCAGGCGGGTTGGAATGTCTGCAGAGGAGGAGACTCCACAACCCCCTGGGCAGCCTGGGCCAGGCTCTGCCACCCTCACCAGGAACAAGTTTCTTCTCATATTTAAGTGGAACCTTTTGTGTTCCAGTTTGCACCCATTGCACCTTGTCCTGTCACTGGTTGTCACTGAGAAGAGCCTGGCTCCATCCTCCTGACACTCACCCTTTATATATCTGTAAACGTTAATGAGGTCACCCCTCAGTCTCCTCTTGTCCAGCTCCAGAGCCCCAGCTCCCTCAGCCTTTCCTCACACGGGAGATGCTCCACTCCCTGCAGCATCTTGGTGGCTGCGCTGGACTCTCTGCAGCAGTTCCCTGTCCTGCTGGAACTGAGGGGCCACAACTGGACACAAGATTCCAGGTGTGGTCTCCCCAGGGCAGCGCAGAGGGGCAGGAGAACCTCTCTGACCTACTGACCACCCCCTTCTAACCCAGCCCAGGTACCATTGGCTTCCTGGCCACAAGGGCCCAGTGCTGGCTCATGGTCACCCTGCTGTCCCCAGGACCCCCAGGTCCCTTTCCCCTACGCTGCTCTCTAATAGGTCATTCCCCAACTTAGACTGGAACTCCCTTTCCTCTCCCACAGAAGAAACTTATCTTTTTGTAGTTCAAACACCAAGGCAGGAAGAGTTGAATCCAGCCAGGATGGTGAACACAGGAGAACATCCTCTCACATCCCAGAGACCTCTGTCACTTCAGAGATGCTAAAACCTTTCCTCAGTTGGAAATCAAATATCTTACTGGCCAGTGCATGCGCTACAAGGAGATGCAGATTTAAATCCTTGCTTTAAAAGATGTTTAATCAGGTATATGTGCAAATGGGAAAGCAGGTATGAGCCCCAGAGCAGAGCACAGCACCCAGAAACCTGCAGGAGACAATCAGTGAAGCTCTTTTCCAAGGGCATGGTGCAGCCCTAACTGAGACAGCAACGGGGATCTAGCAGCTGTTAGTTCCTGCTAACAGAGTGTCACAAAGGTCTTGGCAAAAAAAAAGAACTGTGCAGGCTGAAGTTTTATGTCTCACTTTGTTTATGAACCCTCTCCCATGGAGCTCAGCCCTGCAACCTCAGCACAGCTGGTGCCTTTGGCTCCCACCTCCCTCTGGCTCAAACTGGGGAAGGACGAGATGTATCTGAGCGAGACCTGGTGTGGCTGCCAGCTCAGCTTCAATCAGCTCCCATCAACCTTGCCTGCAGATCACAGCAGCCTGCCAGCATGCCAGGAGATGCTCCAACTGGAGAGGAGACTCTGCTGATTAAACACAAAAATCTCATTCAGACACAAACAGCAGGACAAGCTTTCCCACCAAGCACCTGCAGATTCATTCCCTGCCTCTTGTTGCGGCGAATAAGGGCGAGAGTAAAAATGCACACACAAGGGATAAGGAACAAAACCAACTGTGTTCTCAGTAGGAGATGCTGAGTTTTGCATCATATGCGTCTCAAGGGCTTTGCAGATGGGGGTGACTCAAAAAGAGGGCAGTGGGTTCGAAAGCCTGAAGGGAAGGAGACACTGCAGAGGTGAGGGAATGCTGCACACGCACACCTAACAGGTTTAGTTGTTACACAGATCAGGTGTCTCCCTGTGATCAGTTAAACCTGACACTCTGGTTCCCAGTTTGCCCCGGTATCCGTAGCTACTTGGCCTTAAATCTCCAGATGCAAACAACTGCCTTAAACTCCAACCCTTTAGTCTCCAGCAGTTTCTTTTCCAGGCAGGTTTCTTGTACCTGTTTTCCTTTTGTCTCCTCCAAAATCGCATGTAGAGGAATACAGTCCTGCAGTTCTCCTGCTAACCCTAGATGGTGCAATTTAGTTAGAAAGCCTCCAGAGAAGCACACCAATCATCAGCATTAGAAAGGTTTCTTTGCAAGTCAGGTTGAGATACATGAAGAGGTGATGGCAAAAATGCACTGGACAACCCCCACCAGTTGCAAGAAGTCATGGGATGTGGAGCTCAGGTCTGTTTGTAGGGTTGGGAGCGGCTGTTGTTACTGTGCTGTTGTTGGTACAGCCGCTGAGATCTGCCCCTCGATGCTACGGAACAGTCTGTACAGCTCAGCTCTTCCTCTCTCATTTGCTATGGGATGGAAATCCCCACACTAGCTAAAGTCTAAACGTAAGGACTGACTGGACCTCCAAGCTTCACAAGATATTGCTCATTAGGTGTTTATGGTGTGCCAGTAGGAATTCTTAAATAAATAAGTTAAAACCACCAGAGTAAATGCACTCTCTAAGCATAGCAAAGAGACGGAAGAACGTGAGCGTTATAAGAAGCGAAAATCACCTGTCCAAGAAGCTTTTCATTCTCCTCAGTGCGTCTCTAAAGCCTTAGCTCTGGGACCTGTTTATTCGAAGAGACAGAAAGAAATTAATTGCCCTTCCCAGTGGAAATAGAGCTGGAAAGTCAGCCCACAGAATCACAGAATCGCAGAATGTCAGGGGTTGGAAGGGACCTGGAAAGCTCATCCAGTGCAATCCCCCCATGGAGCAGGAACACCCAGATGAGGTTACACAGGAAGGTGTCCTACTAGCGCATCTTATTTGCACTCCTTGGGGAATATGTTTGCAGCGAGTCATCAAGGAACTGACGCCAACACCTTCACCCCCCTGATAATGCAGACGACCACTGAGTCTTCATTTTAAGGTCTTTTAAATGGCTAAATATCAATTAATATCCTTTCACGGGAGACACAGCAGAGAGCAGGCTGAAGGCTTGTGGCTCTGATATCTGAGTGCCCAGACCCTCCAGCAGGTACCAACCTCCGCCGGCTGCAAACAGGACCTGAATTCCTCCATCTCAACAGGACAGGAGCACAAGGTCTTGCAGCATCTCTGGTGCTCCATACTCAAGAGTCCGCCAAGAGTGACCAAGGTATGGCACAAGGTTGAGCTCCAACGCTGAATGAAAAGTCTGATCCACTGCTAAGGCCAGGACACCAGCAGTATGTGTTGTTTGAGGCTCTGGCATCGCTACCCCTGGAGTTTAACAATATAGATGTGCTTGGGGTAGAGATAATGCAAATTTAGAGCAAACCAGATTAGAATAAACGACCTCTAGAGATCTTTTCCAGGCCTATATTATTTCAGGTCTGAAATGAATGGCAACGACCACCTTAGTATCTGAATTTAATCCATGAGTCTAAACCTGCTTTGGACCTACTAGAGAATGTGATGGAAGGTTTGGAAAACGTAATCATTTTTAGGTCTGACTAAAATAAGGGTTTCAGGACAGACACCAGCATGGCCAGGCAGGGATCTGTGACCACAATCTATAGATTTCACCCTAAACAAAGGCCAACCTGAAGCAAAGGAAGAATATGAACTCCCAGCCCAGAGAATTCACCGTCCTTCTTCTCTAACAGATTCTTAGCGTATCATAAAGAATAACCAACCATAAGAATCGTGGGTAGACTCCAGGACACAAAAGCATTTAACGCTTCTGATAATATATCATTGTAAATAATTCAATAATAATAAATAAATAGTTAATTACAAGAGCTATTTAAAATCACTTTTCCTAAGATGAGATATGACATTTTATAGAGACACGAATACATCATTTTAAACGCTTAGTAAAAACCCATTTCAAGCTACTTGTAAAACGGAGCACATAACATTAGTTTTATGTACTTCTATAAACACTTTGCCTTTTTTCGGTCATTCATACATTCAAATCGCTGCCGGATCCAAGTCACTAAAATTAATACTAAAATAAAGCACAACTGTACATTGCTATTAGCATAATTGCTCCACTATGCAAACAATAGACCCTCTTAGCCTGAATGGTTTTCTCCAAAAGAGATGGAAACAAGGAACAAAAGTAGTTTCCAGCAGAGAGAGCAATGTGTGTTTACAGCTCCTGACAGCCTGCACCAAACCGAACGGGGAGCAGCCGCCTGTCTCTGCACAAAGAAAGGGATTAAGGGCAAAACTAATTTGCCATTTTAATGATGAGAAAATTCGTCAAGTAATCCATTTCAGTGCCCCGGCACCCACAGCATTAGAAAGATTTCACTAGTGTTTAAACTGAATCTTCTTGTAATTTTGGTTTGCTACAGCTCATCCTATGTAGGAGAGGCACAGAGACTTTTTTCCATCGAAGGCCACAAGGAGACTGTAAAAATCTTTATATGGACCATGTGCCAGGGGAGGCTGAGGTTGGATCTGGGGAACAATTTCTTCTCCAAAGGGCTGTGGGGCATTGGAACAGGCTGCCCAGGGCAGTGCTGGAGTCACCATCCCTGGAGGGCTGGACAGACGGACATGAGGTTCTCAGGGACATGGGGCAGTGCTGGAGTTGGGTTATGGTTGGACTCGATGACCCTGAGGGTCTTTTCCAACTGAAATGATTCTATGATTCTATGATCCACTTGTATTCCTCTCATCTGATCAGCTGGTTTTTGGTTTTCTTGTTGCTAGTGACAGTTCTTCATGGGAAGCGTTCACCTAAACCCAAGCAGAAAAGTACTGCCCTTTCCAGGAAGAATTTTTTCCTAATATCCAACCTCAACCTCCCCTGGCGCAACTTGAGGCCGTTTCCTCTGCTCCTGGCGCTTGTTCCTGGGGAGCAGAGCCCGACCCCCCTGGCTCCAAGCTCCTTTCAGGCAGTTCAGAGATCAGAAGGTCTCCCCTCAGCTCCTGTTCTCCAGCTGAACCCCCCAGGTCCCTCAGCCGCTCCCATCACACTTGTGCTCCAGCCCCTCACCAGACATAAGGGTCTAAAATGACGGACAGCGAAGGGAACACTCCGTGTTTTTGCCTCTTCCCACAGCACATGGGCTCTTGTGGAGCACAAAAATAACTGTGCTGAACTGGACCAAACTGGGGATGTTGGCAGAGCTGCCCCGGAGGCTCGTTCGCCATGTCCACACCATGCTCAGGTGTCTCAGTTTGCATAGCAAATCCCTTTGCAAAGCGAAGCCTTTGCCTTTCCCTTCCTGAACGTCCCTCATGGGACCAAGAGGTGACAAGGAGGATGCTCAGATACATCACACGGTAACATCTCTGTCTTTTTTATGTGAACTCCTGTTATCTTCCAGCCAGGAGTTTAAATATGCTATAGCAAACTGCTCTTTAATATATCAATGCAATCTATACGCTAATCTTTTAATTAAACTACCTGGGAAGAAGCTCTTAATGTGGTTGTTTCATCCCAAGCAGCAGATTTATTCCCATTTTCAGCTCTTGTATCAGCATTAGTTAGAAAACTTAATCAGTCCCAGCTCTATTGTGGAGATTTGTTTCCCCAGCTGGAAATTTTAAACACATGGATTCTGTGGGTGTTGTGCCTTTGGCTGAGCTGGAATGGGTCAAAGTGGCCCCTTGAAACCCAGTAATGGGTATGGATTTTTCTGCACTGAACAGCAGATTCCATGGGTGATAACAGGAGTCAAGTGGACAATAAACCAGCCAAGAGTGTTGTGATGATGGAGAATTCTTGATAAAGTCTGTGGGCCTGAGCCAAGACAAAAGCACAGTATGATTCACGCCACGGTTCTTGCACTTGAAGCGCCTCGCCGGTCTTGCATGACATACAGAGCCTAAAACTAGAAACCAGTTCCTTGTCTCTACGGAAAGATGCACACCCCAGGATATTTATGCAGCTTTACACTGCTTAGGAGCTGCTCTTTAATACGCAATTAGGTCTACCCCGCTAATGACTTCCAAAGGTTTGCCCATCGCAGTTGGACCTGGGTTAGTTCAGCATTGGCTGAACTACATCCTGAGGCACTGGCTGTGTAATGACTACCCTTGAAAGAGTTAAACACGAGATCTCTTCGGCTGAAAATACAGGCAGCTGCATCAAAAGCGCTAAATCCCTATGTCTGCGGTTCCTAGCGGGTACCCCTGTGGTCTGGCTTCTAACACAGACATGTTGGTGGGAGCTGGAAGCCCTGCCAGAAGCCGCTTACACAGACTACTACCAGTGACACGATCCTATTTTTAGGCACCGCGAGCATCCTGGCAGGTTTTCTCATGGTGTGTTGCAGACACCTGCAGTGTCCGGGCAATTCCCAGTAGCTCTACTTTGTTGGGATCTTATATTTTACCCTGAGCCCCTTAGAGAAATCCCTGCTCTGGTACAAACCTTCTCAATGAGAAGTTTCTTCCCCTGCCCAGCACCTCGCAGTGCCCCAACCCTGGGACAGCGGGTTCTGTGGGCTCACCCACCACGGCACTGCCACCCAGTGTCACCAGCGATGTCTAGACAGGTCTGCCACAATATTTCATGCTGCCAGGAAGCATCACAAAGTAGCCAGACAGTGCAAAGCATTGAGCATCCCTCCCCTGCAACCTACGGGCTGCCTCGGGGCTACTGTCTGTCTGGGTCACTTGTGCAAAAGAAACAGAGCTTGGAATGTGGAGAATCAGACGTTGGAAGAACACAAGAGTTTGAGAGAACTTGTCGGCATGAGACGGGGAGCAGAGAGAGCCCAGGTTTACTGATGCGCTGTTCTCAGCGTTCTGTTCTCAGTCTGGCTTTGCTCTCAGCCTCCCCATCCAGCTCAAAGCCCTTGATCTGATGTGCAGCTGAACAGGACACATCAGAGCGGAGCTGTGCCAACAATGGCAATTTTAGTTCATTAGCCATATCAAAAATGGATAAGCACAGAGGGAGGTGAAGAGAGGGAAGAGCTGTTTCTGCTCCACCTGAAAAGAAGTATTTGGGGGGGTTTTGTTTGCTTTTGCAAACTGAAAATAAAAAAGAATCCTATTCAGGTTCAACAAAAACTGAATTCCATTAAAATGCTTTTTTAGCCTATTATTTCCTAATTACACTGGAAAAATTTTTACAGTGAAAAGCTCTTTTGAACTGAAATAATAAGAAACCCCAGTTCATGAATAACTAAATTCCCATGTTTCAGAATTGCTCAGTCTTTTATTCCTGCGTTTCAGAGTTAACCTCTTGGTCACTGTCACCTTCTCCCAGAGTGGGACTGCAAGGACCTATCACAATTTCCTGATGTTTGTATACTGTACTAAAGGGTTTATCTCCAACAGGTGACCTCTCCTAGACCATCTGTGACAATTCTGGGGACGGGATGGGAGGTGGGGGGTGTCTGAGGTGTGTGGGTCCTTGGGAAGGTCTCTCTGCACAATCCTCTTTGACCCCCCCAGTCCAGCCCCAGTTCCCTTGTCCTGCTGCTGGACAGAGGTGGTAGATGCCTCTGCTCTCCCATTCGGACTCTATAAATTACAGGTTTTGTTCTTAGCTTCAAACCTTTCCATTGAAACAGCTGCGAAATTATTTCCCCCCATCAATAAAATACGATTTCCTCCCTTTCCCTCACCCCCTTTTCTTGTGGCAATTAACAATTCAAATAACAGGCGGCTACAAACCCACAGCGAAATCCCTGGAAACGCATTATAATAATTACTTTAGGCAGTATTTCTCCTTCTCTACATCATTCATTCATATTAAAAGACATCATGGGAGCATTTAAGCCAAGCAGTCTGAGCACAGGGGTAGCAGACTTGCCCAGACACCTGAGATTTCTTTCCACAAAGGTAAATTCTGCACTGCAGTCCAGCAGAATGGGAACTACAGTTCCTGGAAAGACCCTGAAAACCATGACTGGACTGTTAATAAGGGGATTTTTCCCTGCATCTGTTCATGTAGCAGCAAAGAGCTGTAAGAGATGAAGTGATTTGCCCTGTCGCTGCTATTTCTATGTATCAGCAATTGGTAGAAGGAAAAAAAGTCTTAAGTGAGGAGAGGAAAAAAAACAATGTGTTATCTCATTCCTGTAGCATCTAGATACTGCCCATTTAATAGCTGTTATTTATCTGAGCACTTAATCATGCTGTTAATATAGAGTCCTTCGAGCCACAAAACACTTCATGAAGATGACACGGAAGCAGCCGAATTCTGCTCCTGGTTAGAATTGTGCTTCGAACCCCCAGAGCTTTTCTTTGCTCACCTCGACGCCACCGAGCGAACAGGTTTTGGCCACAGAACTGCGAGGTTGGGACTTTATCCACGACTTTTGCTTCCTGTGGATGGAACTGTGGCTGCAATGCCATCCCAGCCTCCAGCAGATTTAATCCGCGTTTACACCGGCCTAGGAAGGATGAACCCTGTACATATCCTGATCATATCTGCTGACACGATGAGCCATTTTTACCCCTGTCGGCACCATAAAAGCAGCAGAGCTCTAAAGCCACAGTACCCTGTGCCTCAGGCACCCTCAGCACAAATGTGTCAGCAAGTTTCTAATCTGGGAGCATTTATTGCTAGAGATGGGGCAGGAGAAGCAGCACAGCTTGACTCATTAGCTAATGTTTGTTCAGCGCCCTGAAGGCTCCCAAGTGCTGTATAAGGACTACGAGTTACTATTATTATTTTTCTGATCTCAGGATGAGTTTTCCTCGCTGGTGGTTAGAAATATTTTGCCATGTAAATTGAACTAATCTGACTGGGAATAGGAGAGATGCTGGGAGGAGGGACGTGCTGGCAAACATCCTCTGATGTGCTTAGACTCCCAAGGCTGCAGGCAGATACAAAACCTGCCTGTAAGCAGTTTCTCCCTCACCAAATGTGCTAAGCCAGGGACCCCTCTCCGCTCTGCACACTCCTGCTGGTGTCTCCCCGCCATCGTCCCATGTTAGAGTCGAAATTTAAAGGCCAAGTCCTCCAACAAATGCCTGGAGCAGAACTACATATCAAAGCACTCTGGAGGGACAAGCCAGTGCAATCACAGCTTTGCCTCCCCACGCTGTCAGTCACTTTGATACCTGGTGGCTGAACTGTCATGTTGTTGCTTCTCATCCTTTGCATCCCACAGCCTGGTAGAGAAAAATTGCAAAGGTGCTTCCCAGAGGCCAGATGGTTGTGCAGATCCACAGTGCTGGTGGCGATACAGCAGTACCACGGTGACAGCACAGGTCTAAATGCGACCCAGTGCGGATGACATCCCGCCGAGAAGGCGCCGATACCAGCGCGGCACCGCTGGGAGCTGTGGTGCTGAGGCAGGGTCTCCCAGGACAGGCTGCAGCATCCAACCATGCAGCAGAACGGGCTAGAGAGGAGAAAAGGAGCTTTGCCACCCCGCTCCCCTGCCCTGAAGGCTCGCAACTCCTTTGTCCAAAAGATTAAATGGAATTGAAAAACCTGGTGGCATCATGGAAATGTGAGTAGCTGTGACTCAGCCCCGCGGAGCTCGGAGCCCCGAGCTGGCAGGAAGGGCCGCTGGCGACTTTGGGCACAGTGTCACTGGCTCACGTCTGTCCCCTTCAATCCATGTCCTGCGCGCAGAGTTCAAAGGCAGGTCTGCACATCCCCGATGCTCTGCAGGGACCCGGCTTTTCTTTAGGTTTCCTTTTCTTCCCACAAATCACTCTTCTGAGACCCAGAATGGGGCTGTGAATCTCAGAGGCAGCTGCCAGCTTTTGCTGGTCAATGGTAAATCCAGAGAGATTTTTTCTTTCTTGATGCTCCAGCCTGCTGAATTATGATTCAGTGCTTGAATTTATATGAAATTAAAATGAGGAGAGCCAAACACACTTGTGTGCTAAAATGCTTCAAGTTAATTTGATCAGACTTTGGGGTATAGAGTCCCAAGAGACCAGCACAGAGCGACTGGAGCTCATTTCTATTCCCGTACTTCAGATGGAAATGAACACAAAACAGTAGTCAGGTCCAGTCAAAAGTGCTTTAGAGGTCTCTTTGCTGGAGCCAACAAAACTATGATATTTGAAATAGTTCCCATATCTCCATAATAGCCTGCTGAGCCCTTGATTGACTATAGCAGGGCTCTGGGCTGCTGACAACAGGTTGCTTATGAGTTTGCTGCTGCTTTAGGAATCTGTTTATACAAAGATGGGAGGCTGCAGTTCTTCCATAGCAGTTACTCATTTACTGGCACCTGCCACAAGCCAATTTTTGGCAGCTAAAGATGTAAAAGCTTTTGTGAATCTTGGCAGGAATTTTCTTTGGTTGGAAAAGATCTCGTGAATCTTCTTGGGCTTTATGGTGCTCCATAGGGCCAACCAATAGGCAGAGTTTGTCCACTGTTTAATAGCTCCTTTTCTTGCTGTTTTATTCTGTCAGCGATGAGCCGGTTCTGGATTACACTCAATCTCTTAAATTTATTTTTTGAAAAGGATCTGGCTTTACCACCCAGCATTTGTATTATTGCTTTGCTTTAGTGGGTTATTGCCAAGTGATATTTTCTAGGGAGACAGCAGCAGCCTCTAAAAAGGACCTGACAAATGATGGAGCATTTGTCCCCTTGCAGAAAGCCTGTGGCTGGAAAGGAGCAGCCCTGGCATTGCACGGGATCACATCCTCTTGTATTTGCTTTGTGCTGCCTTGGAGGTTTTCAGCCTGGTCTGAACTCAGCGCTGAGTCCGCTCGGGGCAGGAGGAAGGATGAGACGAGTCCCCGTGGTCCTTGCCACCTTTCATTCCCACCTGTGCTGCCCACACATTTCACAGTGTGGGAGATGCTAATAAACCAGCGCAGAGTTTTTATCTGGATGTGCTTTGCAGTGATTTATGGAGAGTTACGCTGTCAAACTTTGCCGTAGCCCTTAATGCTCCTCAGAGCTGAGACCGAGTTTGTCACTCTGACAGGGGACATCAGAGCTTTTGTGATGGCTCAAGGTTTCATTCCACAAATCATCTTTTTCTTTTCCTCCTCACTCTCGCAGTCCATTAGCACAAAGAAGACAATCTGTGCAGAGGTACAGCTTGTTCATCCTGCTCACTGCGAGGGAGCGCTGGCACTGGTCGTTATTCTTATAGCAAATAGTAAAGAAAATCAAAGAATAAAATTTACCATAAGATGTTTCGCCTTGAGTTGCCATGAAAAGTAGCTGCGAGTTTTCTTGGCAGAATTTGCAGCGTTAAAAGACACACGTGAAATGTTTGCTTTTCGGGAGTTCAAGTTTTCAACAGGAAAAATAAAGGGGCTTGGGTTTTTTTTGTGGAAAACAGCCACTTTTTCTCAAAGGCACCTGCCCAGCCACAAATCCAGCACACTGTCAAAAAGCCATTTCAGTGAAGTAATTTCAACCAGTCCTTCTCGCTCACCTATTGCAGTAATTGATTGCACACCTCTGCAAAGCAGCTTCTTTTCTTACTCTACAAGCATTTATATTTTTGCTGTCAGTGCCTACAACTCAGACACCATTTACATTTCTCTTCAGATCGCTGCTGCGTTTCTTGAGTCTGGTTTCGCCCGCCTTTCCCGTCTGATGCAGATCATTCGTCATTTTTTATATTCTCAGGTTTCGGGTTGTTTATTTCTCTGCTCTTTGCAAGAGTAGCTACTAACAGCAAAACCAAGATACACCTTTCAGTCTGTAGCCCTGATGTTCACCTAAAAGTGATTATTTTGGGGGGAGTTTGGATCTGGATCTCACTATCAACACACGGGTTAGGGCCAATAGCCCCAAGAGACTACCAGCAAGTACCTTTTGTATTGCTGAAGGATGCGAAATTTTACAGAGTGCTCTGTTCTCTTTCTCATGACACTTTCAGGCCATTTTCCAGCTCTGCTCTCCTTCATCCGGCCCTATCTATCCATTTATCCCAGTCCTTGCATCCTGCTGTATCTGTTACATCTGTTACATCCTCACTTGCTCTGCGCAGGTAACTCCAGGTGAGACCATTCTCACCTGATACAGCACATTAAAGAGACTGAAGCCCTCCCTTTGCAGCAGAGGTTTTCAGAGTCCCCTACAATCTCTTCCCATTAAGAGAAAATACCTTTCTAATGAATCCATTAAGAATCAGTCACTCTGTCCATCCACCATCACTCTGTCCATCCACCATCACCACGCTCTGATGCGGACACAGTTCAGAGCAGGATTTTTTGGAACAGACGGCATTACAAACGGCTCAAGAATGTTGTACAATGGTCAGAGCTGCTCAGACCCAGCACGGCTGAGAAATGGGGCAGAAATAGCCCAGAACCCACCTGTGTGCCACGGCTCTTCCCATGGTCAGGCTGTGACATTGGCTCTGCTTGAAGAACCAGGACTCGTTTTTCCTCAGAAACGGACTTTGCTGTTCCAAAATTTTCCCACTGTAACTTAGCAACATTTTTCCTCAGACAAAGAGCTGTTCTCCAATCTACTCTGAAATGCAAAAGTCCTTGCATTTTGAGTAGCTTTCTGTTTCCTTGCATACAGAAATGCGCGGCAGACAGACAGACAGACAGATGCATCACTGCTATAGAGGATTACGGCTTCTTCCTCCAAGATTGAAGAGGGGCCAATTACTTCCAAGCCATTTTGCCTTTTCCGATCTGCCACTGTTGCTTAATCGATGGTCTGTGTTTAATGAGGCAGAAAAACAGCAGAGAGAATAGCAAAGGCTTCATTCAATAGAGGAATATTTCACATTTAACTGTGTGTCAGGGGGGAGAAGATGAATTTGCCCTGGAGCTGAGACTGTGAAAGTCCTCAGACCGTACCGCACCTGA
The DNA here is from genome assembly GCF_964273445.1 of Streptopelia decaocto. Taxonomy (NCBI): domain Eukaryota; kingdom Metazoa; phylum Chordata; class Aves; order Columbiformes; family Columbidae; genus Streptopelia; species Streptopelia decaocto. Next base: position 3,391,289 of record NC_138677.1, on the reverse strand, counting down.
GGCAGAGCCATGGTCTCTCCGGTAAACGCAACCCAGGACTCCAGCATAGTCTAAAATGACTTTAAATGGGGAAAACTTGTAGGAAATAAGAAAATGAAAGAAATCACTTGTTACTTTTCACAAATCATCTTCATCACGGAGCAGCCTGAATGGGATCAGTGTAGGAAGATCCTCAATTTTAGCCCACAGACGTGATTCCAAGGTTCCACCTCGCTCATTATGTCCTCAGAAGGTTTTGCTGAAGCTGCTTGTCCCTGTTCCAGCAGGGTCTGAGTCACTAGCGGGGACGGCACTTCCACAGCAACAAAAGGGCCGCGATACGGCATCTTGGGGACGGAGAGACACGAAAAGCAGAGAGAGGGAGATGTGTCTACACCTTCCATATTGAAGGAAGGAAGAGGGAGAGAGGGGGGTTTGCATTCTGCCACACTGCCTTTAAAGGTATGTGTAGTAAATCCCTTTGAAATCACTGGAACTACTCATATGCTAAAAATCAGGCATATGCTTAGGTATCTTGTTGAGCTGACGCCTAAGGATCATGATAATCTTAATAAGCATTCATCCTAAACACTGTGAAAATATAAGCTGTGAAATTCTCATCAAAAATAAGAGGCCTCAAGACATGCAGAGATGAATCATGAAAAACAAATTGGCAAGCCTCTTATTAAAGCATGAGAAAACACAACATCATGCAATCAGAGCAATAAAGGATCTCCAGCTCCACATCGGCTGGAATAATCAAATCAAAGCAACATAAAAGAAATAACGGCAGACAATCAAAACCAAAGGAGCGCGGGACCTAATGACTCCTACTTGGAATAGCGCGCATCTGTTTTGGAAGTAAATTCTTCCCCAACTCATCAGAAAAGCAAAAAACCTGCTCAGTGTAATAGCTGACTGACAATATGTGAAGGAGCTGGACATGTGGAAACCACGCTGGGCTCACTGGGGTCCCTCCCAAACCTCCAGACTTCAATCCACAATGTGCATGAGCTGCATTTCTCTGAAACAGCCCAAGCATGCAGAATTTCCAGGAGCAAAATCAATTATCCATGGGTTTCCAGGTTGTGTTCCGAGGCTGGAGAGTTGCTTGGGGAAGTCTATGTATTTCCAACGGAATCAAGATGGTTTGAATAACATCGAAGAGATTTGTCAAGTTTCCTTTACGGGCTTTATTGACTAGTTCAAAGTAAGAAAACATAGTTTTCCTTAGAAAAGGGTCTATCTGCACAAAAACCGCTCACACTCCAGCTTTAACTGAAATGGGAGAGGTGGAGATTAAGAGTTAAACTCCAACACGACACAGAATAATAAATGGCAGCTCTGGAGGAGTGGCTGGTAATGCAGCGGCGGAGGATCAAAAAGCAGCGAGCCTTGGCCGAGCCGAACATTGCAGCGGGGACTGAATGAGGAGTGCACTTCATGAAAGGGAATCTATCAGCTTAGCGCTTCTCTGCAAGATCATGCAGTGAGGTTCAGTAGCTCCTCTAATACAATTACTCTCTCCAAAAGACCAATTCCGAAAGCAATTACACACCATTAGCAATGTATTTCCAAAGGCCTGCGCTCGCCCAAGAGAGCCAGACACGCAGCTTGACTAAGCCGCTGTTCTGTGTCATTTATACCTGTTGTTCCTGACTCTGGAAGATCCCACTGAGAGCTCAGCTCTGATGGTTTTGGACAGAGAGGTTCAGGCGATCAGAAAACACAATAAAATCAAGTGGGACAAGACCGGCTAGGGAAAGCCCAGCAGTTTAAATGTATCACTTATAGACAATTGCAAGGCCACTTTGAAGGTTTGCCTGCACCGGAGGTAAAATAAAGGGATGGAGAGGATTTTTAGGTGTGAGCTCTAACTTTCCTCACACATGAGATCCATTACCATATTTTCTGTAGCAATGTGACCTCCCTTCTTGATATGCCCTTTGATTTTGACAAGTTTTATTAAAGAATAATAAAGAAACATTTTTGCTACTGTGAGACTCTTAAAAGCCCCAAATTCCCTGTCTGTCATGAAATCCATAAAGAAATAAAAAGCCCAAATGGCAGAGCATGAAGGATTTCACTATTTGAACCTTAGCAAGGTGCTCCCTGCTTCATGAACCCACCCACCCACGCTATTATGTGTCAGAGAAATACTAAAATGTTTTGCTGATACACTCGCAGAAGTGACACAAATCGGGTTTTGGTACAAAAATAAACACAGCGGTACAACCTTCTAAATAATTTGTGGTTCCCAGCTGAGTTTACTGCACCAAGAAGGCAGGAAGGAGATCATTCAGGGAGAAACAAAATTATAACCCCAACCTCCTTCTGTTGAAGAGAGGCTGATACTTCAATTATTTATGTGGGCTTTAAATATTTAGTTTGGCACGTACACCCTTAAGGAAACTATAGTTACCTCTTCATCATTACCAGGAGTCCATTATTTATTCACGGAATCGATAGGGACACAAAGCAGCAGAAATGCTTCATTCCTGGGGGTCAGAGCACACAGAGTCTCTGCAGGGAGCAACCTGATTCCTGTGGTCAGCACAGTTACCCGCACGACAGGGTCATTGTCTTGAAGCCGTCTGGGGTTGAAAAATCAAAGTCCAAGAAGCAGGCAGCGATGCAAACGGGAGGCTGAGCATCACACGGGTACCTCGGTGTGCTCAAGTGTGAGTGCGGAACGGAGAAAAAGCCACATACCTGCACTGAGTGTGGTAACTGAAGATGCTGGGTGGACTATGGTGCTTTTACTGATGGGTAACAACAGAGATCCTGATTTCTGGCAGCTGGAACTGAACGTGGGACCTTTCAACATGATATCAGAAATATTTAGGGCTTCCCTAAGAACCTTGTTTTTAGCAAAGTCTAAAAAATAGCAGGCCTATAGAGAGGGAAATAAAAGTGATTTTGCTTTGCCCCAGGTAACCTCATTTCATGGTAGGTAGGAAGGTTTAGTTTCCAGTGGCATCCTTTCTCACATCTGAACCTCTCTGGCAGCGAAAGGAAAAGCAAGGGAACGTGACTGCCAGCAGACAGCAGGTTTAAATAAAACCTGTAAAAACAGCGGTGGCTGTAGAGCTGGGTACAGCCTTCCTTTCCTCTAAACGAAATGTCTGCTTGTTGCATTACAGTACCGTACTCTTGCAAGGGATAATTACATCAATATTCCTTGGTAAGACAAGCCTGCTGTCACTGTAAATTTGACACAGATTAATATTAAACTGGATTTAAGATGTTGTTTTTACATGCTGGGCTTTTAATTACCTGGCTAATAGCAATGACTGTGATAGAGCAGTATTGTTAGTTACTCAAGGAAAATTAAGATCAAATTCTAATTCCACGCTCACCGAGAGCTTGTCTAGGAAACACAGTTGAGTTCACACTGTTGCCAGTGAAAGCACAAAGGGTTCTTGTCTTCAGCTGTCAATCTGCAAGAGCAGTGCGGACAAGTCTGAGTAACATCCACATCAGCTTTTAGTGCCACGGAGCAGCCCAGTGCTGCCCCACGGCCGGACGGGGCTTCTCCACAGAGGGAGGAGGATGCACTGTCAGGAGTAACAACCCGTGATGAGCAGAAAGGGACAGAAGCATCTATGGGAAAACTGTCTCAGCGGAGCTCTGTATCTTGTGCAAAAAGGAAATGGAGACAACGCCAGAAACAAGAAATCAGATTGTTTCTCAGGTTTCTGGAAGTCTCTGAGATTTTTTATATTTACAGCTTTCTTAAATACACAAACATACACAAAACAAACCTTCTCTTTATAACAAAACAAACCTACTCCTGCAAAATTAGCTTGCAATATCGTCACCACCGCTGCTTACTTGTTCAGCATGTCACTCCTAACTTCCTATACTCAACCATTAAATTATCCCTTCACATAGAGAAGAGAATTACAGTCGTCAGCAGAGAACACAAATAGAAAAGGAAGGTTGTAATTCAAAGAAAGCTTCTAAAACTTGAAAGTTTTTAGCTCTCCTTTCTAGAAAACTCCAAGAAGAGTGAATCACTCTCTTGGTAGGGTGACAGCAAGGCCGGCTGGGGTGGCAGCTTAGATGCTTTGCAACGTCCACTCATACAAATAGTGGTGCAGGGTCAGGGACCTTGTGCACTATCAGAATATTCTATAGTATCAAAAATGGTTTCCTTAAAGCCTTATACTTTGAAGAATCAGCTGGTTCCAGCAGATGAAGGAATTGATGGTTTTCCATTAGCAGCTTATTACTACAGGATTTAGAAATGCACAGAGTCTTAAAGAGGAAGAATTGACCTTCCCAGGAGTATCAGGTACCAGCCACAGCTGGTGGGAGATGTTCCATTTGCCAAGCAGGTTGAGAAAAGTGATCAGAATCCACATTCTTGCACAAAATTGAAATCTAAGCTCGGGCCAACCATAAGTACCACGCTGATTTTTTCCAGAAATTATATTCATAATGGTTTGGATATTCAAACAAATCATAATTGTGATTTAATGGCTTGTACTGTAATTAGCCTCCAGGGAAAAGTACTTTCAATTAACCAATGTAAACATGCCATCTAGTTACACCATTACATGTTCTGCTAAATTTCCTGATTAAGAGCTGGAAGTGATCTAGCACAGGGCCAGAACTCATGGCACAGAAAATCATGGCTGTGACTTGAAATTGAGTTTTTTCCCCACCTCATGCCACAGCCTGGTGGGCCCTCAGGTCTCCTGCTCCTCTGGCTACAAAGGGTTTGGGAGTTCAGTGGCTGTCAATGAGCCACTAAACTCCTGCCTGCCAGACACACTTCTGTGCTGGATAACCTTGCTCTTACACCTAGATCCCAGCAAATATACAGCACAAAGTAGATCTGTGTAAGCTTACACACGGGGTGTGCAAGAGGAGTACCAGGGAGGCTTCACTGCCCTGTGTTCTGTTTGTCATAGAACCATAGAATCATTTTGGTTGGAAGAGACCCTCAGGATCATCGAGTCCAACCATAACCCAACTCCAGCACTAACCCATGTCCTGAGAACCTCATCTAAACGTCTTTTAAACCCCTCCAGGGATGGTGACTCCAGCACTGCCCTGGGCAGCCTGTTCCAATGCCCCACAGCCCTTTGGGGAAGAAATTGTTCCCCAGATCCAACCTCAACCTCCCCTGGTGCAACTTGAGGCCGTTTCCTCTGCTCCTGGCGCTTGTTCCTGGGGAGCAGAGCCCGACCCCCCTGGCTCCAAGCTCCTTTCAGGCAGTTCAGAGATCAGAAGGTCTCCCCTCAGCTCCTGTTCTCTAGCTGAACCCCCCAGGTCCCTCAGCCGCTCCCATCACACTTGTGCTCCAGCCCCTCACCAGCTCCGTTCCCTCCTCTGCACTCTCTCCACTATTTCAATGTCCTTCTTATGATGAGGGGCCCAAAACTGAACACAGGATTCAAGGTTTGGCCTCATCAGTGCCGAGTACAGCGGCACAATCACTTCTCTAGTCCTGCTGGCCACACTATTCCTGGTACCAGCCAGGATCCTGTGGCCTTTTTGGCCACCTGGGCACACGCTGGCTCGTGTTCAGCCGCTGTCACCAACACCCCCAGGTCATTTTCCACCAGGCACTTTCCAGCTGCTCTTCTCCAAGCCTGTATTGCTGCCTGGGGTTGATATGACCCAAGTGTAGAGCCCAGCACTTGGCCTTGTTAAACGTCAGACAACTGGCCTCAGCCAAACGATCCAGCCAGTCCAGATCCCCCGTATGGCCGTCCTGCCCTCATCAGCTAACAGCAAAATAATTAGGATAGGTCTGTTTGCCCTGATGCAAGGTGAACGTACATAGAATCATTCTTCCTAGAAGCAATAAAAAAAAAATCAGAGCAACATACCGCAGGTGTAAGCTGCTTCTGAGTGTTAACCAAAGGCCAACAGAAAATGTATCAGAGCTATTGACTCCAACAGACTCTGGATGTGGAGGCAGGAGCAGCCCCTGTGGTGTCTGAGCTGGCCTAAGTCAGATCACATTTCCAGCATTTCCTATTTTGCCCCTCACCTGAGTCGTGTCAGTTCAGCGCTTTTGTAAACTGCTTTTCCAGCATTTCAGTTCACAAGGAAAATGACTGAGGGGGCTGGAAGAGGGACTGAGGACTGAGTTGATGTGCCAGGGCCGGGGAGGTACATGCCCCCAACGTGCCTGTAAATGCTCTTATCTGGGAGAGGGGACAGAAGATTTGCCCCTCGAGGCTTCTTGCAGGATATCACTTAATTTTGCTCTGGTTTATTCCAAGCTTTGCCTTTTAATAAAGCTCATTTAGGGAGCTAAGGAAGGGGCCCCTGCTCTGCTCCAAGCCAGCCCTGTGGCTTCTGCTCAGGACAAACTGGACTGCAGAGCAGAAAAGCCAATTCTGGGCCATTTTCCCCAGGCAATTCCTTTCTGTTCTGCACACGAGCCGTAAAGCCAAACCAGACAGTTTCCTGGAGCTGCAAGGAAGCGCAAGACACCCCACCTGGGATTCTAATGCACCTTTCTCCGAGATAATCAGCAAACGGTACAAGGCACGCACAGCAATAACAGCCCAAAGTCACTGAATAAATTGCTGATTTTGAAACAGTGAATGACATGTTAGCAACAATGCACACTGAACAACAGGTGAGAATAAAAGAGTATGTTTCACAGCTCTTTTTATCCTCTCATCAAGTGTATTTGTGGGGCAATTCTTAGTGCATGTCTAAAAGCATCTTGAAGAGTCTTTGACAAGCAGTTCCAGTTTATAAATAGAAAGTTTTGGTGGGCTTTTTTTTCTCCTTTTTACCATTTCCACAAAATATGGAATTTACATTTTCTACATTTTTACACTTCATTTTCTACCCATCTTTCATTTCCTCCCTCTGGCAAAAGTAAAGTCTAAAAAAGAGTAAAAAGTAAAAGACCAGGACTAACACAACAAATGTTCAGGGTCCTATCCAGTTACAAATTAAGAGAAATTAAGAAAGAACTGAGGCCTTAAAAACATCATCAAAAGACAAATCCCTTGAATCCCTTGTCCTCACTTTTTCCTCCCGCTGGTCACCCGTACTCCAGGAATTAGGGAACACGCTTACAAGACATTTATTGATCAGGATTTAATTGCAGGGCGTCCCGCTGGACACTACTGCCCTGCCACATAATTGTGTTTCATTAGCTTCACATTGTAAACGAGGGGAAAAAACACACATTAAGGGACCTCTGAGCTTATGTGTGCTCTGATGAGACAGAGCTGGATCCCGGTTCGCAGCTCCCAGAGCCCACAGGTCTGTGTGCAGCCGTGGTCTTTGGGGCTGGTTTTGCCCCACAGATCTGCTGGGCATGGGGAGATCCCAGCTGGAAGTCGCAATCTTGCACTTCATGACCTAGTTATGGATTTTGTGGATGTTTTTGTCTGACTTGACTTAGAACTAGAAACTTCTCTCCAGACTTTAGAAACAGCCTCCACCTCTCTGCAAATATATTCCCAAAGCCAACACTTTGTTTGTTCTCACCCTTTAACCTCCTCTTCTGTTGTTTTGTCTTCAGTGAATGACAATTCTATAATTTAAAGATTTTTAACTAGGAAAAACTCTTTTCAACTCCAGTATTTCCTAATCCGCCGACCTTCAGAATTCATTTTCAGTGATGGAAATCAGAATAAAAGATTTGTTTTTATCCATCTTGCTCCCTTGACACAAAGAAAACAACTGCAATCTCTGCCTTCTATGGTTTTGGTTTGGGTTTTTTTAAACCAAAAATGAAGATGACAACGTTACGTTCACAGCTGCCCCATCCCCCAGTACTCTCAATATGCCACGGCCAATTTAGGATGATAAACTATCAGTACCAAGAGTTTACAGGATTTAACTTCTCCCTCTCTATACAAGAATGCAGAAGAGGATATTTACAATAAGAACTCCGCAACTGCCTTAAACCTGAGCTGAAAAATTCAGTCTGACTTCTCAAAGAAGCTTTGTAGCTTAAAATAGTCTGATCTACTGAGAGAACTAGCCCCAAATAGTATATTCACTTCAAATAGCAGATAGCAGACAGAGTGTAGACAGCTAATGTGAAAATGATACAGGCAAAGGAACTGGTTGACGGACGAAGATAAAGGGCAAGGAACAGGGACGCCAGTTAAAAAATGTAAAGATCAGAGCTGGTTTTGGTTTCCATTGATGAACCTCGTCATGGATGAAGTTTCCAAAGGCTGCACTGACCATTTTCTGCAAGCGTGACACTTGGTTCTGAAGCCCACCCTCCAACGAGCCAGCCCCACCACACCTGCAGGGTTACCTGCCACGCAAAACAGCCACAAAAGCCCCAATAAATCAATGTATACTCTCCAGCTGTGATTTACATCCTGTCTGTGTGACAGTCAGGCTCCTCTCTGCAGGTATTAGTCAGCCCTGTCTGACTCTTCATTCGTCTTGGAGCCCAACGCATGTTTCCACAAGCTTGTGTTTGCTGGGTACACATTGCAAGCATCAACATTCAAAGCAGCAATCCTAATGTCTTCCTTTCAAAGGAAGCAAATGGCCCTGCTGGAGAAATCAGTCAGTTCTAGTGAAGCATCCAACCACCTATTTTTCATTTCTTTGAAACATATTTACTGGACAGGTTGGTTTCAGTATTAGTGCAGTTCCCAGACAGTAGACAATGTTCTTTGTCTCCCATTCCTGCCTGTTCCTACTGACCTGCTCCTTGAATCTCTCTCGCTACACAGAGGATGGGAAATCAATTTCCCAGATCTGTGATGTGTTTGAAGTGTGTGCAGTGGCAGATCCAGCCGTATCACTAATGGGCCATCTGGTGAGTGGCATCATCAAAGGAGTTAGTTTCCCAGTCGTGTTCTGCTCTTGCTTGAATATAGAGACATGAATACAAACAACAGACCCTTTCCTGTCCCCTCCCAGCATAAATATGAACCCAAACAATTTGTGTGAAGCATTACACCTTCTGCATTGAACTCCTTGTTTGAATTCCTACAACGTGCTGCTCGCTTCCATTTATTACCTAGTAACCTACTCTGCTCAGGCACTGCCTTCCGTTCATTTCTCGTAGAGCCAAGTAAAATTTTGGCACTTAAAACAATAATAAATATTTTCTGCTCATTTTGACGTTTTCATAGCACACACAAATCAATCGTCTGGCATCCAGCAGCAGCAAAAATACCAGGAGGAAAAACCAAATTGACCTCAGGAGTGAACTCGCCACGCCAAGACACCAATTTGTTTCAATGGTTCATAAAACACAGCTTAAGTTCCTGCCCATCAACAAGATAAAAATAGTCCTTCAGGAAGTAGGAGCTTCCTGAACAAGGCATCTGCTTTTGCCGAACATTTGTCTTCAGAGGAATTCTAGCAGCAGCTGAGCAGTTAGAAACCCAAATAGTTCAATGTAAAAATGATTTGTGAAGAGGATGACAGGTGTTTCCTAGAATCTACACAAACGTAACTCATACTTGTTTTCAAGTGCCCACGAATGTCGCGAAGACTTTTGGGATTAAGAATAAGACATTCCACAAGTCTCAACAGTTCCCCGAGGAGGACTTGGGGGTGTCGGCTGAGAAGCTCAACATGTCCCAGCAATGTTCACTTGCAACCCAGAAAACCAACCGTGTACTTCCTCGTTAGGTAAAAGAAGATGTCAAGTGACTTGTACATATCGGCCATACCGAACTGTTGGAGCTATATCACACGTCCTTCTATTGGGAACAGGAGATCCACTTCCCTGGGTGAGGCTTCCAGATGGTTCGCTCGCCTGCTGGAGACGAATGAACCAGTTTATGAGCAGCCCTTCTTTGAGCTTCACAGGACAGCTTATGCTCCACAACATATGGTCCTTGAGATCACTTGCTTAAGTTCTAAGAGTCTTCAAATGAAGCTGGGTACGTTAACTTAATGACCGAGGATCCTGATTTTCTTTCCCCTTTTCTGTTTGCACAGCATTCAGCACAAAGAGTGTGGTCTGTACAGAAAGGCTCTTGGGCAGCACGGAGCAGGCAATGAGCTGTGCAGACCTACAGCGGCAGACCCAGCACACATTCGGTATCGCAGGTTTCAATCTCATCTTTCCGAAGTTCCACACTCCTCGCTGCTAACTCTGTCCTCGCACGCACTTCAAAATATCATTCTTCTTAACTATAACTCCCGGATGCTGAAGATACTCAGCAGTTGCTGAAGACAGACGACAGACCGGAGCACAAGATAAAAACAAACTCTGCTGTCCGAGAATAAGGAAGAATAATGAAGCAAAGTGCCAGATCCTTCAAGCACGACCAAAGGATCCATTTGCAAGACAGAATTAGGAGTGCCCGTAAATCCTTTGTTTGCTGCTTCCCTTTGCACCTTTCAAACACAGGCTCGCCCTCAGCCAGCCAGGGCACCTCAGAAACCTACCTAAGACATCAGCACTGTTTTGGCAGTATTTGTTATTTCAAAGAGACTATTTCCTTTGCCTCCCCTGAGCAGACAACATAGTTAATGGGAGGGTGAGAAAGAAGCAATACAGAAATGAGGGTGGCAGATTATCTACTCTCACAATTCTGTGAAGGTGTAGAAGAAGTACAGATGTCTCCCTTTTGTGAGACTTTGTTCATAACTGTTCCATTTAACTTGGTGTTCCTGTGATCATCTTCATTTCTATACAAAGAACATACCTCTGGCAAGATTCTGGTCTTTAATAACTGCATTGTAATTCTGATATCTACATCTATTACACTTTATTCCCATTGTTTGCATCTCTTCAAAGACAGAAAGACCCAGAATCCCAAAGGATGAGATTTTCCACACAGCGTTTTTAATGATATCAGTGGAGTCACTCAGCAGTGAGCTGAATTAGAGCCATGGTTATAAATCGCTCCTGGGAACGGGAGAGGAACATGCAAGATGTCAGGTAGTGATTGCTTGCTATCCTTAGGGCAGGGGTGATCTCAATTTTATGCATCCTCAACAATCCTTAGTCAGTGACTGGAAATGCATTTGTAAGGTACAGTTCATCTTACGCTGTAGTAGGTCAGATGAGCTGCAAATACACTTATTCCCTCCCACGGCGATTATGAAATTCTAAAATTGTGTGAAAGGAAATGCCCAAGTGACAACTCAGACATGTAAACTGGGGAAATTTCTCTCCTATTCGTGTCCAGTGAAGAAGACGAAGTCCTGACATAAATCTGTCAGCTCTCAGTCTTCTCAGACAGCAAGTCTAGCAAGGCAGAACTTATGGAAGCAAAGCACCATTACCTAGATCTGGCTTCCTAACCCTAACCTTACTACAGCCTGGTGTCTCTTAGAGATTTCAGACTTAAGGGAACCACCCGTCCTGCACACAGAGACACAGCGGATGATGTGCCAAGGATGCAGGTCTTCAGAGAAGAGCCAGATGCTCAGGCCTCACAGCACAACAAGCAGCAGCAGAGGGGCACAGCTGGTACAAGGATGCTGAACATTGTCACTGTTCTCAAAAGATAAGTCTATTCAGATTCTTTCCATATTGTGGGGACCTTCCTGCCAAGCCCCCACTTGCTGGAAGATATATCCAGGAAAGTTTGCCCAGTTTTTACTATTCCAATAGAGCCCCAGTGGGAAAGAGAGAACAATCAATTTTCTACCTAATAGGTTTTAAAAGAATGGCAACATCTGTTAGCATGAGGGTGACAGCTTGTTGGCAGCTTCCAACCAACTCCACTATCAGGAGCAGGTTTGCCAAGCAAACACACCACACGATACACGCAGAAGCCGCTGTGGCATCTGTGGATGTAAAAGAACCCAGCACTGGGCAGACAGGCCTGGAGGGGGCATCGCGCTCCTGTTCCCAGCCACCTACAACCATCACAAGCCCTTACGTCCCTGTGACGCTCTGGGGTTGGTGGTAGGACTAAGCCAGGCCCTGATACATCCCCAAATTGAGAAGAGTCTTAATGGGGACAACAGGTCAAACTCCTGTCCTGAAGACAGCTGTTAGGAACTAAGTCTAAGCTGTTCATAGAGAAACAGGGATTCCTGACATCTCCTGGGTAGATAAGACACAGGGCCCCCCAGAGAGGCTATTTCTCTTCATCGCCTATAGGAGAGACATCAGTCTCAGACATCCCATAATGAGACGACCAAAATCAGGAGGGAGAGGTGAGCTGATACAGGAAGCCATTAGTACAATGGTTACCTCCCATCACTATTGCAGCTACATGTCTGCAAACCTCTGCAGCAGCCCCGACCCCCCCTTCCTCAACAAAACCAGCAGATATGATTCCTATTTGTAGGGCAACACCAGAAAGAACTAAAGAACCACTTTCATGTTAATAGCAAATAGATGGCGCTTGTCTAAAGCTTTCCATTATCTGAACGAACAGTGGGACATTCGCCTCTGTGTAATGCAGATTACAGGCTCAGCAGGTGACTTGTTCACTGTTGGACCAAAAGCATCGCGCGGTCAGGACCTGGGCCCAGCCTCTTGGACCACATTCACTTGGCCTCTTCCTCTCCCACTGCTATAATCTGTTACTTTCAAATCCCTGCATCAACGAAATGAAACTCTGGCACTTTAATTAAGGCCGCCGGCATTTACCCAAGGAATCTCCTCTCTTAGTCTCTACAGCTTTTGTAGATCCTCTGTGTAAGAAGCACGTGGAGAGCTGGAATTAACAGGATGTAAAAATAATCCATACAGAACAGCACAGCAAGAAACATGCTGAGAATCTATCAGTCCGAAATGCATCTGGAGAGCCTCAGCATGGATGGCAAAGAAAGATGGAATTCAGCAGAGCAATACTTAAAATTCGGTTTTTATCCAAAGAGCAAAGCACTTAACAAATTAATTGAGCTTAGCATCCATGTTGAGAGCCCAGCACTATTATAATCATCACAGAAGAAAGCCATAAAATAGACTGGCTGAAGGAAGCACAAGACCTGAACAGACTAATCACTGTCCCTTAGAGGTGAACAGGGTAGAAAAATTGCAGCCCTTGTGACTTTGGTACAGCATAACTCCGGCCTTTTGCTTTTTACCCCAACACTGAACCCAACACTATCCAAGTTCTGTCCTCAAGAAGCAACACATCTTATCTAGTCAGGTATGTGACAAAGTCTCTTCTATTGCCTTATTTTTCCTAGTTGCTTATCAAAAGATAATATTCTGGGCACCACAGGCCCTTTAAAAGGACTTTTTTGTTTCTCGCTACACATCCTGCTTGGCTACCACAAGCTCTGAGAAGCTCAGCGGCTCTCCTCCCTCTCTTTTGCCCTCCCCTGCCACATGCCAAATCCACACCCCCCACTGCATTGTCTGAATTAATTAACACCGCGTAGCTGGAACAACAGGGTTCTGTTCCCATGAGCAAGAGTTCCTGACCCTTGAAGGAGATCCTGACTCGGCCTCTGCTCAGTCAAGAACTGTTTGCAGTCACCCACAGCCCCTTACACCTGTCATCCACCACCTACCTTCCTACCTCCAGTCCCAAGCGAGCTGGGCTGGTAATAATTTTTTCTGGATCACAGAAAGAATAAAACATCCTTCCCCAAAAAGAATCATCACAGAAGGGATAAGAGCACCAGGCTGTGACAAACCCTCCAGTATATGACCATTTAGTGACACTTGGGTAAGTTTTCCCACTTCACCGTTTTAACTATTACACTATAGAATATTTTTTGATGTATACTGAATGCTTTGCAGAACACAAGGATAATTCCATACTAAACAGTACATTAAAGAAACATTAATATTCCAAACCAGCATGCTGAAAGTTGACAAATGCGACCAGTAAGGTCACTGTGGCCGCCCTTTCCTCTCCAGCTACCTAATGATATATTTTCTGCATGTCTTATTCTCAGAAATGACTGAAACTGTTCAGAGAATCACAGAATCCCAGAATGTCAGGGGTTGGAAGGGACCTGGAAAGCTCATCCAGTGCAATCCCCCCATGGAGCAGGAACACCCAGATGAGGTTACACAGGAAGGTGTCCAGGCGGGTTGGAATGTCTGCACAGAAGGAGACTCCACAACCCCCCTGGGCAGCCTGGGCCAGTGTTCTGTCACTCAGGTACCCCAGGTACCATTGGCTTCCTGGCCACAAGGGCCCAGTGCTGGCTCATGGTCATCCTGCTGTCCCCAGGTCCCTTTCTCCTACGCTGTTCTCTAATAGCTCATTCCCCAACTTACACTGGAACCTGGGGTTGTTCCTGCCCAGATACAAGACTTTACACTTGCCCTTGTTCTATTTCATTACATTTTTCCCCGCCCAACTCTCCAGCCTGTCCAGGTCTCTGATGGCAGCACAGCTTCCAGTGTCACCCACTCCCCCCAGCTTGGTGTCATCAGCAAACTTGCTGATAGTCACTCTATTCCCTCGTCCAAATCATTGATGAATATATTGAATAATACCGGCCCCAGCACTGACCCCTGAGGCACTGCACTAGATCCAGGCCTCCAACTGGACTCCATCCCATTGACCACGACTCTCTGGCTTCTTCCCTTCAGCCAGCTCGCAGTCCACCTCAGCAACAGGCTCCATTTCCCAGAAGGAAAGAAAGATCAGACCTCAGGTCACTGCTGTATTAAAGTGCTGCTTTCACAGTAGAGAACACCACAACAGCAAACAAAGAGTTAAGAGGGTTGTTCACATCAAACCGAACTTTCAAGCCCAAAGTGTTTTCTGTTTCCTCAAATTCCTGAAACCAGTTGGGCCACAACTCTTTGTTTCAGCCTGTATGCAGGATCTGAAGATGTTTATTTTCCACATCGCTGCTGAAAAAGCCAACTGCATGCAGCTGATAACAAGGAAGAGTTTGCAGGATGTCTGGAGATGTTTATCATAAAGACCATTCTGGGTTGATAGAATACAGCAGCTCATCTCTGAGCCACCATTTCAGGCGTTGCAGCAGATTCAGAAAGAGTTATTCAGCAAACATGTAATCTCCCGTGATAAGAAATACCAACTGTCTGGAGCAGGATTGCTCTGTGTAAATTGAAATCAGGCCTGTGTAAAGCTGAATTAAACCTTTGTCATGAAACTGCAGAGCTGTCAGTTACATTCTTGCAGGTTAAGCTGGCAGCAGCCATTGAGAACACAGCCTTTGAACAGCGCTTTGACCGCAGCAGCTGCTTTTAGAATAACAGCAACAATAAGATGATCTGTTCTTCAAAATTCTTAAACGATATTGATTTACAGCGCAGAATAATGAACTGCACCGTGCTCTGCTTAGATAACTGTTTCACAAGCAACACGGGTTTTCTAAAATAAAGCTGCTTTATTTCCATAATTGTATCTCTTGAGAAATATTGTTAATTGTTCCTCTCTCTTCCCCTGGCTTTAATTCCAATTTTCTCTCTCCAGCCTTAGGGAATAAAACCAAATGGTTTTCATCTAAAGTTTGGAAAGCTGGTCAGCTTTAATTATGGCCTCAGTCACTTTTAATCAGCTGCCCCCCAAAAAACAATTGAAAAATAATTAACTGAGCTTCTCCTGGGCTTTCAGGTTCAATAGAAAGTTGATCAAATGAAGACGGACAAAAGGACACTCCTATCAAAGTCTGGACACTTTCCAAGATTTGAGACAAGGATATAACACCAGGCTTCAAAATTCCTGTCCATATCAGTTAAGAACCTATGAAAAAAGTCTTGCACGATTTGTACGTGATTTACAAGTGTAGTTTATGTTGCTGGTTCCTCTGGTTTTGTCCTGGGTATTACTTCTCTAGCAACATGAGTGAAGTTGGTCAAGTGCTCTGGCATAGAGACATAACCTAGTTTTCAGCTCTCCGCAGTACACGTTGCCATCATCACCTGTGCTGCAGGAAACGGAGAGTCGAGGGGTGAGGTGTTTGAAACGAAACGTGAGGCCTCTGGTTGCCACTGCACACTGAGACACGCACAGAAGAGATAAGAGACAAGAGCTCCAGAAGCAGCACAACAGTCCCTGTTTCTAAGAGCAGCAGGGAAAAATACAGCATTGCAGTACTTCACTTAAAGGCTTTGAGAGCTTCAGCTTCACTGGGAGAGATGAGCTGATCCAACAGTCTCTGTTTCCCCTTCTCCCTTTGCTCCCAGATCTCTCCTTCCCTGAGCAGACTCATCTCAGTAACACGACCACAAGCCTGTTTTCCGCTGGCTGAACTGCCCCATCGCAGTCAGTGAGCACCACCAGAACCAGCACAATGGAAGGATGAATATCCCATTCAACAGCCACGAGTCATGGGCTCCACCAAGATGCTTGTAAACCCTCTGCTGTGCAGGGACAGAAGGTGGCGATGAGGTGGGCAATGCACACTGAAAGGAAAGCAAGAGACAGGTTGGAAGCTATGAGGCTACTGTCCAACATTATCACCATTATTCCTCAAGATTTATTTTTATCCTTGAGGAGAACAGGGCTAAATCATCATCTCCATCTCCGTGGTAGTGGTACTTTCCTAGTTAGCTGAGCCTGGCGTGGGGACAATAACCATAGAAAAATGAAGCAGCCTCATGGCACGCTTCTGTGGTGTTATTATCTGAGTGCAACTGCAATTGCAAACTCCTCTAAAATGGTCTTCACAAATGGGGAAACGTGGGCAAGGTAGGTGAGATCGCCCAGCAGAATTTAGATTAGGACCAAAGTTTACCAAGGCTCTTCCCATCACCGTCCTGTTACACATCCCTTGATCACCCAGTGTAAATTTGCGCGCTGAATTCCTTTGCAGCAGAAATACAGATTTAAAAGAATCTCCACTCCCTCTTACATTTCTGCTTCCTTCACCATGAAATCCTTTATTACACTGAAGAAAAACAGCTCAGAAGCTCTTGGCTGTTGCAGTGCAGGAACAAGAAGGTACAGGGGCAAACGGGATACTGAGGGCATTGCACCGTCAGCCCCGCTCCAGCTGCCTGTCGCCTTCCCTCCAAGCAGGTTAAATGCATATCCAGAAAAACCTCTCTCGATAGACTGTGCGCCTGGCTTACCAGCAATTAAAGCGCAGATCAAAAGAAATATAAATGTGGATGTTGCTCTGCTTATTAGTATCAGCTCTGGCTTTGATTGCCCGAAGGCCTTTCCAGCAATGTTGACTTTAATTACTTTAATGAGAGAGAAAATGATCTGAGGAGTGTCAGCTCAATGGGGCAAGGTCCTGATGAAAATGTTAGGTCTAGGATCATTAGTATAGCAGTTAATAGTGCATTACCTTATGTTATTGGAGCTAACTGTAAACAGCTACTGAAGCCCGACTGCTTTTAGGATTGAAGTTGGGGGAAACAATTAGAAGCAGCTTTGAAATCAGGTCGTATTGGTTCTGCCACCCTCTTTGAACAGAGATTGCTCTTTGTTGATCCGCCGTAGAAAAGAAAAGCAAATTTAATACACTGTGGGCTTGTCTTCAACAAAACACTCATGACAACGGTTTAACGTGAACTTTTTGAAGTGACTGAGTTTAGATAAAGCAAATTAAGATAAAACAAATGAAGGCCGCTTCAATTCTTAAGGGAAGCCCAAGCTGCTAAGTAAGAGACAATGCATGTACTCATGTTAGCAGTCCTGTGTGCCTCAGCTCAAGCCAAGGGAAAGGCAAAATGGACCAATTTAGCTTCATTTGCAATGAAGAGGGATTAGATTTCATTGTATGACCTGGTATCTGCTGCAGGTAAAAGCCATTCCACAACTCGCCTGATACACAATTAATTTTAAGCAGGGCTAATGTAATTACCAGGATATAATATGGTTACATTAATCTTATTTAATTTTTTACTCGCCTTGGTGGTGTCTGCACTTGTAAGTAAAGTCATTCCTTGTGTCCCCATTGTGGAGGATTAGAATTGCTGATTGTTTCAGCTTGGAATTAGAAAGAGAATGGCATGAAAATAGATGAAATTAAGAATTCTACTTCCCAAGGAAAGTCCCCTTCCTGAAGCTCCCTCTGACACTGTAGTCCTATGCATAAGCCTGCGCAGCAGGAATCAGAGATAACCAAAGTCATCCTTGGAGATTCCAGCTTATCAGACACACAGTTTCCTATTTCAGGCTTGATTTTTACTCTGTTTTAGGAATAACTTCAAGGTTTTTTGTGCAAACCCTTTGAACAACTTGACTGGTTTGCAGCTTGTGGAAGCAACCTGCGTCTTTTAAATAACCCTGGAGCCCTCATCAATTGCAAAAGCCTCCTTAGAGAGCAGCTCTCAAATACATCAGTAATGTCTAAAAATCACAGCCAAGTGGGTCATTATTGAGAATAAACATTCTTCTGCAGGTAAACAAATTCAGCATTTTAGAGGCCAGGGATATCGTGGAGTTTTTCTTCCAAACTAAGGAGGTTCAGTCTTGAAAGACTGAGGTGAAAAGCTAAGCCACATGCCATGTTTTTCTTTAAACAGGAATTGTAACAGCTATTTAGCAAACACTGGAAACAAGATCAAGTTGTTAAGGGGGAAGTTAAATAGTGACCTGCTGACTGCAGAGAGGTGACTCTTTCAGTTCTCGCTTTGAAAAGGGCTGATAATTGGTTCTTCAGTCTCTGGTGCAGGTTCACAGGGGAAACAACAGCGCTTCAGAGTTCAGTGCCTCTCCCCTGGCTTGGGACAATGGGGCTCCATAACTAGTTGTCCGCCCCTTGGGATATAAGGCTTGTCCAGGTCTATCTGCTAATCCAGATGGCACCTTTTCAACAGTTTTACATGTACTAAACAGAGTGGCAGTATTTAATATGTGGTTGGCAGGCGTGACGAGGAAGAGGAGCAGTCCCAGGTGTGGAAGATCTGACAGAAAGTGTGTGAATCTGAATACATGGGCGAGTGTGAGAGCAGAGCGCTGGCTGCATCGCCCCATGGGGCAGTTATTTAGATGAGTTACACAGGCTGGCCCTTGGCTGTCATGCAGAAAAGTATCTTGTCTTCCTCACCTGGACAGCAGCAGAGCCCAAAGAAGCTGCTGTAGTCTAGATTAATAAAGCCAGGCTTTCAAACTCAAGCAATAGAGACTAATTCTTCTAGCTCCAGATGGCATAAGGTTTGTGCTCCTGTCACTGCGGCACTGGCCCCAGAGCTGCCCATGCCCTGTGTCCATGATCCGTGTGGCAGGAACAGCACTCCAGATAAAGGGCACTTTGTAAATCTACCGCCTCTCTGAAATTACACTGTCAAGATTACTTTTGGTTTTTGCCATTTCTACCCATCTATAAATCCAAGAGCCTGACATCACCAAGAGTACTACACTGGGTTTGCCAGGAGCTATAAAAACCTCTTCAAATGACATAGGGCAGCTTTGCTGGTTGCAACAACAGCATGATTTTACAGCTGGATAGCTCAAGACATTCCAGGAAAAGGAAGCAAGTGGCACCTCATTAGGAAGCCAGTAATCGGCTCATTCCAATGAGCTTAAATACTTGTTACCACCTCCACACACCAGTGAGATATCAGCCTTCTGTCCCACCTGTGTTCATACCCATAATTCTTAGGGATGCTTTTGAATCTCTCGGTGCGATTTTCATCACAGGATGCTGTGTGCCACCTAATTCTTTCCTCAATCCAAGTAAAAGAAAGAAGACACAGGACATGGCACTACCTCTCCTACACCTAACAGCGAGCGGAGTTAATGAACATGCAGGCATAACACGGCCTATAGCTTTTCCTACAAAACTGATTTTATTTAACTAAGTAGCTCGGACACTTCTCAGTCTGTCCCTTTAAGACCATGTTTGCCAGGGAAAGATAAACAGATTGTTAACCAGAAACAACAGAAATTGAAACGCTGTGATCTGAAACATGACCTTGATTCAACAGCCAGGAAATCCTGGGAAACCTCCAGAGGCAGCATAAAATCCCTTGCCTTGGGGTGAAGGAGAAGGAAACAACCAACATATTTATGCAGACTCAGAAAGGATCAGCAGTTTACAGAAAATAAGCATTTGCAATGACAGGAGTTAGGATCATAATTACATGGGCACCCAATTTTTCTGCTTCGAGGCATAAGCTGATCAGCAGATGGCATCCAAAGGAGCTCTGCGGGTCCGTTCCGTTCCGGTGGCATCCACGGTGTAATTACCCAGGGCATGGAAAAGTCTCTGACGTGAGTCTCATAGTCACTGCAGCCCTAGAGACAACAAGTAACATTTTCTGATGCTGAAAAACTGACTTCAAGAGAAAACTGTACCTATGCAACCATGCCTGAATGTGGAACAGCAAGGGGTTGATGACCCAGCCAGTTATTCCTGCCTGTGTGGACTGGAAAAAACAATTAAAAGATTAATGAATTGATCCACTTAAAATAATCTGCTTTACCCATAGCAAAACAAATGCTCATGAGCTGACAGCCCCAGGGAGAGGGGTACCAGCAGCCTCAAATGTGAGAAATCATGGGGCTTATTGGTGGAAGCAAGACTATAGAGAAAAGTTAATTTTTGAGAGGCTGGAATTGGGAAGTGTTGCCTACTTCAGTGGTACTTGATTTTCTTATTGGAAACCTCAGATAACAAAATTGAATGGGCTAAGAATTATCTGTACATTTTTTTCTTCTTGAATTCGAGTCCTTACATAGATCTAAATGCAAATGCTGCTGCGCTTACCATGGAATTGCTGTATACGTCAAGTAGCGCTCTCTGCGAGATAGTGCAAGGATTCTAGATGCCTGAAAGGCGTTCAGAGTGAATATGTCACTGCCTCTGTTCTTTTTAGCTCAGGGACAGAGACCAGCCCTTTCTAAAACGTCCGGAGGTCTGAAACGGTTACACCCAAGAAGTGCTGAGCAGCCTCAGTCTGTCTTGACTTCTGATTAAGTTCTCTGGGCTCCACATGCAGCTCTAGACTTTCCCCTCTCAAGCTACAACTTTAAACTCATCAGAAACCGAATTTCAATTTTGCAGGAAATGCCTGTCCTTGAAAGTCTGCTTCATCTCAAACCCAAGGGAAAACTAGCATTTTCTAACAGAGAAATGGCTTGGTTTCTTCCATGTGGAGTCATCCATCCATTTCAAATGGATGCTTCTGGCACTTTCATGCACATCATATAGCACCATTTTAATCTGAATGCAATATACAGATCATACCATACCCATTTTGTTGGGATCAAAGCAAATACAGGCTTACTCAACCATGATCCCTATCGACGTGTTCGTAACAGCTTTTATTTCAAGAAAACAGCAGCTTCTGATGAAAAAAACTACTATTGACAGGCTTCCTTCTAGCTCCTCTGCCACTATCGGTGCCTGTGCCAGCTCCGCATTTGGACCAGAATCAGAGCAAGTGAATGGGGAAAAGCTGTATGAACTTCACCCCTCCGCAGTCCCAGGATCCTGATTCACTCTTAGGTCTACTTTATGGTTGCCCTTACCATTTAGCAACTCCATTTAGCAGAGTCCTGATTGGCATGCCAGGGCTGTACATGCTTGGGCTCCTACGGTGTGCTTTAGGGCAAGCAGAACATCCTTGACAAAAGTCATTCCCTTGTATTTATGCCTCGGGCATTGTCTGGTTCCAGCAATAACTCCAGGTTCTGCGGTTTTATTACTGAAGAACTTTTGCTGCACTGAATTCAGGACATGAACCACGGGGATTTCTCATGTCAGGAGTTTAATTACCTCTTTGATTGAAGTAAATGTTGTATCAAGTGGATAGAGGGAGGTCACGGTTCGAATGATCTCATATACAGATGAGAAGCACAGCCTCCTATATCTGCCATTGGCTTCTAATGAGGAATTGCAGATTCACCAACTTCAAAGTAATCTCAAAAATACAGATGAACAGTGCCATCAGAGGAGATTCTACTTCTTTGTTGCTCTGAATTTTGCCACCATGCCCCTTTTTTCTCTGCTCTTTTAGCTGTTTGAAATTGTCTGTATTCCTCCTGCTCTGGAAACTGCGTTGGAGACTTTGGGGGCAGTAGCTGGATGATGTAAATGACTAAACAAGCCAAAGGAATTGGTTTCTCTCTTGCTTAGGTTTGGATGAGGCTATCAAACTTGGCATAGCTTCATAGAGAAGGGTTATTAACAGCTCCACAGGGGATGACAAACATCTTATTGACATTATTTATTTAGTGTCCTGCCTTCCCAGCCCTGCCATGTTCCTCATAACACCAAATCCAGCCTTCTATGAGCAAAGGGTGAGTGGAGAGAAAATACACTAAGAAATGCTGCAACAAAATAAAGGGAAGAAACGCCGCTTCACAAGCTCATTGAATTGGAAAAGTTTCATTGCAAATCTCCAGCAGTCTTGGTGGATCAAGCCAAGGGCTAGAGACAGGGAAACCAGGCCTTAGTCCTCAGTAAGTCCAAAGCTGAAGTGTCAGAAGATGTAGCTTATCAGCCTTGGGGACAGACATCCTGGGAGACAAGTGTCTTGAGCTCTAGTGGGAGTGAAAATCCATACTGGGCACCGTACGTGCTTCCAAAGTTCCCTTCAGGAACGTACATCTTAAAAATCAGGGAGAAAGGTTGTTCAGCAACAAAACGTGCCCCTTGGTTCTCATCTTTAAACTTCTTGAACCAGGTCCTTCAGAGCTATAAACCTTACTGCAGCAAATTCAACCCCTGGGTGCCTGAGGCTGGGAATCTAATAACTGAAGGCACTTAAAAGTGTCTAAAAGTAGGACTTTAATAACCGAAATCGGATTTTGATCATAACTCTGGAGTGTGGGTACATTGAAGATCGAATTGTTCACCAAGAGACATCCTGGAGGATGGTGTATTTCTCTTTCAGAAGTTTTCTCAAGTATTTAATGAACCAGAATTCCCCTCCACAAATACATTTCCTTCTGTTCCCACTCCGACACACTGCAGCCGGCTTTCACCTGCCACACATCAGTGCTTCTGAAGAGGAAAAAGCTAATTCCACTGACCTTTTCGGAAGAATTCAGCTCTTCTAAGTGGATGTTTTGTCCTACATCCAGCCCCTCCCTTGTGATTGCCCTTCTCCTGCCAGGCTAATTTTCTGAGCAGAAGAACAGAGCTAACAAAGGCACTTCAACTCAGCCTTTTAATGCCCTCCACAGACAACGCAGAGACTCCTTTCAGCTTTAAAGCCACTGCACGTCTCCATGCTACTGAGCATGCCCTTTTTCTTCGCTGGATTATTCTGTCTGTGTGGACAGGGCCAGAGACATCCTGTCTGGCCCAAGAGGGCAAACAGAGGAGACAGATCCTGCGTGAAGACAAGATACTGCAAAGCAGGTTACAGTGATGTCAGAGCTTCAGCAAAAAGCAAGACCGAATTCTCCCAGATTGCTCTTTTTGCCCCATCAACCTACTGTCTGTCCAAACACAACTCCCCAGCAGAAGGAAGATCTCAGCCTAACACATCTACTTATCTCCATGCTGCATTTACTTGGAATACGACTGGTTGCCACCAAAGACATAGAAAGATATTAGACTATGTGGGCTGTCGTCATATCTGCTGTTCTGGGGTCAGCTGAGGTAGGTTAAGAGCTTATCAGCCTCTGACATCAGCTGGCATAACTGATCGTATAGTTGCTGTCTAACCCGGTTCTGTCAAGACAGGTTTAAAAAATTCAACAAACAAAACCCTACTATTAGCAATGTTTTAAGCTAATCCAGATCATTTTGATAGAATTGGGCTAGCAAACAATTCTAGCTGTCAGATCAGAAGTGCTAACCTCTGGTAAGGGACCCAGCAGCGAACAGGTGGAAAAGGACAGAGATCTGCAACTTCTCACTCAGCAGAAGGAGGCCCATTTTCCAACCCTGGGCTGCCTAGTTTGCTGCAAAGCATATTCAACAGATACTGAGACTGCACCTAAATGAAGTGTACAACAGGCCAGACAGATCTGATGGAATTAGTACAGTTTATACACCTTGTTTTGTCCCCTCAAGCCAGTGCCAAAGTGTCTTCAGCCAGGCAGGAATCATGGCTGTTACACAGATCTGCCCTGTTTGGCCCAGAAGCAAACACAAAGGAATGCGTGTGGTTGTGACAAGGCAAGGAACCAGGCCACACCACTATTCTAACACATGCTTTGTAAGATATTATCAGGGTGACAGCAGCATTCTGGTTATGATTCACCCTTGGCCCATGGGGCTGAATAATTCAATATTTCAGTGACAGCACACAAGAGTTGAAGCAGATCGCCACATCCTGCCTAGGACTGAAACAGGGGGCTTGCAGTTCCCCAACCCTGCTCTAGGACCTGTATCTACGTGATGTTCCTTGGAGAAGCCCAGCCTTTCCCAGCACCATAACTAATAAAGAATTTGGCTATAATGAGAGGACATCCTTGACCTAATTAGCAATCTAGGTAGGAGAAATTGTGTAGGGAATATATCCCTATTTGCAGATGGGCCACTGAAGCACAGAGACTTTAGGAGCAGATTTCTGGCTGTGCATTAATCAGAAGTGGGGACAGATTTTTTTTTTAAGCCACCAGCTCAGCTTACATCAGTTGTGAAGAGATTTCCAGTCAGCTACTGACTGGCATGTCAGTGCAGGACTCTATTTATATATCCTCAAGTGACTTTTAACTAATAGCAACCTCCACTCAGCCCGGCTGTTGAACAACCTCTGGTTAGCCATGTGTGATCATCAGCACACAGCACTGACCTTGCTGCGACATTGTTAGGACTTCGATAAGTTCCTTTTGGCTCTGGCTCAAGTGTGGTTGTGCCAGTGCGGATACGAACCTCACAGCCGGGCATTGCTGAGCACAGGGAGCATGTGCTCCACAGGATGACTCCTTCAGCATTCTCCTTCATCCCTCCCTTGACCTCATTTTAGTCCAGTGCTACTCTCACCAGGGGTTACAGGATTTAAGTGGATGGTTTGCTGGAAAGCTGAGCTCCACGGAGAGCAGAAGATCTGGGACAGCAGACGTGTTCCAAAGACTCTCCACCTTAATAGCTACTTCACCATTTTCAAAGAGAGTGGACTGGGGGTCTCTATTCACATCTCTCACAGATTTCTTCCATGCAAACAGGCCTCTTCTGTTTCGTTTACACCTTGCAGACACAGACACATCAAGCAAAAATGGGCCTTCCTGACCTGAGTAACTCAATTTGATGTCACAGGCAACTGTCAGACACCGTGGTACCATCTGCCGTATTCACATGACTATAATTTGCAAGACACTGAGCATCACCTCCTTGTTTAAAATAATTCTTTCCTCTGAACAAAGACAGACTTTAACATATGCACGGTACAATTAAAGGAGGAACATATAATGGCTGTTTACCATTATCCACAGCAATACATTATTCATGCTTTCCTCCACTAGCAAAATCTTTCCTTCCTAATATTGAAGTGGTACATATTGAAGTAGAATGGCAGACCCTCTGGGATTCCAGATGACTTTGCATTGGTCTCATTTGCATAGGCTCTTCAATTAATCAGTATATTCATTATATAGCAATTTCAGTACAAGGACTTATTTGGGAACACATGCCACCATATGCCACTGACTGAGATACACAAGTCTCC
The DNA here is from genome assembly GCF_964273445.1 of Streptopelia decaocto. Classification (NCBI taxonomy): domain Eukaryota; kingdom Metazoa; phylum Chordata; class Aves; order Columbiformes; family Columbidae; genus Streptopelia; species Streptopelia decaocto. Next base: position 3,365,971 of record NC_138677.1, on the reverse strand, counting down.
AGGTGGGCTCCTGAGGGGCTTGGCACTTTAGAAAGTTAAATCAGGACCATTTCCAGAAGGCAATGAGATGCTGGAAATGTCTTTCAGATGAGATGCTATGCAGGCCCTGTCTGCACAGAATTATTTAAAGGGAACTTAATTTACAGGAAGTTAAATCCTTGCCCTGCTGTCTTGGCAAAATCTTAGCTTCCTTCCTCAGTTCCTGATTTATGGCATACCACAATTCTTCACTTTCTATCCCAAAATGTTGCTATGACATTCCTCTACTGTGTTTTGCTTTAGAGTTGTGTGAACATGGGGCAGGATTTGATTGCATGGACTCCTGCTCAGGTTGGGGTTTTCACAGAATCCCAGAATGTCAGGGGTTGGAAGGGCCCTGGAAAGCTCATCCAGTGCAATCCCCCCATGGAGCAGGAACACCCAGATGAGGTGACACAGGAAGGTGTCCAGGCAGGTTTGAATGTCTGCAGAGAAGGAGACTCCACAACCCCCTGGGCAGCCTGGGCCAGGCTCTGCCACCCTCACTGAGAAGAAGTTGCTTCTCATATTTAAGTGGAACCTCCTGTGTTCCAGTTTGCACCCATTGCCCCTTGTCCTATCATTTGTTGTCACCGAGAAGAGCCTGGCTCCAACCTTCTGACACTCACCCTTTAGATATCTGTAAACATGAATGAGTCCCCCCTCAGTCTCCTCTTGTCCAGCTCCAGAGCCCCAGCTCCCTCAGCCTTTCCTCACACGGGAGATGCTCCACTCCCTGCAGCATCTTGGTGGCTGCGCTGGACTCTCTCCAGCAGTTCCCTGTCCTGCTGGAACTGAGGGGCCACAACTGGACACAAGATTCCAGGTGTGGTCTTCCCAGGGCAGAGTAGAGGGGCAAGAGAACCTCCCTCGACCTATTAACCACTTTTTTTGAGAAAAAAGACAAGCATATCCCCTCGGGCATGCTGCAAAGCCTCTGGAAACTCACAAGGCCTGGGAGCCACGCTTGAGTCAGGTATGCCAGAAACACAATTCATCTCAAATTATCCCAGGCTGGATCTGGCAGTACCAGCTATAGGCTGCAGGATGGCAAGCGTGGCCATGGAGCGGCTGGGTCACAACAGGGTTTCCGGAGTTGCCCCACAAGCAAACCAGAGCTCTGGTTCTGCTTTTGCATTGAAATTGGAAACATTTCTGATACACATGGTGAGGAGAGGCCAAGACAACTTAGCCAGAGCAAAACTGCTATTGCAGCCAGGACTTGGGGACTGCCATTGCCTCTGTGTCCATATCGTGTCTGTGGGGTTGTCCCACGAGAGTTCATGTTCTGACTATCATGGGCCAAAAGACGGGCGCCCTGCTGTCCACAATAACAGACAGCAGCCGGTTCCCTTTCTCACACATCCGCTACAAATATACCCTCGATTTTGAAACTGCTGACACGTATAACACTCCAGCAACTTCCAGCCTTGTCTCTCCACTTTACACCATTCCATAGTTTTGTGAGATAGTTTCCAGTGATGTTAGTACTTTCCATGTTTTTGACTCAACCCCTCGACATGCGTTGCTATAACATTTGATTTTAAAACCCTAAAGTAGATCTTGTGTATCAGTGCATGGAAATGTGTGAGTCTTCCTTCACAGCTCCCCATCCAGAACACAGTTCACAGCAAACATTTTAGCTCAGATAGGAAACAGCAGATGTCTCTCAGCAGACAGTATTTACCTGCCTTACAGCAGCAGCCAAACAGTAGAAAACATTTATTTGTGAATAATTTATATAAAAAGTGATGGGAAAGCTTTGTTCCAGGTCTTTTACTACCCAAACAGCTGCTGAGCGATTCAATGTGAATTAAATTGCCATTTTGTGACCTCCTCGTCTTCAGGTGTGCAGAGAGATGATGTAGTGCAGACACAGGCAATACTGAGCTATCTACAAAGATTTTTGTATCAACTAATCCACTCACAAAAAATGCAGTCACGTCCAGAAGTGTGAAGTTCTCCTTTATTTCATCCTCTCTCCTTTCAATTCTGCTGGGCCAAGTGTCTCTATAGAGAAGCCGTTTTAAAACTGGGTTTGGTAACAATGTTTCTAAAAACATGACAAAGTCTTCATCTCTTTGAACTTCTAGTGAGGTGCAGAGAAGGGCAAGTTCCTTGTGAACTGGCATGAGACTCACAGGGACTTCTACGACCAGACTTGTACAATTTACCACCACACTCCCCTCTGTGTTTAGGTCCAAATCTCACACTCACTCCAGTATCCCAGTTGGGACATTTTAGCCCAATAACCATTCCCTTCGGAGCCAGATGGATTTTCAGAGTTTCCATTTCTTCTCTATGAAATCTTAAACAGCTTCTTCCCGTTCTTAAACAGGAGGAGTGGCTGACATGCCAGAAGGCTGTGCTGCCATCCAGAGACCTGGACAGGCTGGAGAGCTGGGCAGGGAAAAATGTAATGAAATAGAACAAGGGCAAGTGTAGAGTCTTGAATCTGGGCAGGAACAACCCCAGGTTCCAGTATAGGTTGGGGAACGACCTATTAGAGAGCAGCGTAGGGGAAAGGGACCTGGGGTCCTGGGGACAGCAGGGTGACCATGAGCCAGCACTGGGCCCTTGTGGCCAGGAAGCCAATGGTACCTGGGGTGGGTTAGAAGGGGGTGGTCAGTAGGTCAGAGAGGTTCTCCTGCCCCTCTGCTCTGCCCTGGGGAGACCACACCTGGAATCTTGTGTCCAGCTGTGGCCCCTCAGTTCCAGCAGGACAGGGAACTGCTGCAGAGAGTCCAGCGCAGCCACCAAGATGCTGCAGGGAGTGGAGCATCTCCCGTGTGAGGAAAGGCTGAGGGAGCTGGGGCTCTGGAGCTGGACAAGAGGAGACTGAGGGGGGACTCATTCCTGGGGATCAGTATGGAAAGGGGGAGTGTCAGGAGGATGGAGCCAGGCTCTTCGCGGTGACAACCAATGATAGGACAAGGGCTAACGGGTTCAAACTGGAACACAAGAGGTTCCACTTAAATTTGAGAAGAAACTTCTTCTCAGTGAGGGTGACAGAACACTGGCCCAGGCTGCCCAGGGGGTTGTGGAGTCTCCTTCTCTGCAGACATTCCAACCCGCCTGGACACCTTCCTGTGTAACCTCAGCTGGGTGTTCCTGCTCCATGGGGGGATTGCACTGGATGAGCTTTCCAGGTCCCTTCCAACCCCTGACACTCTGGGATTCTGTGATTCTTTGTAAAACAGAAAGTCAAGGACTTGAAGTATAATAACTGTGATCTTTTGCAGCCAAATTCCACAGCCACATGAAAACTTCCAGCTCCTCCTGGATCCTAGAAGCTTTTTTGCCTTATACCCTTATCCTTCAGAATAAGTCCCCGTGCAATCTTTTTCTGTATATCTATATTTTGCAAATAGCAAAGATAGTTGTTTGCAGTACGACAAAAATCCACCGCCTTTAACCAATTTCCAGAAAAGCCAGTTTAGCAGGCAGCGTTCAGACAGAATGACCCAAGCCACAGTGCCAAAGGCTTCCAGCTGCTACAGCATTCAGATCACAAATCTAAATCCAGGAAAATCAGAAACTAAGGAAAGTGCAAATTGGTCTTATCCCTCCTGCCAAGCCTCGCTGAGCTGCTTCTAAGGCAAGTACAAAGGTGGAATTGCATAAGGTTTCAAAGCAATCTAGCACATACAAAAGGGATCTTCTTAAGATGTGAATGGTAGAGGTGAAACAGAATTGCAGCCGATTGGAAAACAGTGCCCACACTCCTCCTGGCCCCCCGTCTCCGTTTTGTCACTAGAACATTTCTGATCTTATAATGAAACTAAGAAAACTTGTAAACTTGAAAGCTTCTATTAAAAAGCAAAACTGTAACTTTTCTGCTAAAATTATTCCATTGGGAATTTCTGCCAGAAAATAATACAATACGAGGAGAAAGAAAGTGAAGGCGCTGTGTTTTTAAACAGTCAGCTTGTTCTAATCTAAGTCCCCTTAGACTATTCTGAAAACCTCGATCCAGGTTGTTTCCAATTCCACCTTGTAAACACACAATTTATTGAAGCTTTATTAAATACAATCTAGTATTTCTGCTCAGACCTGCAAACCTTTCACAAGTTGCAAATGTTCTTTCATTGATTTTTTTCTTTATACAATTGTTATTATTTACTTCTTTTTTTTCCAGGAGCTAAAGCCCTGCTGGAGGGAAGGTTCATTTCACTGCAATCTCAATGACAATAACTCCAGCAGTAACTGCTTAATTGTTTTGAATTATTATTGTTAATTGGAATTGTGTCTCTTATTTGTTGAAAGGCAATGATAAATGATTTAACTTGCACTGCAGCTAATTAGTACCACTTATGATTACTGTGAGCTTCAAGTGGCACTAACCATTCGTACACAGATTCTTGGATGATTATTTTGCCAAACATCACGAGAGGAGACAATGGCAAAGCTGCCATCAGGGGAAAGCAGGAGGACATGCGATAAATGGAGAATGATACTCAGAGAGTAGCTGAACTCTACAGATAGAAAAAATCATCACAACCCGGAGTACGGGAGCTGCTGATTGCATAGGAAAGAAGGAAGAATTGTGAGCTGTAGTGCAGGTATGGAGGGAAAGTTTAGTGTCATGTTTGGGGTGGAGATATTTTTCCTTATTGCAACATTCATGTTTAAATTTCTGTACATTTGAATTGGAACATTCCCACAATCCGAGTGAAAGAGTTCAGACGCATTTTGAGATGTAGCATTGCTGGAAGTGGAGATGTGGCGTGTAGGAGGTTTGAAATCCAGACAGAAAGAGGATGGAACAAGGCCAGCTCTACCCTGCAAGGAAATCAGCATAAGAACCACTAGGAAGAAAAAGATACACATTTTTTTTTTAAGATCCTGTATTTCCTCTCCACTAAGAGCAGCTGCCGCCTCCATGTGTGCTTTTAAAAATACCTGATCAAGAATTCTCAGTGCTTTCTCCTGTCATACACAGCATGAGTCAGCTGTGCATGCAGAGCCGCAGCAGGGCCCTGGGGCTGCGCTCAGCACTGGAAAACTTCTACAATTCATGAGCGGTTCCAGGCTACTTCTATTAATGCTCCAGCTCCTGGAGTCACACAAAGCAAATGAGAATTGAGCTTTGAAAAATAGTTGTAAAAGTGACGGGAAGTAGGTGTCGCAGCTCCTCATCGCTGACTCGAAGAATGCGTTTCAGATGTCTCAGAGCTGTTGTTGCAGGCTGTCTGCAGATTCAGGAACAGAGCTCTGCATTGCTTCCAGTCAGGTCACAAAGCAGGCTGGGAGAAGAGGGCAAACATCACAACCGAAGACTTACTAGCTTTTCCAAATGTTTAATTAAGTGTTTGGAATGGAGACAGAAGAAGAAATAGACTCATTGTGGTGAGTTAGCTGAGAAGGGAGGGGACATCTTCGCATCTTTTGTTCTGAAGGGGTTTGAATTTTGTCTCTGTGCGCTCCAGAGTGGCCAAGAGCAGGGAGCGAAGTCACTGCTGAGAGTTGCCCGTGTGCTGCACAGGAGCTCTGTGGGAAGGGGCCGCTTCCAGCACCGGGCACAGGTCACAAAAGGTGACAAACCAGAACGTGTTAATCCATGGATGGATTAACACTGTATTTTTTTTTTTTTTCAAATCCTTGCTTTTGTCTCCAGTACAGCAATCCAAAAGACTGACTTTTATCGCAAGCAGGTTTCAACATCCTTTAAAGTACTAAAACAAGAGGCAAAGAAAAAGCAGCATGACAACTACTAACTTCTAAATCATTACCAGGCAGGATAGGGAGTACAAAGTGGAGTCACTGTGTTCAGTTCTTCATTGATCTTTCAGTGGAAACTCTTAGGGGAAGACAAGCTGCCTCTGGAGAATGATTTTGCATCTGTTGTGAGGACACTGATTTTTTCCAAGTGTGTGGGCAATATCTCAGCGTCATTCTGCCCTGAAGTTGTTGCCCATGTTTGCCAATGAGAGACAGGAAACAATTTTTGGTGGGTGGGAGGGAGGAAAGGAGCCTGAGGTTGCATTAGAAAGCTCAAAGAAAAAATACTGAAAGCTGTTGCCAGGTGAAAAACATCATCTTGCCAGGATTCTTGACCATTTTTTTCAGTAAATCCCAAAGATCTACAAGAAGAGGGGATAAGTTGGTCCAAATGACTGAGGCATCTTAAATATATAAAATAGTTACTTTAGAGGCAGTTGTAAATGACACAGTTAAAAGTCTGAGAAACATACGCCCTCAAGATAAGACCTCTAACATTTCTCTATCCTCTTAAGTAGGTTTGGAGTACAAGAAGGGTGAAGGGCCAGACAGGCTTTCCTTTTTTACATTGTTTTCTTAAATCTAGTGAAAAAAAGGTAGAGATTTGGCCTTGTAACTTCTGCTTAATCAACATTAGGATTATGATAATTTGAACACGATTCACCTTAAAGGACAAGAAGCTGCTCTGAAGCAAGGGCAGGCCCAGTTAACTGGCCATTTTCAGCCCAATATGACAGTTGGCTCTTCACAAGTTTCCTATTTTCTGTGATTCTTCGAATCTGGTCAGTGCAGGCACAGAAGGAATGAAGAGCCAAGCGCTGGGTGCTACGTGATGAACAGATGTCCAATACACAGCTGGAACTGGGATCATGCTGCTGTAGCTGTTGGACTCGGGATTTATCTGATGCCACACGGCTGCTCTGCAGCCTTTTCTGTAGGCTGCACCCAAGTGAACAGTCAGAGAACCACCAATGTGTCTGATATTGTGCTCAAAAAGAACTGTCTACAGTGCATGAACTCGAACTACAGCTATGCAGAGAATTCAGTGGAGTGAGACTTGACATATCTCTGTGTATTGCAGTAAGATCACATACAGCTCCCAGTCCGGTCCCTCCCAGAAGACGAGCAGCCTAAATTGCACTGATTTTAAAACACCAAAAAGTCATTTTCTCTGCAATATAAGTGGTTTTATCATTCACTAACTAGCACTGCTGTGTTTAAGCCGCATCTCAGATGATTATAAGAGACAGAAACCGCAGAGAAAAAGGCCAAATGTGTCACAGAAAATGTCTTCAGGGTCATATTATTTGGAACAGGAGTTGCCTGGCTCCTATCACTGAAGAATCTCATATGGGAAAGAAAACATAATCACCACAGTATTGAATTCCTCTGAAAGATTTATGATCTAATTTAAAGGTATAGGGATTTATTTGTTAATTGTAATAAACAGCAAGTTCATCACACTCCAGCTTCCAAAGAAACAGCGTATTGTAGGCAGGGAATAAAATATTAGTTTCATTCCCTTGCATGGCAGAAGTTAACCAGAGAGATGCCAAGAACTGAGAGCAAGAACACTACTATCCCTCTGCCAGTAAATTGTATTTCCACACAAAGAAAACACATGAAAAGAGGCTCTCTTCCTCTGAGTGAAGCAAATACCTGGTTCTAAGATTGCACTTTCATCTTGAAGCCCCCTGCAATGGAGGGAACTGTTGTTCTGTCCCATGTACAGAGAGACAGAGGCACAAAGAGCGTGAATCAGGGTAAAAATCAGGATCCTCTGGGATTTTGCAGAGTTTGAGATACCAGATCATAATGGTCTGGCTGGAAAGCCGAGCAGGGTGTCCGGCCCAGAGGACAGCATTTTCCCAGGCCCATGGCACCTTCTACCTTAGTATGATACCTCCAAAAGTCCCTGAAGTTATCCATGGGATGGATCCTGCCTGCTGCAGTTGTGCCAGTTCAGAGGAGGGGTTTGTGATGCCTCTATGTGATTGATGTTAATACCCCAGGAACAGCAGAGAAACCCACAGCACTGAGCCACATCCTCACCTGAACTCACCAAGGCCTCATTCAAGGACTAGATCTAGGCTTGAACATTCCAAGCACACTTTTCATGTGAATAAGACCCAACTTTTGGAAGGAAACAGATACATGTTTCCCTACCTGATATTCCTCCAAAAAACATGACTTTTTCAGAGGAACAGCACCCTGAGAATCCTTCCCCATTAACTCACTTAGCCCCTTCGGTATCACAGCATGCTACTGCCTTTCTCAGCACCAAAACTATCTTGTACATATTTATACATGTGACCTTCTGCTCTTCCTTGCAATGCAGAGTTCGCTGTGATGATTAAATACCTTTATTTACCTGCTTTTATTCATACACTTTTTGATGTTGCTAGTTAACAGCATGTTTTCTTCTGACCATGAATATTCATTTGAAAACGGCATTGGCCTCTTACTTCAGTTTGAACGCAAAGATTTATGAGCTGCTTCATTGAAGAGCTCGCTTGCTTCAGCATCTGGATGCTTGGCAATGATTCATTATTAAGGGGACCTGCAATTTGTCACGGGCTTTTGTTGTTGACTCGTGCAATTTGCTGATTCTATCTACAAATCACAATTTAAATTCTAATCTGATCAAGGGGATAGGCACCATACGACATGCTCTGGTGAAGATCAAGGAAGTCTTTGAAGTAATTCAGTGAATAAAAAAAAAAGAAAAAGAAAAGTTATCAATCAGACGCTAAAAAAAAAAAACCTCTCTTAAAAGTTGAAACACTGCTTATCGGAATTGATTCAGTTCCCTTAGGAAAGAGCAGAACATTGTGCCTGTATCTAGTGCAGTGCCTCAGGGGTCAGTACCGGGGCCTATATTATTCAATATATTCATCAATGATTTGGATGAAGGAATTGAGTGTACTATCAGCAAGTTTGCTGGTGACACCAAGCTGGGAGGAGTGGCTGACACTGGAAGCTGAGCTGCCATCAGAGACCTGGACAGGCTGGAGCGTTGGGCGGGGAAAATTTAATGTAATATAATAAGGGCAAGTGTAGAGTCTTGAATCTCGGCAGGAACAACCCGAGGTTCCAGTATAAGTTGGGGAATGACCTGTTAAAGAGCAGTGTAGGGGAAGGGGACCTGAGGGTCCTGGGGACAGCAGGGTGACCATGAGCCAGCACTGGGCCCTTGTGGCCAGCAAGCCAATGGTACCTGGGCTGGGTTAGAAGGGGGTGGTCAGTAGGTCAGAGAGGTTCTCCTGCCCCTCTGCTCTGCCCTGGGGAGACCACACCTGGAATCTTGTGTCCAGTTGTGGCCCCTCAGTCCCAGCAGGACAGGGAACTGCTGGAGAGAGTCCAGCGCAGCCACCAAGATGCTGCAGGGAGTGGAGCATCTCCCGTGTGAGGAAAGGCTGAGGGAGCTGGGGCTCTGGAGCTGGACAAGAGGAGACTGAGGGGGGACTCATTCATGTTTACAGATATATAAAAGGTGAGTGTCACAAGGATGGAGCCAGGCTCTTCTCAGTGACAACCAATGATAGGACAGCGGGTAATGGGTGCAAACTGGAACACAAGAGGTTCCACTTAAATATGAGAAGAAACTTCTCAGTAAGGATGACAGAACACTGGCCCAGGCTGCCCAGGGGGGTTGTGGAGTCTCCTTCTCTGCAGACATTCCAACCCGCCTGGACACCTTCCTGTGTAACCTCATCTGGGTGTTCCTGCTCCATGGGGGGATTGCACTGGATGAGCTTTCCATGTCCCTTCCAATCCCTGACATTCTGGGATTCTGTGATACTTAGGGAGATTTCTGACTAGACAGAGGGAGGTTTGATGTTGAAAATTCAGGTACTGCTCAACTCTGCACAGGGTTTTTAACAGGCATCCAGAGGACCATGGACTACGCTTCAGTGAGAGCTTTGCTTTAAAAGGCAGATGTTGGTTGTGCAGAAATGTGTACAACCATGCTTTGGGCTCACTGAACCAGCCCCTTGCTTGTCTGTAGGAAACTGCTTTGAGTGCAGTAGTTTGCTTCACCTAATGGCCTTGCAAGTCCAAAGAAGTCAGGTCAGGAAATGGGGTTTAAATGCATTAAACCTCTGCCTCTGTGGGGTCCATTTTCCAGCACATTTTCTACCTTCACTCAAAGCATTTTCATCTCTTTGAAACTACATTAGGGTAGGAACAAGTCAGATGTGGCTGTGACGGGGAAGATCATTCTAGCTGCCACAGAATGTGTGTACAAGAGTATAAATATATATTCTTTCATCTGAATCTAAGCTGGATCAATACGATGACATGTGCTGTGCTATTACATGTGCTGTAGCTCAGACAAGACGTAGATGCAAGGTCTGCTTTGTTTTCATTTGTTATGGCCTGTGGCAGCACCTGTACTAACTCTGGTATTAAACCTGCCCAGATTCTGTCACAACTAATCACGTTATGTTTATTAATCTGTCTATCACACCAGAGGAAAGACAGGACGTAACAATAATAAATGCAAAGGTGGGAGGTTCCAGAGGCTGCCATACTGAGACTCATCCCATGGTTCTGTTGGGTTTTATAGCTGTCTGAGCATCCCTGCCATAAAGCACTGTTCCCTCCAATCCTCACCCATACTACATAGGGAAGAAGATATTGAATGAGATACCCATCATTTTAATTGAAAATATTGATGATTAAGTGGAGGTGCCTGAGAGAGTGGTGGCAGGTAACAAAGAGTCACCTGAAATGAAACACCTCTTGTTCAGTTAGCAGGACATCATAATTCCGGCCATATGTAGAAAGTCCTAGTTCTGTCGTCATTTTCCTCAGTGTACGCCAGAAGTGTTTTGTTGAAATGATGTAGGTGATAGAAGAATAAAACTAGTTCATACACTGAAGAACAGCATAGGGTTCACTTGGGCTGTCGGCATTACAGCCACACCAGGAAAAGAGCTCTGGTTGCTGCTAAACCCCCTTCTTCTAGAGAACACATGGGAAATGTGAAATTTAGAAATTGTACTTGATTAAAAACAGCCCAGGGAAGCGGTGGTAACAGCCGTCTAAAGCCAAATGTACTGTTCCAAGTGACCACGCCATGCTGCTTTGAGAACTTGACTTCAATACAGTACTTGCAACCTATAGGATCAGAGACTGTCTAAAATACAGGTGAGAATTGGGCCTAATTTGGGGAACTATTTTTTCCCATTCACAGTACAATAAAAGCATCCACTCTCTGGATACACTGTCAGGTTATTCAAATCTCTTTTGGGAGCAACTCTCTGTTCTTGTCAAGGCAGAGATGTTTCCTTTCTTCTCTTCCCAGATTTCAAGAAAGCCTTAGAGCAAGTATATCAGGTTTGGTTTATGTTTTTTGTTTTTGTTTTTTTCCTAAATGATCACTATCAGACTTCAGGTCAGAGCTGATGGACAGACACTTCCAAGAGTTTCTTGGGAAACCAGGTGGAGAATGTCACTGAGCATAACATCATCTGGAGTACAGATGCAGGGGCTGACCTGGCAGAGGAGAAAGGCAGTTCAATGAGACATACCTGGGAGGAGAACATAACTCAGATTTTTCATTTGGCCACTGGGCAAAGGGGAGCCAAGGTCAGCAATCCTCAGATCAGAATTTCATTATCGGACTATAAGCCCTCTGCTGTGATTATGAACTGATGTGAAAGTCTGAACATCTGAATTCAGGATAAAAGGACAAGATTTTCTGCCACTCTGATTCACAGAGAAAACAGGACACTTCCCTTGTTTAATTCTGAGCAGTGAGATAGGTGGCATTGCTTGCTTTGAAATTGCTCACCCCATCTGTTTGCTGTTTTATCAGTGAAGTATGTTTCCCCAGTTTCCAGCCTTTCCCATTCTCTCAGCGCTTGCTTTCAGTATACATCTCATGGTTTCCAGCTGCTAACAGCCCTGAAGACAGCACTGGGCAAAGGTCAAGCCTGTCCTGAAAAACTACCAAGGACAAGTTAATGCATAGAATAATAATAAAAGCCGCCTTTTCCATCCTGTGGTTTTCTTAGAAATAAGAGACTTATTGAAGCCAAAGGGGCTTCAAGAGAGTCATTCAGCAAAAAAATATTCCACAAGAAATCACTGCCTTGGGACCATCTACTTTTTCTGTCATGACAAACACCAAATAATATTTGAGAACATGCACAAATCATTCAGCATTAGGAGGCAGACAGAATCAGTGGGTACAAAAACTTTGGAAAGAGCTATTCCTAGGGTGAATATTTATCGACAAATAGAACTAATTTTCTTAAGCCCGTCAGCATCCAGACAAAGGGACATTGTAGGTACAGCCAAGAGGTCTCATTAGCTACAGAAGTCAGATCCTTCAGATGCGACTATTTGTTTCCAATTTATAAAGACACCTGTCATTCAGGAGTTTCACTGTGGATTTTTTTACAACTTCAATCCTTTCTCTTGTCTCTACTCTGTCACTCTCCTTCCCCACCTTCAGGTAGCACCACATCTTCAAAAGTCCAACTATATTTTTCTGGGCTTTGCTGTCTGCTTGCTTCTTGTATTTCAGCCAGCTCGGATGAGAAAACAGACAAACCATTTTTCATTCTCTAGACACAGTCAGTTTCACCATAGCATCCTCAGTTTCTTAACAGCTTTATTTTACCTGGCTTTCACTGAAGCAAATGAGTCTTTACATATTTCATGTGCATTTTTCTTGAGAATCATACAATCACTAAAATTTCAAGTCTTAATGCTTTGATTAGCAAAACCAAACAAATACCAAATAGAAAAAGCATAATTTTATCCAGGGGGTCTAGAACCTTTCAATGTTTACTTTTTGATTTTGGTTTGACTTTTTTTTTTTTTTTTCTAATTTTCAGGAAAAAAATCCCTTCCGTTGAAGTGTAAATTAATTGGCAGGACTCCTTTCAACCCTCTCCAACTCTCCGTGTAGCTCTCAGCTGGTAACCTATGTTCTACATCCTTTGGACTTCTATACTACCTTTCATCTGAAAATCTCAAAGTGCTTTGCAAAGGACTAATTAATAAGCTTCAGCATAGCTCTCGGTGAGGCAGGTAAACTTGACAAGTAAAAGGTCTAACATTCCTGCAAGAGTCAACACAAATTCCCTGGACACATGGGGCAATCATTAGACCCACCAGAGTTTTCATGCTCTTTGGATTAACGTAGTGTGTTTGACCTTGCTCTGCAGAACGCAGCGCTGGGGCAGCCTGTCTCAACGCACAGGTCTCTGCAGCTGTTTTAGTCTCTGTTTGAAATGTCTGCATTAAACTATGTATTGAGCGATTCCCAAGGAGCCAAACACTCGAACTGAACAAGCACACAAACCAGGTGATTCTCTCAAGCCAAATAAAAAATTTCCAGCTATCTGAAAAATGTGAAGACTGAGCCCAGCACGTTTTCCTGGACTCTTGCAAAACTTCCAGCCAAGAGCCTCACACACTCTTCTTTTTATTCTCAGGTCTCTTCCCTACCATACATTATTTTACCTCATGTAATACTGGATGTAGGAAACCCAAAATACTAAAACAAAATTCAACATGCTTTGTTCAGATGTTATTGATACTTGAATTTCATCAGTAAGCTGGGAATCAAACAGGGTTGTCTGCAACATGACTCATTGAATGCAGATATCTACTCAATGAGAACACAATTCTTACTCTGAGCTGCACTGACTGCACAAGCAGTCATTCAAAATCCCCCTTAGCACATGTCAAATTCAAGTATAGCTATTTATTATTCAAAATCTCAATACAAACACCATTGTTTCAAGTGTCAGGAAGATAAACAGGCACTAGCAAGCAAACATCCAATATCTATGCATTAAAAGTGCATATCCAAGAGACTTCTCTCCCTCCTCATTATCCTGCTGACAACTGTTTGGACATTCATCTAACCCTGTAGTTACCATTCCAGTTCTGGTATAAGTTCACATCCAGAGGAGGATCTAAGCTTCAAGGAATAAACTTGTTTTTACACTCAGCCTTTTCCTTGTGGAAACGTTCCCCAGAAGCAAGCTGCCCAGTATCAAAGCACATGGGCCCATTCTACAACCAAGATATAAAGGCCACACATCCCATCACAGGGATGTATCCTCCCTATTTCACAACCCAAAGACATGAGAGAGGACCCTTTCATACAACCCTACAGTTGACACAGATTTCTTTTTATATGACCCTGTGCCCACCATCTGTTTCTCCAAATGGCAAATTGGTCGGTTTAAGTCCACATCTGGAAACATGCTTGCACGTAATACAGACAGTGGAAAAATCTGGACAAGTGGTCTCAGAAGCCTGAATGACTTTAGTGTAGATAAGGTGTTCTGGGATAATTACTACCCTAAAACATGAGGCCCCAGCTTACAGCTGCTGAAACCCATTAGCAATTGCAAGACAGCATGTGCCCTGTGGCAGCCCTTTGTCAGAAATGAAGTAAAACACAACATCTTGGTATTCTTTCACCAGCAAGACTTGCAGTCTGCATCCCCATACTACAAGCATCATCCCCAGCTCCAAATGAATTAGCTTTATGTCTCAACGCAGCATTCCATCCTGGTTTTGGCTTTACAAGCCTCCCTCATCCCCTTCACACCTCCCAGGCCTTTTCAGAATCAAACCTCACCTCCACCGGTTGCAGTTCATGTGTTCTCACTGAAATCAGCTCATCAGAACCCTCACTGGTTTAAGCCAAATGGGGAATGACAGCGCCGGGTCTGTTGAGGAAGCAGGGTTGTCATCTCTGAGCAGTTTGGCCTGCTGACAATGCCGTGGGCTAAAAGACGCTCCTGTCACTTTGAATTACCATCACCCGTGCTCCACAGCTGCAGAAGCTGTTCACGAGAGATGACCCTTAAAGCCCTGCGGGGGCAGGAGACGCTTCTCCAGTTGTTGAATGCATAAAGTCACTTTTGAGAAGTGACATGGCAAAGTGCAAAACAGCTTCACACATGCATGTCCAGTCCCTCATACACACCCTCCTGCATCCTCTGACGTGAACAGGAATTGCAGCTACTCATGCTCTGACCGAACAGCCATCCGCCTCACTGCTTCCACTTTAAGAAGGCAGATCGTTCCTCTGAAAGTTAGTTTTAATTCACATTAATGTCTCCAGGATGGAGGACTGTGAACGAAGCATACATGCTATACCCCCCACTCAAAGATTATGTATTGTGTTATATTAATAGCTGAACCAATGCTCTCACATATGGCTTGACATTCACACCTGTGGTGGATGGAGATCTGTAGCATCAGGTTGTGCAATCCATTCCTGAGTGTCCCTGTCCACAGGTAGATAAGAACCAGTGTCTGTTTTCTGGGACCCCACAGCCAAAATGGTAGAACTGGAATTTTCTAAGTAAACCTACTGAAAAGCTGAGATTCCTGAACAAGGACCCAGTGCTGGCTCATGCTCATCCTGCTGTCCACCAGGAACCCCAGGTCCCTTTCCCCTACACTGCTCTCTAATCTCTAATAGGTCATTCCCCAACTTATACTGGAACCTTGAGTTGTTTCTACCGAGATACAAGACTCTACACTTACCCTTGTTCTATTTCATTAAATTTTTCCCTGCCCAACTCTCCAGCCCGTCCAGGTCTCTGGATGGCACCACAGCCTTCTGGAGTGTCAGCCACTCCTCCCAGCTTGTTGTCATCAGTAAACTTGCTGATAGTACACTCTATTCCCTCATCCAAATCATTGATGAATATATTGAATAATACGGACCCCACTACTGCCCCCTGAGGCACTGCACTAGATACAGGCCTCAACTGACTCCGCCCCATTGACCACGACTCTCTGGCTTCTTCCTTTCAGCCAGTTCGCAGTCCACCTCACTACCTAATCATCCAGACCGCACTCCCTCAGTTTAGCTGTGAGGATGCTGTGGGAGACTGTGTCAAATGCCTCACTCAAGTCAAGGTCTCCTGGCTCTCTTCCTTGACTTCCTACATGTTGGGATGCTCTGATCTTGTGCATGGTAGAAACAGTCCCTGAACACTGACCAACTATCTTGGGCCCCTTCAGCTTCAAGCAGCCTTGCCCATGGCATTTCCCCCAGCAGTTGCCTGAAAAGGCCAAAGTTTGCCCTGCTGAAGTCCAGGGTTGCAATTCTGCTTGCTATCCTGCTTCTGCCACAGGAGATCCTGAACTCCACCATCTCATGGTTGCTGCAACCAAGGCAGCCCTCGACCTTTACCGCTTCAACCAGCTTGTTAGTGAGGGTGAGATCCAGCAGTGCACCTCTTCTAGTTGGCTCCTTCACCCTTGCATCAGAAAGTTATCGTCAAGGCACTGGAGGAACCTCCGAGACTGTGGCTGGCCAGCCAAGTAGTCCTTCCAACAAACATCAGGGAAGTTAAAATCACCAGAAATTAACATTTGACAATTCATTTTGAAGATATAATACTTCATTAAACAGAAATTCTGTAAGATATCAGCTTTCTAAAAATACTCCCCAGTTTCAGAAAAGGAATTATGTTCCAGTTTACATTAGTTTTATTATTTCCCCATTATTTCATCAAACACACTGTTCCCACTGGAACAGATAATATGACATCATGTAAGAGTTAATGTAGCCTGTTTCTTTCCACATCATTAAGTGCTGCTGCTATTCAGCACTGATTGAAATGTCTCATCTCTTTCTAGACAAAAATGTCTGCATCTTGGTGTAATCAAACAGTTTGACACTTTACAGTATAAACAGGAGATATTTGGTTGCAGAAAAGATGAGCATGACACCTTTAATTCAGTGCTAGTTCATTAGTCAGTTCCTGTTCTGCTATTAAAGAAACCACCCATGTGTTAGATTCATTTGTGCCCAACCCAAACTCGTAATAGCCAGACCCCTGGAGTCATAAAACACTGGCCAGGAAAAGGGGCATTTTGCGCAGGGAGGGTGGGATGTTTTGAAGGGAGATAGAGGCATTTACAAAGACACCTTAATGACTCACAGCACGGAGAGCAGTCAACACAGACAGCTCTAGGCCACTTGCAAAGGCAAGAGCAAGTGTTGCAAGGGAAGTGTTGGTCACCCAAAAGGGGCAGAAGCATCTTGGCATACACACAGGGGTGAGAAGAACCAGGGATGCATAGGAGACTTTTACAGCATTCAGGAACTTTTCAACAGTACGGCAATAAATTTTTAAAAATAGGTCAAATTAAAAGTTTAAATTTGGTATGGTTTGTTCTTTTTACAAACTTGCAATTTTTTTCTCCCCTTTAGCATCTCTTTATATAAGGATTTAGAAAGATTAGACTCCAAAAATTTGCAATGAAAATGCAAGTTAAAATATTAAAACATTTGGATTAATGATTTTACTGTTCAGTATTTCAGTTTACAAGCGCACATGCACTACCTCCCTCCAAACATATTTCAACAGAAAAGCAAAAAGCTGTCCCATAAAAGGGTAAGTTTACATTAATGAAAAGAGATTGCCATTTGTCACTGTTAGCAAAATCAGCATCTTTGCCTGAAGTGATTCACATTCATGAGTTAGCAGTTTCTGGCTGAAGTTTCCAAGCCACTTTACACACAGTTTGTAACACAGAGCTTTGCTGCAGTTGAGACAGGGTGCACAGAACCCAGAAAGGCTGCGATGCAACGAGTCTCTCTTGAAATTGCTTTTTAAAGGCTGAAGAAGACTCACTCTGTGGAGTTGTGAGTCAGTTGTTTAAACGTAACTCACAGTGAGAGCGCACATTATCCATTATGAATATGGAAGAATCAGGAGCACTCACTAGAAGAGAGATTTCTTTGAGGATGCCAAGTTCACCATCCATTTGCTTTGCCAATAATGCACCTACTGTGTATGTAATTGGAGTACGAGGGTTAATGTCTTTTCTGACTGGTATATTAGGCATTTCATAAAACTAAATACAAGCTGAACTCCAACAATGGCAGATACACAGTGGCACAGAGTATTTAACAAAAACCTACTTATTGTGGAACATGTGTTGATACAGAGTGAAACCCTCGTCAATGAGGAGGTACTATAGACTGTACTATCAGCAAGTTTGCTGATGACACCAAGCTGGGAGGAATGGCTGACATGCCAGAAGGCTGTGCTGCCATCCAGAGACCTGGACAGGCTGGAGAGTTGGGCAGGGAAAAATTTAATGAAATAGAACAAGGGCAAGTGTAGAGTCTTGTATCTGGGCAGGAACAACCCCAGGTTCCAGTGTAAGTTGGGGAACGACCTATTAGAGAGCAGCATATAGGAGAGGGACCTGAGGGTCCTGGGGGACAGCAGGATGAGCATGAGCCAGCACTGGGCCCTGTGGCCACGAAGACCAATGGCATCCTGGGGTGTATTAGAAGGGGGGTGGTTAGTAGGTCAGAGAGGTTCTCCTGCCCCTCTGCTCTGCCCTGGGGAGACCACACCTGGAATCTTGTGTCCAGTTGTGGCCCCTCAGTTCCAGCAGGACAGGGAACTGCTGCAGAGAGTCCAGCACAGCCACCAAGATGCTGCAGGGAGTGGAGCATCTCCCGTGTGAGGAAAGGCTGAGGGAGCTGGGGCTCTGGAGCTGGACAAGAGGAGACTGAGGGGTGACCTCATTAACGTTTACAGATATATAAAGGGGGAGTGTCAGGAGGATGGAGCCAGGCTCTTCTCAGTGACAACCAGTGACAGGACAAGGGGTAACAGGTTCAAACTGGAACACAAGAGGTTCCACTTATATTTGAGAATAAACTTCTTCCTGGTGAGGGTGGCAGAGCCTGGCCCAGGCTGCCCAGGGGGGTTGTGGAGTCTCCTTCTCTGCAGACATTCCAACCCACCTGGACACCTTCCTGTGACACCTCATCTGGGTGTTCCTGCTCCATGGGGGATTGCACTGGATGAGCTTTCCAAGTCCCTTCCAACCCCTCACATTCTGTAATTCTGTGAATCTCAGAAGGATGCTTTGGAAATGCAACCTCCTAAATGTCTCAAAGTCGGCTTCTGATTAAACAAGAGCCTAATTGCCTGATTATTGATTATCCCTTTGAAGTACAGTAATCATGATATTGCAGCAAATTTGCCATCTGCCTGTCTTGTTAACAACCCGTCTATTTTCACCACAAGCTGTCCTACCAAATGAAAACACATATGGTTTCATTGCAGTGCATGTCCTTAAAAGGGCTGCAAACACAGATGGCCTTGGAGAGGAACACAATGGGGTAACAGCTCGAGTTTGCTACTCCTCTGGAGCTGTTGTGATCATCTGTCTCATATCAGTGGGTCTCTGTCCTCCTCTTGTGGTGCCTGGGATGCCTATGGAGGTTGCTAAACGTCCAGGTCGGGTCACCAAGAAGAGGGCTTTGTGGCTTCAACCATCATTCTCATAGGTCACATATATTCAGAGACCCCTTTTGAGCCAAGCAATTGACTTAGAAGGATTACACAGAATCCAGGCCTACCACCTATTTCAGAGCTAAGAAACAGAATTTGTTTTGGTATCCTAATTACAATCAGAAGAACAATGATCACTGTCTTTGGAACAGGAGCTACTGCCCTGTTTTGTCAAGAAAGGGCATGTTTCCAGCAAATGTTATTCTTACATCCCAGCAGCTCCTCCAGTTTAAAAGGCTTTTATACCAATACAATTGTCTTCATCCTGAAGTTAGGAATTCTCTCTACCAATGTTCAATATCTATAATACAGCCATCCATGTCAGAGTCCAGCAATTCCTAGACGCGATTTATCTCATTCTAAAGTAGGTATCAAAAATAAGCTCAGTTCTCAGTGTCTAGATGTCCAAAATAGCTCTGGAAAATACCCCAGATAATGTACCCAGACATTCCCAGCCTCAGAAAGACAGATTCCACCACCAGTGCTTTTGCTGCTACTGCCAAATTGATACACCTTCCACATGTAGACAAGCGAAGAAATTAAGAGAGAAGCCATAGGCTGATGATGAGCTGTGTCCGCTGTTTTGGGCCCACCAAAATGGCATTTTGGGAGGGGTGGGAGAGATATAATCCTCACCTAAAACATTCATCCTCTTATTAGCTTTGTGCCTCCATTTGCATTCTAAATCCACTACAAAGCTTTCTGAGGAAGGATCTGTTCAAGACACTGTTTTTTCAATTACTCTGTGCTCCCTGCAGCTTTCCCTTTTTCCAAGAAGAAACTCTTTGGAAGGATTAGTTCCACCACTGGCTTACTGTTCAGAGCTAGGTGGTTCCAAAATGTGTGTAAGAGAGATTAGGCTGCTCAGGGACTGAGCATCCTACTGGGAGATTCAAGTCCCTGCCCCCAATCTTATGTGATGCACAGGAGCAAGCAACGGTGCCAAAATGAGGATTTTAGTTTTATTACAGTTTTATCCAAATGTCAAATAAAGCCTGGTAAACTTAACAGCTCTGAAATGCATACTACCAGGAAAGAAGTATGTAAAAGCAGAAACTGGTGGTCAGTGAGATTAGAAGGGTTTGTTACAGCCACCTGCAGAGCATGAGCTCAATAACTTTATATAAGGAATTGCTCTATAACTAGAGCACGACTTTAGGAAGAAAGATTACCTAAAGTTGAGAACCATGCCTGTAACAACAGTGTTTTCCAATCAGGCATCAAAACTGTGTGGAACAAGATGATGCAGTCTGGATGCTGTTTTCATAGAAGTCCTAAAGATTCACAGCTAGACACCAAGCTATCCCCTTCCTAGATAAAATTTCTACCCTCAGAGTACATTGTTCACTAGGCAGATTAAATTAGCCCCACTACGTTTCGGTTCATTTTTTCTTTATCTGAAAAATCTAAGAAAAAAGGAACCCTTGAATGTACTTTAAAGAGCCCCAGCTGGATTCTTGCTCTACCAGTGGCAACAGGAACATGAAGCTCATAACAAAAACATATTGCTGCTGGCCACATGAGGAGAGATTAGAAACCTTCCCAGAATATGTAATTTTTAGAACGCATTTTGGAAACATCTGACTCTCTCCATTAACCACATGGGAAGAGAGGATACACTATTTCATCTCTTTGGGTATAACTAATTTGGCACAGACCTCAGGTACGTGGGATCCTAAGTCATTTATCAAAGGTCGCACAGAAACTTTTCACAGATACTGCACCCAAATCACCAAGCCCATCAGTGCTTCCACCATCTCAAGACACCTTTCTCCTTTCAACAAATCTCCTTCATTATACAACTTGCCCATCTGGTACTTTCTACCAGTACTTAGGGTTATAGCGGAAAACGAAGCTGTCAGACTTTCATCGTCTGAACTGATTTACCAAAGCAGCTGCACTGTTTGGAAAACTCTCATAAAGGTTTAACATAATTGCCTCTTCAACTAACAATTTCTCAAGTCCCAAATGGAGCTTCCAACGCAATATCCTAGATGTAGGCATAAACTGGGAAGGCACAAACACAAGTGATTGAAAAGTACACACAGGGGAAAGCTTTACACCAGAAGAACTCCATACCCAGGACTGTTCCCTCACCCCCCACAATGAGCACTAACCTGTAACCCAGTTGTCCTCCCCTGTCAGCTTCAAGCGCTCGCACAAATAGCCACTGGCTGGATAAGCAGTCCACAGCTTTAACTGGTCCCGAGGCGCTTTCTGCAGCTGGTAGCCTTCAAAAGTAGGTTTTCTGCTCTTTATATGAAATGATGCACTCTGGATCAGACTTAAAACCCCAGCATATTGCACTGTTTAGCCTTCAGAGAGATGTGTCAAGTAATTGCTGCCCTCTTAAATAATTGCTGAGCACTTCAAATAAACAGGAGATTAGCTTACTCATTTGAGACATGGGTTTTAGAAAATGTTGTGGAAAATGTCCATAATACCATTTGCCTTATTAAACAGACACAGTTCTTCAGGCAAGAAGAACCCGAAGACCCTGATTCTTGGAAGAGACCACGCGGAGAACGTAGCCTCAGTGCTCTGAGTTGCTCCAGCCTTGAGCACGCAAACTCCATGTGGAGGAAGCCTGATCTTCTGCAAAGCTGTGTGTATTTGGGGCACACCTCTGAAGTGGGGATACCAAAGCAAACTCTCCATTTGTTTGCTCTAAATTTGCACTAGTTATGGTAAGCAATGGCTTTTTCTAGGGTCTTCTATGTGTTCAGATTCAATCTGGAATGTGCATTATCAAAGCTCCAGCCTGGGGCTTGCTCCTTCCTGCCTGCTCCCAATCCTTGAGGCTTTAACAGCAAACCTGTCACACACACATTTCTGCAACACTTGAAACAGATACACTTAGGCCTTTGAACACTCTCTCATTTGAAAACATCTCAGGTTCACTACGATTTCTGGCCACCATGCCACGAGTGATGAATCAAGCACATTAGAATATAAATCCAGCCAAAGTTCATTGCAACTTCTCATTAGCTCTGGGGGAGAGCTGTAGTGAAAGATGTGGTGCCAGCATATTTCAAACACTGGCATCGCCTTCCCACATGTCCCTTCACCTGCTCTCTGCACAGCTGGCAGCAAAGCTGCAGACTTGCTGCTGCTCTGAGGTCTCAGATACTTGCTGGAGGTTTTCAGCATTTAAGCAGATCAGGCACTTGCAATGAGCATTATTGACTGTGCATTGCAAAGACAGAAAGGGAATCATTTTTTTTGAAGAAGATAATTTGGCAGGAGGGAGGTGATGCTGAGCAAAGACAAAGTCCTTTTGGTTATGCCAAGTAGCTTAAAAAAATTCTTTTAAGGGTGATGTCCTTTGTTTATATCAATGAGCTTTAAAATCCTCTTTTAAGGATGCCAGGAGCACCTCACAGGAGTCAGACAAAACCGAGGGGAAACCTTCCACCTATAGGTGATTTACAACGGCTGAGAATTCATTTTCTGCTCTTTAAGAGGCATTTTGCAACTCTAAGGCCAGACTCAAGGCAGAGCCACATGCTCCTTCAACAACAAAAAGGCCCAGACAAAAAATTTTAACAGCGGGATTTCACACGAGCAAACGTTACATGTTCTCCGGGCGGGCGGTGACACGGACGACACCGAGGAGGCGCGTGGAGCTGGATCGTGGTTTCTCGAACGCTGAGGCGGCCCCGGAGCGGGGAACGGACAACAGCACGCGACCGTCAGCGGGACAATTCAAGCACACGCGCAGCGATTGGCCAAGCGCTTCAAGTAGGCGCGTGCCGATTGGCCGGGTCGTTCAAGTAGCCGCGGGGGCGGTGGGCGGGGCCTTGCTTGGCGGGCTCTCAGTGCACGCGGCAGCCCGAGCTCTGCTCCCAGTTCGCCTCAGGGCCGGGCGGGTGACGCGCACAGCAGCGAACAGCGTGCAGCTGTTGTTACAGCTCCCTGCCGCTCGTGACTGGAAAGGGCTGTTTGGAAGTTGTCCCGTCACCTCTTTTTCTAGTTTAAGCGGGTGGCAGCACACTGAGAATCCCAGAATGTCAGGGACTGGAAGGGACCTGGAAAGCTCATCCAGTGCAATCCCCCCATGGAGCAGGAACACCCAGATGAGGTTACACAGGAAGGTGTCCAGGCGGGTTGGAATGTCTGCACAGAAGGAGACTCCACAACCCCCCTGGGCAGCCTGGGCCAGGCTCTGCCACCCTCACCAGGAACAATTTTCTTCTCATATTTAAGTGGAACCTCCTGTGTTCCAGTTTGCACCCATTGCCCCTTGTCCTGTCCCTGGTTGTCACCAGAAGAGCCTGGCTCCATCCTCCTGACACTCCCCCTTTCCATCTTGATCCCCAGGAATGAGTCCCCCCTCAGTCTCCTCTTGTCCAGCTCCAGAGCCCCAGCTCCCTCAGCCTTTCCTCACACGGGAGATGCTCCACTCCCTGCAGCATCTTGGTGGCTGCGCTGGACTCTCTGCAGCAGTTCCCTGTCCTGCTGGAACTGAGGGGCCACAACTGGACACAAGATTCCAGGTGTGGTCTCCCCAGGGCAGAGCAGAGGGGCAGGAGAACCTCTCTTGACAGTTGTCTCCTGTCACCTCTTTTTCTAGTTTAAGTGGGTGGCAGCACGCTGAGGGGAGCAGTCGGTGTGTTTGGGGGCAGGCTGGGGGAACAGTCTGACCAGAACCTCATGAAGTTCAATGAGAGCAAGTGCAAAATCTTGTATAGCGGGAGGAATAACCCTGTGTAGCGTATAGGCTGGCTGCTGACTGTCCAGGAAGCAGCTCATTGAACAACAACAGAAAGTTTAAAAACTCTTTAAGTTGTAAACACATCAGCATGATAAGAGGTGGTTCCTTCAGACTCCAGGCTGTCTCTGAAAGGAGCTGGTGTGGTCGCTGCCAGAGTTGGGTGAGACATGAACAAAGTGGCTGCTGAGCCTGCAAAATCTCCATGAACACAGCAGCTCTCACTCAAACCACAGTTTTTACACATCGATGGGGGTGACACGGTTTCAGACACGCTGTTCATGTTGAAGAGCTGGGGTTATTTATGTTCCAGCCATGGTGCTATTCACCTGCATAAAAGATTCTGTATAGCGAGAGCGCAGTTGCATGTAAAAAGTGTCATTGTGGCGCTGCTGAATCATTATTCCTGTCCTTAACATGGCTGCAGAATGGAGTCATTATTATCACAGGTTGGAGGTTGTCAGCATCACTGCACTAAAAGTCATTACGGAGGAACTGCTGGGACATTTAATTGCTTAAGCAATTAATTATTGGGCAAAAATTGAGAGCTCTGTATTCCCATGGGTGCCTCCCTGCAAGCATTAAAAGTTATGGCAACTAACTCTAAAATGAACCATAAATGTGAGCAGTCACCACCAGTTATTACACAGGGATATCGAGCAAGGAGTTCGCAGGAGAGTTTGGAGAGAACTGGCAGGAATTGCAGACTGGAGAAAGTCCCTTCTAGGGCGTCCTCAAGGAGGACAGACTGACGTTTACTACTCTACCTCCTGCAGCTTCGGTAGGATGGACTGAAGCTGTTGGCATGGATTCCGATATTCAGAGGGAACACGATAGAGATGTTTCCAAGACCCTGCAAGCAGTGTTGGCTACTCCTGGGAATGCTGCCTCCACGTATTCCCCAACACTAAGGTCAGCCAGAAACCAAAAATAGCTTTAGTCCTTTCCATTTAAAGTGGTTATAGCTCCAGTGAGTCACTCCACAGCCTAAAAGTGCCAAGTTTTGGGGCTGCGCACTCGTACCCTCTGACACGCGTGTGCTGCTTTGCATCGATGTCGCTCCTGGGGGTGGATTTGCAGAGGGTGAAACTCCTAAGGAGCTTGGTGCCTTGTTCTGCCGCAGCAGCTGCAGAGCAAACCAGAGGCCAAATTCTCCGTTGCCTCCGAGCTTTGCTGCGCTAAAGCTGGATAATCCACTCATGAGGAACATGCTGCACGGCTGTAAATAGTAGTAAATGCTCAAAGATCAGAACAGCCCCGGGAAGCAGATAAACAGCTAGTGTACAACAGAGATCCTCCCTGGCATAACCACATCGTCAGACTCTCCTCACATACACTCAGTGGATGGCCCTTGCCAGCTTCATTATCCGATGTACCCAAGTGCCACGAGTTGAGCTGACAAAAGTGGTCTGTTGCCAGCAGAGCACCATCCATGCTGGGAGTTTTGCTGGCATCAGCAGTTCAGTTTATTTTTTTTTAACATTTCTTAGCTAATGCAGTTGCACCAGCCAAATTCTGCTGCAAATATCCATTCCTTGAATTCAGAATCGCACCTGAAGTATCTAATCCTCTCTCCCCTGCAAACACCGCTCTCAGAGATTCATCCATACTTCATACTCTTCCACTTCTCAGCAATACCCCATCAGGGGACTAAACACCACAGAAGGGAATCGGGCATTTCAGAGCCATAAGGCTTCAGTTCTGGAAACACAAATTGATAATGGCCATTCCTTATTTATTCCCGATTGCAGCGATCCACCATTCACAAGCTAATACTAAACAGAACAAATAAACTGATGAGGGTTAACCTTGCAGTCACCATGAGCAATAAGGAAATTCGGCTCTTAGTAGAAATGGTGCCATATGTGACTATTGTGAAGGAAGAGCTGAAAACTGAATCCAAGCACAGCTGGGTCAGCCCCAAGTGCTGTTGCCCCACTCCTAGGACTAACTGCCCCAAGAATGGTTGCGTTCTTTGAGTACCATTTTTTAGCACCTAGCTATTTGCTATTTAAACAGAGAGGAGCAGAAAAACTCTTGTAACCTGACCCAGCTCAAACAATTGATTTGTGTTTCTTGGCAATCTGAAAATAAAAGACTGAACAATACAGTTTTTGAAGTTTCTCCCCTGATCAGAGAAGGCAAGCAAGAGAGAGAACCAGGTGTAATATTTTACTTTTGTGAGACGGGGGAAAGGGGCACAGCTTGTGAATGCAATTACAACAGCTAGCAAAAGCTGATAATCAGCATATGTGAAAAGAATTTGAAACAGTGAGCGTGGTTCTATATTTAGTGCAAACTTTCCTTTTCCCTTCGCGTTTTTCACACAAAGCCCAAAGGCATTAATGGATCTGTCTGCAGCAAGCTATAGCCCGAAGTGTCAGAAGTCTGCAGTAAATATGTAATGCCACCCAAGGACGCTTTTAAAAGATGAATGCCCCAAAGCCTCTGAATTCAAAGAAATGAAACCTTTGTAATGCACAGTACCACATCTGTACAACTCAGGGTAATGTTGCCTAAAATTTATCTGTGTACATGACTCACGAACTCCCTCCTACTTACACTAATGGGTTGTCCATGCATACACCGCAGGAGTCCAATCTCCACAGATAATCAGATGTTCCAGAAGCACACAGCATAAGCTCAGATTCAGCAGCAGACATGTGCTTTAATCCTGGGTACTTTATTTTGCTGGTCAAGGATACAGCCCCAAGACCACCGTAACATTCTTAGTAGGTGGTTTTTGTAAGAATTTTCTTATGTACAACTTGGCGTTTGATCATTTTCTGAGCAAACTGCACCATAAGATTCTCTTGTGTAGGCAATATATCTGGTTGGCTTATTACCTGGTCAAAAATAATTGTCCCAATGGTTAATATTTTTTTGTAAATGGGAATTTATGAGAGAAATAGGAAATCAGATTACAAGAATGTTTCTGGCATTCTTTCTGAAAGCCTGTCAAACACAGGCCATGGCATGTTTGTTTGATCGAGCAGCTGTTACTCAAGGTCCGGGGGCTCAGTGTTTCATGTATTCTTTCAGCCTTGCAGCAGAACGATGCTATTACCCCCGCTTTATGGTAAGATGGACAATGCTATTTTGGTGGCAATGATCTTGCTCAACTTGGCTATCTAAAAGTTAGGAGTTTAAATTAATCTAAGCTAGCCACTTATGCTACTTGGGAGTCCTAAAGGGACTGGCTTGGTCACAGTAATACTCCTGAAAACCATTTAAAATCCCACCCTGTAAAAAAAGGTCTTTGGCCATGTGTATCTCTGGGATCAGACTGGCTTTCTTCCCCTCATTCCGCAGTGCTAAATGGCTCTGCCCTGCCCTGCAAGTTTGCTCCATAGTCTCACTCCTCGGATTTGGCAGGACTCAGGGAAGCTGTGAGCACCACCGGTGACTGCCAGACATTGCTGGGCTTCATTTAAAATGCAATTAACAGGCTCTGCAGCTCTCCATAGAGGAGAGAGAAAAAGCTGCATTGAATTTTGCGGACCTGGTGAGTGAAGAAGTTGTGAGTAAAAGTGAGTGTTGGGCAAAAAAAAACTTATTTCATGTAAACTTCCTCTAGCTGGAGGAAGAGGGAGAATAAAAAAACAGAATTTTATGAAATCCTGCTCTTTGAATAAGAAATTCCTAGGTAAGCTTTCTTTCGATACAGCAGTGGAATGGATCCTTGGAGCAGGAGACAAAGCATTTCTGGAAAAGGAAAGCATGGACGGGTGGTAGGATGAGGGTAACAAGGCACAAACCCCTCTTCCAGAGCCAAAATAAAAAAGGCAAGGCATTATTGCAAACTTCCTGTTTGGTATTGCAAACCTTAGCTATTCCATTCATTAAAAGACAACTCCCATTACCCAGCTCTGTGAGGCTTATCCTTTCTTTTGTTGGAGGAATGTGGAGAGGAAGCAAAAAAAGCTGCGCGCTGGACAACACATCAGGCTCCTGCTGCTTCATCGGCTACAAGGATGACATTAGCAATGGTCTCCATTCAGTCCTTTACTGCCTTATTAATTATTTACTCACACGCAGCTCCCAGAAATATTTGCAGTCCCAGAAGACCCCAGTTCAATAAGTACCCTTAAAGAAAAGAAGATTTGGAAAGAAAGCTCCTTCCCTACTTCTCATCAGTTCCCACTTCAGTCTAAGTTTTCTCCCTTTAATTCTTGAGATCTTGAGACTGAAGTTTGTAGCATGGATAATATTTGCCTGGTCACATAGTCCCAAATTATTACAGTGACAAAACGGAATTAATTGCATGGGGGACTTTCAAATGAGCTTCTAAGGAAGAGTTTATAGCATAGTTTTAACCAGCAACCAGCAGGTCATATCCTCCTGAGACTCTCTGAATGCCGTGTGCTTATTCAAAAAGATAAAGGTCCCTTGTCCCTCCTGTGTTTTCAGGAAGCGTGGCTGTCATTTGATCTGAAAGAGCCCCTGCAGTGAGCAGTGTGGGTATCAGCAGGCTGCAGCCTGACAAACAGCTTGAGAAACACAACAGGAATTGAAAAAGAGGAGAAGAGGAAAGGAGACTTGAGCAGAGCAAATGGGATGGAGGAAGCAAAAAGGAATCCAGAAGGAAAAGTGATGGATGACCTTGGCTTTTAGAGAAGTTCTAAAGGATCTGAAGTTCAGCACCTTGTCCCAGGAAAGAGAGAGACTGAAATGAAGAAATAGACTTAACAGCAGAGTCAATTACACTGTTAA
This sequence comes from Streptopelia decaocto, assembly GCF_964273445.1. Classification (NCBI taxonomy): domain Eukaryota; kingdom Metazoa; phylum Chordata; class Aves; order Columbiformes; family Columbidae; genus Streptopelia; species Streptopelia decaocto. The sequence continues at coordinate 3,337,489 of NC_138677.1, read as the reverse complement.
GCAGCATTCTTTATTTTATCAGCGCTGGGGAACACTCCTCCATAAGTGCTTCAACAACTGGATATTCTTGTGTTGCTTATATTCATATAATTATTACATATGCATTACAATTTTTGAAAATTTTGACATACATCTATACTAAGAAATAATTGGTGATTTTAGTTATAATCGTTTAGTTTCTTACTTGCAATACATCTATTAATTATTAGTTAAATATAAACTAAGCACTCTGCTTCTAAACAATGTATTAGTTCATCTTCTGTCTCCCTCTTGTCATGCAGAAGGATCTAAAACTTGAAAAATATCCCCTCGTTCTGCAGGTGGACAGAAAGCGTTGATCACGTCAATTGGTTAATGATAGGTGCGTCTTTTATAACTTAATCACAGTGTCCATGAATTTGGCAGCTGCTCTTCAAAGCTGCTTCGAGTGACATTGTCCCCAATTCCCCGAGGCTTTGGGTTGAATTCTGGACAGCTGGTCCTCAGAAGCCCCAGCCTGGGCTGCGAGATTCAGCAGCTCCGTGAGCAAAAAGGAGCCAGCAGAGAGGGAGCCAAGTAGCCCAGCAAGGAGATTAGGAGAACAAACAGAAGCTCATCTCTCAATTCTATCTCCCTTGCTGGAAGGGGAATGTGTTTGCTCATACCTGCCAGCAGAGCTCCTCTGGTGCCATCTCTGCCTGCAGAAAATGTGTATTGTCATTTTGTAGAAGCTGATAAATGCCTTAATGCTCCATCGCCCTGCACCCACGTAGAGTGAGTCTGGTACCCAGCTCTGCTCATCCTCCATGCCCTGATTTTGGGTTATCTGCCATTTCCAGCCCCACAGCCTAAACCATCCCCTCTTGCAGGAGCCCTACTTGCAAATCTAAGGGATTAAGTATTACCAGTGAGGGGATGAGGATTTTAAAGCTACAGTTGCTGCATTTGGCTGCCTAGATAGAGTCTGCAACTCTACTCTCACAAGAGCAAACAAAAGTCTCCCCAGAGCAACATTTTGAGAAAGCTGCAGATTTTCAAGTCATGTGGCCATGGAAAACTTGAGAATGTGCTGCTAAAATAAAAAATAACAACAAAATAATTTTGCTGCAAAATTAATCCGAAGTAATTATATACAGGGTGAAAATCAAATCAAGAACTATAAAAATAACATGAAATAATGTTATGGTTTTAAAAGAACACTTTGATACTGTAAAGTCAAAGATAAAAGTTGAAATAATTCATACTGATTTTTCCCTTAACAAATGGTTATGAAAAAACTAATGTATTCCCATGAAATGATTTGATTAAAATGAATCCATATTTTCTAACAGAAAGACATTCTGTCAGTGTGTTTTCCAGGCACCTCTGACAACAATAATTAATTCAGTGTTGAAGAGAGGGATCTTATGACTGAGCCATACGGAGGACTCTTTGGTGTCGAGAATAAATGGCATGAACGTAGAGACTAAAGAGGTCCAGTGTCTTTACATTGCTGCAACTTTCGTTGTGCTTCCAAACTCACAGAAAGAGAATAGGTGACCAGGCTGTGACCACCACAAAACAACACTCTATTTTCTACTTCTCTGACTATTTCATTGCAGCCCTTCCACAGGGTTCAAACACTAATGCATGTGGTCCTGCTCTGTTTTCCTTCTTTTGTACTTAGGAAATCCCAGCCCCGTGAGCCCTGCCCTCCAGAGAGATCAAGTTGGATCTTCTTATGACACACCAAAGAACACCTTGAGGAGGGAACGATAGCAACACTGGAGCTCAGAGGGTTCGTATAAACAGCACTGAGCTGAGGGGACTGGATTTTCAGTTACAAATTATTGTTTTATTGGACTTTTGATTATTCCCTTCATTTGTGAGAGAGAAAGAATTGTATTATCAGCAGTGCAGGGAACTGGGCTGTCGTTAAACCCTCTTGAAATGTTCCCAAAGACAGGAGCGTGAGTGACTCTGAGGGAACGTGGGGCTGCTTTGCTGTGGGGAATGGGGTAGCAATTCACGTCATTGCACAGAGCGTGCCAAGCTTTCCACCGAATTTAAACACACCAGACTCCTACATCTTTGCCTAGCCTTGACATCTGGATCCATTAGGAATTTGCAATTCTAATTTGAATCAGCCACACTAATTGTGCTTTTTTTTTTTTCTAATTGGCTGCACTATTGATTTTACAAGATATGTGATGCTCTTCCGCCGGTGTGCACGGCTCCTGCTGGGAGCTGCTGATGGAAAAAAACACCTCAATTAGCAAGAATTCCCTCTGAAATCCTTGAAAATCCAATATTGCTGATTAGTTTGTTAAAAAATCTTGTTAAGAAATGCTTGGTGACTTTCCTAATAATATCAAGAAGCACATCCTCATGCTGGGCTCCCTAGAAGACTAATCTCTCCTTTTTCCTTCCCTGCCTCCAGCAAGGTTCAGAATTTGCAGCATGCAGGAATTAATTTCCTAACCCCTCCCTCGTGAACCATGGAGGAGGAGAACTACGCTGCTTTTTTTAGCCCCATGCGGGAAATGGAGCTGTGTAAAGAAATTAATGATGTTAATCCAGATTCAAGGAGAGTGGTGGAAAGTAACAGAAAAAAAAAAAAAGAAAGGCCCTTTCATCCCTTTAGTGCTTCATCAGCCAAATTAGCTGTATCCCTTGCTTATCCCTTTCCTGCTTCAGTCTTGAATTCATATTAGCTTAGTCGAGTATCCCCTCCTGACAAATGGAAAAGGTGTTTTCTTCTGGCATCTTCTCTTGCCCATCACCTTAACACAGGAGGTGGCAGAACCCTGGGCAAACAAGGCAGTTTGTGTTTGGGACACAAGTCAGTGTTCACTCAAAGCTTCATGATCTCTCTCCCACAGGCGTATGTTTGGCTTCTTTCGCTTGAACTCGTGCCCATGGTATCAGGTAACAAGCAGATTAATACAATGCAGAATGAAGGCAATATATGCATCTGCACACAGTTTAGCCTACTCCTTTTGGGTTTTTTCAGGTAATTATTGCAATTTCCATGAGCCAGCCAGACTTTTAAATTTCTCAGAAAGATGACTTTTTGGCCCTTTGTGTTTACTTTGGCTGTATCAGATTAAAAGAGACAAACTTGGAGAAATGAAGGCATCACAAGTGAGCGCATGTAACTGCAACCAGGGGTCCGCAAGAGAGGTTTAGCTTCACCATTGTGCTCTCTACAGCTCCCTAATGTGGTTTGAACAAGACTGTGTTAGGAAGCAGTGAGACTGAACACAAAGGAGCCTTCCCTGCCTTGGGGAAACCTAGGAGCTGTGGAAATGAGTGTGGACACCTTCATCTTTTCACAGAATCCCAGAATGTCAGGGGTTGAAGGGCCCTGGAAAGCTCATCCAGTGCAATCCCCCCATGGAGCAGGAACACCCAGATGAGGTTACACAGGAAGGTGTCCAGGCGGGTTGGAATGTCTGCAGAGAAGGAGACTCCACAACCCCCTGGGCAGCCTGGGCCAGTGTTCTGCCACCGTCACTGAGAAGAAGTTTCTTCTCAGATTTAAGTGGAACCTTTTGTGTTCCAGTTTGAACCCATTACCCCTTGTCCTGTCACTGGTTGTCACCGAGAAGAGCCTGGCTCCATCCTCCTGACACTTACCCTTTATATATCTGTAAACATTAATGGGGGCACCCCTCAGTCTCCTCTTGTCCAGCTCCAGAGCCCCAGCTCCCTCAGCCTTTCCTCACACGGGAGATGCTCCACTCCCTTCAGCATGTTTTCTTGACTTTAAAGCCCACCTTTTGTTGAGGAAACGTTGCTCCCCCATCAGTTAATGGGGAAGGAAGGCGCTGCCACAAGGCAGTTCAGAGCAGGAGCCAACTTTTGGTCTTTCTCTTCCCCTGTTACCCCTCTTGAAAAAGTACCAGGTCTGGCAAAGAGTTGTCCATGCGGTGGAGTAACTGCTCTGCAGAGGGCAGGTAGGAGCAGCCTCAGTAAAGAGACAATTTCCCTTCCTTAGACGTTCCTTTCCTTGCTCCTCCTGAGCCTCTGGACTGCAGCAAGGGCCATCCAGCGATCTCATTCAGCACATGCTAATTTTGACATTTCCATAATGTCTGCTTGTCATCACCGGCTCTTAATTTAACCTCACTGCAGAAATGCCTCCTGCATTTCAACCAGACAGGCTGGAGTTTAATTACACAGTCAGGCAGCTGGACTGTGTTGCAGTTTATCCAACCAGTCTCTGGTTTCATGTGTATAATTGCTGAAATACTTAATTTTTCTCCCTCCTCTCTCCCCACCCCTCCGCCTATGTTCTTATTTAGCAACCACAGTCACTTGAAAATATTTTGCTAGCAAAACAAATAGCTGCTGAGTTCAAGCAGGGCTTTTTTTTTCCCTTGGATTTCTGTATCAACCTGTTGACATGGAGAAGATGCTGTAGGAGTCATTGAGTTAACGGGGCCCAGAATCCTGTTTTTCCTCCTATCCAGCTGATGCCAAGCGGCACTGAGCAGTTAGTCCCTCACATCTCTGTCTCCTTGACACAGCACAGCGCAATTCGGAGTTACTCCTTTTGAGATGAGTGGGCACTTGCGCTGCTACTGTTGTTATTTAAATTCTGCAAGGACTCCCCTGCCTCTTGAGAGCTTCATCTGCCTTTGAATCCCAGGCTCTGGGTGCCCCAAAGATACAACAACCTGCAGAACGGGGCAGCCCCAGCAACACAGGCTGCTAAACAGCCAGGGACACAGGTCAGGACAAACCACACGAGTGCTGCCTGAGCTCAGGGTTACCCAAGGGCTTCAGCCAAATCGAAGCTCCTGTGTGATGCATTTTCCCTTTGCCACATTAGGAAGTACCCCAAGCCCAATGCTGTTCTAGAAAAAGATAAAAAAGGAGAGAAAAGTCTTTACCCAGTGATACTTTAGCAGAACAAACATGTAGCTCTTATTGCAAGGCAGTGGGAGTCTAGCTCCAGTCTTTGCAAACACCATCACAGGCACCTACTTATATCTTTTGGTGGACTAAATCCATTCATAATTCTGGCTCTCACTTTATAGCTAGTCTGTCTAAACACTGATCCACAACATTAAAAAAAACACAAATAACCTTAGTACTAAGCTGAACATTGCAGAGTTCAGTGCCTGCCTCACAAGATCAACTGCTCTTGCAACAGGGGTGGAAATGTTGAAGGGCAGTGATGGGATAAGCTGGATCATATTCTAATTAATGCATTAAAACCCAGACTGAGGACCTATTAAGGATCTTACAACCTGACCTTGTCTGTGTGCAGGAATTATATCACTCACCTGTCAAACAAAGTCACCGCTAGCACAGGGCATGGAGAGAGCACGTCAGAGGGATGCTTGAAAGTGATAGGCCAAGGAAACAGTGAAATATCTAAATACAAAATATCAGCTAAATACAAATATATCTAAAATATCTATATTTATATATAAATATCTAAATAGATATATAGAGATATATAAAAATATCTAAATACAAATAATCAGCTGTATCCAACTGACCTGGTGCCTGGAAGGAATTCCTCTTACACACACCTTGCACATCCAATCCCAACAGGAGGCTGTAACAAAGCCAAGACAAGGAACAGGCCTATCTACTGGAAACAGGAGAGTCTGTATTATTATTTAAATCAGCCTCAATCAGCTATTGTCATTCCTTTGATCTGCCTCTTAGGATCCACAGCTAAAAGTATCAACACCTCAGAGTGGCAGCTGGAATCCAACTGCTTAGGAAAAGAGAAGGAGGTAGAAAGAAAAATAAATGGGAAAATGCAATTCTCCAAGCAAGTTGTACTGCTGAAATACCTGAATTCCCACTGCTCTGCCAGGCAGCAGAGAGGGACTGAAAAGGGAATTAAGCTGTCTCCTGTCAGAATCTTAACCTGTGCTTTTGCATAATCAGCTGGAGTGGCGATGTCTCTACTTGAACATTTTACTATGTTTAATCCCCAAATTTGACTCATTTGCTCCCACTGAGGGGGGTGATAATGCCTCGTAGCAATGCATTTGCATAGAGCTTTACTTGTGATAAAGATGCCCGTATTTCCAGGAGATTCCTGTGAGCCTGCAACTCAAAAAAAGCCTTAGAAATTTTTTGAGGACAGCAAGCCTTTTGTCACGTTATATGGGAAATCCAGCTGCTGTGTGCACCCAGAGGCATTTTCCCATGGCAAAGGAATTCCTTTAATTAATCCCTGTTTAAACTAGAGCACTGATTTCCAGAGCCAGTATCAGCCAGTCCCTCTTGGCCTTACAGCCTTCTACTGTATGAAGTCATGAAATCAAGATTAAATCTCTTTCTAAAAGCTCTGTGGCCTAGAAGAGGACAGCAATGAAACGGCGCTTGCTGACCTGTGATATTCAGCATTCCTCTAACGTTCGTTTCTAGCTTTAAAACACGTCATTCTCTAAAACTGACTCACTCCACATTCCACAGTTAGGAAGTTCATAAAGTAAAGACGGCTTTGCACCTTTATCTGCCGAAATGTCTGCTTTCAATTGCGTCTTTGTAGGAGTGCTCAGTAAAATCCCTGAAGACCTGAGTGTTCTAGAGAGAAATAATAGCGCTTGTAATTGTTCTGCGGAATCCTGGAAAACGTCTTGTTTCCATTTTCCTTTGCTGGTATGAAATTTTAATGCAGGAGTGTCCATTGATATTCATTATTCATCAGCCCTTGAATTTTTAACCAACACGTGCTCAAGGTTATTTTAGAAATTCTGTATTTATAGAGAGCTTGGAGTGAACAGCTATTCAGCTGGGCTGATAACTGCTCTCACACTTCAGTATCCCTTTTCAGCAAAAATAGGTGGCTGATAACCATAATCGGAAAAATCACTACATTTCACAAACGAAAGGATGCCGGGAGTCATCTGCTCAGTAAGAGGCAAATTCATCTCTCCTGGGGATCTGTCTCAAGAGCTGTGTGATCTCCAACACCCCCAGTGTGAAGACTCTGATACGCAGCCCTGGTGTTGGCTCTCAGCACGACGATGAATTTCAATTTCCAAAAGCCACATTACTTGATTTATTACAGAGAATTTTTTTTTTCCCCCCTCAAATATAGCTTATTCCTTCATTATTTTCCTCAGGAGTAATCCAAGTGCAAACTGCACTTTTCTTTAAAAGCATTTGGAATTCAGCTTTATTTTCTCTTCCTTTTTCCACTCTATAAATAGTTTGCAAATCAGTATTCACATTTTGGTTGTGTTGACTTGATATCTCTAGCACTCTTCACTTTTTAAATAAGAATCATGATGCTTAGAGCATTCATTTTTTTTCCAACCACAGCTCTTGGAATCACATAACTGTGAGAATCTCAGTTTGTGCTTAGAAGGGTATTTGTAGCTTTGTATTGCGAAGGAAGTAGGAAAATATCAGACAAATGTGTTGAGAAGGACTGACAACTGGAAAGCAAATTGAAGAACTTCACATTTATTCTCCAAAGAAAATCTGCGCAACTTCCTCCTTCCCCCCCTTTTTATCCTTTATTTATGGTTTTTGTGGGAGAAGGAAATAGAAAATACATCTCTCCTTCTGAAGGCACCTACCATAGAGACAAACAGAATTTGCAAAGACGCAAATTCCACCTGAAAGGCAACAGAATTTGAATGGTCCAGCAGTGCACCTCTTCTAGTCGGCTCCTCCACCCTTTGCATCGGAAAGTTATCATCAAGGCACTGGAGGAACCTCCGAGACTGTGGCTGCCGGCCGAGTCGTCCTTCCAACAAACATCAGGATCTTTGACGGCAGCAGCAATTACAAAGCTCAGGGATGCACAGTGAGCATGAGTGACCTTCCCACACATTCCTGGCTTTTAATATATTGCTTCTCCTGAGAAATATCAGGCAGGATTCTGTTGTAATGAACTCAGAGGTGACCCTTTCTCAAGGCCCAAGTACTCAGGCATAGATCCAGAAGAAGAATTTGTCGAAGTCATACTAAAAATCAATGACAATTATTCATTTAAATGCTTTGCAGAGCTGGTCTTCTGTGGTGCAGCTATTGAGAAATATCTGGGTTTTAATCAAAATCTAAATTTTCCATAACCACAGCAATAAAAAGATGGATTGCGGCTAAACTTGTCCAATTTCTTTTTTCATTATTATTATTTCCCTGAGGTCAGAAACGCAAACAGAAACAAAGGTCTGAGTAAGGAGCCTTTTCCAGAAGTTACAGATATTGAAGCTGTGTGGAGAATGGAAGAGCCATTCACAATTGATTGTGTATCTCTGGGAAATGACCGTATCATTTCTGACCAGAAAGAAGCCGGTAAAAAAAAGTGATCTGAAAGAGTATTGAGTATACATATTGCATATATTTATTAGCATAAGTGGTATATACGTTAGATTAACATTTTATGTCAATTTTTTTTATTTGTATTGATTTGTACAGTACTACAAGGTGCTTGTTTTGCACTGAACCTTAATCCACAGCTGCCTGAGTATTTCAGAAGATAAATGTGATCCAGCAGAATTCATTTGGTGTTGGCCTTCACGGAGTATTTTCTAATATTGCCTAAACACACTATTTTATGTTTCTTGATGGAAAAATACCATACAGATCTTGCTGGAAAAGCGTTAGGTAGACATATAGCATTACAAATCTTTGCTGAAATGTGGAATCAGGAACACTCCAAGCAGCTGAAAGCTGGGTGCTATAATGAAGAGCATTAGGAAAGATCAATATCATACCAGAAGAGCACACAAGGGAGAGAGAGCATCAGTTAACATGGAACAGATTTGTTCCAGAGACTGTTCCATGAGTTTAGCAGCCATCTATCATATTCCTATGAGTCTCTTGAATTTGCTGGTATAAATACAGCCTTATTTTCTCAGATAGGAGCTTTTATTGCCCCTTGAAGCTCGGAAATGGCTTCTTCTATTCACCTTGAAATAATAGCAGTTTGTGAATTCATTTTGAAAAGCGCAGCCATTCCCTTTCCTTGCCGTTTGGACTTGCATGTTAAAGTGGACAGATCATCCCCCCAGGCCTTAGAGAACATCCATGTGTTCAACAGCAACGTGGGACCTCAGTGACACAGGAGAACCCGGCTACAAAGACGGCGTTTTCCAATAGCTCACTGCTACTTCCAACACGATCCGCTTCTCCTTGGACCAGCAAAACTGACTTTCTTGATGCCAAATAACTAAGTGCCAAGATCCTTTTTCAAAGCTGTCTGAGATCTTCAAAACCAGTCAGAAAAATGAACGCTAGAAGGATTTGTATCTTGGATTCCTGCTGATCTTTCAAGGTTTTAACATCTCCACAGCTGATAACAAGCATTTAAAAACGTTTTTTAGAAAAAGTCTACGCTAAACCTGTCAAAAATCCATTACTTATGCCTCTTATATGTACTCATGTGTAAGAGTACTCTGTTCTTAATCATATTGCGCTTCGGAACAGTCCAAACAAACATCAACTCATCCTTAATATATTATTTTCTGAGCTTGGCTAAATAAGCAAAAGATAAATCTACTGGTAATGCAATTAAATCATAATTATACAGAAATACATATGCAATTACTTTCCTATCCTCATTAAAGTTGGATGAATGCTTTGGGGTTTAACTACCTTTTAACTACAGAGCACGAGGAAGTTAATTAGGTAGTTGTGTAATTTGACGTTTTAACTTTTCCTAGTAGAAGTGTGACAATAACTGCCTTTGAACAAAGTCGCTCTCGTTCCTGGAGAGAAAAATACAGCTAAATATTTTGCACAAAGAAATTAAGAACGCAAGCAAAGTGTATTAATAAAAATTCAATTATACACTTATTGCATGTGCAATTTTCAACTAATTGCATTGCGGCAAGATTTCTCTCTTGGATAGGCAACTACATTTCCACCCGAAAAAAAGAGCTTGAGATCATATCTAATGAAGCTTATTAAAAGTGTGGGACAAAGGAGATTAAGTCTCATTAAGGGCATGTCAAATGAGGAGTTTCTGAGTATCATGTGAGAAAGGTCCCTGAAGAACGGTAATGTGTATATGTGGAGTAAGTACTTACTGAGTTAGATTCACTCTTTGACCAACTCGCTTGTCCAGAAGTATGGAAGGGGTCCTGTTTCCAGGCATGTGGGAACGAGGATAAATTCCAGTAACACCCCCAAATTACACCCTACATTTGGGATTGTCTCCGGATCCACAGTTCTAAGTTGGTAGGTTTGGGGTGCCCATCCCCTGCATACAGGTGCTGGATGGTCAGGATGGTACATTGTGCTCCCAGGAAGAATTTTACAGGAATTAGAACAGCAGGAGCTATAAGTCCTGCAGCAGGGAACCTGGGGCTCCTCAACTCGTTGCTGTTCTTTGGATGGTCAATCTGCTGAGCTAAAACCAAAGTAGCTCCAGTGATCCCCAGTGCAAAGGTCCTTGATGACAGAAAACCCTGGATTTGGTGTGAGAACCATGGGCAGGAAAGCCAGTTAAATCCTTGGTAAAGATGGCGTGATGGACCGGACGAGGAAGAAAAGACTAACTTGAAGCAGCTGACAAGGCTGCCACCACAGGAGTCTTCTCCAGAGGTAACACTATAATTAACATCTCTCAGAGATTTGGTTTATCACAGAATTGCCTTTCTCTCAGGCAGAAAAATGCAATACGTCATTATTCTTTCTCCCCTCCCCAGCTGGTTAGTTGGCTGATGAAATTACACAATTGATATGTCACGCACAGACTAATCAAAAGTCTGGCTAGACAAAATCAGTCAGCATGCCGTTCCCTGTGCTCTATGAGGATTAACTTCAGCAGCCCTTGCCAATGTTTTTAAAAAGGCTGACAGGACAGGGTCACCTTTGCTTTCTCCCGTTCCCATCTGGGTGGTGGGGAGGACCCAGCTTCCCCAAAACCCACCTGAGAGTGCAGTGCCTCAGGGGTCGGTGCTGGGGCCGGTATTATTCAATATATTCATCAATGATTTGGATGAGGGAATAGAGTGACTGTCAGCAAGTTTGTGACACCAAGCTGGGAGGAGTGGGTGACACTGGAAGCTGTGCTGCCATCAGAGACCTGGACAGGCTGGAGAGTTGGGCGAGAAAATGGAATGAAATAGAACAAGGGCAAGTGCAGAGTGTTGAATCTGGGCAGGAATAACCCCAGGTTCCAGTGTAAGTTGGGGAATGACCTATTAGAGAGCAGCGTAGGGGAAAGGGACCTGGGGGTCCTGGGGACAGCAGGGTGACCATGAGCCAGCACTGTGCCCTATTCTGAAAGCTGGCTAATACATTCTGGTATCTTTTTTAAGCTATTTTTCATAATATTCCCTTAAAGCAGCTATTTTCTTACTTTAGTTTGACACTGTGTTTTTAGGTCTTCTCCTTCTAGCCTTTTACCTTTCATAGATTTTACACTTGCAGTCTCAGTGCCGCAACAGCAGCAGATTTCAGTCCACTTGACTTGCTTTCTCAGCAACGTCTTGCAAATCCTTTGACACCTAAGGAACAGCAATGGACTTGTACCGGTGCAACTGGGATAAGTATCTGGCCCCCAGGTTCTGTTCTTTTTCTCCTCCACAGTTCTCAGTCATCATCCCGGTCACCCGAGCTGCCTGCACCATCAGTGTGTTCATTTTGCTATGTCCTTTACCAGAAGATCATTTCCAAGTAAATCCAGAGAGGCAAGAAAAAGAGAATCAGAGGTGACCTCATCACTCTCTAGAACTACCTGAAGGGCAGTTCTAGCCAGGTGGGGATTGGGCTCTTCTCCCAGGCATCAGCAATAGGACAAGGGGGCATGGGCTTCAACTCTGCCAGGGGAAATTTAGGCTGGATATTAGAAAGAAATTCTTTACAGAGAGAGTGGTCAGGCATTGGAATGGCTGCCCAGGGAGGTGCTGGACTCGCCGTCCCTGGAGGATTTTAAACTGAGATTGGACATGGCACTTAGTGCCATGATCTAGTCAATGGACTGGAGTTGGACCAAGGGTTGGACTGGATGATCTCTGAGGGCTTTTCCAACCCGGTCCATTCTGTGATTCTGTGATTCTGTGAATCACAGTTCTTTGGCGAGGCTCTGCAGAAAGAAGCAGTAAGCAAATTGGGAGTTCCCTGTGTTAGATACCAACCCTCTGTGCCTCGATCCGGTGACCGTGTCTGCGCACAGGCGTGAGCAGCAAGCTGTCAAGTGTTTTACTGGGATGACAGATGAGTCAGCCAAGCAGAGATGTACATTCCCTTATGGTATCTGAAATGTAGCTTTTTCCAGAGCAGAGAAACAGGCAACCTCCTTCCATCCCTCCTGCACCCCTGGCTAAAAGTCATCAGTAAATTCCAGGTTGGACCATGATGTAGCTCTGATGGTGACAGGGCAGATAAGCTCACGAGGGTACAACATCTTTATCTCCAGTCCTCCTCACCTCCAGTATCTTGGGCTTGTCCTCAGAGGAAAGATCATTGGCCAAGAGTTTCTGATTTCAGCCCTAAATTCTGTGTCTGTTGCACAACAACGTATTCACTGAACCAGACAAAGGAAATTAATTCTGTCATTATTTGGGGACAAGATTTCACACGTTTTTGTGCATAAACATCCAGAAATTTAACAGCAAGTATTAAATTCAATTCAGGGTCCTGCAAGACATGTGTATGTATGACTGCCTGATTGTCATTAGAACCACAGAGTTTAGAAAAGAAATTCTCTTCATTATAAATGCGTCATTGTCTTTGTTAATTGCCATGAAGTCGCAGATCTTTCTTTCCGCTCTGGCCTCAATGCTTGTCTTTGATTTTAAATAGAGGCATTGTACTCCAGAAGCTTTGTTTAAACGACGTGGATTTTGTACAGCATTTTTAATACTTTTCACAGTGACTGCACATGACAAAAATACAGATGTCAAGGTTATTGAGCACACAAAATAATAGCATTACTCAGAGTTCTCTGTATTGTGATGCTGAGGTGCAGTTTGAGGCCAAATTTCCTGTTCTCCTGTATGCACGGGCACCAAGTATTTCCCCTAATAAGCAAACTTGACTACAGTCCAGGACTCTAGAGATGAATTCAGCTCATTTGGCCTTTGGTCAAGGAACATGAGCACACACATCTGAGTGCTGATATCAGAGCAAAGCTACCAAAGCCATATAGGCTATAGCATAAGGACCTCATTAGAACCCAAATAAGCTCTTATCCGGCCTTAACAGCTTTGTGAGATGCTTCAAATGTACACCTGGGGATTCTAATCATCTAAATCCTGTTTATTTAGCTTAGTACTTCAGCACAAAATAGGACAGAAGACACCTAGAAATAAATTCAACCCAAATTGGAAAAGAAGAAAGTTATCTGCACAGAAAAGGAGAGTAGACCTGGTGTATCCTTTCACTGCCATGCAGAAAATCTTCAATTTAAAGCAGCGTTTAACACAAAACTGTGCCAAAGGCAACCTGAAGATGTTCTGTCATATCTCATTTATGCTCCGATGCCACAATAAAGAGGAAGAAGCCCCTGTCAGCACAGCAGTCCTTCCCTTTCAAAGGCTAAACAAAAATCACCGAGGAATTGAAGGCATTGATGAAGGTTATATGTCAAATGTCTGACCACAGCAGGAAATAACAGAAATTGTTGAGGTTTGCTACAGGTATCGGTGGCTTCCGTGCCACAGGAAACGGCCAACTTGCTAATTTGCTTTTGTTTCACAGGCTGGGGGGACTCTGGCTCTGTTTAACGTTATAACTCCATTGAATTCAGCAATGCTTTGAAAAGATATCACCAGCTTGAGGTGGAATGAGCCCCTCTCCAAAACCCAGCTGACATTTTCCTCCTGAATACCACATCTACCTCTTCTTATCACTGAAGAAGGTTGTGCTGTCCTTGTCTCTAAAGATTTCAGTGGAAAAGACGTACTGCTGAGCTTCTCTCCGCTTCATTTCCACCAGATCACCAGCCAGGATTTGCTTGAAAACTTGAACACAATGAACATGGGACAATTCAAGTGCTAAACCCAGCAAAACTCTGCTGCGTTCAAATAGCTTTTGGGGTCCCTTCCAACCCCTGACATTCTGGGATTCTGTGAGATCTCAATGTGACACGGATAATGCATGATTTAAAAAATTAAGACCATTTAAATATTCTGAGAGAAGCAGAAACACATTACAGTGTGGTTACAAAGTGCCTATTTGTGCGCGGCCTACGTACAATAAAAAATGGTGTTAGATGGTGAATTACTTGCATTCCTTTTCTCCTACTGCAGCTCCTCTAAGCAGTGAACTTGGGTCTATTGAAGTTGTCTTTTCCGTTTGACAACTCCTTCGACACACTGACTAATGCAATCAGATACATTCAGAGAACTACAGAATGTGAAGCCACTGCCATTACAGCCAAGCCTGTGGATGTATTTTTGCAAATTATAGAGCAAAACCAAGCAGTAAATCAGTGTCTGATTAGCTCTGGGATTTGAGGAGGTTCTGATTTGAAAACTGATGAGAAAATACCACTCTGGAATGATAAATGGGCCAGCTTGTAAGGTCTTTGTTAGTTTTTGGGAGAGAAGACTGTATTAAGTATCTTCCCAAATCTCAGCTGTCCCACGCAGCGGTTGGGGCTGGAGGATCTTGTCATGTGTTTTAGGTCCTGGGGAAATTGGGGCTGTGTTATGCCATATCTAATACTGCAACCCTGGACCAGACAAGGCAGGGCCGAAAGCAGAAACCTCCCCTGGCACCACAAGGCCGGTACCTGACCCAACACTGCTCGCAGGGGCTGTGAGCCCTTGCCTGAGCTCCCACTTGGATGCTGAATGCGTCAGGGCTCAGCAATCTGTGCTTAGATATCCTGGGTCTCAGCTCAGTCTTCCCAGCCCCTCCTGGTTCCTGCCTGGTGCTCAGACAGCAAACTCGTAAGACCTGACACCTTCTTTTTTTCTGTTTATCCAGCATCTAAACATGCTGTGATGCTGCTCCGGTTGAAAGGCTGAGGGAGCTGGGGCTCTGGAGCTGGACAAGAGGAGACTGAGGGGGGACTCATTCCTGGGGATCAATATGGAAAGGGGGAGTGTCAGGAGGATGGAGCCAGGCTCTTCTGGTGACAACCAGTGACAGGACAAGGGGCAATGGGTGCAAACTGGAACACAGGAGGTTGCACTTAAATTTGAGAAGAAACTTGTTCCTGGTGAGGGTGGCAGAGCCTGGCCCAGGCTGCCCAGGGGGGTTGTGGAGTCTCCTTCTCTGCAGACATTCCAACCCGCCTGGACACCTTCCTGTGTAACCTCATCTGGGTGTTCCTGCTCCATGGGGGGATTGACCTGGATGAGCTTTCCAGGGCCCTTCCAACCCCTGACATTGTGATTCTGTGATCTGGTACTGTAACACTGCTTTTAATAGTAATGAAAGATGCAAATTACCCCTTGGGTATCACTAGAGCTTCCCTGCAGTCAGAGATCACCCCACCTATCACCGCTACAAGATGATTCACCGCTCTCCTTTAAAGATCACATGCCGGTTTAGTTTTCAGTCGCTGACATTTTACCCTATCGATATTTTCAGATTAGTCCTCCCTGTTTTGGTGTCCATGGCGACAACTGCTTTTCTTCTGCAGCCAGAATCCCAGCGCCAGCGTGGGAGTGCTGATGAGATCCCTCCGACTCCGCAGTCACTCACACTCACTAACAGGGGCTGATCCCCCCCCGTGCTCAGCAGCTGGAGAACCAGGCGAGATCAAGGCAAGCACGGAGGAGGTGGCCCCAGCTGGCTGGGCTGATTCATTTAATAAGCCAAGTTCAGCATTAACATTTCAGAGCACATTCAACAGCCTCGAGCGTGTTTTGGAAAAGCAGTGGAGACAAACTGTGTGTGTTCACTTTTACCTGCTGTCTCCTCTTAAATAGTTGATGGAAAGGAAGAGGGAGGAACGAGGAGTCAAATATGAGCATTTTATTGTGCCTGCTTTAGTTAATTTGACTGACAAACTTTCCACTTATATTGGAATTTAATTAATGACTGTGGGTGAGTTAATATAACTTCGCAACTGTCTTTTCTGTATTTTATTTAGTTATTTCAGTACTCAGAAAAAAAACAGACTTTGAAAACGCTAACACCTGCTGCTACGCTAAAGAAGTAAGAAGTGTTGATCAGAGTGGATCTGATCAGCTCTGCAGAATCTCAGCCAACCAGTCAAATGGTAAAGATCAGCATCATCTCTAGCCGTGCAAGGCTCCATCGCCGAAGTATCTTAGTGCCTTGTCAGGAGTACGTTAATGTTCAGATGGGTAAACTGAGGCATCAAGAAATGGAAACAGGACCCGAAAGGTGCGGTTCCCACTGTCATGCTGTCTCGTTAGACTGGTTTCCTGTTTAGCCAGGCATTCTCAGAGGATTTCTGAGATGTCAGGTATCCATCACATATTACCATAAAAGATTTAATGCATGTCTACAGTAAAGACAGTGATTACAAAACACCATTCTGTACGTGTGCTCTACGAGCTGGAGATACAACTCTAGGAAATCCTTGACCATTTTACAAAGACTTATTAGAATGCCAGTACACATTAAAGGGAAAAAACCTGATAGAGAATACCTGAGCTGTATCTAAGTCACTCTTAGCCCACCATTAAGCCATTCCTCATGGATTCCCCTGCAGAAGTGGAAAGAAAGCAGGCTGTTCCATTTGTAATGCAATAATACTTGCCCTGCTACCTTGTACTTTTAGCAATGTTTAGAATGTCTGGAAAGAATTTCTGCTAAGCTATTGAGGAGAATGAAAATAGGAGATATTTGTAAGAACAGAGGCAAGGGCAGTAAATAGTTTCTTTCCTCCCTCTGACATGCTCTTCAAATGAATTTTGGCTTTGAGGAATGAGTTTACAACTGCAACAGACAGCAGCCAGAGCCGGGCAAATCTGAAATGCAAAGGTTGGTATTATAGAAGGTGTAGCTACCAGTCTTGGATGAAGCGCGACCAACTTGGGAGAAAGGAGAGTGGCTCAAAATTCAGGGGATGGCAAAGACGAGCCCCATGAAACCATCCGGGAGGGTGTATTCTGCTGAGATCTTTCGTGAATCAGGGTCCCTGCCTCCTGTTCTTGCTCTTGACTTTATAATACATGATGTCATTGTCAAGTTGATTTGATTTACCAGAGCATGTAAGTATTTCATAGCCCTGCAAGTGCTTTCATTCCAGAGCAAATGCTGGGAGTGCTATAATCACTCATCTGACTAGCTAATTATATTTACAGGAGATAAAACAACAGTTTTTATATTTATATGTCATGCCCAACACAAGCAAAGCCTCTCGTTGGCTTCGCAATCCTCATCCGTTACCGAACCAGGGACTTCATGTAATTGTTTCAGTCTTCAAAGAGCTAAATGAGGCAATCAATTAGCTCAGTTCTGCCAATTGCAGAGTCCTCGTGTGCCCTGCTGTGAAAATCAAGAGAGGAATGATGCTTAGAAATCTGAGAAACCAGCAAGTTCCCAGCGTTTGGGTAGCACAAGGTAACCGATGCCAAATGAATAAACGGGAAGCCAGGTATAGAGTGGCATGAGAAACCTGGAAAGGTTTGTCATTTAAGGGAAGATAACAATGATGGCCAGAAATAACAATTTGTCATGAAAACAAGGTTTGAAAAGTCAATATTTCTCATTTCCAGGTGTGAACTACGTAAATATTGTTGTTTCATTTCAAACCTTGTTTCAATAGGAAAGTTTTATGGCCAAATTTACATATCACAATATTGCTTTACATTATAAATGCTCACAGTGACTATGCAACATTTGTCACCAATAGTAACACTCAGGTTTTAATGGGATGCAAGTCATTCTAGCGAAAGTCAAAATAAAGCCTTTCAGCTCGTCACAGCGAACCAGCAACACCAGGAAAGCAGAAGGTTAGAGTGTGCATTTCAGTATGCAGCAAACAGTGAAAATCACCCCAAAATGTGAATTTATTTATAATTTTCACTGAAATCAATTGGAGGGATTTGAAAGGGAAAAACAACACAGAGTTTTTCATTAGAAATACCAGACTCCTGGTGAGCTGAAATTATCCCGAATCTCCCAGTACTCATTTGAACCAGTGAACACAAAGCAGCTGCGAGCTGTTGGTCTTCTACAGAGGGATATAAGGAGCATGATGAAATCTTAATTCTTATCTACAACCACTATTTTCCACAGTTGGTGTATTTCGGGAGAGTCAGACCCCATGCTCATACCAGGTCTTGCAAACCTCTGCTCTCCTCTATGGGAGTCACTGTTCAGGAGTTTTAAGTCAGGTTTGAAATACACCACCTAAAAGTCTCCCCAAAGCCACACTCTGTCCCCAAAAGCAGCGACATTAGGAAGCAATAAACAAGGATCGATGCCAGCCCGTCACATTCTGCTATTACAACTAATTCAGTCCTTTCGTGTTTATATTGTTGCTGAAATTAACTTAATGAGTGTTCACTTCGCTAGAGGCATAATCAAATATTAACAGCTGAATGGGATGAAACTCCCTGCCAGGGCTCCCCATAAAGCAATGGGTCTGGAAGGCAGAAGGACCAGACGCACGGCAGCGGGTGGGCAGAGGTGACTAAGGGAGGCAGGCGGGAGCCTCCACGACCCGGAGCTGGTGGCAGCAGGAAAGCCGTACCCAAGGGAAGCTTTTTGCTGTTTATCACAGTGCAAGCCGGTGCTTTCCTTCCCTGGGTTGTTTTGAGAAAACGGGGATGCTCCCCAGGAAGGTATCTGGCTCATGAAATCCGAGGGGTAGGAGGAAGAGGCAGCGGCATTTTTCCGGTGACTCTGGTATTCCCAACAAAGCGAGACGACTGAAAAGAGTCCTCACCCCTTTTCAGAACACTGTTTGCAAACCTGACACCCGCCTTTGTTTCTGTTTCTGCCTTGTCTTGCTGATTTTCTGAAGCCCACTTGCCAAGAAGGTGGGAACTTTTGCTTCATCCGGAGTCATTCTTTTTCATTATTTTTTTACCTACTGAGAATAAAATATGATCTGCTGTAGGCAACGTGGTGTAATACGAGAAAGAGGAAAACTAATTAAGTAAACAAAGGCGCATATCAACTTTTACTGAAAGGCCAGAGTGTGCAAACAAAACAGGACCATTGACTGGCTGTGCGGGTTAAATAGGGGTGCTTGCTCTTGCGTTACAGAAATACAAACACTTTCTTTTTTTTTTTAAATAAACTTTTATTTCAGTCTGATCATCCCTTCCTCACCTGGGAATGAAATAACTATAGTGTACCTGCATCCCTCTGTTTCCTAGTAACCATGGAGCCAGGCTAATGCATTTAATTTCTGTTATGTCCACATATTTCTACTCCCATTAGACAGAGACCGCAGCTCTATTAGTAACTCGAACACACACACACACACACACACACACACACACACACACACACAGCGTTTAATTTCCACAGGAATATTTTATCTGGTCTTGTAACAATAGTAAAGGTGGAAGAATCTGTTTGCTCCTGGAACAGTTTGTTAACTGGATGTGTATGTGAGCCTTTCATAAAGCAGGATGGATGGGCAAGGACTGAACATTGTGTCCAACCAAGAACGGAGACCCTTCCTTAATTAGAAAGCCACATTCAGCCACCTTTCAGTAACAGGGCTGCAAAACCCACGAGACTGCTGCAATTCTGGAAAGGGATGTCACAGTTGACATCCCTAAGCATCACAAGATGAAGGTTTATCCACCAGGAACTGGGCAGGCAGGACTTGGTCAGAAACACGGTCTTTGCACTGCCTCTCATTTATCCATGGAGAGTGTGGGACAAGACAGACTTACAGATCCAAAGTAAGCAAGAAGCAAATCTCTAGTAAGAAACTCAGTTATCCCACTTGTAAAGATTAATGACACACTCCAGGAATTTGGCGTAGCTGGAAAAGATGAATTGTGAAACTACTTGAGGTTTGCACATTTGTTTTCATTTTGCATGGGAACAGTCAGAAGCTTTTGAAAAGTTTCATTAAGTACAGAAAAAGGTCGATCCATCCTAGAATGATGAGAGCCTGAGCACCGGAGTGCTCAGCTGAGGTGTGGGAGACTCCGCATAGAGCCCTTGCTCTGGATCCATTGAAAAGACATAATTCTTGGAATATAGAGTGTTTGGAACACGGTGCCATCCCCTCCCACAGAATCACAGAATCCCAGAATGTCAGGGGTTGGAAGGGCCCTGGAAAGCTCATGCAGTGCAATCCCCCCATGGAGCAGGAACACCCAGATGAGGTGTCACAGGAAGGTGTCCAGGCGGGTTGGAATGTCTGCAGAGAAGGAGACTCCACAACCCCCCTGGGCAGCCTGGGCCAGGCTCTGCCACCCTCACCACAAAGAGGTTTCTTCTCATCTTTCAGTGGAACCTCCTGTGTTCCAGTTTGCACCCATTGTCCCTTGTCCTGTCACTGGTTGTCACCAGAAGAGCCTGGCTCCATCCTCCTGACACTCCCCCTTTCCATATTGATCCCCAGGAATGAGTCCCCCCTCAGTCTCCTCTTGTCCAGCTCCAGAGCCCCAGCTCCCTCAGCCTTTCCTCACACGGGAGATGCTCCACTCCCTGCAGCATCTTGGTGGCTGCGCTGGACTCTCTGCAGCAGTTCCCTGTCCTGCTGGAACTGAGGGGCCACAGCTGGACACAAGATTCCAGGTGTGGTCTCCCCAGGGCAGAGCAGAGGGGCAGGAGAACCTCTCTGACCTACTGACCACCCCCTTCTAACCCAGCCCAGGTCCCATTGGCTTCCTGGCCACAAGGGCCCAGTGCTGGCTCATGGTCACCCTGCTGTCCACCAGCTTCAAGATATCTGGATTTTTATCTGGTTGTTCTTTATACAAGTACTAACACAGATTTTAGAGAGAAGCTTAAAGTGCATAGCGAAATGTAAACTGCACGAGTGAGTGAGACTTGTGTGTGCACTTCCTACTGATCTGTGGCCAAAAATTGAAAATTCTGTACATGGCAGGAGAGGACTCATGCCAAACGGAGAGATTCAGGCCAGGCTCCATCTGTGCAAGTGTCGCACACCTCATGGGTGGATGCAAAGGGCCATCTTCCAGGGAGCAGGTTTTGAATTACTGCTGCAAGTAAATAAAGAAATCAAGGACTGAGGGTTGGCAAGTGGCTGCTTCCCCCAGTTTAAGAACTATTTCAGTCTTCTCACCTTTTGCAAACTGCAGAACAAGGAGTAGGTCAGAGAACTGACTGACTGTCACCTCTATTTCTTTTCTCATATTATCCCGGTGCTTTTTATCCTGAGAGGCACCACAGTTGTCACCAGTAGCCCCAGAGCCAGGACTCTGTGAGGCAGATTAAACCACCCTGCAAGAAGCCACTTCCGTGACAATTACACAGACAGACAAAACCAGTGTTAAATGTTTAATTAATGTAGATCTTTCCTTTGGAGATGGTCACCCTGGGCTCTGTTGAGGGTTGGTGAAGAGAGATATTTCAGCTTATTTTACTAGGGAGTATTGGGGTATTTACCCAGGACGGTGAAGGGAGCGTGGACTGACATCCCGAATGGAATGGTTGCCGCTGGTCGTGTGGGCCAAAACACAGCAAGACTCGTCGTTCTGTACTAAAGAGTCTTTTTAACAGGACTTCAGCCAAAAAGGGCCCTAAAGACTGGCCATGAAACAAGCTCAAGGCTGAGCTAAACTCTCCGAGGCTCCAATCCAGAATTATTCAGCCACAATGAAAAATATAAAATAAAAATATTTAAAATAAATTATTAGGTGAAATGCAAGTGGAATTGTGCCTTCCCCTTCTGAGGCATTAATGGGTATTGAAATCTGTTGATTAACAACGCTGTATAACAGCTTGATATTATTATATTACCAGTCCCCTAAACCACCTTGTTCCTTTTTGAAAGAAATAGTGACTCAGTTCTCTGTGGAGTTACAATAACACAAATTTGGTCTAAGTGGAAAATCAGGCCCATTTTCTTTCAAACACAGCGTCTTGCATGAACCTTGGTATCACCTTTACCAAAGTCTGAGCACATGAAATGAGACCGTGTTATCTTCACCCGTTATGGTTACAAGCGATGTTCAACTGGGGCTACATACAACTCCTGTTCATAACAGCCTAGAATTATGTGGTTATTTAAGCTGTTAAATGTTCAGACATTTTTGCCAGGGGTCAGGCTGCCTGCTTCAGATTCCTACCGGGTGGAGACTGTTGCTAAGGCAACAGCCAACATCAGCTCCCTCTGCATCCTCCATGTCCCCCCATCAGCGTATTCGGAGGCTTATTTCCTTCTGAATGAGCTGTTTTCATATCTAGAGATACGGATGCCCAATGTGAGTGCTCTGTTTGCTGCTAAACTGTTGTGACAGGATACCAGAGTCAAGACAGGGCTTGGATTTTAGTCTGGGGAAATTCAGTCACCAAGTTTAGAAGGACCAGACTTGGGTGATATTTTTTCCCTAAACCAACAGTAGAAGAACAGAACCAGACGAGCTGCTGATGAACAATGATGGGTGACCATAGACTTGGGCTTGGCCATTGCTCTGCAACTGTGTGAGGCGCTTCAGTTAAATCCCACCCTGAGTCATCTGTGAAATATGTATTGACATCTCAGTTGGCCACGCTGACTCTTTTTATAGCCAAAGGATAGATTAGTCACCCTCTGTTTCAGACATCTGAGGATGGGTTGTCTCTGTTGAGGAAGAGAAAAGTCTCAATGCCCTGGCTCAGCTGTTGACATCCACTCTCTGGACACCTACAGCATGTTGAGATGAATCTCACCCCTTAGACACTCTGGACTGATATTCTTTGTCCAAAAGTAAATGTCCTCAGTGTTGACATCGCCATCTGAACAAGTTGTCTGGACTCACTTGACAGTTAATGCAGAAAAACAGGCGTCCACAGGACACGTTTCATCACATTTCAATGGAGATGTGTAAAAATAGGTTAGACAAAACAGGCAAGAAATGCCTGGTTGTAGTAAAGGAGATAAAGGCAGGAGAATGAGAGGAGCCCAAACCAGCTCCTATTGGTGTTCTTCTCTTGTCACCCATTATAGTTTGGAGGGGAAATTTAGCAAACTGAAGGAAGGATTGTAGAAAGTGGGTTTGATTTCCACAAAAACCTAGTTCACTGGGTGACCAGTTATTGGAGGTGATATGGAGAATAGTAAAAGCCTCTACCAACTTGCTTTTAATTCCTTTTATTTTGGTATCCATCTGCAGGAGGTGCTGGTTGAGGACACAGAATAAACAGCCGAAGTCCACTGGGGTTGGTTGAGTCCATTTTTTCAGTGACCTTCCTGCCAGAATGTGTTTCCTTGGGCAGTGAGAGAAGATCAAATTGTTTTGCACGAAGAAGAGATTCTTCCAAAGTCTTTAAAACTTGAGAGGGAGGCAATCGAAGGCTCTGTTGCCAGCAAAGGCTGCTGGAAATGGAAATGAAAATGTCAGCGAGGTTTATGCAGTGGCACTTGGCCAGAACTGGACTGAATTAACTCAGCCAGGATAACGCTAAACACGATGTACTAATAGGCTCTCAGAGTATATTTCAGACAGATGAAAGCAATTGTTCCTTGACCTTACGCACCACAATTCACCTATGGCATTTACAATAGCCTAATAACACGCATTTTGGAAGAAGATTATTGCTACCTTGGCAAAATTATTTCACTCTCTCCAGAGTTCTTTATAAACTCCACAACACTGTGGGCTTCTCTTGATAAACCCTGGATGAAGCTTGTCTGTGCTGGAGACATCACACCCCACGTGGGCCATTGAAACACCGTCACAACACAGAACATCTTTGCAGCACACGTGAATCCACGGCCTCCATCTATTTATCTCCTCTTGTGATGGTTGTTCCTGTGACATTATCTATTAGAGTATGCACATGCCCTACTTTGAATATTCAGATTTACCTTGTGCCAGGTGGACTTTGGGTATTCTGCAAGGATAAAGCCTGCTGAAATCCTTCTGAGTACAGATGAGCCACCAAAGGAGTTTATAGACATTTGTTTTGCTAGGATAGCTTTTCTTGCTTGTGCTTTCAGATGGTTTAAATCCTGGGAGCAGAGAACCAACAGAGTCCCAACCTAATCTATGCCTAAGCAAGGACGGCAACCCCATGTAACACCTTTCAGGGCTACGTGTCCCAGAAAGTTGCAGAGGAACATAGTGCTTATCTCCGCTTCACAGATGGAGCAACTGAGGCATCAGATT
This sequence comes from Streptopelia decaocto, assembly GCF_964273445.1. Classification (NCBI taxonomy): domain Eukaryota; kingdom Metazoa; phylum Chordata; class Aves; order Columbiformes; family Columbidae; genus Streptopelia; species Streptopelia decaocto. The sequence goes on along the minus strand of NC_138677.1, from coordinate 3,313,418 downwards.
GAGCCTCTCAGCTTGGCACACGGCAGATTTAGGAACAGAAGCTGCCTCAGTGGCTGCTCGGCCGGTCTCACTTCATCCAGCAGCAGATGACAAATTCTTACAAAGCAATTACTGGGCTGAAGGGAAGCACAGAGAAAAACAACTTTCTGCATGGATCTGGCAGGATGACCCGGACGCGTGTTGGCTCAGTCTCTGGGTGTGATGCACGGCCCCATCACAGAGAAAAAAACGCTTGGAGTGGTCCAAAACCAAGCTAGGCACCAGGCCTAAGTCTACTAATGGGTTTATTTGAGTCCTTATGCCCAGGATTGCTCCTTGACGTTGTAATTCAGTAGTTTAGATGTTGGAAGTGCCAAAGAAAGGTGCAAGAGAGCTCTCATGTGTAATCCAGTAAAACCTGTGGGTTTGCCCTTTTCACCAGTGCTGGGCGGATGATGAAGAACAAGGAATTTACAGCCCAGGTTTGTTTTGCATCCTCCTACCCAGGAGCAGTTCATTATCCTGCTGGATTGACTTTTTCAGCCTCCTTTTCCTGGCTTCTCTCTCCAGGGTGATGTGTCACCATGCTGCTCATCCAGCTGGGGGCTCTGCAGTTAATTAACGGAGTGTTTGTTTGTTGGCTTTTGAGAGGACAGGGAAGGTGAGAGGCTGGAGTTCACGGGCTCTGCCCTCAGCTCTGGCTGCGTCTGCCCTGCAGCTCCCACGCTGAGGGCAGCTCAAGGCTAAAGCACCTATTAAATTCCACTTAATCCCTCTAATAATGCTCAGAAAAAATAATAAGTAGCTTCACCCATGGACCACGTTGGGGGGGATTTAACCCTGTCCTTCACGCTCCACAGCCATTTATCCACTTTTAGCCTCCCGCGTCCATCTTGCGGATGCTACATAAAAGGCAGCGCCTTTGCTCGTGTTGTTTGGCCGGACCAGCCCTCCCAATTAGGAAATGATGATGCTGGAGCAATCACTCTGCCATGCTCATGGCTCAGGCTGAGCCCAGCCACACTATAAACCACCCAGTGAACGAGCCCTTCTACCGACCACTGCCGGTGACAGAACATCTTTCCCTTTCCAGAAGAAGGAAAATAACTCTGGGACTTGGAATGGGGGAGAAAAAAAGACACAAGTCAGAGCAAAATGAGCTGAGAGCTGGAACTTGCACACGGGCACCTGCTTCTCCCCGCAGTTCCAGACGTATTATTGCACGTGCAACCTTTGAATTTCCACCGTGGTGTGATGTTACATACAAGGATGCATTGAGCAGATGCAAATGGACACTGAAACAAGGGGACAACAGCCAAACCCAAACTCCAGTGTCTATACAGAGACAGACAAAACCCCATGAAGCCAACTATTTTTGCTTTATATGAATATTGGGTTGGTTTGGTACATGGAATTGTTCTTAACCCTTCAAGATCCTCTCTATAAAGGCCAGACCATCTGATAAAATGTTGTCCTTTGTGTTACTCCAGCAGAGGGTGAATCTGCCTTTGTAAGTCAACAGTGGATTTATGCAAGACTCATTGAGCAAAAGATGCTTTTTCTCCTATTGAAAAAAAAAATGGGGGAAAGATACTTTATACAGGACATTTTGGAAGTTTGATACCTTCGAACATCAACCCAACTTTCACTTAGGTATTAATGATATAGAAACATTTAATCGGCTGCCATATTAATAAAATCTCAAGCTTCTTTCCTGGGAAGAAATATAAGTTTTATATATATGTGTAGAATGTTTTTCCCACATACATTTGAATTTCCGTGAAACAGCCCATACACCGCCCTGTGTTTTTCCTGGCGCACACAAGACGACATGAACCCACAAGAGAAGCTGCACCAGCTCGAGTCCCCCCAGCGCGTCCACCCTGCCCTGCACACAACTGCAATGTGGGAGCTTCGACCTTCCTGCGTTCCGGCAAACCCGGCCCTGGCACCGGGATCGCTTGGAAAAGAACAGCCCTCGTTTTGTCAAAGCGCTGTCTTTCCCTGCAGAGAGCAGTGATCATATTTTTCATCTGAATTTCCCCTAAATAGGAGTTATTGCCCATACGTTTGATTTGTGAGGCAATTAGGCAGGTTGGGATTCTCTCCTCATACTTCTCTCATTTTCAGGCTCGACTGCTGACTCTGGTACATGCGGCTTATCTGTTCTTGCAAATAATGTCATTTATACTGCTAAAAAAATGATATCTGAGCATGTGGATTCAATGACCCGTAAGCTCTGATTGTATTTTCACATATGCAATTTTTTTAAGGCCAGAAGGAAATATTATCATCACCATCTAACCTGACCTCCAGCATAACATGGAACATAGAAATTCACCCCATAATTTCTGTACTGTGTCTTATAATTTCTGCTTCACCTGGAGACGTGAAGAAACACCAATCCTTCCCTTCATCTTTTGCAGTAAGAATATAACGTGTCACTAAGAAAGGTAATTCAACCACCTTGATATTGAAAGAATTTGATTGACATGTGTAAGTATATTTATATCAGATATATTACCTCAAACTTTCTTTGACATATATGGTGCTTTTCTATGACTGAGAAAGATGCAGTGTAATATTTTATTCTTCCCTCCTGCAAATTTATTACATTGAAATGACTAAGTTAGAGATGGTCAGAAAACAGCTGCATTCATTTTGCAGGCATGATGGCTCATTCTGCTGCTGCAACTGCAAAAAGTCTGTGTTCACGAAATCAAGTTCGACATTATTCATTCCTCCGGCTCGAACTTTCCCATCCACACGAAAAGAGAAATTTTATGTAACAAGGCTTTTTCTTCTGGTGTCACATTTTGATTTGTAATTGCCAACATCTGAACGTGTTTATTCTCACCTTTAAGAAAGGAACAGGAGCAAGTTTACACCGACAAGAGACATTTCCCTCTCCGACCAGGACCCCGTGATCCCGACCGATGTGCTTGGCAGGGTCGGTGTTTCCAGCAAAAGAGGCTGTTGAGCATTTTACTTTAAGGTAAAGAGGTGTAATTATTCGCAGGTCTGAAGATGGCAATATGCGCATACACGCAGGATGTAAGTTTGGTAGGATTACTTTATTTTCTGACACAATATTTTAATTACACTGTAGCTATTAATACTTGAGTTAAAATGGGATTTATAATGCATTTAAAAGGTCTTTTCCTGCCTTTTCACATTTGCCTAGACTTCGCAGGTGCTTGGAAACAAAAAAGGCAAAAATCTAGACAACTTAGTACGTGTGTACGATTAATGAAGCCAGCACAGTCCCACGGGCAGCGTTGCAGGGTCAGGATCCATTGCATCACAGTATCACAGTATGTTCGGGATTGGAAGGGACCTCAAAAGATCATCTAGTCCAATCCCCCCTCTTACATGGATTCCCATTCATCTCTGCCTGAAGAACCCTCGTATCTATACCAGAGGTGAACAAGGGAGCTTTTAAAATTAACAGCAGCTTAAAGACTGGAAGTCAATGAAAGAATTTAAGACATTCCAACCCGCCTGGACACCTTCCTGTGTAACCTCATCTGGGTGTTCCTGCTCCATGGGGGGATTGCACTGGATGAGCTTTCCAGGGCCCTTCCAACCCCCAACATTCTGGGATTCTGTGACTCTGTGAAATGTTTAGGAGCTCAGAGTAGGTAGAGATGGAAAAGTACCCGAGACAAGGAATCCCATGTGATTTATCGGTAAGAGAAGGACACCGATGACATGATGGTTCCTTAGCAGCCTCCTGCTAGCTGGGTGCAGTATTGTGACTGTGGTCTTTTCGACCTTGGCATGAGTTTTGTTTCTCAGCCTCCCTGGTCCAGCCAAGCACGATTTGCTGCAATCAACCAGCCTATAAAGGTGGCCAGCGGAACTGCTGAAAAAATGGCTTCAAAATGATGTTTGAATTCATTTTATTTGAGTTTTCTTGGATTATGGTTTGGGATTTTGGTTTGGTTTGGTTTTTTCCAGAAGTTTTTTTACTATATTCTCTTTACATCTGTCTTTCCTATGTAGCTGCTCATCTCAGTTTTTAGGAGAGACCTTTACCCTGTTAGAGAAAGAAAACCCAAACCACTTTGGCACAAATTAAATGGTTATTCATTCTGTTTGCCAGTTGGCTGAGAAGCAGGAATCTATCATAGTACATGTTAATGTCTCCTGCCCAGGAGATAGAAGGGCAGGAATGCAAGCTGAAAATGCACAAATGAATTCCCAGAGGTCCAGTTTAAAAGTACGCTCCACTCCACTTAAGTCTAAAGTTATCCTAAATAATTCCTTCTGGCAGTTTAATTGTGGATATTTCGGTGTAATGCTTCCTCTATGACATTCGCAATGACCTAGTTTACTGTTTTTACAAATAATAATTTGTCTTAATTTGCTCTTTGAAGTAGCAAGCAAAAAAAATAAATGAGTGAATTCGAAACCTGGTAACCTTGCGAGATATTTTAGGTCAATAAATTATCTTCATGCATAGCTTAGTGTCTCAGCTTTCCACTCCAGTGGATGAGGGCTCTTTAATGCTTGTTAAAATAGCAGAGATAAGTGATTGCAGTCTGAAGATGGAAAACATTGAATAATGCAAAGATCTGTGGATTTTGTGATTTTACTTGGCTGGGGGAGAAAATCCTTTGATTCTTTCAGAGCCAGAGATAAGAAAAGCTTTCCTTTTAGTTAGGCCTATCCAGACTTTTGTGCCAAGAATGGTTCTGAAAAGTAAAAATCATCTTAAATGAGGCCCATCATTCTGCATCTCAGTGCCCTGCAGCCCTGGCCATGGGCTCCCATTCTTGGCACAAAAGAGTTGCACTGTTTTTCCTTCCTGATAAACAGGGATGTATTCATCATTTCTAATATTTTATTCCCCTGTCAACATATGAGAAAATAATAATTACACCCTGCTTTGCAGGACTGGGAATTATAATCAACACCAAAGCAGGATCTGTACATAATTAGAAACTTGTTTTAGTTGCTTTTTTAGAATTTATCACACAAGAAATTGCCGGTGTCAGCCAGCGTGATTTTAACCGGTAAATCTCTAAGTGACACATCATTATTATAATTGCCATTGCAGCAGCTGTTGAAATCTCCACCATTTGCGTGAAAACAATGAAGACCAAAGACTGTTGAAAAAGTTTCACAAATCAGGCAGAGGCGCCGTCCTGTTGTCTGGAAAGTGTTTGGTTTCCAAGCAGGAGGCAAAAGTTTTGTCTGCACCTTGTTGCTGTGAGGTTTGGGGCTCTTCATGCCACCCCAGGGTGCAAAGGAAAGTGCATTAGCCCTATTTGAAGCTGGGTAGCCAAAGCATGAAGAAGTACTGAAGACAGATTTCTCAGGAAGTGATTCGGGAGCCTTGGTCTAGAAGTTGAGTTGAAGAGCTCCAAAGAACTTGTACTTCACATGGACTTGAGCTAGTGAAGGTTTAGCATCCAATCTCATAAGACTTTTTGAACAATTACTTGACCGTAGTACCAGTTTTCAACTTGCCTGTGTTTCACAGGGACAGGTGGTCTCCATCGTCTTCCTTCAGAAGTGACTCCTAGAAGAGGTAGTTGTGGGCAACACACTACAACAGAGGAAACATTCCAGGTTGCAGGAGATAACAGCAAGGTGGACCAAAGTCTTGGTGTGCTTGGGTGTTGTTTGCACTTCCATGAGACAGCTGGTGAGCTGAAATAAATACAGCAGAGGTCAAATGGAAGTCGTGCTTGACCAACCTCATTGTCTCCTCTGCAGACATTCCAACCCGCCTGGACACCTTCCTGTGACACCTCATCTGGGTGTTCCTGCTCCATGGGGGGATTGCACTGGATGAGCTTCCCAGGTCCCTTCCAACCCCTGGCATTCTGGGATTCTGGGATTCTGGGATCCTCCTGTTCCATCATGCCCCACCAATCTTGCTGCACTCAACTGCACTTTCACTTTCCTCCCAGTAAATCCAACAGTTTTTCTTTTTCCCTTTAATCCACAGATGTTTCAGGAATCTTTTCTGGTGATCAAAACTCTCCAATTGTAATTTTTATTCATTAAAAGAGATACTTAACCTTCAGACGCCTGCATTGTCTTGACAAAGTTCCGGTCAGAAAAATCCCTCCTGCAACTTGGGCGCTGATGGATTGGAAGCCGTAAATCTTACTGTTATTAGACACACAGTTCTCCACGCTCATCGCAACAAGTGCTCACCAGCCACAATTCCACGTCTCCTTTTCTAAAAGAGCCCATTTTGAATGCTTCAGTGACATCTGGATTATTCTTTAGTTATTTGGGTGCTTCTTAAGAAAGACATTAGAGGCAGTCTCAGAGAGAAAACAAGTCTGTGGTGAAGCTTTCAAAGGAATTCCGACATTAACACAAACACGGTTCTTGAAGCCACAAGGGAAGCACGTGAGGAATTTCCTTCTTTACAATATCTACCTTGTCCTCTGAACACCGATTGAACGGGAGATCAGACACGAGAGATTCATTGCTTATTTTCAAATGAAGACGCAAACAAACAATTAAGTAAATTTTGACCAGATGTAGAGTGATATTTACATGTAGAGATGAAACGATGAGATTGTCTTCAGGTCAGGGTAGAATTACACTCCTGAAGAGATTTTCAAACCCCAAAGCATTCTGTGGAAAAAACCCTTTAAAGCAACATTTGCTTATATTTTGTAGACAGTACCAGAATGATAACCAGTTGCTACATTAAGCAGATACGGCAACTTATTTTTTAAAGCAGCAGTATCAAAACACAGTTATTACTAATTCAGTTTATTAACTGAGAAATGCATTGATCAGTTCTGAATTCTGGCTTGTTGCACTTGGACAACTTAGCTGATAAAAATAGGGCAGTTTTTTGTTGCACCATCAACACGTTGCTTTGCTACATGGCAACTAAGAGCCTCTGCCAGTTCCTGCATTTGTTTAGGTCTTGGTCAAGTAACTGTGGGATCTCAGGTCTGGTGGACAATTGTCTGTATTGCAGATACAAGTGTGATGATCTCAAACATCTTCAGCTCACTGGAGACACCAAGAGCAAAGTGCTGTGCCCCAGCAGGTCAGGGTTGGTGCATGGCAATAAGGTCAGGAGAAGGACACCAAGCAGGGAACCAACCTCACCTCTGCCACAAGGACACAGTTACGGGCAAGTAAACCACCCACCCAGAAAATTTCAAGTGTAATTTAATTGGAAACATTAATATCTCTAAGCTCAAAGTTCCTTCAAACAAACAGACGCACAACCCCGAAATAGCCGTTGCAAGTCTTTTCCTCCTACTCAGCAGGAAAAGGCACCAGGGATAATTTAATGGCTTGAGTCATTAGTTACATATTGATGGCAGGGGATGGTGCCAAATCCTGAAGCTTGGCAAGGAGATCCCATTATAGCTTCTGTTACACTTGCAAGACCAGAGTGTAAAAGCTCCTTACTATAGCATTAAAAAAGGTTTCTTTTTCCCCCCGTGAAAGCTCTTGTTGACCAAAATAACACCTTCAGCTAGTGTATTTATTCTTTTTCTTTGGAGAGGGGAGAGAAATGTCTGTGCAATCTCCTGGTGCAAGTCCCATAGCAAACCCAGTGATGCCGTCACACCGAGCAAATGGCAACTCAATCCCTGACCTTCTGCACCAAGCCTGGTTGGCAGGTCTTTTCCCATTCCCAAGGCTTTGGGCCACAGGGTGAAGAGACAGTCAGGGCATGGCCCTACAGCAACAGCCGTGTCCCCAGAACACAAGACTGTTGAATAAATATTGGCTTCTCTTATGTGTTTTCTGATGCTTGAACTTTCAGGTCAATCTTGAGTCTCTGTTTCAAGCTTCCCCTTGCAAGCAAGTGACTGGAAAACTCACTGTTGGGGAAGAAAAAAATAAAAGGCACAACGTTTCTCATTGACTCACAAAAGCATTCAGAAAATCACCAGTTATCACAAAGCAATAAAACCATGAGAGCCAGCAAGGGGCAGATTGCTGTTGGATATTGCCTGGAACGCATCACTGGGGACTTTTCAATGACCGTGATTTTTCCTCTGCATCAAAAGCAAGCTCCTCACCTAAGCGATAGCAAATTGATACCGAGGACTCAATTAAGCCTTTATTCATTGATAAACACAGATTACCAAGCAGGTGGCAACTGAGGAAGAAAATTCTCTGTTGATAGCATATGTGGAACTGCCGGTGACCCCAGCCATATCGAGAAGAAAGCAGATTTTCTCTCCAGATGGCAAGATTTACTTATTGTAATTACAGATACATCCCCAAACACCTGATCACGCTCCACATACACACTGAGACATCACTTCACAGGCTGGTGATTTGAAGTAAAATCATGTAGTTATTTAGCAGTTGTGAAAAATCCCAATTCCAGCTCTCTTTCCTGCCCGTGGTCTCTCCAAACAGGTCTCCTTGGCCGCAGGGTACGGCATCTCTGGAATCAAAACTTTCAGAAAGAGTGAAATAAGCTTCAAAATTAATCCTGGGATTAATTAGAAGGGAGGTAGAAGTATAGAATTCCAAACTGCCTTACTTCCTAATTAAAGACTGCTCACTTCAGAGACTCAAGATCCTGAAACAGTAAAGATAGGGCCAAGTATTTAGCAGTGCCAGTCAATAAATCCCCATTGACTTTGCAAAGTCAATTTATGCCCCTTCTGCCCGGCCTGACATATTCAGACATCAGTGATGAGACTCGCGATGACTTCCACGGCACTTGAGGTCAGGCCAATAAAAATGATCCATACTTATTAATTCTTAGAGTGTTTGACTGGTCATTAGGAGATTTTCCCCCTCTTCCCTGATCAATGTCCACTGAGGTAAATTCTATTGATTCTCAGCACTGAGCTGTTTAAAGGAACATGTTTCATTTTAATTTATCCCACTGTTTGACAGGATGAGCACATACGAAGCCTTATTTCCTTTGCTCAATTCACAGGAAAACCCCAAGGTTTGCTGAAATAAAGAGTTATCATCCCAGGCTGCACGGTTTCTGATAGAGATGCGCCCAGAAGAAGGAAATGCCTCCCCTTTTAGAAAGGATGGTTGAGATGTCAAAGCAGATGTCAACTTTGAAATCTTATAAATCCCGTCAACCCAAACATTTTTGAGGACACGGTGCCTCAGGCTGTGCTTTCGAACTGTGTGAAATGTAAGCCTTGCATAAATTAGTGGCTGTGAGTCTCAACAGAGGTGCTTTTTTCGTTGATCAGGACAATGATGATTTCATTACATCTCTAAAGGTGCTCTCTGGTGCATTTTCTAGAGGTGGAGACAAGCAGAATTCATCAACCACAGTTCCAAATCGCTCTGACAGCTCTGAAGATCGTAGGCGCAAAAAGCCAATACCCAAAGTGTATCCAAATGAGATAAAAATCAAGGATTTTTGTTATAACCCAACGCACGCACACACCCCTCTGCATGTCTAATGCCAGTCATTACTTTGTGGTGACTTGAGATCCAGCAGCAGTTTTTATTGACGGAACATATGCCAGAAAATCATTTTGCAAACGTCAATGGGCTTGAAAGAGAAAATGAAAAATTCATCTAGGGAAAGAGACAAATGAGCTTCACTCATTTCTTCTCCCAAACTTAACAAGTGTTTAAAGAACGTTATTCACCATTGCTGGTGTTAAATCTGTGCCATGTGCTGTAGTGCAAACGTACCTTCCTTGTAAAGCTGCTTTACAATTATGGGACCTGTCTGGGAGTTCAATGAAATAGTTGATAGGAAAGTGGGCAAGTTCAGAACTCAAAGTTACTTTAGTACGTGAAGCTGTTATGGTGAAAACAAAGTGGGGGTGCAGGAACTGCTGAAATGGAATATTAGCAACATCCCTTGTGAATCAAAATGTTTCATTTCAGATTTAAAAAGGACTTTTCTGTGAAGCATTTTGGAAATGAAATATGATTTCAAACTCAAATCACGTTGCTCTTGGTGTGGAGGTATGTGAACTAACTCCTTCCATCTTCTTCTTCGTTGCAATTTGAGAGCGAAAGCTTCACAGCAATCTAAGCAGAAAGTTTCATTGTGGATGAAGAGAAATTTAATTCCATGAGGAATGCTGATTTTCACATTTTCTTGTCTGGTCTGAATGGGAAAAGTATGTGATCTCTCTAGTAAAAACTGTTTCTACATCCGGCAAAGATACTGAGCACAAACCATTTATGTTCTATAATCAGTCATGTAGTCCAATGGGTTTACCTTTACAGTGCAGTTCTGCTTTATGTAGCTGGTCCTGGCCTCCCAGACCACAGGTACCTTGACTATAATGAGTTTTTCAAAATATGGCTCTTCTGCTTCACTAAGGCAGAAAACTGAATTATTAGGGTCAAGTACAGTGCAGTTCATTATCCATCCCTGCCGTACCGTGGCCTTCATGACAGCAAAAATGGATTGGCTTTGTGAGAAATTTTAAGTGGTAATGGTGTTGCTGATTTTAGAGCTGATGACATTTTCCACTCGAGGCTGGAAGGGTTGTCTGGCCTGATTGGCAAGCAGCACCGATAGCCGTGGCGCACAAACAGCAGAAGGATGAGATCATCTGATTCTAGAAGAAATACGATTTTTCTACACTGTCACCAGCTATGTTTGTCCACAGGTGAGTTATTTACTATCTCTGAGCTTTAGCTGTAGCATTTCTAGGAAGCTGGGAGTTATCTAACCTTAACAAATGCTGCTAGTCCAATTCTTTATCTCTGGTCCTCCCATATATCTGTTCTCCAGAAGGCTGAAAACACAGTAGTACGCACATCTGTGCTTTTTTTGAAGTGTCTCTCTTTATTTTTCAGATAGTCCCTTTGTTCCTGTGCTCTGACCAAGGTTTCCTGAGACTGCAGCATACATTTGCAGACCTATAAAGGAGCTATATTTGCATTTAGCAACTCTATGGTGTCTTCAAAGTGTTGATGAGCTAATGGATATGAAAGGTTTTGAGGCACTTGGGATAGGGCTTTGTGATTTTTGAGCTCCATGGGGTTAATGAAGGTGCAAAGACACACAAAAGCACAAGGACAAGGTGGTAACCTCATCTCTTAAACACAGGAGAAACACCAAGATGTATTGGGGCCTGGAGATCTTCAGATTATTACTCTGGCCATGGAGACCCAAATATTTCTACCATTCCTACTAAAAGCAGAACTTTTGCCATCAGGAAAAATATATTTTTGTATAATTAAGGTTTTCTTAGGAAGGTTTTCAGTTTGGATAGCGGGGGGAAAGGACTACGGCCAACTGTAGCATATAGCTTCAAGTTTACCAAAACTGGAGTGTTCTTTTACCCTTTTTTGTGTCACAAAAGGCAAAACCAACCCCAAACTCAAACAACATAACTCCAAAGCATTTTCATGACTCTCATACTTAGGTTGAGCATTGGGATTTTTAATCTTGGAATCATTGCTGAAACTTCTTTCAATCCTGCTTGCCCAAGCTGCCATGAGTGAGTTGTAGAGCACTAAAGCAATTGCCTGTAAATACCATCTGGATTTACCTCAATCAGCAGCCAAATTTTAAGACCCATCCTCATCTAGTAATGAAGCTCCCCAGGTGTTTTTGGAGGTCAGGTCCCCTCTGTGCAGCTGGGCTTGGTGGAAAACACTGAGCTTTCCTCTCTGTAATTACTGCCTCTCAGCCTGGCTGTGAATGCGTTGATTCCCGTTCCTGGATGCGCTATGCATCAAATCCTTCTGATAATTACAGTTTAAAATGCTTAGAGCTGGAGATGAAAGGACAGCGTGCTCTCTCGCAAAGGGACAGTCAGCCTGGGAAAGGCTGTAGTCATGCTCATTGAGATCCTGGGCTGGCTGGCAGTGCGGGAAAGCACGGAGATGGGCTCCAGAAAAGAAAAGAAAAGATAAATAACAGGCTTGGAACATAATAAAACTCACAAACTCGGTATGACCAGGGCACCCGCTTCCCAAATGCAACATCTGAGGGCACAGGGAATTCCCCCGGAGACCTTTCTATGACATTCCACCTGGTACATAACCAAGCAGCAGCACCCATTGACAGGGGATTTGATGGGTCCCATCCTCTTGCCCAGGTGAGCCTGCAGCTCAGCTCACTCACTACGGTTGCAATGGATTAAACTGACGCCAAAATATGCAGATGGTCTGGAGATGAAGCACCATCTAACCCAACCTGGGCTGCATGCTGGAGCCTAATGTGCGGATGGGCTCCATTTCACCAGTGTTTGGGGGTTATTTGCTTTTGGGAAGGGAACTTGGCAATGGAAAACATCTAAAACTGTCAAAGAAAAATGCAGAAACCTGAGTGCAGCTGTAAAAGCATTAATAAGAGAAAACCAGCTTCCCTTCCTAGCTCAGCTGTGGGACAGGGATTTTGCATCACCCTCAGTGTTTAACTTCTTGGCAGCTGCTTGGACTGAATTAAGAAAATCAAACACCTTTCCCCATAGGATCACAGGACCCTTTCCTGGGGTTTCTATGGAAACCAGCTGCTTCTTAAAATATCTGCTCCTTCCTCTGGTGGAAGAGACTCAAACAGTGATTTCCCCATGACCAGCTCTTCCCTTTGGATGGGCTGTTTGCTCATTGACCCACCAGATCAAGGGCTCTCCCACACTCCAGCTTGGCAGTTGATTTGCTACCGGTTAAAGCAGCAGCTGAACTCAAAAAGCCACCACAGGACACAAGCCTGGACCATGAAGAGCCCCAAGAGCTCCTTCTGCAGTTCTCCAAGGCTTGGTGAGGCCATGGGCTGAAGATCCAGCCCTGCACCCCCCTGGCAGCTCAGCTTCATTCACCATACAGTCCGGTCACTGGGCAAAGTTAGAAGGACTTTGGGGTTTGGCCCAAGGGCATTTTTGCACCTTTTTTGCATGAAAACCTGCCAGCAAACACCCTGATGGTGCGCCGGCATTGGATGCAGACCCGACCGGGAGCATCCCTCACTGTCCCAGGTCATACACAGCCTCTGACCCCACCGAATTCGGCATGGGGAAGGAAACCCCCCAAGCCCACCAGCTTCCCGATGCTCCTGCCTGTGTTTGCCATAACAACCGTTTCCAGGCAGTCCTGCATCCTGGAAGCACAAACCCCAGTGCTTTAAATCAGTCTAAACAGTTTCACAGACAAAACATCTTGTCAGCATCTACACAATCTCTCCTGATTGAAGCAGTGATGGATGTGACACTTCCAAAACACAGTGCTTATGCTTTTCCTCTGCTTGCTAAAACTCTCTTGAAGGGGCCAGGGAAGCAGCTCAGGGAAGAGCGGGCAGGGGACCCTTGTTTTGCTGACATCCAAAGCATGTTCAGAAGACATCCTGTGATTAGTAGCTTGCATTAAAGCACAAATTGTTACTTACCTTCCCATCTTCTCACGCAGCCCTCACAGTTTCTCTAAATAGCACCATAGATTTAGAGAGGCTTGGGGGGAATGGGTTTTGCAGATGTTTGCATTGCATTTTGCCAAATATTTGCTCTGTCTGGCTCTCCAAATTTCTAGGACAGAGCGAAAAGGACCCAAGGACAAGAAGATCTCTAGGGATGAACGTCAGGTCTTACACCATTTAAAGGTGAGGACATGCAGAGCCAGAAATGTTGCAATGAGGATTTTGCTGAGAGGCCTGATCTCAGTGAGCTGCTTGCAGGGAGCGAAGGGGTGAGCAGATTTAAGGGGGTATTGAGGCCCAGCAGAGGATTTGGGATGCTAGCCCTGCCCCACTCTTGGGCTAATAGCTCAATATGCTTGTGCATTTGTGTGTACCTATATGTCTGCGTTCATCTGGGTACATACTGAGCTCTCTGCCCCGCCAGAAGCCCTGCTCTAACCCAGCTGGCTAGTTATCCACGAAATAATGAGATTTTGCTTTAAAGCGATTTCAATGGGAGAACAGGAGCACCTTTCATTTACTGGCTGGCTTTTCAGCCTTTGCAGTCACCCTTTGCAACCTTTCCTCTGCAACTCAGAGCCGTGCTTTGTCATGACGTTGGTGCACAAGTTCTCATTGCATTGGAAGAACTGAAGCTTTAAGGAAAACATTAAGTTTTACAAGATCCATAATAAAATCACTACAGCTGGCAACCATGTAATCTGAAGTGTACATTTCCAGCCCTTTTCCTTGGCAAAGACAGCTGTCAGGCTGATAACTCGCTGCCAAAGCTAAAGTTTGTCCAGATTATTTAGCAAATACACGCGAGTACTTCAGGAGAGAATCCACAAACAAGTCACTAATCCAAAAAGCTGAATTCAGAAGGATGACTGTAAGTTTGGTATTCCTGGCACGCTTAGGGCATAGATATATGAGTAATTCTGGCAGTAGGATAAAACACATCTTATACATTCAATCAAGTGATAGAAAGCATGTCAGGTCTGCAAGAAAAGCAACAGGATTGAGGGGTTTTTTTCCATTTTAATAGCATGGGACTTTCACCTAATGTTTTACCCTGGTTCTTTCAGTACAGGGCAGCTTTCCTGCCGACCCCTCGTGCCACGGGAACGTTGCGGATACTCAAATGGGGGAGAAAAAGGTTATTTGCATAATAGGACGAGACGCCGTTGTAAATAACTTCTGATGAGCCGAATCACAGGGGAGCCCAGGGAGTGAGGCTGAAGCGTAGTACCTGTTGCATGGCTCGTTATATATCGCTTTAATATGTCATTAATATGCACCTCCCCAAGGCATCTCTGTATTTTCTCATGAAAGATTAAAGAGAACACAATTTCTACTTTTCACACAATTTTTCTTCATTGCTCTCTGACATTTCGCTGCAGGGGAAAGAGACGACTGCGTCTTCTCTCTCCAGACATTCCAGGGATGGGGTTTATTTCCCAGCAAAACCATGTTTTTGGCTATTAACCCATTAAAAACTGCTTCATGGACTATATGAAATAACACCTGATAGACCCCAAAGCAACGGGGTGCGATCAGCTCCAGGTACGAGCGTCCTTGCAGCCGAGGGCTCTTTGTGCAGAGGTGGCTCTGGCTGTGAACACGGGGGTTTCACCTGACCCTTCGACAGGGGTTTATTTGCTAAATCCCATCAAATACCTTCCCTCCAAAATGGGACAAAACCAAGGGAGGGGAAGGCCCATGCCCAGCACTCCCAGCACCTCCATCTCCTCCTCCTGCCAACAGTAAAACGAACTCAAAAAGAGTGACAAGGACTCACTGACGGGAACCAAAATGCAGTGCAATTTGGACAACATGGGGTTTTTTTTTCCCATTAAAAAGGTGTCAAGTCATCAAAACCAAGCTTCTTTAAACCATAGAGACTGCATCTGGTGCACAAGCCAGAATTTCTTTTACATCAAAGCAAACAAGAAGCATATCCTTCTATTCCTTTTAAATCAAAACGACTTTTTATTTAGCCGGAGTGAATTATTCCAGCAAAGATGTAACGACAGCACCTGCAATCCCAATCTAGCCAACTCCTGCCCTCTCATGTCCTTATTCCAAGACTGGTTATCCCTACAACACCACGCTCAGGACCAGGATCGGTCTATTCTGCTGCAGTTCTTGGAAGACACAAACTCCCCACACAAAGAGGTTCTTGCACATGATTCCTCTTTCTGTACCAAGCTCTGGGTGGGAAGATGTTTCTGCTTCAGCTGCGAGGGCCCTGCTGTGTTCAGCGTGCAGCCCAAGGGGCAGAGCCCTTATCTTCAGCAAGCTCCATCCCCTAAGAATCCAGACAGAAAATCAATAGGAGTGCGGAGATTTGCCGGCTCTGAAGTGCTAAGGCGACAGGAGCCCATCAAGCACGATTAGATGCGCTGATTACCCGCTGATTTTTAGCAGAGGGATTCCCTTAGCGGCCGCCTCTGGCTCCTCCATCTGTCCTTTGCTGTCACCTTCCGTGGGTCAGCACCAGGTTCCCTGTTTCCACACAACCCTCAGTTCTGGGACCTTGTGCAAAGGTTTCCTTGTGTTTTTAGCACAGAGGAGGGGCAGGTGCTGCTGAAAAGGTCCCATTTTGTTTTCCTTCCGTGTCAAAGTTCAATAGTAAAGGCAAACTGACCTAGTCCATTTTAAACCGTTCAGGATTCTTGCTCCTTGCTATTTGGGATGCTCTTCCACGTTTCACCCTGCTCTACTTTAAGCTGCTTCCAGGTTGGGTGTTTCCTTGACTCAAGATGACAAAGCTGCCTCGTGGGCAGTTACGGCCCCAATAAAGCAAAGTCTCCCCTTGCAGGACAAAATGGCTTTTTCTAGTGACCAAAGCAATGACAGTAACTGACAGCAGCGTGGAGCTCTGCAGCTGGTTGATACAAGCAGCCTTCTGTTTCCTAAATAGAAGTTATTAGCATATGTGCATGTTAATTTGCATATGTAAACACCATCCCTACATGGGCCTTGCAATCAGTTGGATGCAGCTACTGTGCAAAGTGGACAGATTTTTGGTTTCTACAAGTCGATTAAGATGATCTACCCCTAGAAATACTGTGGTGGGGTTTTCAGGAGCTTACGGTGCTTCCAGCCTGGCAAAGCTCCAACATCTTCCAGATGAGCTGCAAAGGAGGAAAAACATCTACTGGCTTAGAGTTGCTCATTGCCTTTCTAGCCTTTACCTCACCTTGGGAGAGACAACCTTCAGGAGGGAGGAACAGCAAACGCTTTGAATAGGAAAAGAGGGAGTTATTAAAATTATGTATCTTAACATGATCCAATTGCCTTTAAGCTTCATAAATTCCCTCTCTGGACGTGCTGGGAGCACTGGAAAGAGTGTGGTATCAAGTGATTAGAAAGGACAATCACTTAAGCTTTCCAGCCTGGCTCTCCTGTTGGCTGTGTCACCGATTCGAGGTACAACCGCGCAGCCTTTGAACTCCCCTTGTCCCCGTTCTCCCTCTGCAGCACAAGGTTGGTGGCAGTTAATCAATCCCCATCTTTTTCTTGCCTCCTCTACTTAGGCTGCAAGATGTCGGGCAAGATGCTGCCCTGGTCCTTATTTAGTACAGCTGTGTTCTGCCCTTCAGCAGGGCGTCCAAATATTTTAATGCAAATACCGGGGAATCTATAATTAGATCTGCAATCATTCCTAATAGTGGCTCGGAAAGGCTGTCTTGTGTTTCCATCACTTTTGTTGCAGTGCTTAGCATTAGACTAAAAGCAGTGGCTATGGCAGATAGCAAAGCATTTCCCTGCCAGTCAGAGGTGAGAAAGAAGAGGAAAACACTGAATTCTGCTTTTATTTTCAATCCACCTACTCTTAAATATCAGTAGGAGCGAGTACAACCTGAGTACAGTCCTACGCTTTTGTCTTCATGATGTTTACAGCTGTAAACCAGCCAAGTATAACATGCAATTTCCCTAAAGAGCTTAAACACTTGCAAGCCGAGTCACATCCACACGAACCTCAGCTCTCTTCAGAATCAGGCAATTGCGCTGGAACGTTTCTACCGAACCCCAAAACCATTGCCCAGGACCCAATTCTGGAAGAGCAGGAGACTCATTGCAGGGGGAACAGCAAGTGCCCTGGGGCCAGCCTGCCTCTGTTTTTCAGGCTAAAGGAAATGTTCATGTATTTCTTTGCTTGTTTGTTTTGCGGGAGTGCTACGTGGCTCACAGTACTTACAAGATTAGACAGCAGAGGTCCCTACTTCAGTACCCATCTCCTTTACCGCTCTTGTAGCCATTAAATATTGTAGAAATAGGCACTGCCTGGCAGTGTAAGTGAGAAGGAAGCTCAGAAGGAATAGTTCCATCTACCTACAATGATTATCTACAACAGAGATAGCTAGTACTCTTCCTAGCCTAAGGAAGAGCTTAGATATAAGCTGGATTCATGGGTACAAGAAAGAGCAGAGAAATCGGAGCTTATAGATGAATCCCTGAGCCCCCGGGAGCTGTACCAGCACCCCCCTGCCAACCCTGAGCCCCCCAAACTCCATCCACTGCCCCAAAGAAGTGGAACTTGTCCCCATTCGAGTCTGATGTGCCCTGGGAACGTGGGTGTGCCTCACCGGGAAAACGCTGAAAGAAAAGTGGGAAGGACTGAGAGGTCTCGTTAGCAGTTTAATTGCATAAAGGAAGTCCATAGAATTACTAAAAGAAGTTTTGCTGGGTGAGTAGCTTTTCTCTTCAATCAGGGGGAAATATCTACCTGCTCAGATAAGGTGTCTCAGTGGGGTGCTCATTAACCTGGTTGTATTCGCTTCGGTGGACTGGGTTGATATTAAAGTCTTTCCTTTTGCTTCCCTCGGGAATGAAAGGGTCTTATAGTCTCTGTTGTGAATAATCCTTGAAGCAACAGACTTATCTGGGAGAATGTACCTGTAACAGGCAAAACACCCTCTATTCCCCCTGTTCCAAATGATTGGCAGTCTCTCTTTTCTTTTTGCCTATTTTCTGGCTCTGGTGGATCCAGCACTTATTTGTCCTGACAGTTATCAGCCAAAATCTCCAGCATAAGCCGTTCTCCCCAAGTGTTAGGGACACCGAGACCGTGCGAAAGGTTACCAAAGAAAAATTAATATTTGACCCTGGGGTCATGAGTGGGCTCCCACGCCATGGGGTGGGCAGCGAGCAGGGCATTTGGGTGCTCCTTGTGGCCTTTAAACCTCAGAGGATACAGAAAATATGATGCAACACAGTCCCTGGGTGAAGAAAACTCCTGTTCCCCTCCAAGGCGTTCGCCTGCATTCAAACACCCTCATGCTACATCAACATGGGCATTGCTGATAAGACAGCCCGTGAATTCAGAAGCCTTCAGGGTTGTGCCTGTGCGTTCACCAGTTCAGCAACATCTTAATTAGAATTTTCCTGCGAGATTTGGGCCCCGCTGAGACACAACCCCCTATTTCTGGGTGACAGTGTTCTGCTGAAATCCGCTTTGCTGCAGTCTGGGTGGCTGCCCTGATTCTGCAGCGATTAATGAAGTGAGGCCCTAGAAATTCAGCCAAATTCTCTTGGATTTGATTACCCGAGCTGTGGGGGGTGTCAGCTCTGCTGCCATGGGGAGGAGCTGCTAACGGGCTTAAATCTATTAAAGGCTGCAAACGGCTCCAGCTTTTCTGTGGGTTGGTGCTTCACACTGGTGAGTGTGTGGATGGAGCCAGAGGCAGTTTCCTTTTCTTGCATCCCTGGATGCACCTGCCTGTGCTGGTCTTTTTTTGGTAAGCATTTCAAATTTTATATTCTCTGAGTATTTCTTCACCTGGCAGACCCTTCATACCGAGATGACTGAGCAATTTTATCAAAGCATCACTCTGAGATCCCGGGTTTTTCATTTCCTTCCTCTTTCCAGCTTTCCAAAGGCACCAAACCAGGAGCTCAGTGCCTGTTCCTGCTGCAATGAGACAGAGGATCAGCCCCAGAGAGGTTCCCTGAGTGTTTGCTCAAAACTGGTGCTGCTGCCTGCGTGCTGCTTTCCAGCCCAAGGACTAATGCTGAGAAAGGCACTTTGAGCACAAAGTTAACTAGAGAGCTTCTGTGCCAAACTTGTGACTTGCACAGAAGATTAATCCTTACCTCCCAAATCTTTTCATGTTAAGGAGGAAAAGAAATGTTCTGTCAGTGTCCAATAAATGATTCCAGAGGCAAGCTTTCCACTGGAGGGAAACGGAAATAATATACAGCAGCCCAGGATTTCAGTATCAAACATTTAACTCCTTCAAGGCTGCTCAGCAGCTGTCATTGGTGCTTATCCCCTTAATAGCTCAGCACCTCCTGGTTGCAAATCCCCTCTGGGTGACAGCACAGACCCCTTGGCAGGGTGGAGCGGCTCCTCTTAACCTCCAGATGTGGGAACATCTGCATCACCTGATCAACAAGCTGTCTCGAGCCGATGAGCACCCCCAGCCAGATGCTCCAATTTGGCGCAGCCAGCTCTGAGCTCTCCTTGCTCACAGGGTGATGTGTGTTATCGTACAGATGTGTTCCTCTCTGTCGCTCTCCTTCTCTGGACACGATGCCTGCAGAGCAGGGATGAGGGAGCATCTGCAGTTCCTCTGCGCTGCCGCTTATTTCTAAGCCTTTGAGTGATTTTTTTCTTAGTGAAAGAGTGGGAAGAGGCATAGGAAGAGCAGAGTGAAACATCAGCCCCAGCTGTTTCAAAACAAGACTTAGTTGAGGGCACTTACCAGATACCCATTACCAAATCCCTCAGTTTTTTGGATAAAAACCTGGAAGTGGAGCACATAGGATTCATGTGGTCTCAAGTTGCACCAGGGGAGGCTGAGGTTGGATCTGGGGAACAATTTCTTCCCCAAAGGGCTGTGGGCATTGGAACAGGCTGCCCAGGGCAGTGCTGGAGTCACCAGCCCTGGAGGGCTGGACAGACGGACATGAGGTTCTCAGGACATGGGGCAGTGCCAGGGGTGGGGGAATAATTAACTCCTTGATCTTGAGGGGCTTTTCCAACCAAAATGATTCCACGAATCTATGGTTTCCCCTCCCAACAGGCTCAGCTCTCTCCCAAACCACTTCAGATATTTGTCTAACACATTGCCAAAACCCTGAAATGATGGAGACTCCACTTCCCAGGCAACCTATTGCAGCGTTTCATTTTCTTTTCCATTAGGAAACTTTTCTTAAAGTCTAACCTTAATCTTTCTTCCTATAACTTAAACACTTTTTTTTTTTCTCATGTTATCCCCCACGGACAAAGAGAACTCTTTATTTCTTTCATCTTCACAGTTCTCCCTCATTCACATGAAGGCTATATTTATCTTTACATCTCTGGAAAATAGAGCATTGCCATTATCTCTGCCAAACAGATGGGAGCAGAGGAGCCAAGGGTGGGGTTTCTTGCTTAAATTCAGATATCCAGAAGTTAGAAGTTTAAGCTAGTTGTTTGATGCTTGCTGTTGTATGTAGCACAGGCTGCTCCAGCTGGGACTAGGCCAAAAGGGCTTCCCCATGCCACCCCTCAATCCCAGCGCTTTAGTGCCATGGCATTTAGCTTCTCCATCAATAATATTTTAGTTTCAGGACAGGATAAGTTCCAAAACACATCTCCCACCATTAATGAGGGTGGAGAAGTGGGGTCTATTGCTGGGTACGAGCACAGCAGAGTTATGGCAGCGGTGCCATGTGTGCTGCGCAGCATCTGGGAGAGACACCTTATGTGAAATATCAATTTTGAGGCATGTCGGTGGAAAAAATGTTGTTTTCAAGTTTACTTATAATGCTGTCTTTCATGTGCAAAGCAACTGTCTCATTTCATCAGAGCAAACAGCATATATTGGTTGCTCCCTCGCTTTTATTACTTTTTAACACAGAGCTTGTGTTATGTTTGAATTTTGGCAGGAACACAGGACTGTAACAAGTGGGAGGTAAAGCTCCATTAGTTTGGAGAAGGGGAGATATAATCATTTTTTTCCCCGTTAAAAAAAATTAATTTAATACTAATATATGTTGTAAATTCAAGCTGTTAATTGGAAAAAATGAGAACATAAACATTTCAGTCTTTTTTAGTGTTTGTGTCAATCTGGTGCTCTGAGGAAAAAAACAAGCTTTGATTATTTTTCATTTGAAGTGATGTTTCATTTCCAAAATCCCTTCAATTGGACTCTTTATTACCTGAAAATCACTCAAGACATGTTAGACTTGTAAAAGATGTATTCAGTTAATTCCTAAACCATTTTAAAACCTGTTTTTTCTATTTGTCAATACTTTGAAGGTCAGATTCTTCTTCCCCTCTTCCTCTATAATCACCAGCCTACTATCCTATTGCTTCTTCACTCTGCTCAATGCGGATGTGGGTTCAAAGGGAATTTCAGCCCCTGACCAAGGGGGGAACAGGCGAGCTGGGGCAGGGCCGACTTGTCTCCTCAGCCTGCAGGGACCTGCTGTATTTTGGCTGATAAAAGCTTACCCATGCTTTATTGTGAGTAGGGGGTTTCTTAGAGATGAAATTAAAAAGAAAAGGAAAATCTCAACCTTGAAGTAAACCAGAACCACCAAGGTTTTCCTGTACCAATGGCAAAGACAATATTCCTAGTCTTAAGCTTATTTTCTAAAGAAGACTTTCTTCAAACACCACCACATTGCAGTTCAGCCCCAAATCCCAATAAAACAGACAGAAATTAATTGAGCTGGAAAACTCCGAGCCAGCTCTGCTTGTGAACCAAAGGACCTTTGCCAACCAAAGCTGTGCAGGATGACAGCTCCGGAGCCCAAACAGCTCATCGGCTTTTCTCTATTGGCACACGATAATCTCTGAATCCCAGGGCCGCTCGCTTTTGCTATGCAATGTTAATATGGTCTTGTCTGGGAGCGGTGGCGTTTCCTTTCCCGCAGCCTCGCTCGGGCTGCCCGTCCCGCGTTATCTCTGGCAAGCTGCCCTGGGAGGAGATGCGCACGTGTTTGTTGGTGCTGTGGGATGTTAACACTTCCCTCCATCTGCTAGCGTGACCCTCTGCCTCCCTCCAACTCTCCTGCCCGTTGCACGCGAAGCCTTGCAACGCTTCGAGTGCCGAACAAATCTGGTTTAGCAGGGCAGCTTGCAGACCCACTTATAATGGGCCCTTGTTACCCAGCCGACCTGCTTCCCTGGGAAGTTTGCCAAGGCGCCGGGATCAGGGTAATGCACTTCAATGGCTGAGTGACAGCTCGGCATCCCACCGAGCACAAAAATTTGTCGTGTTTGCGTCTCCTGACTGAGCTAGCTGCAAGTATTGTGGAAACAGGACTTGGTAGTGAGAGTTTATGGCTCTTTTTTGGTTATTTTCTCAGATCTGGTACAGTTAATACGAAGACCACTGCTACGACAGGACATCTTTCTTGATATGAAGTCTACGTCGTTACTAAAATAATTGGGATATAAGGCAGAACGCTATCGTTCTTTTCCAGAACCACGCACAGAGTGCTTGGATGATGCCTCCCTTTCTCTGGGAACATGAAATCTCTGCAGCACCTTCTATTAATACCAAGGGTAGTCTGGGTCCATGTGAAGATTGGCCTGGTTGGATCCATCTGAAGCAAGTCTAGAAGGAAAACAGCCCCCTGAGATCTGTATCTTCTGGGGTGGATTGCAATGAGCTTCAGAGTCTGCATCTTCTCCTCTAACACTGCACCAGCAAATAGCAGGGCTGGGAAAAGTCTGTACTCTGCAGCAGGATCCCTCTGGGTGATAATGGAGCAAGAAACTATGCTCCTGGTTTCCACAGCTTCCTAAATTATTAGGTGACAATGACAAATATCCTCAGTTTTTCTCCATCCGGTATCAAAGATCTATCCTTTGGTTCTGTGTCTGGCAGTTGGAGGGATGGTCCCCAAGGCTCATGAAGGGCACATTTCTGGATCTGAAGAGGCACCATGCTCCCCGTTTCCTGGTGGTGCTGCAAATGACAACAGATTGCAGGAACCAATTTGTTGCTCACAATGAAAAAGCAGCTTATGTGTGGTGGGGAGAGAAACAAGCACCATCCAGGAGAGAGAATGTCTAATGAGGTCCTCTGCAGTTATCATCAGTGTTCATTCACTGCAAGTATCATTTGCAAGAGACCTAGATAAATATTCTGTGTTTCCAGCCCATTCTGTATCGAAGCAGGGGAAACTAAATTGCTCCCTTTTAGCACATACCACAGGTGTCTGGGCAGAAATGAAAGCAGATTGCACCCTAACATCTCTAAAGAGGAGTCTCAACCTCCTTTCCTAGCTGATTCTGGAGGCTACATGGTCAACCAAGACAGGATCATGATGCTATGAAGCAAGAGGACAGTCTGAACTGGAGAACCCCCACAAGAACCAGATACGCCTGCAACCATCGGTCACATCTTGCAGCCATCAGTGAAATATCACCACCTAGAAGCAACACAGGACATGTCTTATGGGAGACCAGCTTCTCCTATGCACACTGCACCTGAAGCTCACACGCCATGCCATTGTCAACCCATTGTACAATAATAGTGCAAGAGATCTTACTACAGCCAATGAAATGAGAACAGAGGGATGCATTCAGGAGTATTTCAGTGTCTGCAATTTGGAGGCCACATGGGCCAGAAAACATGACGCTGAGGAGCCGTGTTTGGGAAAAGTTTTCAAATGAAGATTTAAGTCTGTTGTGTAGCGGATGGGTCTTCTGGAAGCTGGTGGAAGAGGTCTTGCTTTTGACATTGTGCCTTTTAGGCATTTCTTAACCTAGAGATGGCAACTGTTTCAGGGAATGGGGAAAGATGACATCCATAGTCTGTCTGAGATCCAAAATTTGGTCTAACGTTCTCTCCTTAAAACACAGACTGTGAGATGATTCTTCACAAGACCACGAGGTATTCAGTGTTGTGGATGCTCTCCTCATCATGCAGTCACTCCTGAACTACTGTCCTCTTCTTATGGGCAATGACTGAGCGGGTGGCACCTCCTGGACAGGGCCTACGGTAGAGATACCCACAGTGACATCCCTCTTTGGGATGGCTGGTCCGAGCTTGGGATGGTGACAAGTATTGGGTGCAATGCTTCTCCTTCTCCCTGCATGGTCACACCACAAAGCTGTGGTGTTTGGTGATTCATGTTACTTCCATCCAGTGGCAGCTGTGGAGAAAGGAAACACATGACACTGACATAATCCTTGCTCCTCCCATGCCAACATCCCGTTCTGCCTGGCTTTGGGGGCATCCATAGCTAAAGGGTCATGATCTCCTTTCCCTTTGGTGTAAAGAGCTTTAGCGCTTTTCCCTTCCATCTCTTCTACCTCACCGCCCCCTTTCCCTCCAGAGCAAACAACACTCAAAAGATTTTGACACTACCACGATGTTCTGGTCTAACACATCAAGGACAGGCTGCAACCGCATCCCTGAGATGCGTCACTGAGAGAAAGTCAAACACATCAAGACTTAACTCTTCCTAGGATATACGTTACCGCACGCACTCTGCCTTTCACCTCCTCAGTGGGCGTCAGGACCTCACTTATGGACCTCAAGCTGCAGAATAGCTGAACCTTCAGAAGGAAGTGGAGAGGTTGGCTGCCTACTGGCTCTAGCATTTGCTGAGGGGGTGTTTGGCTGTTCCTGCCAGAAGCAAAAGCTGCTCTGCATGGACCTGTTAAAAAAGAGTAAGTCTGGCTGTAAATAGGCATTTCACCATGATTGCACTGCTTACAAATGTAATTGAGAAGAGGTGACTTCTCACCGACGCACATGCAGGAAGAAGAGAACTATCCTAATGTAAACCCGAAAGGGGTAAAACTTACTCCCAATCAAATATTTGCCCCAAATGAACATGGCAAGATAGTGAAGCTGTAACAGTGTGTACTACATCAAGAACAATGTAAGCCAGTGTTACGTCAATGGGAAGGTCCCACCAATAGAGCTCAGAGTAGAGCCTTCTGACCATTTCTGAGGCAGTGGGTTATACCCCAATCGCTTCAACAAGGTTGGAAAAACCTGTTGTGACACCCCTTGGAAGGTTCCCACTGCCGGTGCTTGTGGTCGCTATGATATCAGAGAGCAGGAGAGTGGCATGAACTCCCTTGGATCATCAGCCATGATCAGTGTTTGTGGCCAATCGAAACAAGTCTGAAAAGGTGGTGTTGTTTTTCTATAGCTCATGAGCTTCAGAGGATGTGAAGCTGCCTTCCTGTTCTTCCTGGCAGGCTGCTGACATAATCCAGGTTGTCATTGCATGGCAGAGGTCCCAAAGAGGTTGAAAGGCTCCCAGATGTGCCCAGAGCCACCTTTCTCTGCTGAGGATCAGGTCATCCAGATGTTGACGTGGCTGGTGAGATGGAGGAGGTGGGAAAATCTCAGTAGCTATCATTGCTGAGAGCAGAGTCTTGTCTCAAGAACATAATGGCCCATCCATCACCTCAGCTGGAAACATGACATTGGTGGCAAATCAGACGGGTCCTGAGCTAAAGAGTTGGAAGTGGGTGAATTGACCCGGCAGAATGGGTTGGTCATGGAATAAGGTATAAAGGTTGGCTTAAGTGTGACGTGTTTGTCACCTTCTCTTTCCTTTAACAATCACAATAGGTACGAATCTCTTTGCCCTTCCTGGCCAAGCTTTCTTAGTGCAGGTACTCACCCTAAACCAAAATCTGGTCATAGCTAGTGACATGGGTGAGTGATTTGAGTATCTTCTCCTGTTCATTCTACAGACAGCAGTCTCAATGGCTGGTCACCAGAACTGACGCAAGATAGTTATGGGCCACCCAACCACACCAGCTATGGCCACCATGAAGCTCCCCAACCTGTGATGCTGCCAGGACCCTACCTCAGATTTTAACTGCAATCAAACCTGTGGGGTGCAGCTCCTCGTGTCGCTCAGGTAAGTTGGAATGGAAGGAGGTGGTAGCTGAAGTGTTTCTTTCCCCATGGGGCACAGAGGCCCATGTGCTTCCTGCCTAACATCATGATCCCAACAGGAGCATCTCTGAGGTTCAGTTCGTCTTCTCAGATCTTGTCTGTAGGCTCTGAGCCAACTCTGTTCTTCATGCTGCTGCAGAGTAGCTGGCGATGCTCATTGCTCCTGTCATTGATGCCAATTGGTCATGTACATCTAACAAATGAGAGATTTTCCTGCGAGACTTTGTGATGTCCCCACTCCCCGGACTCAGATTCCTCCTGCATGCTGACTGTGAACAAAACGTTTCTATTTTTAGCCTTGAGGTGTTGGCAAGAAATGCAGCGTATAGGTCTGCATTACAGTCAGGTAATAGCACAGCCCCTAGTCCTGGGCCTTCGTTTCATTCTGCCTGTACCAAGGATTGCAAACCTTGGTGCTTAATCTATTGCCCTAACTGCTCGTCAGCCACTCTGCCAAATGCAAATAAGATGGAACAATAGGTAAGATTTTTTCATGAGAAATTGCATGAGGGATTCAGAAAGCTTTATGTAGGTTGTGTTCAATAATGTCTGTGTTTAAAGTCTGGAGTGCTTATTCTATCAATTTTCTCCTTTCTCCCCTTCTGAATTTTATTTTCAAGCAGGGAAAAATCTTTTCCAAGGTCACAGAGAGGTTACGTTTTCAGATGTTTGCAGTGCATCGCTTCAGGGTAGGTTAAAACTCCCTTAATGATCGTAGCCTGTCTTGACTGGAATTCATTTCTTCTGCTATCTTTATCTTATACCTTCCCGAATCCTGTCAGAGTTATGGTGCTGCTAACATGGCACGACAACAAGGGCAGAAGACACTTTTCTACCCCCCCCTGGTTTTTTTTAAACCTACAATAGTGATTTGTTGTCTCTTTTTGTCGTCTTCTGCTTTCTTGTGGCTTCTACTTGACAGAAAGGGGCTGCTCAGCGCTGCAGTCAGGATCCAGGCAAAAATGGAGCAATGCTCTTTATTCTGGAGGAAACTGGGTATATTCTCGGTGTACCAGAAAATCTGTTCCTTTTTTTCCAGTGTAACAGATTCCTTTGCACTGACTCACTACGTGCCACCTCTGGTGGCTTTCAAGTTAACACCCCAAAACGGAGCGAAAGGACCACAGCACCCCTTTTGTGGGATGCAAACCCAAAAGCTTGACGAGATTCAGGAACTAAAGGCCTGTGGCACTGTGCTGTGGGAAAATTAACTGCAAATGTGGCGCAAACACATTGAGCCTTCTTCCATGGTGCCTGGAGCTCCAAACCAACCTTCACCTCCCATCACAATCTGCTTGGATTACAGAGCCACAGTCTGTCTAGCTGGTGAAATGCCTTTGGAGAGGAGAAGGATGCTGCGTGTTAATAAATAATGATAACTGATGATCCTGTCTGGGGGCTAGCAGGGAGGTAGAGCTACAAATTCAATCAACAGGTGCAATTTGCATCCCCAGAGCCAAGTACATGAAGCAGCCTACAACTAAATTAATTACTATTGGAAGGCCAGGGGCTCTTGTGGGACAGCAAGGGATGCACTTCAGCTTATATTTAGATTTAAAGTCTTGACTTAAGAGACCCTGTCTCCACTCTCATGCTTATAACAGGGGCAGGTAACCCTATATTTGCAAGGAGAGAATATAGCACAGACAAATTGCTCTTCTCCTACTTAAGGCCTTGAAGTCACAGGATAACAGGCTGTCATGGCCATTTGTTTCACTGTCACCTCTGGGTCTACATTAGGTGCCATCCATCAGCAGAGCTCCCACCCAGCATGGAGCAACCCCAACCAAAAATGACTTGTGAGACTGCTGAGAGCTCCCCAAACAGGCTTCTGCTGCTCCTGCAACAACATCAAATGCTTCTTCCATCTTTCTGCCCACATCCTCTGCCAGGATTCCTCTCTTCTTGGACACCGAATCCCTTCCAAACTGTGGTGACCTGTTGGTCACCATTTGTCTAACGTGTTTCTTTAGTAGCTGTCCCAGCTGTCATCCCACTATCTTTACCAGGACACAGTTTCACACTTGCCAGAGATTTATATGCTTAAGGGTTCTCCTAACCTTTCTATTTAAGATGATGCTTCCCTCCCATCAGCTTTGGCTTTGGCCAGTTCGTCCCAGCAGCAACCAGAGGAACTGCTGGGTCAATAATTATCCATTCATGGGCAAACAACCCCTACCAGGAAAATGATTGTTTTGTTCACTGGTGTTGTGGTGCATTGCTAAAAATTTACTGCTGCTGTGAGGACAGTGTATTCTGGGTGTTGCCAGCAGAACAGGCAACCTAAAGAAGGTCAAGGAAAATCCATTAATTCTATGATTTCTTGTTCATGTGACCAGAATTTCTCTGCGTACAAGTGCATTAATATTTTTCTATCCCTGTTCAAAATACTTTGCCTTGATCTACATTTGCTTCTATCCTCATTATATCAAAAGTGGTGTCTTATGCTTGTCCCTGGGCCAGTGATAACTCCTGTTTCTTCCTCCTGTCTTTTCTAACCAGTGTTCTCATACACACACCAAAAATAACATAAACATAAGCACAGTCATAAAATTCCAATGAAGAGGATAATGCAATTTCTGAATTCAGTGATAATCATCAAGACTATATTGGTAATATTATAGTGTTCTATATCTCATTTGTTATGTAGCCACCATTACCTCTGGTGTTGAGAATTATCCCAGTCCTGTAGTACAGGAGGGAATTTATACCTAGACCTGTGCTACCACATCAATTTATGGTGTGTACATAGCCTGCCCTTCATTGCTTGCACTCTGCATCCTCTAGTGAATTCTGTGAGTAAATAGAAACCACAGGAGAATCGAGGTATCTGATTCCCCTACAAGACACATCTATGTTGTGCTCCAAAATAAAAGCAGAAAGCAGCCTTGCTAATGTTAACTTTTCTGGCATGCAGTACAATGTCTCTATCTTTAACACTTTCTCTCCCATGGGCAAAAAGTCCCTACTAACAGATTCCTTGTACTCTGACAGGCTTGTATTTCTGTTATGCTCCTTATGCCCTGATGAGACTAGAAGCAAAACTGGAAGCAGCTCATGCTGGGGCAGTGACACCAGTACGACCAACAAGGGAGCGTGAAGACGATCTTGAGGAGCAGAGCCGTCATCAATACATTGAGACATGGGCTGTTAGACAATATCTGTAGGAACCGGCATATGTAATTTCCCAGGGTGAAGGAGAGGACTGTATCTGCACGGCAAAATAGCTGTTTTATAACCTGTTAACTGCAGGACAGCCTCCAAATTATGTCAAGACAATGATATTAGCTAGTTAAATGCCAAGTATGAGCGACAGAGATTGCATGAGGATATAGAAAGAGCCAAATATGCCAATAAATCCCACTGAAACAGTGCTGACAATTGCAGAGCCCTAGGGCTGACGGGACCTGGGTGTATTTGAAACAAAAGCATAGTGTGGGCAGCACAGATAACCACTCAGTAGCTGACTAACCCAAATACAAAGCCGACTGTTCTCAATATAAGTCAAAACTGTGTCTCAGATACTGAGGGTCATCTGCAGCGTATCCTCCTTTTCTGGACAGTCTGTGCTTTGATGCAGAAATTGCTTAAAAGAGTTACAGGTCACAGCAGAAGCAGACTGTATTCTCCAGGTTTATAGAGCAGTGAATTTAAGCAGAACTGAGATACACACACGAACGTGCTCCCTGAACCTTCTCCGTGGGACGTGGTCATCGTGGGTGCACAAGAGAGAAAGAGAATTTAAACCTTAGACCTATACGGAGAAAGGAGAAAGAACCCCCATTTGCGCAAAAGTAAATTAGGAAACAATTACGTGGTGCAGGGGAAAAATTACAGTAGTAGCCAGTAAGGAAGACTTCTCTTAATCATCCCGCATTAGCTCAGTGAATCGGAAAATCACGGCAAGTCTGCCAGAGAATATACTGCCCAAACCTCGTATCAACTGCCGAGCTACATAATATTGAGCTGCTTGGACAGGAAAACGCATTGCTTGCCATAAAGCATGCCTCCCCGAGAATTACAATCTCTTATTTGTCATGCCAAGGTGGGTGTGTAGGGGGAGAGGATTGGAAATAAATGCCACGAATGCTCCCCGTTGTGAGCGGGGAGCTGGTTTATCTCTTCAGCCCAGAACGTAAACCCCACAGCTGCGAGTGGAAACAAGGGTTATTTACAGTGCATCTTCTTGACGTAAACCTCCTAGGAGGGATGAGGAAGGTGTTTCTTCTTCATCACAAGCCCGACCCTTGCCTTGTGTGGATACGTGAGGAATAAAAAGTGTGAGATCCTTGAAGGGAGAGGAAAAATAGTGTTTTCCTATGAGAAGTCTTCCCAGGGCCACGCTGACAAATCTGCAGTGCTTTTCATTATGGTGCCACGGAGCCCTTAGTGTATGCACCCAGGAGAATGAATTTCTCCACAGCTCCAAAGCCACGGGGGTGCCTGTGGTTGAGAAGGCACCAGCAGCTCAGGAGAGGAGCTTCCAGGTACTTGGACTGAGCTCTGACACCACCTCCCCCTCAACAGTGGTTTCTTTGGTCCTACAGCCCCATCGTGGCTCATAACCAGGAGCTTTCGCAGTGATTAAACCATCAGGCTGGGATAGAGGGGACAGTTTGCTCTATCACAGGTGAGTGGCCAAGCCAAAAATAATCTCTTCTCTCTTCCATACTTCCCCCATTGACAAAAAAATAAAAAGGATAGATCAGCCCTTGGGGAGGATGGAGATTTATGGTCCACTGATTAAGAACTCATGTTCGCATTAATCCTATTTTAATAATGACAATAATGATTTAGAGTTTCTGCTTCCATTTGGGGAACTTCCACCTTAAGATGAGAAGCTCAGAAATCGAGCATTTCCTTGCAGCCGTCTCAGAGCTGCTGGCCCAAAATTGCTCCTCATGCCGGCTTGGCTGCTTTCACCAGCACTAGACGAGCCAAGAGAGGAGCCTGGATGTATGTGACACATCATCTCATGTAACCACCAGCTGAACCCAACTGTGAGAGCTGGTCTGTGGGAAGGATAAGTAGTGCTGGTGCAAGAGAAAAAGGAAGGTTTTTGGCAATTTCTCTTGACTTGGTGGGTGTTTTCACTTGGGCTTTCTGCCTGGCCACCATCAAGAGCATTCCAGTTCTTCCCTGCACCATGTGTGGGTGCGACTGCAGAGGGAACAGCTGCCCAACCAACTGATGTATGAGAGGCCCCAGGCCCTAAAAAGCTCCTGAGTCTTGTCACCTCCGCACTCTTGGAAAAAAGAGCCCATTTTCTGCACAGGGATATGACCTGAAAGAGCATCGAGCTCACATGCAGCTGTTTAATGGGAAAGCAATTCGCTTCGTCTTTGCGTCTGTGAGCTGGGAAACACAATGGCAAGTTACTCTTTAAAAGTAGCTGAGGCATACCTAAAACAATGGCTTTTTATCCATTTATTTATTTTTTAATATGCAGGAGTATAAGAGAGAAGCTGTTTGATTTTTAACTTTGCAAGAGCTAATAGAATGTCTTTAGCAATGCTTAGCTGGCTCCTCTCACGCGAGCATCTCTGCTCCTAAAAAAGGTCTAAAAAAATCTTTTCTAGAAAACACCTTCCTTTAAAGAAGAACTTGAGAAATGCCATTCTTGAATGTCAAGGACTGAGCTTTGTGGATGGTAATGGACTTGTAAAGGTGGTGAAGCTGGTGAAGGAGTGAGATTGGGGGAATGTGCACAAAGGCATCAAGGGCTCTCACCGCCGCAGGGTTTGTGACCACATCTCAACCCAAAGCTGCTTCAGAGAGTTTTGTTATAGCTGAATCTCACCAGAGAAGCCTCATGGAGATTTGATTTTCCATAGAAGCAAAATAATAGCTGCCTGCCTTCCCCAGTTTCTCTCTGCTCCATTTGCTCAGGCTCGCCAAATTCAGCAGAAATCCCTCAGCTCTTCCAAGAATCAAACATCCAGAGGCAAAGCTAAGCAAAATAAATTCCTCCTGTCCCAGGCTGTCACTCCGAGTGGTTTATACCAATAAAGAACCATTAGTCGCTAATACCACAGGGTCTGTGTGTATGATTGTGTATTTTATAGGGTATTTTCCCCTGTGGGGGCCTGTGGTCGCTGTGTATCAGGAGGCTACCGGTTAATGGAGGGTCTTTGGGGACGTCTGTTCCCATGGGGAACCCTTTTCTACCTACACGTGAATGCAATTTGATTCAGTGAAATCCACTTCAGGACAAAAGTCTAAATGAGTCACTTGGACTCTCTCATTTTGTTTCAGAAATGCTGGAGTATTTTGGTTTAGGTAGATAAAACAGACAGTTAAAGTTTATCACTTCAGTCCCTTTTATTTTTAACATCTTGGTATACTGAAATATTGATGGCATTTGATAGTAACAAACCCACTTTCATTTATGCTAAATATCCACTTAATAATATATGTGCATAATAAACCTGTTTAATATTGTATATATTAATAGATACAATATGTATTTAATATAAGTTCTTTATAATATATTAAGCCTAGTGTAACACAATATAAAAACCTATCGTGTTATAATACAGTTTCATATTTTGCAGTAACACAGGGGTGCAAACAAGCCCACAACAGCTTTACCTTCATGCTGCTCTCATTTTTGTTCTGATTTATTTGACATGCATCACGGAACGAATCAACAGGAACTGGTCCCAGCCCACTTGGAAAAGCAGCAGCAGCGTTTCCAAGGGAAATTTCCATTGGGATTGGCTGTGAAAGGAACAGACCCCCAGCTGGAAGATCTCGACTCAGAAGCACCATTTCCAAGGCCTGTCTAGACATGACAACACAGGATTAATCGCTCCCTGGCTCAGCAGAGCTCAAACCGAGCTGGTGAGGGCACCGGCAGCAAACCCTGCCTGGGGAAGAGGGGAGCTCTGAGGTTGTGAGTCCATATCCCACACATGTCTGGGCTGACAACTCCATCTCACCTGGAGATGAAGGGAATGCAGCTATGCCTCTGTGTTCTACAGCCCCAGCTTGGTGGAAAAAGGAAGGATTTGGGTTTAAACTGCCTGTGAAGAGCATCTCTCTGAAGAAGAAAACTTGCTCATGCAGTGGGGGATAGCACACAGCGCGGAGAGCCGTAAATAATGCATACATCCCTCGCATGGAGTTTGCTTCAGCCTCATGTTCCTCGGAGAGTCAGCAAATATTATTTCTCTATTCTCTTTTGTGTTTCCATGGGTGGTGGGCGGCTCTGGGAGAAGGGAAAGTCGTTCAGTGGTGCTGTGCTCATCTGCTTTTACATCTTCCTCTCTTCTTCGCTGCCTTCCCAAAGAAACAGCGTACCGAGCAGTGTCGGATCAGCAGCACCACCAAGCTCCCCCAAGGGCTGTGGTTGCAGCTGGGTTTGGGGAACAGATTGGCTTAATGTGTTAAACTAAACCCAGTTTTTAGAGCACGTAGCAACCGGGGCAAGTGGTGCCTGGGACTGCTGCTTCCCAGGAAAACAAAGCAGAAGGATTTGGCTGCTGAGGAATGACAAGAGACAAAGTATTAGTTTATCTCCAGGCTAATGGAAACACTTCCCTGAAAACAGGTTTAAAACTCCCCGTGACTGCGAACGGAGGGGATCCAGAACTCACAGCTGCTGAGCAGGTGCCTGAAATCGTGATTCACTGGTGTCGCTTTCCGATTCCCAAAATGCTAACAAGCTCTTCAGAGCCCTAAACTGCTAATTATGAGTCTGAGACTGAAAGGGAGAGTCCAGGATGCCTTCGTGCTATTGAAATAGTCCAGACTGAATTGTGTACAGAGTAGCAACAAAAAAATCTTGGTCTGAGTGGATAACGAAGTTTTTGGGACCCCAAATCTGCTAATAAGGTGCTCAGGATGCTTGTGCCTCTCCAAGTCAATCTTTTTAAGCAATTTGAGAATTTGAACGTTCACTCCCATGCTTCTCTTGCACAGTCCTCATCTCTGCTTGAGTCCATCCCTTCAGGTGGGATTTGTGGGTTGTCCCAGCTGGATGCAGCATTTCCTCTGCGTTACAGCCACTGTCTGAGTCCCATGGATCAGTATGTGGAGAGCAATTCTATTAAAAGCCACTGTACAGAGTGGTGTTACACTGACATGTATTTCTCTTCCACAGAGCACCCTGAGATGACTTCAGTTCTACAGAGTCTGACCTACTTTTAAGCCAGGCTGATTTTGTCCAAGCAGCAGCTGTGTTTGAGGGCAAAGAGAAGTAAAAGCTTCTGAAATCCAGGTCTGGTTTCCTGAATATCACACTCAAACCCCCAGCAAGATCCAGAGCTGCCTGACTTTGGTGTCCTCTCCTTGGCTTCCCTTGCACATCCCTCCCAAGCACAGGCTGCAGCCTTGGCTTTCACAGCAGAGAAGAAAGGAAAGCAGTCTCTATTAGTCATTGCATCATTTGCACAGCCGTCAAATGGGAGAAGTAATTAACTCAAACATGTTTATCTACAGTAATTATAAATTTGCATTGCTCTCTCTATCAACAAAGTGGATTGGGCTCCCAACACTCTCTGAAGTGCTCACATAGCCCATGAATTGCTTTTTTTTTGCACGAGTCCTGGATCTTTAGAAGAATCACACTCAGTGCTGGCTCTGTCTATATCCTTTCTGTCTCTCAATAACCTGCTGAAGATCTGGGGCTCCTGGGATGTTTCTCAAAGGCCACTCATCGCCCTGCAATCAATAGACCCTGATTTGCTTCCATTCTCCACATGGATGATGGAAATAGCAGCCCAGATACCAAACCTTGCTGTGGGAACAGAAGCAGGTGAGGTGCTTCAGTGTGGCAGTGACTATATTTGGATTTTAAGGGAATTTCAGCAGAGAAATCCCAGATTATCCCTGGGATTTTCCACTGCATTGCCAAGAAGTCTTCAATCTGCATTGGCTTTTCTTGCAAGACTCCCATTCACAGAGTCCCCCTGTCTCACACCGCAGGCGGCAAGTGTCACATAATACATTCTGGATTTGTTTCTGAGCTCGATTCCTCACCTTAGACTGTGTTGGAGGCTGCTGGGATGTGGGCTGGCTCTGCGCACCGTGCGCGCTCTCTGGAAAATGCTCCAGTGAACAAACATTGATTAAAAACCAGCAAATGTGAATTACAACTGACTGCATAAAGGTGCTGGTGAATTGACGACATATGCACACGGTCAGAACAAATGATCTGGAACGCAACAGTGAGAGATGGAAAACTCTTTCCCATCCCAGTCTGACGTGTGTCGGCGTGGTGCTGAACTGCTGTCCTGCTGCATTTTCACCAACACCAACCTTTCACTGCTGACCATGGAGCTGATTCCAGCATCCAAGGGAGCTCCAGAAGAGCAGTACGCATCTACTTTTAGTCTCTCTCCTTGCTGGCTGCATCAGTGAAGCAGAGCATCCCTCCCTTTGCAGCAGGACCAGCCCAGACCTAGCCATCCTGATCCACAGTTCTCCTTTCCACAAGGGTAATCCCTCTGGAGATGGGTTGTAGGTGAATCTAGCAAAGCACCAAAGGGTTTCAGTAGTATGAGCTCTGGCTGCAGCACAAAGGGGTGTCAGCAGGGTCATTGCTGGTCTCGCTTTGGGTAAAGCTTTCAAGCACAAAACTTAGGATCCAAAAGGGGACAAAATGGACTCAGAGCAAAGAAAGGAGGTTGAACTGCACATTCAGCACAAAGCTGTGATGCCAGTCCCAGATTTGTTAGATAATACCCCCTCAGTCAACAGAAAGTGAGTCTTAATTAGTCCACATCTGGGCCTTGGTTTGTCCTAAATGCATTCCCGCGTCACTTGATGCCGGATCTCCAGCTCGCTCTCTCCCTTCAGGCATCACCGAGCATCTTTCAAGGGAGCTGATTTACAATTTCAGCCCGTAACACAACCCCGCAAGGCACGTTTGACGTGGCTCCAGGTTTGCCCATGAATGTTTCCATACAGCTCTAATTAATAGCAACAACAACCGCTTTTTAAGCCGTGGGAGGGAAACCCCGGCGGGCAGAGTGAATTCTTCACTAACTGCTACCACAGTCTTGTCTCTCTAGGAAACCCGAGGGCAAACTTCCAGATTTCTTTCCTCTCCTGCAGTACGTGGCAGCGCTGCAGGGGGGCCATGCTTTGTAATGAAAACAGTGCATTTGCTCCTGCTTATTTATGGGATAATAGACCAGGTGCTCTGTTTTGTGAGACAATAATCAGCGTTCTCAGGTGGATAAAATCAAGACCAGCTCACTCATTTCTGCAGAGGGAGTGTATTATTGTCTTTACAACTAAGGTTTGCATTTCCCCCTCTGTTGTATTACAAGTACTGGAAAGCTATTAGTCAGAATCAATCTAGCTGATGCTTTCCACTCTTTTCTCCCCTGCTGCTCAGAGACCCCTTAAATCAGAGATAACGTTATATTATTTTTAAGCAATAGAGAGGACAGACGATCTTCCTGATCAATTTCTGTACAACATCTAATACAACAGCACTCCGGGGGCTCACAGATCCTGCATCGATACAGATGATAAATTAATATCTCACCATATCTAGTGCCTTGATTTCAGTCAGATTGGCCATTAGCAAAACCCCCAGGACATTCTTACCACCCCTGGAAGGTTAAAACATTGAATAACACTCAGGGATGTCTTCAACTTGACATTATAATGTAAGGTTGAGAGGCTGTTAGACTGGAGATGATTGTCTGCAGTTGAGGTGTCTCACACTCATGATTTGGGTAGATGCTCGTAACAAGGAACTCAAACACCCTCAACCACATGGGACCTTCACACAGCACTGGACAGGGTTAAACACCCATGAACTTGTACCCTGATGGACTAAGTGTTAATATCTCCATCCAGACACAGACAGGGTCTGAGTTACTCAAATTTCCAGATCTTACAAGCTGTGTATTGAAATCTTCCCGTGATCGAGAAAAGCAGAATTCACACACTGTGTCTCCAAGAACTGAAGGGAAAGAACTTTCCAGGACACAACCATGTTTTTTTGGGTTTCCCAGGCACCCCCACCACCTGCTGAACTGAGACCAGATGTGCCAAACACCCACGATCCTGGTGTACACACAATCCATTCCTTCAGTGAAGGGCAATTTTGGCGTGGATTGTTTGGGAGAGGTCCTTGAACGCAGCCTCCTGTTACTGGCAACCACATCATATAATCCCATCCGCAAGGGATGATCCTGCTTTAAAACCTGCTAGGCTTTTTATCCTCATTATTCCCAGTTACTTCAAGATTTCATTCCTTCAGGCATTTAAATAAAAACCCAAACCTTTCTAACTTGAAGCATAGGGTTATCTATGACCAATTTACACCATTCGCTCCAAAGCCAGCACCATCATTTAGCTGAAAACAGTTCAGTGCTCATCCCCTTGACGTGTTTTCTACAGAGTAATCACAGCCCTTCACGCAGCCTTTGCCTTGCTAGCTTAAACAAGCTGAATTCTCATAATCTTCTCTCCTAGAACAGGTGCCTCTCTTCCTTAATCCTCCTGCGTACCTGTTCCAGTTTGGGTTCATTGTTTTTGAACGCGTGACCAGCTGTTCACTCTGCACTAGCATTTCGCGCTGCTTTTTCCAATGGCATTAACATATCCTGATCTCCGTAAGAAATAGTTTTGTAAAGATCCTTGGCAACGTATGCAACGTTAAAATAGTCAATTAAAAAAACCCTAGTCAGGACCTTTGCCTTATCATTCTTGTAGTTTACAAATCTATATAAAAATTCTTGGGTATGGACTACTCTGAGCCACCGCACGTATCGACTGGGATAGACGTGCAAAACAAATAGGTGAGGATGGAGCACTAAGAAGGTGTTTGCTCGGTGATGGTTGAGACCTATAGCCTTCAAAAAATCTATTTTTCAATGCCCTGTGATGGTGCAATTTTTCCCTTTTTCCGCTTCCAAAATGCTGCCACAGACGTTACTCGAACCAAGAGAAACCTCCTCTCTGGAGCTGAGACTGAGCTGCTGAGACTGAAGAGGAAACCTTTTACATTGCGCTCTGAGATCTTAAATATTGTTGTTCCCTGTTGAGTGTGGGTTAAGGGAGGAAAATAGAAGTACTTTTCTCTCTGGCTCTTTTGCAGCTCTCATAAAGGCATATAAAAACAATAATGAGCCACTCCAGCACTTTAAGCAGTCGGGCAATGATGAACGAGACCCACTAAACCACTTCTGCCTTTGCCAAGGGCACTCTGGATTATGCTTGAACCTGTTTTAACCTTAACACTTAACCTCCTTTTCCACAAAGTTGCCATTGCATGGCAACAACCATGGAGCTCAAAATAACAAGGCAAAGGAATAACTCCCTGAGAGGAAAGGAATGTTTACTTCACCGTTGGGGCTGGGTTTTAAGAAGTGTAATTTATCTACTTGCTAAACCTCAAAATTTTAAAGAAACAGGAAGATAATTCTATGTTACTAATAAAGGAGGGAGGAAAGCTATGAAATTCAGCATGGGAGTATTTTTTTTATGATAATCTGGCACGAAAAATTTAGAGAAAGAATACAGCTGAGCATTATTTCCAGCAATGGAGGCTCAGATGAATGTCCCTCACTCCCTTGAGCTCAAATCCTTACTTGGAGTTAAGATCACCCAGGCACTAATCATAGAATCACCTGGGTTGAAGGGACCTTCCCAGCCCCCCCAGTGCCCCCCCTGCCATGACAGGGACATCTTCACCAGCTCAGGGTGCTCAGAGCCCCGTCCAGCCTGGCCTGGGATGTCTCCAGGGATGGTTCAGCCACCACCTCTCTGGCCAACCTGGGCCAGGCTCTCACCACCCTCATTTTAACAACAGACTCCCCTTTCCTCTGGCTTTCCCTTCCTCTCCCACCTTGCACTGGGTAGGTAGAAAAACCCAGTGTG
Source organism: Streptopelia decaocto (assembly GCF_964273445.1). NCBI lineage: Eukaryota > Metazoa > Chordata > Aves > Columbiformes > Columbidae > Streptopelia > Streptopelia decaocto. The sequence goes on along the minus strand of NC_138677.1, from coordinate 3,274,424 downwards.
GAGCTACTGGAAACTGTCTCTCAGCTCATGAGCAACACGCAAAACCTCCCCCAGAGGGATATCTCGGGAACATGGGGTTCCCCGCAAGTATCATATGCATAGAACTGGGATTTAGTCCATCGCCGCTGTAATAAGTGATAAAAAAATCATCATCTGCATCATCTCTGTCCTTAGCAATTCAGTGAGAGGGGCGCTTGACTGAAAAACATCACATTGATGTGGCCTGAGGGTCGCACACCCAGTCGCTGGAAAATCTCAAGCCTGGATGTGCCTGGACAGAAAGCAAAGGGAAATTATGCCACGTGGGGCCATGAAACACTGCAGGGAGATGGAGCTGCTGGGGCACATGCCTTAAAGGAGGGGAAGACTGAAGGTTTTCTTAGCAGTCGCATGCTGTTTTCTAGGTTTATTGTGTTTAATGGATGTGTGTGTCTTTTTTTGAAAGACAAGTGCAATTACAAGAACGTACCTGACTCATACATTTATTTCTCCTCCTGATAGGAAAAACAGCAAGGAAGGACAACAATACACAAGCTAAAAGGGCTGACAATAAGAGTGTTAACTCTTCACTCACACCTCTTCCCCACCTTGTGAGATTACTTTGCAAATGGGGACTGTATACGTACATACATGATTTGCAACAAAATGAATGCACAACACATTTCCCCATCCCTGGTGATTAAATTGTCCTTGCTTCATCTATAGAGTTTGCCACATTAATTTACCTGTGGTAGCTGCATTTTACTTCAACCCACCTGCAAGAGGTACCATTACACGTTGTTTTGGAACATGGGAAGAAAACATTCTGCAATTAATTGTACCGCCAAACAGCCAACAGCGCATGAAATGGAGGAGTAATCTTAGGCTTAGAAATACCTTAAACACATTTAACAGCATTCCAAAGTGGAAGGGAGGGAGAGGTTTTACTTAGGGATGCTGTTTAGCCTGCAGGCGCTTGCAGAAGCTATCTGGGATTTGCAGAGCTGGGAATAGCTGTGGATGCTCAGGTGCACTGCGTACCTGACTTGCAAACAGAGCAAGCAAGGCTATCAAAATGGGGCTTTTTTTTTGAGTGAAGACATAGCAAAATAAAATCTGTTTGGTTTTAATTTCTTCCGAACAGGAACGATGGATGCTCTCGTCTCTGCACAGAATCACAACTCGCGTCACTCTCCGAGGCAGGTTAACACAAATCCCCTCCCTTATTTCATTTTTCATCCATTTAAAAAATAAATGTTTAATAATCAGCAGGAACCAGGAAGACAGCCCTTGCCCCAAAAAGGTGACAATTTTACCATTAAATTGAACTGAAGCATGTGAACGCCACACTGAGATGGTGTTATGGATGCTTGGGTCTGGGTCGGCTGTTCCTACCCACACCTCAAGTTATATTAGCATCCCTGCTTCTCCTTGGTGGAGTTGAGTTTAGGTCTCTCCTAACCACCAGTTTTCATGAAACTTGTAGAAACAAAATGTTTTTGACACTTCTCCTGCTCTTTCAAATGGCAGCAAAATTGCTAAAACCTTCTGTTATCAGGAAATACGGCTAAAACTGAACCATCTCCAGAAAGCTCAGAGGATGGTCTATCAGAAAGCATCTTGCTCTGAAACCTGCCCTTTGAAGAGGAGACTTGTTTGAAAGCAGAATACGAAATCCCCTCTTCAGGGAAAGCCAGATATAACTCAGGGATCACCTTTAGTAACATCAGACAGTAACAAATTTTCCCTCAAAACTCATGTAAAATAGAGCCTGGAGTGCACTTGGCCTACAAATGCAAGATGTAGAGACTCTGTGGGGTAAAAAGTTCCCCAGTTCAACATGACTTTTTCCATTACTTAATTCAGAATGAGCTGAAAGCCAGAACGTCCACTCGATGAGCCATCCCAGCGTTTCTAGACTTGATTTTGCTCTGAGATTTTTTTTAAAACTAATTTCACAGAAAGCAGAAATGCTTTAAGATAAAAAGCTTTCATTTTTCTCAAGGGAGATCTCATCCTCATTACCGTACCATTAGGAAAGCAATTTTTTTTGCATTCAGAAAGTGTTTTCTGATAGAAAGTTTCCAATGGAAATGCTCAGACCAATTCCAGGCTCATCAATCTGGGTTTCAAAGACCCATGCTTGCTTCTGGTCTGAATCTGCTTTTCTTTGAGCCAACCTCAGGACTCCGCTTCCTCCTGCTATAAACACAGTTTTCTCCCCTTTTTGTCTCACCTCCCCTCTTCCTGCTCTCCTTTCATCCCTTTTAATTTAACCTGCTGCTTCACAGCCTGCACAGCAGCTCAAGATACGCAATATAGATAGAGAACGAGGAGCCACAGCTCAACCTGAAACAACACGCCAACAAAAGCAGAGATGTAGCACAGGTTTCTGAACACTAATGCACCCACCAGACAGACAGTTTTTAGACTCCTATAGGCACTATAAGAAAAACTTGAGCATTTTTGTAGTATTATGCCTGAATACCATGGAAAAATCCTTTCCCTCCTTGATCTATTTTCCCCTAGAGATGCGGATGTACAGAGTCATCATCATAGGACTGACCTCTAAGGGTCTTTTTGTACTAGCAAGTGAAAAGAGAATGATTTTCCAGGGATGGATGCAATTGTGGGGGCTAACATCATTATCTCACTCTCATTAATGTCTTTAGGAGGCAAACTCCACTGGGGTTCAATAGAAATAGGATTGGTTTGTCAGCTTGGGATTTGCCTTTTCCCACAGCTCATCCTTAACAGAATAGACATTAAAACGTCTATACCACTGCATCTTCACACTCACAGCATCACCCCACGGTCGTTTGTGTCCCTGTAATTACACACACCCCGCATGGAACTCGTTGCGGTTGGTGTCAAGCAGCAAACGGCACTAATGTTAATTTGACCGCAATCCCTTGTTGTTGCCTTTGCGGAAAGAAATTCATTTGTTATTCATGCGGTTGTCACATGTATTTGAGGAGATGCTCCATCATAATTTAGCATTAGTTAATGGCCACTTAAAGTGTTCCTGGAGCATCTGTAGAAGGGATGGTGGCTGTGGGATTCATTGCCAGGGTGGTATACAATAAATGCAGTTCAGTAGATGAGTATGAAGCTTCTCGTCTGGCACAGCAACGCCTTCTCTTGATGAGGGCATGATATCCACACCCTGTCTCGTCATACCGCTCATGAAAACCATTTCAATTCTTACATGAAGATTGGTTTGGATGGGAATATTGTTTGAGAATCTACCACGGCAGCAGTTTTCATAAGATCTCAGAGGAAATCACAGCGCAGAACTGGCTGGTCTGATAGGAGCAGAGAACTGGGCAACTGCTATTGCAGATGAAAAGGCCTTGATGGCCCAGGCTCCTTTGCAATGGGTCCTCTCTGGAAATCCAACCAAGCGCAGATTAAACCTCCTTCCATCTGCCTCACCCTGAGCAAATATATGTGCATCTTCCATTACTGTTCACTTCTACACTTCACACCCCCTGACTTCATGCACAGGCTAAATCCTTTCTGCAACAACAACAGATCAAAACACTTCAGCTTTTCCTCAAATAATGGAACCTGCTTCAGTTGTAAATATTCACAGCTGGGTGGAAGTTGTTCCTTAGTGGGGCCTGAGCATTCTGGTGTCAATCTGTTTAAATGCCTCACAAGCTCTTTTACTTCCAAGGGGCAATTTTATTTTCTGGTGTCCACCTCCTCTAGCTCAGTTTCCATCTGAGCTTGTTGAGCTCGTCATCCCCAAGAGGTTTCCTCACGCTTATTTGCAGGTCTGGAAATCCCAACCACCTTTCAGAAGACCATCCAGGTTATGCTCATCCCTCAGTAAAGGGAATACATTTAAGGCTTTTTCTCTTGACCTCTCAGCAGATGCAGGTGGCAAATTAGCTGCTGACTTTTGTGACCTGCAAATATGGAACTGTTCATGTTTTCCTTCCTCTGCAAGATCACCTCTCTCATAGCTGTGCTCATCTTGGAGGCAAGATTGATATTAATGGATCTGTTTTTCCAAAGAGCTCTGCTATTGAAAGCCACATGAAGGGTAACATGAGCCCAGTAGGCAAAATACATTCTACATCTTTTGAAAACTATATACATATAGCTATGGCAGTAACACATCCATCCGGCACCCTGCCTGGGCCCACTTTATCACAGTATCTGGGCAATATATTGCATTTTATTACCTGCACCCTGACCAAGCGTCCTGCCTGACAACAAATTAACACATAATTCTGCTGCACTGGCCAAGCTGAGTCTGGCTGGCGCTCCAGGTATAAATTCCTTTAACAAATGCCTTTGTGAAGGCACAGGAGGGACTTGCAGATGGAGATGCCTCGGGTTGACCTTGCTGTCCCTGCTGCTGTGAACATTTTCTCAGTCAGGAGGAGCTGAATGATGGATTTGAGGGTTTTTTTAGGGAATCTCACCTGTCTTCTCTTAAAGCAAATAGGGCTGGAAGGACAGGAGCTTGCTCAGAGAAACCATGACAGGTTCATTATGGAGTCAGAGCTGTGAATGCCTCAGATGCTCAGCGCAGACAGAGTTGTCAGCAACTCTTCATTTTAGGCCAGTTTTTCTCCTTAGGTCAGGAATGTGAACTCAAACTTGTACACAAGGCTCACAGAGGGGAACGTAACCATCTTCCCAAATTGTCCGTAATTTTCCATGTTGTCGTTGAACACTGAGAGTGAATTGAGCATGAAAAGATGAAAAAGAGATGTGCACCTGCTTTTTACTATCGAATCACAAAATGAATACTGTTGGAAGGGACCTTAAAAAGCCATCCAGGCCAGCACTGGGATCAGACCTATTTTCTCTTTTAATAAAGTGAAAACTGTTTTGCTTCATGACCACTGGTTTCGAATTTTGCCTATTTCCTTCCATGGGGATCATGGACACTGAACTGCAGCAGTCAGGACCTTGCAAGGTGTGTTTAGGGTAAACCCAGAGTGGTTCACATCATGTTTTTTCACATGGGATCACTGCACTTAGTCAGATAAGCACAAAGGTCCTGCAAGAGGGAACATCTGGGAGGTTATTTATTATTTGCCAGGAACTCTCCAAGGGCCATTTGCATGAAGTGTAGGGAAGAAGGTTGGGACAAGCTATGTTCCATTTTACCTCTCCAGATGGAAACCGTGCTGCTTTTTCAATATGTTCCTGGTCTTCACTTACAGTTTTGGGCATGACTAGATTTATATCTGGTTCATATAGAAAGAGCACAAGTACATTTTAATGTTTCCCATGGTTTCACCCTTTATCTACAGCAAACAGTGGCTGGACCCAGGAGACCTCCCTGTCGTCGGGGAGACCCTGTGAGATGAAATGTCTTGTTGCAGAGAGCCACGGGCTGAGGAAACACCAGGACATGGTGGCTGACAGACATTTATCATCCTTGTTCTCTGTTTTTACAACCTTGCCTCTCCAAGCTTTCCCAGCACTCCAGTTCTCAGTGTCTGTCTGGTATTAAGGCCGTTTTGCAGGTAGCAGAGCTGAAGTGCAAGAAGCCGGACTCAGAAGTATTTGTAATGCAAAGGAAAGCCTCGTGTAATTTCCAGGAAAACGTTGATGAAGCCTTGCAACCCTCAACCATCTCCTCTGTCCTTGCAACTCTAATGACATCCCTCTTGCTCAGCATTTCTTCCTTATCTCAAGGGCAACGTTTGCATTTTGCTTCAGCTCCAGATGCTGCTTTGAGTGCAAATCCCCCCAGCAGATGAGGTGCGGTTTGTGGGACAGAGGAGCTCTCACTTGGCTTCCTGATGAATAATAGTGATGAATGGGAATCACTTAGAAGACAAGAGTGGTTCTTGCTCCCCCTGAAACGAAGCAGCCGGGTGCACGACACAAGCCAAGGCCACGGGCAAGGGAAGGCTGAGCCCACAGCTGGCTCTTAGGCACAGAAGTGCTTTGTCTTTCCTCCCTGTGCCTCATCTCCCTTGGCATTCAAAACCCTCTGATCTCCAGCTGACTCTGATACTTTGACTGTGCTCCTTTCTGAGATACCTCAGGTCTTCAGATTATTTCCCATTTCAAACCCTGAATGAGGGAGGGGACTGTGCCTGGTCAAGAAACAGCTTAAACCAGAACAGAACACAGACCTCTTAAAAGAAAACTAAGGAGGAGTTTATCACTGTGCTGCTCAGGTCTTGAGTCAGGCCAATGTCTCAAACTTGGATCACCCACGTCCCAGCCACACTTCTGAAGCTTCTAACCTATAGGAGTTGTTTCACGCAGTGGGAATACTTAGTATTAAAGGACTTAATATTGGGGTTGACATGAAAAGACCCCGCTGAAGTTCTACAGCCTTCCCTTTGTTGGATTTTAATTCCAGTAACCATTCGAGACCCAGGAAGCTTTTTTCATGAACAGATATTCATCCCAACCACCATCCCCCCAATGAAACTTTCTGGTGAATGTTAAAGCACTGTCCTACCATTTAGTAATAAATAAAATAATAATAAAATAAAGCTCTGCATTTCTCAAGGGCATGGTTTGCATGTTGGACAGATACATGATCCAGGAACAATCCAGTTCATTTTAGACACCCAACCAAGACACCAACAACGGTAACACAATAACCCTGCGCTCCCTCCTATGTCCACGCACATTTTCCAGAAAACCATTGTTAAATAGAAAGAAGTAATGTTTTTCCAAATCAAGCAGCCACCAGCCTGAATTTTTCTTGAGGAAAGTGGAAGTTGTATAACAGGAGATGAGAATGGACTAATCAGTATAAAAAGCAAAAGCTATTTACTAAATACTGGCCTAGAATGGGAAAAAATATGCATGGAGAAAGACAGATTGACAGAAACTCATGTCTCAAAACAAATATCCACGAGATGATCTCGATTATGTGGACACTGTCTGTCAGTAAGAATATGTATTGAAAATAAATCAGTTATATCCTTCAATTGTCATAGCCACTGGAAATAAATAGACACCTGGCAACACAGGCAGAGCTGGCACAAGCCAAGTTATTGCATTACCTCTAAAATGAATTGAATGTGTGAGGAAGCACACGCTACACGTTCCATTTAGCAAATGACCCGACTGGAAAACACGTTCACACACCAGAACGCACACCCGCTGCCATCGTTTGAATACGTCTGGCAGGGTTTGGCTGCTGGGGATGGTTTTCTCAGCAAGGTGAGACTCAGCCCATTGCCCCTGCTGCTTGTATTCTCTGTATCTTCTCCCAGGTCATGCCATCAATCATTATATATTTGCCCCATGGGCTGAATGAGTTTTCATGGACTTTTCTCCCCCGCTGTCCCTTGTATTTGCTGTGCCGCATCCTGCAAGGCTCCCCTGCCGTTGCTCAGTCCATCTCATGCTGGAACAGCAAAGGACCACGAGCCGCACCGACAAACCCAAGAAAAAGGCTTTGATCAGCACACCCACAGAGAGACCCAGAAAATCGAGGGCTGATGAGCCGCAGCTTTGCCAGGCTCAGCAGCAGTAGGATGGGAAGACCTTAATGTCATGTCGAGCAGCATGAGCACAGCTCCTCCTGAAAAATGCCATCTGCGAGGTCATTTCCAACCAAGACCTCCTGGGAGGAAGAATGCAGAAAAAAAGGAGGGGATTTCCTTGGCTGCTGCTGTTATCAGGCTTCCCTCCTCCAAATACTCCAAGGGAATGGGTTTGCTAAAGCGCGTTCTGCCAATTTTCTGTTCTTCATTGCTTTGCCTACAGCAGAGGTCTGCATTATCTTATCTGCTGCTCAGGAGTCAGCACATACGCTAAGACCTTGCTGTTCCCTGTGGATATATCTCTGCAGAAAAGCTTAGGAGGCTCATTCCTCTGAGCAGACCATAATATGGGGAAACATTGTCTGGGAGGCATTAGACAATATCCCGAGGAGAAGGAACAGAGAATGTAAGGAAAGCACAGCTCGAATCCTGTTAATAAAGCAGCGACACAGAACTGGAGCAGAGGAGTGGAGGGTAAAGTCACATTTTCAAAGTGCCAGGACACTGCCATTCCAGCTTCTGCTTTGCCACGTGGCAAAAGCAACGTGTGCTTTATTCAGGGGACACACTGCGCACAACACACACCCCCCTGTGCATCGAAGGGGACGGCTGGCCAGCTGGCAATGCTGCAGTAACTTCTTTAACAGAACCTTATTGCGGCGTTAACTGCTTTGGTGCAGCCTCCTGCTGCAAAACTCCCGCCTCTTCTGCTCCCAGATGCATGAATTTGGGGAGGATAGAAAAAGAGCCGGAGTTCTTCACCGTGATGATGTATAACAAAACTGCTCTGGGATTCACACCCTCTGTTTCCTGACAGGAAAGAAATCAGGCTTCAGTGGTGATGCTCCTCTTTTCCCAGCTGGTAATGCAGCAGAATGGATGGGCTGTCACAGAGCCCATATGCAGTTGCAACAGGTCGCTGGTGATTAAATGCAAAATTCATCCAGGACATGAGGTTCTGATTCAGCCCGGAGGCAGCTGAAAGACCTTTACAGCATCCTCCCTGTGGAAAGACCTACTCAGCTTTCAAGCAGACGCTTTTATCTCTGAGAGGTAAAGTCTGGAAGGAAAACAGGGTTGTTGTGTCCCCTTTGAGTGCTGCTCCCTGGATTTCCATAACCTGAGGGATTACCTGGAGCCAGTGAAACTGGAACACATGCCTGTTAGAGAGGCACAGCAGGCAATGATGCAAGATGTTGCCTTCTGGATCATCTAGGAGCTGCTTTGCAGAATGAGCCGAAGTATTTTCTGAATCTCTATAGTACTTTGACAAGGACAAGCACTGTGAGTCTGTAATATCCTGTCTGTTTTGGCTGGCCCTAACCTGTTTTAGCAGGGCCAGGGTTTATTCAGCAGACAGGGAATGTTTAGTCTTTCTGGAAACTACTGTAACCCCCATGAGAAAAATATAATAATAATCCATATGTCATTGTTTCAAAAGCAGCTACCTCGAAAAGCTGAACGGCCAGGGAGATGAGATGACACCCCACCATGTCCCAGGGGGCCTGCCAAGAGCTTCTGCCTCATATGAGAACAGGACCAGCTTCGTTTAAGTCTCGCATGTATTTTGACAGTGCTGTTTTCTTGCTGGACTTGAGACCTTTGCATTCAGCTGGTGTTTGTTGCATTATTGGGAAGCCCATGGGCAGAATCCCTCCCTGTCCCCACACCCTGACCATGGTTAGGAGATGTCTGTCTGTCCCGTTGGGATCTGTCCTCACTCCCCAACTCTTTTGTCCCATGTTTCTTCTTTTCTATCCCATTCTCCAGACTTAGTCACACATCTTTTCTTTAGCAACCTCTTCTCCTAGTGACTCTCTTGATATCTTCCTACAACTTGCATGGCCCAGGCTCTGCCCAAGGAGCAAAGTAGCAGTTTGCCTGGATATCCAGTTTGAAACGGGCAAGGCATCACAAGCAATAACTGAGGCATGAAATTATATGTCCCTGCTCAGATGTTTAAAGACAGCACAGTCTGGATGATGCAAATGACTGTTGTAGCATGAGTCAGTTGGACTCACTGGCTAGGACACCCAAAAGCAGCAGAGACAGAAAATATTCCCTTCTCCTAAAAACAGATAAAAATCCTGCTGATGAACCAGACCACCACAAAACCTGTTATGACACCTGCCTGTCTGCAGGACACACAGAAGTGAGCAGAACACGCAGCATCACTCCCAGAGACACAAGCAGCAGCGTTACAAACTCCAGGATCACTGACCCCCCAGTCAGTTCAGTTGGTACAAAGGGACAAGCGTCACCTGAGAACAAAATACAACTGAGCTCAATCCGCGACCCACATCTCTGCCAGGACAGGACCCAAACCCAGCCTGGGGGGAGCAAACCCTGCAGCCCAACCACACACAGAGGGCATCACTTCTTCCATGCAACCTGCTTTTTATTTTCAGCTGATGTATTTTTTTTCCAGTCAAGCTACCCAAGCCAGCCTGCACTGCCATCAGGGTGTCATCCAGAAGCTGGAAGCTGAGCAGCATCTGCTTCCTTCAGGATCCTCAGACTACCGGCTTGCTCCACCTCCCCACCAGCCTAAGAGCAGACTTGGTTTAGAGCAGAGACTGATTTCTTCTCCTCTTCTTCTTTCCCCCCCTTCTCTCTAACACAGCATCAGGAAGGGACCCAGCTGCTGCCCACACCGTGCAGCAAACTACCATTTATGAGCCACGACCACTAGGAACAAGCAGAAAAATTTCCCCTTCCAAGATTTCAGCAAGGCTACAGACACCCGGGGAAATATAACTACCCAATGGACATCACTCAGACCATCCCTGAATGCCTTCCCCTCTTGCTGGCCTCTTTCCAGCCCTCTCTACCTTCTCCAGCTGGCTAACATTCACTGGCCATAGCAGGAGACCCCCAGGCCCCCTCTGATGCTCAGCAGGACCCATCTGATGTCCTGGTCTGACACCAAGCAGCCTCCTGGGAGCTGGGGACCTTATGGAGGCTGGACCTGCTGCAAACCCCTTGCAGGGCTGGCCCCACGTAACCCCGTTAGGACTCCAGCAAACAAACTTCAACTCCACAGGCTGCCTCCTCCTCCTCTGCCCTGCCAGAGCCCAGCAGACACCAGCCACTCATCGCACTGCGCCCACACAGGCTGGCGAGTCACCTCCAACGCTGTCCTGGTCCTGCCACACCACCACCATCCGCACACCCCGAGAAGGGAAAAGCAGAGCGTCTGTCATACTCACAGTTTTGAAGTCCTCGTGGTTGCACTCTTGGCCTTTGAATTTGCAGTACAGCATCATATCCTTCAGGTCGTGGCCGACCCGCGCCAGGAACTCCTGCATGTTGAAAACTTTGGGTTTATACTGCTTAAAGTTGGCCTTTTCTTGGAGGATGGCTAAGACAGCGGGGTCAGCCAGGTGAGGGTTGGGGATCTGCAGGTTGACGTCGAGCAGAGCCAGGAGCTCCCCGGCGTGGTACAGGTCGTTGGTGGTGAGCCGGGAAAAGCGAAACTCGTTGAGGTTACAGATGGTGACAGCAGGGAACACCAGGCTGTTTGCCACAACCTCATCCACTTTGGTCACGTGCTGGTAGGAGAAGTAGAAAGCCACCCGGTCGGAACTCTCAACCAGGAGGAGACCCAGTGAGCCCACAAAGGCCATGGTCCAGAGCAGGCGGCGGATGGTCACCGGCCCGTAGACAAAGACGTGGCGGATCCCGTGCAGCGTGGAGGTGTTGGCAAAAATCTGGATGCTGGAAGGCTGCAGGCTGCCCATGCTGCCCTCGCTGGTGCTGTCCTTGAGATCCATCAGGGGTAGGTAGTTAAATCCTGGCACTGCTTTTTGGGTCAGTCTGTAGCTGGAACTGGGATCCGAATCCCTCCCCTCCCCTCTTGAAAGTAATTAAACCCTTTTAAGGGCAGGAGAGAGAAGAACAATCTCAGGCCAGCTGCTGCAAGTTTATCCCACAAGCTCAGCAGTAGCTTCGCGGGGGTAAATATTTATATAAAATCCATTCAAACTCTCGCTCTTGATTTTCTCGGTGCGATAAGAAGGGTTGGTTTTATTTAGGGAGACACCAAGGTGATGTGGAAGAGATGTGGGTGGGCAGCGCAAGCCGAGCCAATGGAAATAAAGTCCTCCCCCTACACACACACATGCACACACACACGCGCCGAACAGAGACGAGATTAAGCGAGAGAGCGAGCTTAGAACAAGTCGAGGCAGCTCGCAGCCTGTTAACTAGTGCGTAAAAGTCCAAGGATGCTGCTTCCCGGAGCTGATGTCTTGCAGAGCGGTGGGGCTTTCAGACCGATCGGGTGATGCTCCCCGTGCTCCGAGGATGCGAGCTGCTGGATTCAGGCATCTCTCTTCCTCCCCACCCCTCCATTTTGGGCAGGGCTCCAAGAAATATCGTCCTCAAAAACCTCAGCCGGTGCTGCCGGTGTTGCTTCCAAGGGCTTCTCCCAGGGAAAGGTGGGCAGCTAATTCAGCAGGAGAAATACGAGAGGCAAAGGGGGAGGGAAAGGGAATGGCTAAAAAGAAAAGAAAAGGGGGTGGAAATTGCTGCTCAGCTCCATGCACACACAGACATGCAGACCGAGCAAGGGAGAAAGCAATAGCATGAAATCTCTCCTGTGTCACGCAGCAGCTTGGAGCAAAAAATCAGACAGGGCAGGACTGGGTGGAGAGAAGAAGGGGGAGGAGAGGGGCTGCAGCATCCCTCATGTCTCCTTCCTCCGTCTCAGAGCTTCCTTTGGCTTCAGGACTCTCAACAGGGTGAAGCGCTGAGAGCCGTGAGTCACGCATCGATCCGGAGCCCCGCGGCAAGGAGACAGCCCTGGGGAGGGCACAGAGAGGGGGCTGCGATCCGAGACGCCCCGCTCCTGCCTGGGGGTGAGTCTGTAAGCACCTGAGCCTCGGCAGGGTCCGGGGGGGCTGTGCCGAGCAGCTCCTATAGCCCCCTGGGCTCAGCCCAAGGGGGACTCCAAAGACTTTCGGCCAGCAGGATCTCCAGATGTTTTGTTTGCAGCTGTGATGGATGTGTTTGGGGAAGATGCTCCCAGATGTGCGTTCAGCCTGGAGGTTTGGAAGGAGGAGGTTGGAGCGGGGGGAGCAGAGTGGGAGATGTTTCCTACCCACGGGATACTGCAAAATCCTGTAACGATGCCTCTAGTCATGAGAGCATCCGTAGTGCTCACTGCAGGAGATGGGAACGAGCAGGATTCAGCCAGTGCCGAAAGGTGCCAGCGTCTGGGGTAACTCCCCTCTGTGTTGTCCCAGTGCACAGCAGGATTTTCACCTGCCTTTGTTCAGATCCAGAATTAAAAAACAGTTTCTATCTCTGCACATCACCCAGCACGATGGCAGGTGAGGGTCCCAGGGGCCAGGTCACCCTAGAGGTGACATTCCCAGCTTGGATGAGGTGGGAGGAGAGGGTCAAAGCACAGACAGAGCCTGTCACGGTCTGTGGGGTGATCCCCAGCGACTCTTGGCTGCATATGAAGTTACCTCAAGGACAAACCCAAAGATGACCTGGGACAAAATGAGCCCATTTTTTAAAATGTACAGCCCCAAGTGTTGTTTTCGTGGGAGCAGACCCTGGAAGAGCCTTTGTACTTCGTGCTGTTTGGCCCCTTCAGCTCCAGTGATGGGTCCAAGCCCCCTCAGGGACACCAGCTGGCATGGCCATGAGCCTCCTTGTCCTCACCCTGATGCTTTTCACCCTGAGATGAGGCATTTTCAATGTTTGCTGCCTCCAAAGCCACATTTGGCCCTGGCAGCCCAAGGCAAGCCCAGCCATCCTCCAGCATAGAGCACCCTATGGGAGCAACTCAAGTTGAGCTGCTCATCCCAGCACCTCTATGTGGCAACACAATCCTGTTGTCTCCATTTTCCACCAGGGAAACTGAGGCAAAGACAGACCAAAGGACTCAAGAGCGATCACCCAGAAAGCTCACAGCATAGCCATGAGTTGAATTTACCTGGAGATCTATCAGCATACCAGGTTGTTGCCCTGAAGCTGAACCATCCTTCTGCAGCCAGGAGGCTTTAGGACTGTACTGAGACCATGGCTGGTCCTTATGGAGAGCTGGGGTGCAGAGGCAGCAGGAGCTGCCATATGAGGTTGTTTTCCTCTCTGTGCAGCTCTACAGCAGCTCTGAAATACAAAAACCAGCCCCTCCTCCTGCATCTCTGCTCATGACCAAAGCCAGGCTCTCAGTGCAAAGCCACATATGGCTGAAGAGAGCTCTGCCCCTTCTTCATTAAGCTGAAATTCAGCCCAGGTGAGGCCTTACAAACCTCCTGCATCTTGTTATGCCCTTTCCAGGAGACATAGAGACAGAGCTCAGCAGACTCAAGAACAAGAATTAAAGCAGCTGCCACAGCACCCTTGTTCCTGGGCTCCAGACATCACTGCCTGTTTACCCTTGGGCTCATCATCTCCCCAGGGCAGAGACAAGACCGTTCCCTGCTAAAAATTCTCTGGCAGGGATGGATTCTCTTTCCCACCCATCACCGATCCATCTGCAAATCTCTTTCCTCTCCGCTCCCCGTCTGCGTTATTTGGCCTGGTGCGTTAATGCTTTCATTTGTTCACCATGCGCGCTGCCTTTACAATCCTGATTTCTGTAATTCATACCGTATACCATCTGCTGCCTTTTATTATTTAACTATGTAGAGTGCTTTGGCTGCAGTCTGGAGGAAAAACCTCCGTGCCCAGCAGTACTGCCTGGCACCGGCTCGCCAAGGTCTGCTCCATCACTCATGAACATGGGGGACAAACCAGGGGGACAAATGGTCTCCAGCAAGTGCCTGGGGCTCAGATTGTGCCCAGGGGCTGGTGTCAGCTGGGGTGTCCTGAGAGCAGAGGAAAGGAGCTCTGGTCATACCTGGAGCTGCACTAGGGAGTGACACCCATGAGATGGGTTGTAAGGGATGGTAAAGGGTGTTGGCACCTCTCGCCACCCACGCAAGTGGCCTCTCTGCAGGTGGATGTGCTTGGTAAGGACAAAGCAACATGGCTGGTCCCATAAAAACCCCCAGGATGGCAGAGCCCAGCTCAGGAGACCTGCAGCCCCCCTCCTTGGGGACACCCAGGGCAGGACAGGACATCCCTGGGTTGGGTGAAGCAGCTGCTTTGGGAGCTCATAGCCCAACCTCAGCTCCCGAACAACCCTCGCAGACCTCGCTGCTCCAGAAACGAGGGCAAAAGAGCCAGGCAGGGCCAGAAGACTTGTCTCTCAGAAGAATCCCTTATTTACCCCCTTACAGGTAGTGTGTGTGTGTGTGGGGGGGGGGGGGGGTGGTGCGGCGCAGCAGGGCCAGGAGGGTGGCTGAGGGACAACAGAGCTGGATCTATCTCTGGTTTGCACAGCCTGTGCCTGCCCTCTTGTGTCCCAAACTCATGCTGCACTGCTCAGGGTGCGGGATCTCAGCCCCGAAACACCTGCGAAATGGGTTTATTCGGGGAGGGAGAAGAGATGGAGGGGGGTCCCCCCACCTGTGTGAACCCCCAGCACCCCAAGCCCTCCCAGGTGAAGGGTTTGCACTGGGAAGGACTGGCCTTACAGGCAGAGAAATGCATTGTTCTAAAAACAAAAGGAGGTGCTTTGCTCCCATCCCTGGATTCCATCCATGCCCCACTCTGTTTTCAGTTTTGCAGGATGCTGCTTTTGCCACAAAGAGTTCAAACAGAACAAAGGGGTTACCAGGCCTTGGGAAGTCAAGGAGCACTTGGCCCATGATGATGACACCTGGAAGAAGAAAGACTTTGCTCAAGGAGATCATGGTCATATAATTCTACCTCAGTTTCTCAGCCCTTCCTGAATGTTTTTGGACCCTCTTGGCACCTCACCACTCATTTCCAGCATCTTCAAACTGTTGGGGACCCAGAGCTGCACTTAGCAGAGGGAGCTTGGCTACTTAAATGAATGTGCCTTTCCAAATGGGAACATAATGTTGAACGCTGATGTTTCCCCTGAAATTAAATCCCATCCCTTCCAGAGTAGCTTTGGCTCCGTTAAATGGCTTTTTGATATATATAGAAAATTGAAATTTTGATTGGATTTCAATGTATATAATATTATGCCTTGATTTATAATGGGGCATAAAATGGAAGCAATTAAAGCAACTAAAGAGAAAAAATTGCCCTTGAAAGGAAACAAAAAATGCTCAAATGGTTGCATATTGGGGAACAGCTTCTAATTGAAGGTGTTGGAAGACAATGCAATGTTCCATTTTGACACCTCTGCCCCCAAAGGTGCTGATAAAACTTCATATTGAGAGTTGGATCAGCATTTTCCAGTGGAATAACTATTTGGGGAGGAAGATTTCCCCACCAGCTGCACCCGGTATCTCCCAGCAGCAAAGGGGATGCTCTGGGATGCCTTCCTCCTCCTCCTCCTCTGCCTGAAGACACATTATAGCACATTAATATCTCACCGGTGGCAAAGCTGAGCCTCTGGCATCCAGATCAGGCTGGTGATGGGGGAAGACACTTCCTGGGGGCACAGAGATTCTTCTCAGCCCAAATCAACCCAGAGCTTGCAGACCGAGTGACATCTACAGATTTTATTACAGAAGGGGAATATTGGATTTGCAGTGGTGTTTTTCAGCCGTCGGAGCCTGTCCCGCTCGCTCTGACATTCCCAGCTTCTCTGCAATAACTTCAGATCTGTCAACCCTGTCTCCAGGGCTCTGTTTATCAGCCGGGGGTTGAAGATGTTGGCGTTAGCGGTGACTCTCGTGGTACCTGCTCGGCGTGCAAATGGAGCCGGAGGGGTCGCGGGGGCCTCCAGCTCCGTCCTCGTGTGCCATCGCCTTGCTGCATGACCCTGAGCAAGCTACAGTGGTTTTTCATTCTAAAAATGTAAGTAACCGTGCTTCAATGCTGTGTCTTGGGCTTAGAGATTGTGGGGTGGGAAATGCAACAGAACAAAGGCGCTTCCCTTGGCGCCTCCCCATTTAAACAGCCCTTGAAATCACACTTGTTCTCTGCTAAGCTTTACATGATTTTAGTTTGACTTAAATCTGTTAATTCTGCCTGATATTCTTGTTCCTCAGAAAGTCTATGAAAGCGCTTCAAGTTACCCATTAATAATTCAAGTTTAGGACCCATTCCAGGCCCTTGTTTCTGGGTAACATGAGGCTTTTGTTCTTGTCGGCACATGAAACAGGCCAGGAAAATTCAGCGAAATATATATTTTTTCATTCTTTTGCCCAAAAATGTCTTCATCAGCTTTTATTTCTTTTTAACTTCTCCTTCAGTGCCAGCGCAGCTCCCAACTGAAATTCCCCAATGAAGGCGTATTTCATGGGATTACCATTCGCAGAATAATTAACAGGAAGATTCTCACAAATTAAGAAGTCATCCTTTCATTGCTATAGCAACCCTGATTGTCCTTCCTCGAGTGGCTGAACCGAGAAAACAAGAACAAATACAATCTAAAATATAATTGCTAACCTGCCGCCAAAGGAGCAAAGCTGGGAGGTGAGTCCTGGGAGCAGCACAGGTCTTGTTGCTCTGTGGAGCTGCCCAGGCTAAACAGAGCCCATCCAACTGTGTAAGATGTGACCAAAAAGGGTTTTACCATGAGCCCTTTGCTGCTATGGAGAGACATCACAAAGTCCCTGAGATGGTACTTGAGATGTTGAATGAGAAAAGCGGCTCAGAAAAACTGAAAGGGAGTTTTGCCTGCTTTCAGTGGAGAGAAAATGCAGACTGGGCTCAATAAGTTTGCTTTTTCCAAGCTCATCTCTGTCTTTTCAAATGCTGTGCATCCAAATATTTTTTTATTATTATCTTTATTTTGGTTTGTTTTAGAAATTCAAACCCAAAGGAGAAGGACCCAAGATGCTCTGTTCCATCTGCACTTGACCCTTCCAGATCTCTGCCTTGGTTTCTTTGCTTGTTTCCCGTCTACAGCAGGACAGAGAGTTCATTCCAGAAGATGATGGAGGGATCTCTTTTCCCTGATTTAATGACATCAGAGGGGAAAATGATAAGAAATGCTGAGCACTCTCTGTCTGTGGGTGTGAGCTTTGCCGGCCTGGCTGGTGATGAGGCTGTTACCGGGTTTGTAGAGACACGAGTGACTCACTGACTTGGCAGAGCATTTAAGATGAATTATCTGATCAGTGGAAAAGCGTTTTCAGGTCAGCCAGAGCTATTTGTAGTGAAGCTGGTGAGTGATATCTGGGCGAAAAAAAAAAAGGCTGCCAGAAGAATCAAATGAAAAAACATCAACGTTGTGTCATGACAACAAAAAAAATCCAAACAAGCCAAAACACTGGAAGTTTTTGTGTGTTTTGTGATGAATAATTAAAGCTACATCAGCCTAAACATAGAAGATTAAGATGCCCTTTCCCCCACCACCTTCCCTGTGCTCTTTCCAGCCATGTCTCAGCAAGAGTGACATTTCTAGGTTAGGATTTTATGGACGGGGAAAACTAACTGGAATGTGGTTTTCTGCGATACAAATATCCACGCTTAAGAAGCCCGTCACTTGATTTTTGGGTGCGGGAGATCTGGGCAGCTCAGCAAGGCAGAGGCACAACCCGATTACCCGTCCGCTGCCTTCTCTCTGAGTTACAGCACGAGACCTCTGAATCTTTTCCCTACAAGACCCTGTCGTGGTGGCTCGTAAAGTTGCAAACAGCAAACTGGCGGGTTCAGGAAAACCCAGGTGCTTTATTAGCATTGCTGAGAGTGCCTGCATCCCCATCAGAGACCAAAGAGGCTGATTCCCCGCTTTCATTTGCGAAGGTAACAGAGACGGCTCTACAGGCAACCTGATTTAGAGTTTTAATAACAGCGAGCGAGGAACAGAGCTCCATCTTTGCTTTCTCAGTTATTCATGTTTTAATATAGCCACAAATCAGCTTTTAATGGAAGAACAAAGCAAGTGCTGCTCATTTCACGCCGTGGCTTGGTGTCTGGCTGTGATTTTGGCCAGGCGGGATGTGACGGGAGTTTTGCTGCTGACCTAAAATTGAGCGGGGACTCAGGTCCCATAAGCTGGTCAGGGTAGTGAGGGAGAAGCTCTCCAAGGCAAGCTAAAAATTGGCCATTGCTCATCCTCACCCCATGATGGCATCAGTCCAACCCTTCACAGACCCAGCCTTGCAATTATCCTTTCTGCTGTGGCACCAACAGGGAACCCCATCCCCAACAACCCCCCAGGGAAGGAGCTGTAAATACAAGCAAGACAAGTTTGCAAGCAGCAAACGCCCTTAAACAGAAAACTATGATTTGCTTGAGTGAACCTTGCCAAAAACTGCTTTGTTTCCCCCTCTCTGGGAAATTGCTGGTAACTGTGGGATAGACACAGGGCTGACACCCATTAATCTAAACCAGGACACGGCAATGCAGCACATCCTCTTGTAGAGCTCGACGTGTCGGAGTCGGTCTGTTCCTCGGATATTCATCATTTAGAGCATCCAGGGACTGCCTGACACAGGGATGGCCCCAGGAGGTGGGAGAGTCACCTTCAACATGTAATTTTTGGCTGACTTTCTGCAGGAGGGCCGCTCTGTGGTGGCATAACTCAGGTATTGAGTTACATTTCTATGTTCCACCCATTGGCCAAGTCTTAAAAAACCAGTTGGAGCGGTGTGATGTCCTGTTTGGATGAATCTGCCTGAATGGCACATTTCTGCTTGCCTTGTTTCAAAGTGGTTTAAGAGGAATTGACACCAAACCACTTGTAAGCAAAGTCAGAGTCCTCGCAAAGGCCTCTGATGGTGATTCACATCCCCTCTGTTAACTCAGCATCTTCCTGCAGAGACCAGGTGTAAAAATCCCCAGTAGGGACTTCCCTGGGATTCCCAAGGCACAAAACTGTTGGTCATGTCATTTTGTCACTCATTCATTCAAAGATTGCTTTTTATTTAACAAATATCCAATTCAGAAATCAATGAAGATCAGTCCGCAGCGTGTGTGTCTTTGTCAGGCAGCAGGGGATGCTCTTGGTATTTAATAGTCAGCACACCCTGCTCCCTCTACACATTTATTGTACTACAATGAGACCAAATTTAAAGTATATAGTAAATGCAAAACAACTTTGTGTGGGAGCACATTTACTCCAGAATACACCTGCCTTGTTTTGGCAAAGGTTAATTTGGTTTCAAAGGTTAAACCAGAATGATGCTTTTCAATGCTGTTCACAAACATCCACACGGAGTTGCTTCAAGACCACTTATTTTTCAGAAAGACATATTTGGGGCTGTTTGGTAGCAAAGTTAATGCCAGTAAAATTATATGTCTTTGTTCTCCAACCAGCACACACTGTAGCAAACAGCGCTTTAGTCATCTGCTGGATGGGAGGTTAAAACAAGAACTCAAGTCCTTTCCAAGAGCCCCACAGATTTTTGTGGACTTGCTGAGTTCAGCTCAAAATAAAATAGGTAGAAAAAACAAAGCAGAGCAGTAATTCCTGAGCCTAGATCATAAATTAATGAATATTTTAGTGTTTTCATATGATGATTTTCCAGTCCGTGTTCAGGAGAAAAAATTACCTCAGTTTCATTTGCAGGCAAAGGGTTAAAACCCGTTAATTCAGTCCCTGCAAGACATTTGAAGTCTCTCAAACCTTTCTCATTCACTCCCTTCTTGTGCCGGTTCGTCCCAAGTTTTGAGAATAGATGACTTCTAATTAAATCTGGCAGAAACCAATATATTCTCACGGAAGCTGTGGAAAGACAATGCATTTTTCATGAAATCAGCTCTGCCTGCAATAATGCCGTTTTATTTCCACCACGTTGAACTTCTGCTCAACTGTGAGCACCCGGTTGTCCTGGACGACCAAGGACCAACGCTGCAAACAGCCTCGGAGATCTAGATCATGCTCTGCTGGGCAATTCCCCCCAAATTCTGGAGTTGGGGGTCTCTGTCTTCTTATTTAGGAAAATCAGCTTGCATTTGAAACCAGTGTTGGAGGAGGGCAAACAAAAATACAAACCTACTTAAACTGTACGTAGTCATGTTCCTCCCTCTTTACCTAATTTTGGGGAAAGTGTCAGCACTCTGGGAGGAAAAGCAGGTCCCCAGCTTAGCCTGTAGCCCTTGCAGGTATTAAATTTGAAGGTCCTTATTAAAATTATAGCATGATTCAAACACTGAGACACTTCTTAGAAAAGGAAAAGCTAACGAACCTCTCCATTTGCACCTTCCAGTTTCACTTGCTATAGCTGATCCAGCAACAGGGCTCCAGGAGCACAAGACAGTGGTGGCACCATAGCAGAGACCTCCTGCGCCACCATGCCAGTATTGCACCCTTTTGTAGAAATTCATATGAAAAATCACAGAATCACAGAATTGACCAGGTTGGAAAAGCCCTCAGAGATCATCAAGTCCAACCCTTGGTCCAACTCCAGTCCATTGACTAGA
This sequence comes from Streptopelia decaocto, assembly GCF_964273445.1. NCBI lineage: Eukaryota > Metazoa > Chordata > Aves > Columbiformes > Columbidae > Streptopelia > Streptopelia decaocto. Next base: position 3,253,608 of record NC_138677.1, on the reverse strand, counting down.
TCATGGCACTAAGTGCCATGTCCAATCTCAGTTTAAAAACCTCCAGGGCCAGTGAGTCCAGCCCCTCCCTGGGCAGCCATTCCAATCCTGACCACTCTCTCTGCAAAGAATTGTTTTCTAATATCCAGCCTAAATTTCCCCTGGCAGAGCTGAAGCCCATGGCCCCTTGTCCTATTGCTGATGCCTGGGAGAAGAGCCCAATCCCCACCTGGCTAGAACTGCCCTTCAGGTAGTTCTAGAGAGTGCTGAGCTCACCTCTGAGCCTCCTCCAGACTGAACAAGCCCAGCTCCCTCAGCCTCTCCCCATAGGGCTTGTGCTCAAGTCCCTTCCCCAGTCTTGTTGCTCTTCTCTGGACCCGCTCCAGCACTTCAATCTCTTTCCTGACCTGAGGGGCCCAGAACTGAACACAATACTCCAGGTGTGGCCTCCCCAATGCAGAGCACAGGGGAAGGGTCACTGCCCTTGTCCTGCTGACCACACTATTTTGGATACAGAAGATAAAATAAGCCAGACTGTAGAAATATGGAGAGATTTTATGAGTAAATAAGTATGGTACCAAGCATCGAAGGAGCGGGTTTGTCCAGGGGGAAGGGCTGACTGATGGCACCTCTCACCAGCTCTCTCAAGAAATGCCTACACCCTTCACTTGCTTGGTGTGTGTTTCACCCAAGAGCTGATGATTTTTCCCTTTCTCTCACTCTCGCTCACAACCATCCTGCCTAGGTCATGCAGACAGCCACTAAAGCCAGAAAATACCCCTTTTTGGAGACAAGCCAGTATGAGCACTTTGCAAATTCCCTCTTAGAGAATTCAGGAATGTCCCCATCATCACAGCTGTAGAAATCATGGCCACTTGGAGAACCGTTTGCAATGGTTAAGAATAATAAATAGCTCTGTGCAGTGGCTAATTTATTAAGCACCGAATATTCCACCAGCTCAAACGATGGATTGTAATTGCGGAATAAAATCCAAGGGGAAAATATGAAGTTCCAGTGTGCTGCACTAGATGGTGGTGCCTGCAAAGCAAATATCCCAGAGTGTCTCTCTCGGGGATGCTCAGCACATCTGTGCACCTCCAAGTCACTGTCCCAAATTTAGGGTGAGGTTTGCAGGAGAAGGACGTTCTCCCAGTGTTCAAGGGGACAGGATTGGGCCCTTTCTGGTCCTGTATTGCTAGAGAAATTTGCCAGCCTCATTCAGAAAGAAAACAACACGGTGCATCCAAGGGGAAGGCAAAAGAAAGCTTCTAAGTAAAAAATCTTCACCCTGTAAAGAAATGAACAACTGAGAAATAATAATCCATAGCTGAAAACAGGCATTTTTTTCAGCAGTAAGTCTTTTAGGTCTTCACAGAGCACTACAGCAGCATGAGCTTCGTTGTACGAATGAGGAAGGAAGATATAACAGAGGTGGTGGTGATATCTCTCCCCAAATTACCTCCCCAGCAATGAAATGACGAACTGCTGTGTGCCAGGAGGCAGAGGTGATGACAAAGATGACAAGCTCAGCTGGCTTTAGTCCTGACTAAACCCAGCATCGTCTGGGTCTTGCTGGTGTTTGCTCTAAATCCAATTAAAGCCGACACAAGTACATCTCTCCATCCATCCTCTGCTGAGGACGCAGGGCTATTGGTGCTGTCACACGGGCCAGCGTGAACCCTGCAAACTTGTGTCATCGCCGTGAGTCACAAAGGCCGAGAGCGCCTGGACTCCGGCTGAGCTTTTGGAGGTGGGAGTGAATGAAAGGAGAAACTCTCTTGTAAACCATGAGCTTGTTTGCTCTGGAGTCACCATCCAACAGGAAACATTGCTGCTTTCGGCCTAACCCCATCTGAGAGCTGTGGTACGGGCTGGGGGGGAAACTGAGGTATTTCAGTAATAATAGGTTCCCAAGGAATGTCCCCTCCTATGACAACATCAATAATTCACCTGGAGAACAATATTTTACTGTCAGCTTTGCCACGTTTCCCTACAAAGCAATCCCAGTCACCCCACATTACCACACTTTTTTTTCCCCCGTTAAGACCAAAACTCAGCTTAAAGTTTCTACTTCTTAACTTGTAACTACTTCTTCACTTGTTGGCTGCAGCCCCGGGGGGTCTGGTGGGGCAAAAATGAAAGGAAAAATAGCCAAACACATCAATTTTCTTTGCAAGCTTCTCATTTAACCCTGACCCGCTGTGCCCATGACTGCTGCCCCACGGAGATGGGGTAGAGCAGGTCAGCATATGGACCTACCAGAAATGCCTCTATAGCAAGTTATGGGCAATCCCCGTGGTCACAATCAGAGCAAAAGGGTCTTTTGGTATGAAGGTCTCAAATCTCCGCTCTGGCTTTTCATCCTCAATCGAAATTACGTTTCTAGAAGTTTGAAATTCCTGGCATTTGCCTTCAGAAATATCACAGTGTTTTGTTTTAATAACGTCTAAAGGTTTGGGTAAAGAAAAAAAAGAAAAAAGGCAAAATGTTCAGTGCTCTTAAACATCTGAGTCTATTAAAAAGCACTTTAGTACATCCTACAAAATGTTTTAAAAATACCAGCATCAATATAACAGTGTAAAAATGTAAATGGAACAAGGAGGGCAAGGATTTTCATTCCGTAGGAGTGAGTCTACACATTTTTCTTTAAACTTTCCCCCCATGCTCTGTTATCCAACCCGGCGTGTTACTATAAAACATTCACACTTGCAAATGGGGGCAACTCTGGTTAATTTTGCGTCTACTGATGACATGCTACAGATTTTGGCATTTGTAGATAATCAACTGGGCAAAGTATGGGGGGCAAAGTCACATCTCTTTTTAGAATAGCTAGTATGGTTGGAATAAAACAAAAAAAAAAATGGGAACAGCAACACAACTGTCACCTAAGAAATGGCATTGCTCTCTTGCTCGATTTTATATGATTGAGCAAATAAGCTCATTAAGTTCATATATTTCCTTCCTCTACAAGAGCCTGTATTTCATATTCAACTCCTACTCAAGGCCAGTTCATTGACTTCTCATCTGCTGAAAGTTAAACAGGAGAATTGCTCAAACCTATTTTTGTTTCACCCAGAAAAGTTCAACCTGCTCAAGTTTCTTCAAATCATGACAGTTTCTAGACCAATCTATGTTTTTAGACCAGAGACATTGAAAAAATAGAACTGTCCTCAGAGAAAACGCTTCGAAATCCCCTCTTGGGGACTACATGGGGTGGAGAAGCTTGTTGGTCTTGGTGTTTCCCATCATAGTGAAAGAAAATACGGTGTCGAAAATCTGCTTTTCCACCAATTCTGATGGAAATTTTCAACATCCAGGCAGAAGCGATTCATGTACTACTGTAAGAAATGAAGACCTATGAATTCCAGAGCCTGGGCACAATTCTGTTTGGTTTCCCCCTGTCCCCTGTCGGTTCGAACACCCAAGGGTCTACCCACTCCATCCTACCAGTCCCAGGCAGGTCGTGTCCCATCGCTGGGTCTGCCTGGAGCCGGTTGTACTGAGGGAGAGCAAGAAACCATTTCCCACATGTGGGTTGTGCTCTTGAGGTCTTAAGTCCTTCAAATTTAGGTTTAGGAGGTTTAGGTCAGATATCAGTAAAAGGTTCTTCAGCCAGAGGGTGCTGGACCCTGAAACAGGCTCCCCAGGGAGGTGTCACAGCCCCAAGGCTGACAGGATTCAAGAAGCATTTGGACAATATCCTCAGACACATGGAACAAATTGTGGGGTGTCCTGTGCAGGGACAGGAGCTGGACTCAATGATCCTTGTGGGTCCCTTCAAACTCAGGACATTCTATGCCGCATTTATGGGCCTGAAGAAGAGCCTTTCCATTTCCTAGCTATTTCTGTTGGTCCAATAAAATATATTATCCCTCTGAACGCACTCCACCTTTGTCACAACATTTATGGCCTCACCATGAAAGTCTGCGTATTCTATAGCATCAAGCATGAGCGCTGCCCCAGCCACCACTCTGCAGAGATGCAATTCTCCGCGACATAAAGGCAATTTCACACAGCTCCTGCCTGGAAGCTAATATAAATTTGCACCCTCTCCAGTGCTCCCTACCCTGACAAGTAATATAAAGCTATCAGGTTGTCAACAGGAATCAGGGCTAGACATTAAGTAAACCCCTGACCATGAAATCGGCTCTGGGATTAGGGATTTGTTGAGCCACAGGAAATGAAACTCAGCAGCTTGAGAGCAGAGGGAGCGGGGAGGGATGCTGGGGTGGTTTGAACTGTCACCAAGATGCAGCTCTTCCCATCATCAGAAGATCTGCCCCTTTGCTTCTATGCAGCACATACTTGCAAAGCCCTCAAGTGCAGAAATTTGGCTGCTATCAAGTGCTGTGTTCTCTTTACTTCTTAATATTTTGAACTTCTGCTTCATATAAATCTCCAGATTGAAAGCAACTTTGAATCGAAATGGAAATTATTATATTGATCATATCAAAGCAAATAGTAGATAGTCTCAGAATTTCTTTTTTTTCCCCAGCTTTTATTATAAATACGACCTTTGCCCACAAGTAGCTGTAAATCCACAGAGGTGGCATTTGCGGAAAAGATTTTCAGTAGCAAATCCCCAGCCAGCTATTACTCCAGATTTGGAAGCAACATCACATCGTGTCTCCGACTCCCCATTTAGTCCTGCTATAAGAAACCACACAGCTCCATGTGCCCCACGTCCTGCATTAATTCAACAGCTTTTCCAATCTGTTGTAGTCCAGTGTGAATTACTGTAACATCACATTTAACACCAGGTGATCACGCTAAGGGTCAGACCTCGATAAGCAGAAGTATTGTCCAGGCCAAGACATGAATCTCTTCTTTTATTTCTGCACATGGCAATCTCCGGCTTTCTCTTTTGTTCTTTTTCAGTAGCAAGGCTGTAGTTTCAACAGCAAAGGACACGGGGATTTATTACAAGCAGAACAAAAACTGAGTAGCAAAGGGAAGATTAACAGCAGCCCTCTTGCTGAGTCCTACTGTCGGGGACCTTATAATTCACTGGTTTCTCTCAACTTTATGCCTTTAGTGGGATAAACTGAAGCAGCTCAAGAGAAACCAACCCTAGAACGAGCATAATAGATGGGTTTGCTGCAAACAAGTGTTGCAGAAATCGCGTAGTGGAGGTGGGAAGGTGCAAAAACTTCTTCCACGTGCACAATTTGGTGTTACTGACCTGGCACAGTGAACGGGTGTGGGACAGCAATGCCCCATGAATTCATTTTCAAGTGGTCCCTGATGTGTCTTTCAGATTTTCCTTGAAGATCGGACACGTTGCAGAGAAAATCACACGTCCTTCTTGTAGATCCCTTGGGAAGGCACCCTTGGTGTGGATTTTGGTGAGGGCCAAGGGGGTGCTTTGGCCATCAGGTTGATCCACCATGGGTTTGCAGAACTGGAATAGGGAGCTGGGAGTGGAGTGGGCTGGTGGGGAGGGTTTCCAAGTTGCAGAGATGTTTGCTGAATGCAGACTCCTAGGATTTCCCTAGAGTGAAGCCAGCTTAAATTGACTTGAGCAGCTGGGCTGTTCCAAGTCCTGGCTTTATCCTAATCTTTTATTCAGCAGGCTAAACATTCTTGCCATTGGCGCATCTTGTTGCAGCGTTCACTTGGCTGCTCTGCACCTCATCAGCCCTTATGATAAAAAAAATAAGCCAACCAGTCTTTCCCTCAGTCTCCGGGCAATTTGCTCTTCTGATTCAGCAGTTTGTTTGGTTTTAATTACAATTATGTTCTTATATGTTTAATTAACCCACTGCTTCTGTTGTTTCTGCCAGGATAACAGCAGCACCGAGACACCACAGAACCAAATGTCTTCGTGAGGAGAAGTTCTGGTAGGTGGGGAAGAAGGGCTGATGGTTTGTGTCAACCCAGAGATGCCAGCAGAGGAGATTCTGCCTTGCACAGTCTCACCGTGCCCCTTCCCACAGCAACTCCAACCTTCCTTGGCTGGAGTTCCTTGGTGGAACTTCCTTGGTGGAGGGTGTTGGTCTTTTTGTACAAGTAGCAAGTGTTGGGATAAGAGGAAACGGCCTCAAGTTGCATCAGGGGAGGTTGAGGTTGGATCTGGGGAACAATTTCTTCCCCAAAGGGCTGTGGGGCATTGAACAGGCTGCCCAGGGCAGTGCTGGAGTCACCATCCCTGGAGGGCTGGACAGACGGACATGAGGTTCTCAGGACATGGGGCAGGGACAGGGGTGGGCGAACGGTTCGACTCAATGATTCTGATGGTCTTCTATGATTCCTTGATTTGCAGCCGTCCTGTGCTGGGCCTCCACAGCCTTGTGGGAGCTATACCTCCCTCCTGCCTTTCTATGGAGCAGCAGAGGGACCGGTACTGATGGACAGGGTAGAGGAGCAAGGGCAAAGAGCTCTCAACAGCAACACTGGTCTCATTTGTACCCAGGATGGTTTCATAGAGTTGTGCTCAACCAAGTTCCTTATAGATCCACAGAGTTTCCATCCTTTTCTAGCAGTAACAATTCTGTTTCCATGAGTGCATGGACACAGGGATAAGAGACAAAGCACTATGGATGCAGGAGAAAGTGGGGACAAGGAAAGGGTAGACAGGATTACAAAATCATAGAATCATTTTGTTGGAAGGGACAAAATACACAAAAGACACCCTGGCCCATTTATGCCTCTAGATAACATTTCTTGGTTTAAAGGGATTGGCTTTTTGATTGAAGCCGAAGCAAAACTGTACTGGGAACTCTTTTTCATGGGCACATGGGCATGACCTGCTGTGTTTGTTTCCCCTCTGTGTAAAAAACGCAATGGGAGGAAAAGGCTATTTCCTACATTTAAGACAAATTGTGACCATTAATACATTGACATTTATGGGCAGGCAGATAAGAGAACAATTCACAATGTAGAAAAGTCTTTTAATTATGTTTAATAACCAAAGTGGGACTTAACATGACTTTCTCTAGTTGTACTTAGAATAATTGCGGTGAAAATAATGGATCTTTCTTTTCAGGGAACAAGTAAAAAAGATGAGGAAACAATGAGTAACCTTCGGGCAGGTCCCATGCCAAATCCTTGTTCTGTCCACAACAACAACAACCACGACGACAACAAATAGAAAACTGCTTACTTTGGCCCGATTCAAGCGTTTTTCTCGAGCCGATATTAAATATTTTATCCTCAATTTCAGGCTCACCTTTTGTTTTAATTTATCCAGAGAAAGGATAAATTGATTTCTGCATCTACATTTTGTTCCAAAAATAAAATGCTCCACCTGCTTCCATGCAAATCCAGAGGCTGCAGATAAATGTGCATGCACGCCTTGTTTTACTCCTTGGTTATTAACAAAAGTTATATTCAAGAGCCATGGCTAAGACTGTAGCGGTGACTTTCCTGACTGCAATATTTACCTACTGTATCCTTCTAATGAGCTGCTATCATCACTATTGCTTGTACTGATAACACAGGTCCTTTATATGAGGAATGGCGCAGGCACAGAAGAAGAAAACGGATCTTCAACCTCTTCTACCCTTCCCTTGTCTGCCTTTGCCATCCATTTATTCCCATATTTTTCTCTCCCTCTTCTCCTGTGACACCCTTTGGTATAATTAGTGTTATTCGGATAGCTTTAAACACCTTTTATTTGGTTTCTTTCTTCCTCTCTCATTAAGTCAATGAGCTTATTGCATTCATAAATTGTGCAGCGAGGAGAGTAATTCTCCTCTGCCTCGCACGTTTTGCACAGAACAGGAGCTCAGGTCAAACAATGGCTTTCAAAAAGGTGCATTAACTTCCACAAACTGTTTTCTGACAGGGAAAGAGTGGAAATCTTTTAAAGACGCCAGGGAACAAAATCATTTTCCAAACAGAAATGACATTTTCTTTGGAACTTTCTTCTTTTATCAGAAGCTAGTGGGGAAAAGACCAGAAGATGTGCCAGACTTGTCTGAGCTGAGGTCCAAAAAACACTTGTTCAAGCCAAAGTAAAGTCTCATTAAACTCCAGATCAACAAGTATATTTTAAGTAATCACTCTAGGTGAAGTGCAAACAAAAATAAAAGCGAAGACGGCGGTGTCAGAACCGTCACTCAAATGAGACCAGTGATTTTGCCCCAGTTCTCCTCCTGCCCCAGTACATGAAGCCTTGTGCTGTTTTTTCATCCACCTGAGTGATTTTCCTGCTCTGTAGCTCTCGCTGGCCCTGTTACCCACTGCTGGCTCCTCTTTGCTTTAAAAAACCCAACAAGGGATGCGTTCCACTGTGGGTTCCCAAGAAACCCATGGAGATGAGGCCACCGCTGCCCTGCAGTAGGCTGTGCCCAAAGCCCGTCTTTTCCAGCTCCATTGAGGACTTTAATAAGTGCAATGCCCTCATCCCATCCCATTGTCTCAGCTGGACCCGACGCCTGGCGTTGCAATGACTAAATTTCACTGAGTTTAATTCCATTTCAGTGACTTAGGCTACGAGAGAGTCATGTACTTTTTAATGCATGAATAATTCCATACAAAATACTTTAAAATTAGCCACTTTTCAAATCCCAGGCACTCAATGATTAGGGGATAGCAGACTTCACTGTTCATTAAATATTAATCTGCCTGGCTCATGCATATCCATTCTGATACAACCTCTCATTATACCAACGCACTCTATTTTTTCCAGAGTCCCTGCCTGGAATTGCTATTCCCAAAGAACCACCCTGAAAGACATTAGGTCTGCCAAAAAACTGCTCATGATACTTCATTTTCATACAAAATGTATTGTAATGCCCCTTCCTAACCCAGCCCTTTAAATCTGTCCTGACAATAACATCGCTTGTTTTACAGAAAATAAATCTTGTTGTGCCCTTAATAACAATAAAAAGAAATAATAATCCTAGGAGAGAGGAGAAGGAGCTGCAGCAGCAGTTTTGTCAGCAAACTTGCCTATATAGAAAATGGTGGGGAAGAAAAGAAATGTGGGTGTGAGTTCGTCTGCTTCACAAAAAGCTTTTCTAAGTGCTTCTCCACGATGGAAGCCCCAGATGCACCCTCTGCCTTTCTCCTGTACCGCTCTCTGTTTTGATGACAGTAATTGAGAAAGACTTCAGGTAGAAAGCAATCATTGAGAGTTTTAGGGTTCCTTGGAAATACGTGCAACACCAGCCCGCGTCTCGTAAAAGTGCACTGCAAATATTTTGTTCCATTTGCAGTTTGGAAACAAAAAGTGTGGGGGGAAAAAGGTATCATTCAGTTTAAAAATCAAACACTTAAAGTTCTCCGAAGGCCTTTTGGAGACTGAGAACTCCGTTTGTCTTCCACAAGCTTCCCATATAATCCCATGGCTGTGGTTCATAAGCCCTGTCCTAGCTTTAGGTCTAATATCCACCTACAAACGTGATGCTGGAGCAGACGATAAAGAGCATTCCCAAGGCAGAACTGAAGATGTCACCCCATTTCATGGTGACCAGCGTGGTCCATGCAGTCTGTGCCTCAGGCACCATGTTCTTCAGCCTCAGGGTGATGATGCAGAGTCAGAGCACAGAAAACATCACTGGCACTTTGCACCAGGAAAATGAAGTTAATCTGCCTCTATCACAAAGGGTTGTGAGGAGCAAAAGACAAAACTTTACAGTATCTGGCAAAGAAGCTCATTTCAAGGGGCACTCTCCCAAGAATTCAATTCACAGGTGCCAAACCACTTCTTCCTTAACCTCGGCTAGAGATATTAGTAATTAGACAGCATTTAAAGTGGAGCCTCTGGCTTCCCTGAGCTTACATGGTGCTCTGACCCAGGGTAGCAATTCTGCAATTTCCATAGGTAGAAATTCGCTTGGACGCTAACGAAGTCACGGCAGCGTTATTGAAACCACGGGGCGTTAGTTACAGGGCTAAGGAAACAAATCTCACAGCATAATCCTGAGGTGCCTTTAATGTTCTAATTAAACCTATATATAGAAGCTGCAGGCAGGAAAAATTGTGTGAAAAGTTTCTCATCTGCTGAGTACTTTTCCATCATTTCTCCCCGACCTCCGCCTCCCTTAACGTGGAGAGGGGTTGAAAAAGATCCTTTGCATTGATTTTGAGGGAGAAAGAGAAATGCCAGGCAGATAGAGATCAGAAGCGTTTCCATTCCCTGAGCCCTGTCTGAAAGGCACAGCCCTGCTCTCTGATAAGACCGACTTGTGCCCTGATAAGACGAGGCCAGACCAAGCTGCTCACAAGGGGTCAAGCGGAGTGTTGTAGGCATCAGTTTTTTCTCCTTCTCTAATTGCAAGGTGATGCTGGAGGTGGGACAATAAACCTGAGGAGCTGTCCAGGAGAATTAGTGTTCAGCAAAGGCTGGGAGCAGGACAAGGCGAACCCCACTGCCTTTCAATTTAGGAAGGGTCACAGGAGGCAGCTGAGGAATAGAGCCATCAACGTTATGGATGGTGAGTTTGGGAGATAGGAGACACTTTGCACTGGCAGAGACTATTTAATTGGGGTGAGAGCTGTTGGGACAACAAGGCCACCCCCAGATTCTGGTGTCTGCAAGGGCCTGGTGTTGCTCAAGCTGTTAAACTTTCACATCTTGCCCAAATAGTCCTTTGTCATGTCATTTACCGTCTGTGTTTTGAGCTTTTCTCCACAACACAGCGTACACGTCGGGTCTCAGAGAAGGGGCACAGGGACACACAGTGAGTTGGCGCTTCCAGACGTGGGGAAGCTGAGCTTAGTTTAAAATGCAAATCCCAAAGAAAAGAATCACAACGCTAGCTGAAACCTCTACTAATCATGCCAAACATTATCCAAAACCATTTTTTTGTCACTTGGAAGAAATGTACCTGCTGCAGTCACAAGGCAGTTTGGGTTCTACCTTCAGGTGGGAGCTCCCTGGGTTCTCCATGCTGTGGCAATGGCAGGGAGAACCTATTCCAGGGCTGCCTGAAACCTCTTGCTTCTTCCCTTTATTTCCCTTCACAGGGTCCCGAGCCAACCGCCGGGGGTATCTTTATCCCTAAGGCAACAAAACGAAGGGCTGAGCCAGCTGATGAGGATGTGGACTGAGATGTTCATTACCACCCTCTCCATGCCACAGGAGCCCCTCCCACAGCAGGAATTATTCTATAATTAGCTTAGATAACAAAGCACTTTTAATTAAGGCCTGAAATTCAGCAGGCCATCTGCCTGGTTTTATTTGCAAGCAGTAGACATCTTCTGCTGGCAGCAACATTTTCCCTGGTTCTTCTCTCCAGCCCTCCAAGGCTCTCATTTGGGCTGAGACCAGGACCAAGCACATGGGCTGGAGCCAGGACATCACAACCACACTGCCCAAGACAGTGTGATGCAATTTGTTTGTTATTACATTGCAAAGCCACTTCCAGAGACAGACAGGGCAGCAGGGAGCACATCTTGCTCTCCTGTCGGTCTTGCTGCCACCGCTTCTGAGCTCCACGACAGCGCCTGCTGCAAGAAACCCACCCAGAACATCCCAGCCGATGGTCTCTCCATTAGATCCTCCTTTATTCTGCTCTGCAAATAAGCAGTGAGCTTCGGAAAAGCCAGAAGCACAATTCCTGAACCTTGCCTGTCTTGCACGATTGTGGGAGATAAAGCAAGTTGGACGTCTGCTGATTTGGAGGCCACCTTGATCAACCTGGAGAAAAGATGCAGGAGCCAGAGGGTCTCCTACAGTTGTACAACACTTAGCCCCTCGTTGCATTTCCCCATAGGATTTCCGAATCACGTGGAATAAGGCATTTCTCTTTTTTAGTACCTTTTTTTATAACTGATTTCTTACTCACCTGGGCAGAGGTGACATAGCAATTCGTGGTCTTGCAGTGAACATAAAAGAGACATTTCCATTTTGACAATGCTGACGTCTTTTATGTCGATCAAAACCAGTTAAATTATTTTGAAATTTCCAAAATTACTATTTTTTTATGGTCCCTCCGAATTTCTCTTTATCGTGCTTGTAGAAATAAGACATAATCAGCTTGGCTGTGCAGGAAAGAGAAGAGAGAAATGCTAGAGGAAATCCTCAGTTTGAGGTCTGGATCCCACAGGAATGCACAGAAAGAGCTCGCTAACCAATCTCCCTTGGACCCGCCGCATCCCCCTTGACACCGCTTCAGTCCCCGCAACACAGCAGCCAACGCTGCGATATTTGGGGGGAGCAGAAAAGAAAATTGCAGACTGTCTTCTCTCCCCATGCCATTGGTCTCCGCCTTTTGGTTCCTTCTCTAGGGCTTAGAGTGGGGCAGGGGAATAGTCACTGGCCAAGGCTGAATTAGGCTGAATTAGGATGTTACCAGCTGTCAGCTGAGCCATAGTGCCTGATCATGAAGGTGGGTTAAATGGACCTACTATATTTCTTACCTGGGATGATTAAGAAATGGCAAATGGTTGATTACTACACCTTAATAAAAGGATAAAATCTCCTGATTTGATAAACTGAGACTGACTATTCCGGAATGAAGACCTGCTCATTTTATAACAGACATTGGATCAAGTCCACACACAAGCTGTTCAACAGGGCATCCAAAACATCTCTGATATTAATTCATTCTGTTCAGGTAAATTCATCCAGATCCATTCAGCAGCTACAGTCACCTTCACAAGGAAATCTGGCCCATGTTGTTCTGCCAAGACCCACCACTCAGCCCCATCCCTCCTCTTTGCCCTGCTCCTCACATCTCATATCAAAACTCCACCATTTGTCAAGAGATTTCTTCTGGGGATTAAATGGAGCATCCCACATCTGAAACTCTTCCTAATATCTGTCATCCAGCCTTAGAGGCGTCGAGAAGCTTTACAGCGCCAAAAGATAACAAGAAGAATCATTCTGCCAGTGATGCCTGAGCTGAAATTCAGGCGTCTGAAAGAGGTTCATAAATATATTCAACCAATTTCACATGGCTAATTAATGCACAGGAAACACGCTCTGCTTATTGTGTGAATTACAGGGTATGGAGCAAATCCATCCGACAAATTATCTCCGCAGACCACTCGAACGGCTCACAAAAACATCTCTCACCAGCCAGGCTTTCAAGCAGACCCTGGTATTTCTTGTGTTTTAGTAGCACAGCTGCTAATCTTTATTTGTTTATTTATTTTTCCTTATGAAGGAGAACAATTAATTTTTAACCAGCTTATTATTAGCTTTCAGCACCTAATCCTCAGATCAAAAACTGATTCCAGAGTAATATGAGGGAGGAATTATGAAACACACAACAATGAGAAAATCAGATAGTCAGTGACTTAGTCAGGCTTGAAACAAATTATCCCCCACCTGAACTGAAGGACTGGTACCGAAAAGACAGTGAAGGTATGAAAATAAAAATTAAACACAAATTAAAAGGCAGCTGAAAGCTTTCCCTGTTGAGAGGGGTGTTTGCAGAGCACTTTCCACTGTCTGTCACAGTGACAGCTTCAAGAATCAATAGGAGAAAGGAGAAAATAACATGTCAAGATATTTTTGGAGGCTGGTGAGACTTACAGGGAAATTCCTCTGCAGGCAAAGAACAAATATTTACTGCCCTTACTTTATTTCTTCTGCCCCCTCCAAGACACAAAGGGCTCTTGCTCAGATCTCAATAAACAAGAGCTGACATACACCCGCTGGTCTTTTGCCCAGCTTTAGATTGGTACCGAAAGTCACCATGAGCACTTTTTTCTTTACGTTTGTGGGGTGTTAGTGGAAAATACCAACATTAAAATCGAGGGAAAATGTAGTTTGGGTTGGGTTTTTTCATGAAGTTTGCTGAGATTCCCAACCAGGGATATCGAATGCCAAAATGCACATACTGGTCCATCCTGAACTAGAAGTCCAGCCTGGGAGTCTGCTCCGAACCAAGACATGCAGAGATGCTGTGCAGATCTGGTCCAGTCTCAGGTTTTTCATGCTGACAATCCAACAATTTGTTCTCCCTTTGCAGTGGAAAGCTCAGCAAAATTTGGTGGCCAAATTGAGTTTTACTTGTATTTAAGTCCACAGGCATAGCATGAAGCTGGAGACCCACAGAAGCTGACATGAGAGATTTCTTCCATGTTCATATGGCCCTTGGAAGGGCATAAGATGAGTTGATCGCACACTGGACCAGACCCAGCAGCAGATCCATTAGCTGGGTTTCTCCGTTGTGCAGCAAATAGCATCACCTTCTGCCAGCAGCTGATACCAGCAGCTCTGCATTAGATGAAACAGGCCTTTGGTTGTCTCTTTAGAAAGATGTAATATTTCCACTGGTCCTATATAATATTTTCCAGCCCCAGGGCCTCACTGGTAGCTTGCAGCACCTCAGACAGCAATAGCTACCCATGTTCATGCAACTGTACTCAATGTGTTTACTTTAGACAACCTTTATTGAAGCCATGTAGCACCAAGGAAACATTCCTGACCAAAAACAATTGGAGGTTTTGCTGGAATACTTCAGTTTTTTGCCAGATACTCTAATTCTACATCAGCATCCTCCCAGTCTCAAAATGAGGCATGGGCAACACTCCGTCCCCACTTTCCAATGATCCTTGGGCCTCAGTGTGTCTCAGATGAAGCCACAGGAGTAAGGTGGTGACTGATGGGACAGTCGCCTTTTTGGTTTGTCCTCCACAGCTTCTGAGCTGCTGAACTTGGTGGTTGTCATGCGAGGAACATCATTGAGCTCCATGGCTGGTGGGCGGCTGTCTGGAAGTGGAGTGGAAGTTGTTTGCGGAATATGTAATGAGGATTGTGCATGGATGCAGTTCGCCCGGAGATGGGTTAAGCTTGGTATCTCACAAAGATACAACCTCCTTCTTGTCTCATTTTGGTTTAGTTACACACAGGAGGGCCCTTCCCCCCTTCCCGCACCAGGCTGGGAAACCAGGATTCATCCTTCCCCTCTCCAGTCTCTCCATCAAACCGAGCTGACTGATTCAAGTCACAATATTTTAGAAATGATAATCGACTCTGGGTGTCTTTTTCAAGTTGCTTCTTGATTTTGTAAGACAGGAAAAGCGAAGACTTCAAACTAAACTGCATGCACAAATTATAGCTCCCCTTGCTTCAAGCTGTACTGGATTTCCAGTACCATCCCCAGTTGGGTTTTGATGGGACCATCGAGACTCGTGAAAGGAAGCAACTCAGATTTCATTTCACTGTCTGTTCTCAGTTCTGCAGCCTGATGTGCCAGAGCTGCCTTACAAGAAAGACAGCGATGGCGGGACACAGGAGGCTCCCGGCTCGCAGGGGTAACGCATGTCTGTGCCCATCCCCCAGGCTTTCACTTTGCTTCCGTAACTCCAGTTCCAGGTAGTTGACAGGAAAAGTCCATTTTTTCCTCAAATCTGGAAATCAGTTTGAACTTGCAGATCTGGACTGCGACACCTGAGCAATCCTACCCCTAAAGTTCACAATGCACTTTTTTGCCATAATCCAATTTTATTTTAGAGCTGGTTTATTCCTGTGTTTGTGTGTTTTGTTTTTAGGAAGGGGCACAATATATGCACTACTCCCTGCTGCTCCACACTGTCTCCCATCCAAATTTACGAATCATTCATTCCTCCTTCTTTGAACCGAGCTTCTAGGCAAGTGGTTGCTACAGAAGTGTTGGCTGA